>NC_140442.1:28668486-29268486 GCF_963576455.1 Neolamprologus multifasciatus
ACTTGTCCGACAGGGGTTTTGCTTTATTATTAGCATTAACAAATAGTCATAACCTGCTTACATCTTATAAACCTTAATTACATTTTACATTTAACAACAACATGCTAACTAAAACCATACAATGAAGTAATATCATAACAATATGGCTCTAAAGGGCTCTAAAGTAAACATAGAAGTAATTCAAGTAATTTACATTAAAATGTTAAACCTCACACATCTCTGTAAAGTGCTTTTCATATGGCACTATTTCTGTTATTTTGCTTACCTAATGTTAACCGCGTCTGAGATTTATAGCAGAACCTTACAGGACTCATGGAGATTTCAATTAACCTGATAACTTGCAAGTTGCAAAGTTGCAAGTGAAGCGCCTCATAAGTCGAATCTGGAGTGTTCAGTCCTTCTCTCTTCCCTTTTTTGGATCAAGAGGCAGCTTTGTAATGTTTGGCAGCCCATGTAATCATTGATGTTATGGAAGTATCACATACTCAAGATTTATAATACTACACTGGATCCATACACACAAAATATGGTTACATTACAGAAGTAATATTCAGTGCTGATCTTTAATGTCTGCTTTACCTTTTAGTCCCAGTAGTGCTAATGTAAAAATCGCAGACCAGGGTCTGGCTGCAGCAATATTACAAAACCTATTTGTGAATATGTTACATTTATGTTTGGAAAAATTGCAACACTTTATAGCACAACATAATAAAATCACCCTAATGCTGATAAAATATCATGGTTCTGTCAGTAAAAAGCATCATTTTATGTTTTTCTGTAACGTGATGGGACATCTTGTTATATCGTCACCAGTCTGTGTTTGTAGGGGAGTCTGTCGTAGGTTGTAGGGGAACTCTTACATTTAAAAAAACAAAACAAGCCTACGTCACTAGTCTCAAACAGAGCGCCACAAATACACACCCAACAAGCTAACCTGCAGCCACATTTTCTTCTCACCCCTGAGCTGGATGTAGCAGATATGCTGCCCCCACTGTGAGCCTGGTTCTGTTGGAAGTCCCCTGCTGTCAGAGTTCTTCTTCCCCTCAGTTGGTCATAGCACTGCATAGCATGCCACAATACCTGAACGTTTGCAGTCTTTGCCAATACCAGCACAATTACATGATTCTTGATACCTAATCTGAAAACAAAACAAAGCCATTATCCCATCTACTTAAACTCTTTCATTAAAAAGAGATTTTGAATCACTTACATGATGCTGGCAGACCATTTATTTAAAATGTTAATGATATATTCTGTTGAGAAGACATAGATGGTTTCACATCGGTCTCAAACAAAATGGTAATGTATTTTTGAGGATAACATAAGACAGATAATACTTTGGATGTTGGTAATATGAACTGAAACTCATTCGCCTTGAATTGTTTGAACAGATCTGAATGCTGATCTTTCAGGTGCTTTGCTAAATTAGAAGCATTTCATTCCTTTGTCCAAAAAACACAGTGGGATTGTTTGCATACTGCCTCGTGTCAGTTAGCATGTCCTGGTCATCCACTTTCGACACAAAGTACTTTCATGCCTGACTGTTTCTTATCAATGAGGCAGGGCTAGTCGCCATGTTTTTTTTTGTTTTGCTCGTGGGTGTCCTTTGTTTTCGGTATGTAAAGTTAGACAGGTGCCCCCACTGGCTTTGGTACATACGCAGCGTTTAGATTCTATGGTTTCTATGGAGCTAAAACAAAAACTAGTACTTTTATATTAATGTGAAAGCCAAAATGACAATCAGTCATCGTGTATGGAATTCTCTGAACATCAAGGTTTTAGTTTCCCTTTTGCAAAATAAGACGACCACAGTCTGTCTTTATTATTAGATTTGTAATCCCGCCTCCTTGCATCTCTGCTGGAAAGTTAGTGATTTGCAGTTTGACTAGATGAAAGCGTCTTTGTCTACTTTTATTTTGCCCAGTGGCAATATTAAACCTTAATCTATTTCAAACAAAGAATAATCTGAAGAAATTGAGGTTGTATTGGACAGTAGCACTCATCACTAATGCTTGTGACCAGTATGACTAGGGACTCATCCGCAAATGATGCAGGTCGGTTATGGTGATAAAAATCCAAAAGCTTTGCCAAAACCACTTGAAAAGGGATTAAAGTTTATTGCACTGATCCTGCATGGTTCTGCTGAGTATTGGTCCTACTCCCAAGAGGGAGCACAAATTTGTGCGTCAGCATCAGCTGTTGTGAAAACACCTAGAGGCTGAGTTGTTTGGCCATAGATCATCCAGCAACTCAACGCACAGGCTGATGTAGAACACATTTCACGGGTAGGGATGCACGTCACAAGGACTGAATAGTAGCAGTACTGGTAATGCCTATCTGCATTAACTCTTATCAGTACTCTTATTCTTCCTTAGTTTAATGATTCAAATTCATATAATTGCTCTATTCATAACTGGACCCCACAATGTGCCCCTTATTCATTTACTTCATAAAAACTGCTACATGATCATAGCTTCTTCTTAATTGGTGTTTCCTGGAAGAAATAAAAAAATGATAACATTTTGATATAGGGCTTCATTTTTTTTTCTTTACATGTATTCAATGTGTGTGTGAGAGAGATCAACCAATGACTGCCTTTCTATTTTAAAAGCCATTGGTAAAGGAAAAACAACATTCACAGAGAGGCTAGTGTGTTAAGAGCAGTGAGTGAAGGAATAAGTTCAGGTCACACAGATAACACGGCACATGTATGAAAGTCTTTGAAGCGGATGTTTTCACCTATAGACATGGTTTATTTCCAGGGATTTTTGTGAAAATTCTCCCTGTTAACCCATCATTTGGGTTAACGGGCCTTAGACGATGGAGAGTTACCACAGTGTGTTTGAGTGTGGACAGAAAAATCACTTCCCTAAAGAATGAAAAAAGCTTTATTGGTTCTGTTAATGGTCATTGATCAAACCCGGGACACTCATGCTACCATAAGATGTTTTTTTTAATTGTTACCATGCTACCTGTCTTTGGTTAGTACTATTTTGTTAGTTACTAGTTATTGGTGAGGTCAAGTCCTTTATAGCTTGGGGTAAACTGCACACAGTGATGTTGCAATATTGATGGATTCATTATTACTGCTTATGGTGGCTTTGAATTTTAGACTTTTAACAGCAGTAAAATAAAGAAATCCAAACCATCTAAGGTCTAAGTTTAAACAATCTAAGGGTACTGAAGACCCAGCACATCTATAGGTAATTTAGAATCATCAGTTAACCTATCCCCACTAACTGCATGTCTTTGGACTGTGGGAGGAAGCCGGAGTAGCCAGAGAGAAACTACGCAAACACAGGGTCTGTGTGTGTATTCATGAGGTCATATCGGCCAGTCCTAGGTTAGACTGAACAGGTGCTATATGTAGGGTGAGGTTATTTAACTTCTGCCAGTCTTGTTTTGCTGTTGTTACCTAAAACAGCCTAGTAGTAGTAGTAGTAGTATAGGATGATTGGTTTGACAATAAACACTTAGCTCAAGGCCTGTCATTATGGATTTGCATTCTCCTGAGAATCCAAGGTAACTGGATTACAGGTAATTATACATACTGCCTGTATTTAACTGCTCTGCTCTAAGAGTGTATTGAAACTCTTGACTGCTACTGTAGTTAATATGCATAATTACCCATTATATCTGATTTGTAGATGTTCACGAAGAGTTTGTAACAACCCCAAGGGTAATACAAGGAACAAGCAAGAATATTCTTTATCATCACAATATTTTAAAAACCTTAAACCTAATAAGTGGTTGTGCTATCCTTGGCAGCATTTGCGATAACTGGCAATGAGTCTTTCACATCACCATGGAGGAATTGTGGCCTGCATCTTTGCACATATATTTAATTCAGTCACATTGGAGGGTTTTTGAGGAAGAAGGGCCTGTTCGTGCCAAAGCATCTCAGTGTGATTTAGGTCTGGACTTTGACTGGGCTACATCCATACTGGAAGTGAATGTCAGTGATGTCATGACCAGAGACTGTAGAAAGTGTAGGGTGTTTAGTGACTTCAGGTGACTGCTGGTGACATGAAGTGAGCAGGATGCAACATAAACTTTCCTCAACTTCCAGCTGAGCAACTCTAGCGACTACCACTGAGAGTATAGCTGATTGACATGTGACCTGGTAGTAAAAACATTAGAGAGTTACCAAGGCAACCGGAGGCTTTAATGTCCGCAGGTGACCGGCAGTCAGCTTCAAAACAATGTGTGAATCAGTTGCAGTGTGGGAACAGCCTTGAACTGCGCTTTGTTTGACAGCTCTGATAAACTCAGCATAGCATCACATGAACTAGTTCCTCCCCTGCCGCAGGTTCTGGTTAGAGCGACCCTCCACCTCACAGCACATTTTCATTGCAGACTGCTGGATGACTGTCTGAAAACTGTGACTTGATGATCCTGCAAGCAGGAAAATGTGACACTGGATGGGGCTGTGCTGGCTAGTTAGCGGGGACTGAACTTTCAGACTAGCAAGACAGTTGTCTCGGACTGAGAAGAGTCTATGTGTAAGTCACTGAATATAAATGTGTTTAGTAAATATTAGCAGAGCTTTTCTTCATTCGGTGATGTAAGTCTGTAATGTAATGGTATTAAAGTCTCAGTTAGATGTACAAGTAGCTCTGACTCAGTTACTCAGATCAGAACAAAACAGAATAGTGATTTGGCTTAAATGATATCGATTATCTGCCTTCATGTTTGGTTAGAATTTGTTACACTTTGTGAATTCTATCATCATGTTAGCAGGTATTTCTTCCGTCCTTCCTCCAAAGTCAAGAGGTCAGATCTTGGAGGTAAAGTCCAGCCTTTTAGTTATGTAAGAGTGACCCCCCCAGTGATCATAATAATTGGATTCTTGCTCTGTTATGTTACTCTGTCTCATGCCTTCCAACTTTGATGCTTCTCACTTTCTATTTCTAGAGCTTTCAACCACTTCAGAGCCTTCTTTAGTGACAGGTTGTTGTGATGATTACGTCTCTCTGTAAGGGCCCTGCAGTGAACCCAGCAGTATGTCAACACTGTAACAAATTCAATTCAGTTTTATTTATACAGTGGCAAATCACGACAACAGTCACCTCAAGGGGCTTTATATTGTAAGGTAGATCCTACAATAATACATACAGAGAAAAACCCAACAATCATATGACCCCCTATGAGCAGCACTTTGGCGACAGTGGGAAGGAAAAACTGCCTTTTAAAAAGGCCCGGCAGATACAGGCTCAGGGAGGGGCGGGGCCATCTGCCGCAACTGGTTGGGGAGAGAGAAGGAAAACAGGATAGAAGACATGCTGTGGAAGAGAGCCAGAGATTAATAACAAGTATGATTCAATATCATTCAAATAGGTCACAAAATAGCCCTCAGGGTTTGTTGTTTTTGTTCTGCTGGACAGTGTAACACTGAGTGAAGCAGAGGAATATAGAGAATTATCTTGATAACACTCGAAGGAGGAATGACTAACGGTTGTATAAATGTGTGATTATGGTGTTTGTCCCTGTTGTGTTCAGGTTAGGACTAGTTATTATGTTAAGAGATAGAAAAGCTGTAAAGCATCAGTTTTGTAACAGTCAGGATGTTTGCGCATCATTAACTCCCTGAGGATTAAATGTAGTCGCTGAAGCTTTAACAGTTATTTTAAATATGTGCTGATACAGTAAGGTCACTTTGGTAAAGACAGCTACAGCATGTGTGTGTTTGCGCGTTGGAGTTGCTGTCTCCTTTCTCCTTGAATGTGCTGGACTCAAGGGGGGGCAGTGGGGCCGGTGTTAAATGCTGTCATGGTCCAGCAGCTTGGTGTGTGTGACAGAGAACAGGTGAGAGCAAGCAGGACAAAGGGACTCCAAAGAAATCCTGCAAGAGATCGCCTCTGACATTAGCTCCACATCCTGCTCCCCCTGTCTCCCTTGCTCAGGCTTGCTGTTTGTTTAGGGAAGAGGCGTTCAGGTGAACCGTTACCACGGCACCCAGCTCCGTGGTTGCCAGGCAGCACTTCCTGCTCCTCTCCAGGTTGGGAGGGGCCAGGTATTTTAGGAAATGATAGTGTGAAGAGGAGGAGGAGGAGGTGGCAGAGTGAGAAACAGAGTAATTTATGTTTCTTGGTTTTCTGGCAACATTTGGACACTGAAGCAGCAGCTTCTGCTCTTCTGTTGTCACGTATTTCCTCTTTCTTTCTCCCGACCTCCCCATGCGTGTGTGTTTGTGTGTGTGTGTGTGTGTGCATGTTATTAGGCTAATGGAGTAGTTGGCCAGCAGGTTAGTCTGTCATGGCTAGTTAGCTCTTTAGCCTGAGTGCAGACACACACACATACACACTCACTGAGGCACGCAGACATGCTGACACCCACAGCATTTCATCCCATTATATAGGCCCTGACACTGACATCCTGTGACTTCTCTCAGGAATTAGCGAAGTTGTAGGAGAGCTGCAAAGGCAGCTTTCCTCCAGTCGGACAGCAGCCAGTAACCAAGCTAATTATAGGCTGAAATGTTTCACTTGTTGTGTTTGATTTCTGATATTGTCGAACTGTCGTGTGTTACACAAGCTTTGCAATAATTCTCGTTTTGCCTGTCAGCACATCCCGTTCATTCCCCACCAGGGCTGTGGGAGGGTTCACTTCACCTTTATCTATTTGTTTAGTTTATTAAATACAATTATAATAGAAAGCTAAAGGAGATCCAGCTGATTTTTTTAAAGTTGAATAAATCCACTGTTCTTCCAGGCTGTGACTAATCGTATTAAATACTTGTGACCCTCTGACTAATTATTTTCACACTTGCGGCACTAATTGTTTGGACTTAATGTGAGAGCTAATTATACAGAGTCACAGTTTTCTGAAAGTAAACTAAAAGGAAAACAAAAAACGACACAGAACAAAGTTAACATAATAGGTGAGAACCGGGAGCCTGCAGAGTGCGAGGCGTCGCGTTTCTTTTTTCATTCCTGGCCTGTTTTCTCTCCACTGCCTGACACGTTTTTTTTTGCAGTGTGCACGGTCGTTATTAGTAAGTAACACCAGCCTACCTCTGTGTAAATAGGCAGCTCATTATTATCATTTGCATTGTTGTGCTTTCAGTTGTGATTAAAGAAGTGCACCTGTGTTGCAGCACAGCAGTAGTTTGGTGTTGAGTAGCGGTTGTTGTGAGCTGTGAGTGTTTTTAACGTGTGCAACAGGACGACGTGTTGCAGAGCTGGAAAAGCGCAGCTGCTCCTGCTAATTTCAACAATAGCTCTGTTCAGCGAGGTCCCATATGCATCAGCATACCCAGAAACTGGCTCATTAATGCTGTTAATTACACCTGTGTTTTTCCTCTTTTAACATGTTTACATATCTGCCGGGAAACGATCCGGCCACAGCTGCATTATCGTAAATGCACTCATTTTGTTTCAAAATCAGTGAATGCGACAAACTAGTGTTTGCTATCAGTAATGTCGGTTACATTTGTGTCGTATTGTCGACAGTAAGAGCAACAGTGACTTTATTTGGAGCTCATATGATTGTTCTTCAGCAGCTTCTCTGGGAAACATCTGTTCCTCTAGCTGATCTCCACTGTGTCGTAGTGCTAGGTCAATATGTTCAGTTCCTTTTTAAAATGGTAAAGGGTAAATGGACTGGTTCTTATATAGTGCTTTTCTACTCATCTGAGCACTCAAAGCGCTTTACACAACTTGTGCATTCACACCCATTCGCACAAGCACATCTTTCTAAGTGCTTCATAGCTAACATTCACACACATTCATACTCCAATGGATGCATCGGAGAGCAATTTGGGGTTAGTATCTTGCCCAAGGATATTTGGCATTAGGGCTGCTCGATTATGGCAAAAATAATAATCATGATTATTTTCACTGAAATTGAGATCTCGATTATTTGACGATATTTATTTAACAATAACAATGTGTTGAATAATGACTTTAAAGATTGTCAAAAAATATATAAAATAGTGTGCAAATACTGATAACAGTGCAAATGTTTGCAATATAAAAAATAAATGAAAAATGTAAACATCTGTGTTTAGTGAACTTTGCAGTGTTGCTCTGTGGTGCAGCTACGACACTGTAGCAAAGTTTACACACTGTGTCTACTTGATCCACGTCTGACTCATGAACCCATAATGTTTCCACACCACTGAAGTTTTTTTTACCTCTTTTCAACCAACAGCAGTCACTCTCCTCTCCAAATAACTTCTGCTTAGCTTTCCGAGCTTCCCTCGGGTCCTCTTAATCAGCGGTCCCCAACCCCCGGGCCTCGGACCGGTACCGGTCCGTGAGTTGTTTGGTACCGGGCCGCGAGAGTTGAGGCTCAGGTGTGAAATGTATAGTTTTCAGGGTTTTTATCGGTTTTCAGCGTTATTTTGTTATCGTTTTTATCGTTAACTCTGTTTTCCTTGGTCTTTTCACGTGTGTTATGAATAAATCTTCTTTTTTTCGGTACCGGTACTAGTTTTAGTTTGTTGTATTTATCCGCGACACCTTAAAGGCCGATCCATGAAAATATTGTCGGGCATAAACCGGTCCGTGGCGCAAAAAAGGTTGGAGACCGCTGCTCTTAATTGTTGTGACACGTGTTCGAAATGCAGAGAGGTGCGCTCGATTTGCCACACGGAGCAGCGCGAGAGTAAAGCACGAGGGAGGGGCTAATAATCGGCTCAGTCATTTTTAATGATCGTTGAAAGCCCAGATCGTAATCGGGATTAAAATTCGATTAATTGAGCAGCCCTATTTGGCATGCAGACTAGGGGAAGCCAGGAATCGAACCACCAACCTTCCGATCAGTGGATGATCTGCTCTACCACCTGAGCTACAGCCACCCCACTTTTAACACTTAATAACTGCTTAAAAAGTCTGAACTAAAAATCACAAACATACAGGTCGTATTTCTTAAATATACTGAAGCTATTCGGTCGGTGGGATTGTTAAGGTGGTAGAGGAAAATGACAGCTGAATGATTTACTTCCTCATTATTTATGTCTCAGTTTTGTGCTCAGCTCTGCTGTTTTCTTCAGTGGTTTCTCATTTTTCAGCTTCCAGAGCTGCTCCTTTAATGGCCACTTGAGGCTGGCTCCAAAAGCGAGTCAGTCCCCGTAGACTTCCATCATGACAGCATTAAAAACATATTTTTTAGGGTGGTTTCGGCTTCTGTGCTTAATTTCCCTTTTCACACAAATCTGGTTGAATTTTTAAATGTATATTTTTATAAGTCATCAGTAGTTAGTGGTGTGGCTGCTGTGGCCGATAGGTGTGCAACGCAGGCAGCAGCAGGTGGTGTCTGCTTGGCCTCTCCTTTCTTTGTTATTAATCTGGACCTCTTTACTTTGGGTGTGCTGTTTGAGGATTTTAATGTATTTCTAATGGATTACACGACTAAAGTATGGATTGCTGTGTGGTAAAGGTTCACAGAGGGCGGAGACTGCGCGAGCTGTCATAGTCTGAGAACTGGGGTACTTCCTGGATAGTTCATCAGCCTATCAGGACTAACACAGAGAGGCAGAAACTATGACCAGTTTAGCGTCAGCTTTTAATCTAACAGGCATGTCTTTGGGCTGTGGGAGGAACCTGGAAAGAACCCATGCAGACACAGGGAGAGTGTGAAAAGTGCTGGCAAACAGCCTCAAAGCGCTGTATAAGAACCAGTCCATTTACTATTTACCATTTACCAGTTCAATTAATTCAATTTTATTTATATAGCGCCAAATCACAACAAAAGTCGCCTCAAGGCGCTTCATAGATACAGAGAAAACCCCAACAATCAAATGACCCCCTGTGATCAAACACTGTGGTGACTGTGGGGAAGAAAAACTCCCTTTTAACAGGAAGAATCCTCCAGCAGAACCAGGCTCAGGGAGCGGAGGCCATCTGCTGCCACAGGTTGGGGGTGAGGGCAGGAAGACAGGATGAAGATAGTGTGGAAGAGAGGCAGACGTTAATAGTAACTAGTGATTAAATGCGTGGTTTCAAGTCTAATCTTAAAAGTAGAGAAGGTATCTGTCTCCTGACTCCAAATAAAAAGAGCTTTTAAAAACCTTCTTGTTGTGAGCTGACACTGAAAACTAATGCTCCGCTGAGCCACCAGTTATTCCAGTTTAATGTGTTTTCCCAGCCAGTCTCCAGTTCCAAGTACTAAGCAGGCCTGACCCCGTCTGACATCACATGAGCTCAGATGCAGCCTGGTTGTGCTCGAGTTTTCTTCTTGTTAAAAGGGAGTTTTTCCTTTTCCAAGTGTAATATTGCTGGGTCTTTACACTATGAAGCGCCTTGAGGCGACTGTTGCTGTGACTTGGTGCTATATAAATGAATCAAATTGAATTTGTGGGCATACGTAGGCTTGTTTTTACCTGCGTCTGAAAGCAGTCCAGTGTACGTTCAACCAGTCAAAGCCATTATATTGTACATACAGGTTAGTTGACTACATGTGTTAAAAAGGTTTATTTTGAGCCGATTCAGATGCATCTACAAGCGAGTAAATGTTGGATGTAGGTGTCATTATGACAGCGATGAAGAATCCACCCACGCTGAGACGTCCCCCTCCATCAGTTAAAAGCATTAATCGACTGCTATCAGTGTTTGGGCTGAGAGCCAGCAGTCCTCACACAGCTGCCGCCACGGTGCTCTATGTCGGTGTATGTGTGTGTGTGTGTGATGTGTCCAAGAACAAATGAGTGTGTGTGGTTTGAGTGACACAAAAAGAATGGAGGAGGTGAGGGGAATGGAAGATAAATACATTACATCACATTACAGCTAAGTAGCCAAGGACTTAGCTGCAACACTTAGACACACACACACACACACCTATTACACACTGTATTGGGATCTATTTAGGGTGTCAGTATGTTTTCCATAAACCCTTTTTCAGTACAAAACCAGTAGGTGGAGCCAGAGGATCAAGCAGCATCAGTGAGCCTCGGGTTTTCTCTGTGTTTAAAATAATAAAACAAAACAAATGTGCTCATTATTCTAGATCAGAACACAGTCTGACATATAGCCAGTGTGAATGTCATCATATCAGACTGTACTTCACGATTCTTTGTGATGTTATTGTCATATGTCATAATGAAACAGCTTTTTCTGTCAGTGTAGAGAAACGTAACTGAACATTTAATCCCGGCAATGTTTTAATATAAGACAAACAAAGTGTGATTTCAACTGCACGTCTCAGTTTCTTTACATGATAAATGTGTGAAAAGACAGAAAATGTATAAAGTTTTGTTAATTCACAGATTTTTTTTTTTACATTTTTAAAAAAAAGTGGACCCACTATAATAAAAGCAGAATTTCTGTAGTAGATAGTGGAAAAAGTCTTGTGTTTTGATTATTTTTCTGTGACTTTGGTGTAGTATGAATGGGTGGACTCTTTATCAGCAGGAAAACCTATAAAACATGTGACAGTTCAGCTATGCACTGGTTCATATTGTCCAAAGCCTTCCAGCGGTCCAGATTGGAGTCTTTGCCGGGCCAATTGTGGCCCCCAGGCCTTATATTTGGCAAAAGTGCATAGAGGTGACGGGAGCATCTGTCACAAAAACTGAAGATTTTATTACTACATGTATTGCTAGCGTTTGTAAGAATAAGACATAGTCTATATAAGTAGCTAAAGCTTGTAAACAGTAGTAAGTGAATGCTGCATCCTGAAGGCATTGCTGCTAGAAAGAGAGAGGACAAGGAAGGGCAGCTTTCAGTAAAACATAAAATGAAAGCTTGTGGAAAAGTGTACCAGCAGCTTGTGTGCATAAAGATTTTATTTGAACTACTTCTGTATTCATTTGTGCTATTGATGAATGGCTTTTATTGGTGTAAAGATTTCATTTTAATATTTCAGTTAATCCACAGATAATACAACATGTACAGTTGGGCCCAGGAATGTGAAACCCTATCAAAAACATCTGGAGGTATTTGTTGGTTAGCAGTTCAGACCTGTGTTACCTCCCTTTACTCTTTGTCATTGAAGCTGTTTTCAGATGAGGGCAGATTAGGACATGAAGTACATCAACCTGTAGCCATGTTAAATTTCAGGCACAGCTGTATTATATGGCTTTGGCAATTTTGGGGATGCGAGGTGTCGGTACTAAGAGAGGTCAGACTTTCTCGCCATCAAAACATGACAGGAGTGGATCAGTAACTAAGGTTATCTTAGTAACTAAGATAAACCTGAACTTTACAGCAGATGATGGGATCCTGTTTTCTGATGATTGACAGAATTTGTTGCAGCAAAAGTAGAATATAGGTAAAAAGACATGAAAGAAATGACACGGCAGATTAAGTCAGTAAGGAAATATGATGGAGGAAATATTAAAGTCTCTTGATTTGGATTCCTGCAGTGCATCCTGATCAAGCAGAAGCAGCATTTCATACTTCATCTTTGTGGAGAAGGATTCACAGCAGGATAATGAGCCCAAACACACCTCAAAGCTTTGGAGAACACCAGAAAAGACCTCAGACTTCTGCCTGTCATCAAAATCACGATTAATTGAACATTTTACCATCATTTTAATGAATAAATACTTATTATTTTGCACAAAGACACACACACACAAGCTGCTCGGGTTGTGCTGTCGGCTCAGTGTTTGAGTTTTCCTCATGATACTTTTTCTCTAGTGTGTTTTAAAGGGGACAGTGCATAACGGAAGTAATAATAACTGAAACAACAAAAAAGAAAAACCAACATTCACCAACCAACATGGATAAAATGTTCTGAATGTCAGTTTTGATTCGTTTTTTGAACGACTGCCCAGCACTGCATAAACCCTACTGAACATTAATGGGACCTATTGAAGCTTTACAGACATCACCAGTAGCTGCAGTAACCTGGATTATTGGACGTGAGCAAGCGCTATAAAAAGCTGTCAAATAGGGAAATTTCAGAGATTTAACTCAACACTAAAATGTTTAAGCTGGCATCATTGTTTTGAATGAAATATTTTATTGACGTGTGCCGATAGAAACATCTTCACAGGCATTCTCAGGTTTTTGGATGCATCTGTGGAAAGTAGTGAAATAAAGAGCTCCAACTATACTGTGGCTCTGACTTGACCTCTGGCAGACAGAAGAACAGAAGCCAAGAGAGACATTAAGCATGCTAATCTTTGCAGTTAACTGTCGAGCAGGATCGAATCAACCTGCAGTCCCAGTTTGTCTGCTACGCTGTGACTGGGCTGTAGCTGTTTGGTTGAGGTGTCGGTTGTTTTGAGTGTGAATGCTGAAAAACGCAATTTTGTCTTTTGTAGAAAGACGTCGAGAAGAAGGTCTGAATCATCCGTCTGTCCTTCTACACATGGCCGACTCAGAGGACCCGCTTTAACCCACACACACACGTACACACACACAGTGGAAGGGCAGGGGAAAGAAGTCCAGGTTCAGCCATCATGAATTCATCACACCCCTCAGGTGAGTCTTCTTCAAACAGCATGATATGTAATTAGTTAACAGTGGTCCTGAATCCTGGAAGCGTAAAACTGCCCAGTTTGGACTGGTGAATGTTCATTTTTTCATGCAGTGTCTGTGTTTGATGTGTCAAAGTTCTAAGCTCCCAGTTAAATCCATATGAGCAATGCAAACTTTGGCCTTGTTCTTGTTGGGTTACTGCGCAGTGTGATTTTGTTGTTGCGCTTTGAGCTCAGGTCAATTATACTGAGCGCTGGCTCAATAAGGTGCTGAGTGCTGTGTAAACACTGTGAGTACGACTAAAAGGCTCGATGCTTCAGTGGCACTTTCTAGCAGATGTTTGGCTCATCTAAGCTGTCAGTATCAAAAGCAGTCATGTCATCATACTGTAGGTAGCTTTGCTCCAGCTGCCTGACAGCACTAAGTGTGTGTGACGTACTCCTGTGGCAGACAAAGTGTCTCTGAAGCCCGCTCTGTGCTTTATCTACAGTGTTTTCTCAAGTCAGGTCAAAATTTAGATTTGTCCAGGTCAAAACTGACAGCCTTGCAAGACTTGAGCTGATTTTATAGAGCTGTGTTGGTTTGAGAGCTCGTGCCATACTGGGCAGCATGTTTGTAGGTACATCTTCAACAGTTATATTTACTGATTTGTATACTGGCTGTTGCATTAGCATGAGGAGCAAGCTAGATCCAGTTACAGTCTGTTACACTGTGTTTCATCCATCTGCACAACAATATACTGTCTGTGTTAAACATACAAAACAATACTGTGTTTACACCAGCAAAACAGACCGAGGAGGGGTGCTCCCATCCTCGGTTAGTATAACTGTGATAATATGCACATGTCACAGTACAGTGTATAATTACATTACTTTGGTTTTCTAGTTACATCATGTTGGTTTTTGCCTTTGTTACACAGATATTGTGATGATTATTATCATCTACACAGATCAAAACACGTCACCCTGATCGTTCTCTAGAGGGAATCGTAAAATATATTCAGAAAGAATGATTTTGCACAGTTGGCCTTTTTCTGTCTGAGCTGCACAAACCCTCCTGAGTCTATCGACACCTCGCCCCTTATAGAACCTGCTCGGTCAGTGTAAATCAAATAATCATCATTCACATTCATTGCATGAATACTAAGCAGTGGTAGAGATCACCTAAGATATAAATTAATTCCATTCAAAGCTACTTTTGCGAACATGCTAATGTTGCTACTAGAGGTGGGAATCCCCATACATCCCACGATACGATATTATCACAATACTTAACGCACGATACGATATTATTGCAATTTTTAAAAATATTTTGCGATATTCAGATTCTGTACATAAAGGTAAACTTTATCAATATTCATTTTATCTAATATCAAAGTCTCACACTCAGTCTTTCTCTCATTTCAGTTTGATTGTTGACAAACTGAACGGTTTGTATTACAGTCTAGTCCAACTTAACTGAATCAACCATCTGGTACAATTATAGCTATTCTGAACTATGCAATTTATGAAAACTATGCAGCCCCTTCAGCAACTGAAGAATTTGAAAGTAAATTAAAACAAAATATAATTTTACATTAAATAAAAAAGTTTTAAACTTAATTAAAATAAAACATGTCTTAAATTAAAATAAGTAAACTGTCATGTTTATTGCTGCCAAAAAAAAGTTAAACACATTTGGACAGTGAAGGAATGTCAGGATTCTTGCTCAGAAAAAGGATCAACATGCTCTGAAGTCAGAGCACAAAAACCTTTTTTGTAACAAAATATCGATTTCTGCTGTCCCTGTATTGATACATTATTAGCAAACAAAATATCACCATACTACACAGAATCGATTTTTTTCCCCACCCCTAGTTGTCATTAAATAAAAGTGAATACGTAACTGTTAGCGAACCTTAACAGCTGTGTTAAAACACAGCTTGTAGCTCAGTCTGTGCATTTGGTGGCTAGCATCGGTATCAATCTTTGATTACATGAGTTACATGTGACATGACCATGTTACATGATCGTGTGTTACATGATCGTGTGTTACATGATCATGTGTTACATGATCGTGTGTTACATGATCGTGTGTTACATGTATGAAAATGCATTGTGTGGTTGTGTTGCTACGTAAGACATCAATAAATAACTAGAAAATGCATTTTCTGAAGAAACTGCAGTGTGAATGCTGATAGCTGAATGTTTTGAGCTGAAATGAAACAAATGCTGAATTTAAGTGAAAAATGTTGAATGAGATTAAAAATACAGACATTTTCACCTGAAAACAAAAGTTGAGAACTGTTGAAAGCTGACGTTCACACAGAAGTTGAAAAGTAGGTGAACATGTTTAAAATGTGAATTAGAAAAACCTGAGTAATGACGAAAGAAAATTTAGAGTCAGAAAACATCTGAATGAATATGAAACCTTATATTATTTAAATCTCTGAATGACTGAAATATGGGAAAAACCACTAAAGACAGATAAATGTTGTAAGAAAAGATGATTCTAAGTCATCATCTGACTTCAACTGCCGAGATCTGAACCACCAATGAACAATAAGCTAGAATTTAATGGGCCAATCAGAATGCTGTATTTAGCTGGCCTGCAATAACTACTGGCATACTATTATTCTGTAGCAAAACCCTGTCAAATCTGCTTTGGTGCACCTGTTGAAAAACTGCATCTAAATCCAAGACCATAACTCGTAAAAAACAGCTTTTGAACTGTGAGGATCCCAAGGAATTGTTCTACACAACAGTGTCTCTTTTATCCTTGTGCTGTCAAAAATGTGATGACAGGAGCAGTTTAACAAGTGTGGTCTTTCCTGCTGTTGAGACAAACTCCTGGCTAAAAATACAATGTATTTATATGGGTCGATTAGAAGGTTATCCCTCTACCTGGATTCACACAGTTCAAAAAGTTTACATCTCTGAGCTTTGGAAAGAGAACAACGATGGCTACGTTTTGAGGGTAAAATGATGGCTGTAGAGCAAACACTGTGGACACAGCAGCAGTTGAAAGAGGTTTTTAACATTAATCTTGGCAGAGTGACAGACAGAGCTCATAAAGCAGGCAGGTGTGAGCCTGGTTGCTATCCGGTCGTTAAGTCTGACATCACTAGCCGTGTCTGGGCCTAAACTCCGCTGCAGGTCCATATATCAAACGATCACTATGGCATTACTGAGAGTTGAAAAACTGTCTAAAGTCTTTCATCTTTAATAAAATGATCAGCGTTCTGATCTACCAGGTGTAACAGTTGAGTTTAACATCCAGGCATCCATGAAAACAAAATTTATGACATTTAACGGAGTTAGAAGTTAGCAGGAAGTTAGCTTGCTAGCTTCTATCTAAATACAATATAGCATGTTTTGGAAACAAATTAGCTCTGTTATCACTTCCAACATAAATGAAGACAGAAAACTAAACAGCAGTGATGTTTGTAGGGTTACTGAAGTTTGGCTAGCTGTAGCTAATGATGTGCTACGTGACCGCTAGTGACACGGCTATGTTAGCATAATATAAACAGTTATGTTTGAGTTATGATGCAGCTGTTATACTGGGCAAAGTATGGGACTTATCCGTGGACAGATGATTATAAGTTGTATTGTAATAGCTTTGTGCTAACGATGCTATTTGTTAACTCAGAGCTGATATTTATTTCTTTACATCTTAGTTCTGGACATTATAGATGAAAATGAAAGAAATCCAAACTGAATGAGGATCTGATGGTACGGTCACCGGAGCAACCTGCAAATCTAAAGGCGACCACATCATTTAAATCACTACATTGTGCAAAACATGCTAAATTGAGCATGTGCAATCGTGTGAGAGTGGTTTGGGGTCTTTGAAAGGATGAAAAGCAGTTTTCTTAAAATGTGCTTGCTTAATTTGCTTAGCTAGTGGAGTGTAACTTCAGTGTAGGGCCTCAAATCAAAACCTTGATTAACCGAACAGTTTACAGTTATTGATTGATTATTTTATACACACACACTCATGTCATTTTTCATTCATTGCTCATCTCAACTATAAACAAAAATGAAAATTCGGCCTTGACAATGACACCAGAGCATGCAGAAGGATTTATTAATGCATATCCTTTGAATGGCAGCAAAAATGCCAGTGTCATGGTGGTGCGAGAGGACACGTGACTAGACTATGATTGTTTGGACTAAAGGCACATGTGGAGAACTGAGCATCATTGCTATTCCTATGTCAAGCTGCTAGCATGCTGGGAAAGAAAAGCATATATTAATATATTACAAGTCTCTGGGTGTCGTTGCAGACGTGTGCTTTAACGAAAGCAATACGTTTTTGAACACTTGTGAGTCATCTTCGTTTTACATCATCACTGGTAGGTGTGTGTTTAAGGGCACTAAATGTTGGGACACATGGCTTATGTCAGAAATCTGAGTGGACCAGGTTGGAGTCTTTAAATCGAGTTGCCGACAGTCCTCGTGATTTTAAAAAAATGCTTGATATTTGCTACTGATGGTGTTAGTCAGGTGAGGGAGACATTTTTCATTCACGGTGAATGTAACGGCAGCTCCTGCTTTGCTCCATGTGCTGGATATGTGTGAGTAGTAGGTACCTGTGCGTCCTTCTCACAGCTTTTTTGACAGCTTTGTCTTGGGACGAGTGACGGGGTGACTGACTGGCTGTAATTTGGTTGTCATGGATACAGATGTAGTAGATACACGCGCACACGAGCACGCACAGACAGCAGTGTGACTCCAGGGGTTGATGCGCCTCAAATAGAAACGCAGAGATGAGTCATCCGCCAAGCTGCTGCAGTACACACAAACACACACACACACACACGCACACTCACCTTTAGTAGATGTGTTTGGTATGTTAGACCACTGAGATGTCAGACATGTTGCCTGGACAGTTTCATCTGCTACCATAAACACACGAAAGGCTGATTTTAAGCTAACAGCACAAGTCTTTAATAAATAATCATAGTGTTGGATAACAGAGCAGCAACACAGCAGCCCATTCAGTTTCAACAAGACAGGACACTTCAAGTTAACTTTCTGTATTTACATTTTCTCCCTTTGCTGTGTATATAGTCTTTACTTGTGAGTCATACTGAGGCAGCCTTAGATCTGCTGGAGGACACAGGGAGCTGTTTACACAGGAGGTGAGGATGATGAGGGAGATGAAGGTGATGAGGAGGAGGTGGGATAGAAGTGATGATAAAATGATTCAAAGAAACATTTCTGGAAAGGAAACAGCAGCGACAGTGGTCAACGCAGAGATGAAAAGCAGACGAATACATGAATTAGACGAGTCCTGAGCTGGTCTGCTGGATTTGTTCGTCTGTTAAATGTAAAATCACTGATTACACAGAGCTCAGTTTCTTCTCCTCTTTTGCTTTTCCTAATCCTTGCACTCTGCATTTGCCAGCAGCTGAGACATCCCATTATATTTCGTTACGAGGACCAAAACCTATTCTTAATGTGTAGCTTCTGTGATGACTGAATACTGAATGGAACAAACAAATACTGTAAAGAGCAGTTTCAATGAATAATATCCACGCTGACAGCAAAGTGAGGCGTGTAGCTTCTGGTTACAAAGAAGCCTTTGCAGGATTCTCTGTGACAGTTTTGTATTGGAAGTGAGTCAAAGGAGCTTGCAAAGAAAAAATGACTACGATGACCTGGATGACTGAGAACCTTCACAGACATATTGGAAGTGAGGTGACTGAAAAATGTCCGAAAGAAAATTCGGAAAAGAACATTTTTTTTGAAGCCCGGAGAACGACTGCTCAGGATCAGAATATAAGAAAACAAAAGTCTGGCTCACTGGAAGCAAAATGGGAAGAAATCAGAGGTGACTTAAGACTTACGCACAGTCTTGTAGTTATACTTAATTTAAATTCCTTTTTGAAAATTACATTTTTCAACAAAATGTCAAGAAACTGTTGTGAGTTTGTGTCCAAAGCGTCTTTGTATTGTGTTTAAGAGATTTTAACGAAAGCCTAACTAGATCTGGCCGTACTTTAACTACCAGCTTTTAACCACAAGGTGGTGCAAGTGAGGCAGTGTACTCTTTGTTTAACCCAGCAAGTCCTTAAGACCACAGACGTATTGGCAGCCTGGCAAGTGGCAGATGCTCTTAAAGAAATGGTGGTAGCGAATAAAAAAAGTTAAGCAGCCGTCAAACAATAACATCTTAAACCACTAGTAAAACACTGCCCCCTGGTGGTGGAAGTTGTAGCTAATTCAAACAAGTGTCTTTAAGGCTTCAACTTTTCTTTTCAATAAAAACTTGTTTAAGGGTTAAGTGAATGAAGCCTCACAAAAACAATCATTAACAATATTGTTAATGCAATTTAACAGCAAGTACAGCTTAAAGCTGCAGAACCATTCGCAGCACCAGCCTGATGGCGGTACTAAATGGAACAGTTATCAGGATTCCTCCTCTGGGAGCCATGAATGGCTTTGGCTGAATGTTGACATACTTTATTGGTCAGGTGGACATATCGGCCAGCTGGTGGCACTAAATGACCATTCAGCAGATTAGTAGGCTTTATCCTCTTGGCACTGTGGATGCTTGGAGCTGATATCACACTGCGATCTTACACTGACTGTGCCATCCCCCAGTGCCCGCTGCTAGCTAACATAAACACCTGCACGGCCACAATTTGTGCATCCAAAAAAAGGGGGGTCGTGGAGCTAGCAGAGCAAGAAGAGGTCCACGGTGCCCGCCCACACTCTTTGATTGACATACAATATTTGGCAAGCACAGCACAGAAACATGAAAGCACCCAGCGCCACCCTCCCATCCCCACCCCAGAGCTGCAGGCTTACTGCTCCCTCCTTCTCTCCTTCTCTCCCCTCTCTCTGTCTATTTTTATCTCTAGCTCCTCCTCTACCCTAGCAGGCTATTTTCAGCACTGTTCCCCCACCCCAATCGCCTGTGTTTGTAAATGCTTCTCTTCTCTTCTCTTCTCTTCTTCTCGTGTCCTTGCTCCCTCTCCTTCCTATGAAGTAAAATGAGCTGTTGTTGACTTTTCTCTGTATCCGTCTAACTTCCTTTCCACCCAGTGATCTACTTTCAGCCTCTCTCTCTCACTCGGTCACCCTCCTCCCTCCGTCTCCTGTCTCTCTGTCGACGTTCATTCAGTAGCTCAGTGAGCGTCTCTCACACACTCATCAGTGACTCTCAGTCAGTGAATATTAGCCGTCTGACCAGCAGCTGTTTGTGGTCGCTGTGTCGAGCACCACTGTCTTATGATAAGAGGACAGCGTGCCGTCTCCTCTCCCGCTGCTCAGTTTCTCAGCGAGGACTCCAAACTCGCCGTCCCAGCGTTCTTCCATTTCCTTCTCTGTCTGTCATTCTCTCAGTGCTTCGTTCTAATTTTGGAAACATGGAACCTCGGGGAGCGCTCTCCCAAAGCTATTTACGTCCTTGCCTCTCCTCCTCCTCCTCCACCTCCTCCTTGCTCTCCTCCTCTTCCTTCTCTTCCTCCTCCCTCTCGTCAGCCAGGAGGAGAACAGCGTGAGGATTCTTTGATGCACACAGAGCTGGGGAATTGGGCTGCTCCTCTGTCTGTATTTTTATTGTGTTGACGAGGCTGCAGCAGCTCCCCTCATCGCCGCTCCTCGCTCTCACAGCCTGTGGGTGACTGGATTTTCCCTCGCAGCTGAATGGAAGAAACAAACTTTCTGTTCCTTCCATCTGCAACACACCCCAACAGCACTGGAGCCAGCACTGTGTTTCTGCATGGATCAGGACTGCAGGTGATGTAGGTACAGAGAAATAAACCAAAAGACCACACAGACACTTTTCAGGTGGTCTCCTTTGGCTGTTGACATTTTGATTGATCTGCGAAGCCCAGCGGAGGGGAGGCTTTCTGTGGGCTGCAGCCGAGACGACGATATTAGAAAGGAGGAGTTTGCTCAAAGTGTCGCCCGCTCGTCATCACAACTCGAGCTGAGCAGTCAGAGACGGCAGAAGCTCCAGGAGTCCGATGGAGACTGGATTACACAAGAGAAGCACAGAGGTGTTCGGTTATTTTCTTTTCTTGTGATTTGCGGCCGTTCCCCGCAGAAGTTAGTTTTGAAGTTTTCAGTTTAACTGTATGGGTCTACGGCATGCCTGTGTCTCGGATGAAGAAGTGACTGGTTTAACAAAATAAAGCGCCGGCTCTCGCCTTGGCATGCTGTTGCATCCCACCGTGTCAGGATTGTGCGCCATGTTGCAGACCATCTATGAGACTGAGTCCTGTTTTTCCTCCAGCAGCACAGACAGCCACCATCAGCCTCTGGAGCTCCTGAGCGGCAACAGGGGCTCCAGCGCTGCCATGCCCACCGCTGGTGAGTCATCTATGGGAAAGTAGGGGTGGGGGGAGAGGGAAGGTGGGAGGGAGGGAGTGGGGGTGCTGCGGTGTGCTGGAGTTTGATTAAAACTGATGAATAATTTGACGTTTTCTCTCATAAGGAACGCCCGTGTGGTATTTGTGTTGAAGTTTGTCAGCTGGAGCAGCAGCACTCGCAGCTCGCTGAGGAGACGGTGGTACCTGAGCACACTAAGTGCTCGCTGTCCACAGTTTGCGTCAAACTGTGCACTCCACAGATACCTCATACACGTATTTTTAGATTCAACGTGACTTCCCACATCTCGTCTGTATCGTCTTCTCCAGCAAACACATTGAGGATAAATATTGATGGATGTGTTTAGAAATCATAGATTTAAGTAGAATAACTGTGTGCAGGTTTCCAGTGCAAGTCGTCAGTGTTACAACGCAAAAGAAAATATCCTGCTTCCATAGTTTATCCCTGCAGTACAGTTAAACAGACATTTTCTCACAATTGGAACTTTTAACTCTTTAAAAAAAAATCGAAATATGTGTAAAAGTCTCTGGTTTGACATTGAAAGAGAAAGCTCCACATGTTAAAACAAAAAGAAAAATGAATCCGATTTTTAGAAATAAAGTGCAAGTTGACGAGCCTGACAGAAGGTCAAAGAGAGATGAGACTCAGTCTTCTTTGTAAGAAGAATATTTCACTCTTAAAGCAAAAAAGCAGTTCTCGCTCTTCTTCACGTTTCTTAGAGAAGAAGGGCGGAAAGCCCCGACCAGTCTCTCTTGATCTCTTGCAAAAGGTCTGAGTATTTTTGTAGTTTATGTAGATGGTTTCTCAGTCTGGACACACTTTCTGTCATTCCGGCTCATTCTGTAGACTAAGTTAGCTTTGGGAATCCTTTGGGCATCTTTAGGAAATTGACAGTGTTATAATTATTTATTTTTGGCTACTCCTATAATGCCAAACACAAATGTACACTAGTAGGAAACATGGGTAATGAAATGGATTTTCTGAGCTTTAGGTAGAGTAGAACTGGCCAAACAATGGTGCGAAAATGAGGTGAAGCGGTGTTGAAATGTAGCTTGATGACAGCAGGCTGGAACTAAGAGGATGTATATTGACTCTAATCTTCTTTTGGCTGCCGTTACAATGTTGGCTCCGTGCATGTGTGTGTGTGTTCAGAATTAAAGACTTGCAGAGATTGAAGACGCTGTTAATGAAGTAGCTCAAGATTTGTTAGATTTACATGTGTAGTTGCCCAAAATTCCTTTAAATGAAGTAATGAATTTCCTCTTAGATTGCAAAATGAAAACAACCTGATTACTGTCTGTTTGTTTATATCATTATAACTGGTGAACTATGTGCACATCTTAGGCTTCTCAAAAAAAGAGAATGTCACAAAAAAGAACTTAACAAAAGAACTTTCACATGTACCCTGAAATATATCGAGTCTTCTTTTGTTTGAATTTTGATTATAGCTTATAATCAAAGCCAGCCTCTCTGATTATTAGAAGAGATATATTACAACACACAAATGGCCAAAATGTTCAAAGAAATGTTTGTCTGTACACCCATGACTTTACTCCGTTACTCCTTTACTGTGGATTACTGCGTCAGTGCATCGTAGTTGTGGCATTGCAAGGCTGTTATTGAGGTTTCTTTGATAGTGGCCTTTGGCTTTTCTGGATTTTCGAGTTTGGGAGTTTGTCATTTTCATCTACTCCAGAGATTCTCTGTAAGGTTCAGGTCAGGTGAGTTCGTTGGCCAGTTTCATTTTGCACTGTGGACAAGTGCTAATACCTAAATAAAGATATCAACATCTCGAGGAGACTGTGGATCCTTCACACTGCACTTAAAACACTGGGATATCTTCCTTTAAGTTCTTGAGCCTTGATTTCTAAATGCAATGCAACATTTACGTTCATCTGAAAAGACTTCGGGCCACTGATGAACAGGTAAGACATTTCTCAAGTCTTTGGTTCAGTAGTGGGTTAATCGTAGGGAAGTGACAGATGTAGCATCTTTTCCTGAAGACGTCTGTGCACGGTGGTTCTCGATGCACTGGCAACAGCCTCAGTCCGTCCAACGTTTAGAATCAACTTTTCTTGACCATCATCTCAACACTTCAGTCACCCGGGCTCCTTGTGGATCTTTTCCTATCACACTTTTCCCTTCCAGTAAACTTTCCATGCTTTGGTACGACACTCTGTGAATCCTGTGTTTTCAGCCTTTTCAGCAATGACCTAATGTGGCTTACTCTCGTTGTTGCTCGTCAGTGACTGTAATCTGAACAACTGTCAAGTTGGTAGTTTTCCCTTGATTGTGGTTATTTGTATTCTACTAGCGCAAGAGATGCACGACAGTTCTCTTGCTCTAGTAGGCTGGAACTTTATGTAACCACCAAGTAAAAGTTTACCTTTATAAATGATATTCTACCGTCAGTAACAGCAGCTGTCACCTATTGCTATTCCTGTGGACGTTACAGGCTCCTGTTGTATAGATAACCCTTTAATGTATTTACCACCCGTCAGCCGTATCCTTTTCTCCTATTGGTAGTTGATCCAATCCCTTGTCTCAAAGTTGAAAGTTTAAATTAGTCCTTGCCCACTATGTGTCAGTAAAGGTTATTTTGGTTTGGTAAGTAGCTTAAATTCATTGACGTTCACAACAGTATAATCAGTGCTTGCTGTGTGGACGCATCTGTACAGGCATGTTTAACCCTTTAAAGCTGGTCAGAGCGGGCACGCTCCGTTTTGCGTAACAATTTTTAAATCCCTGTAGAACTGGAACCGCGTAAGCTAGCGCAATAATTTTTTTTTGCATATGAAACCAGAGGAGTTGTACTTACATCTTATGCCATCAGCTTGTCCTCGGTCACGGTTTCCTTCCACATATAGCTTTGCAAAAATTGCATAAAAAGTGCTTGCAGCAACAAAAACATAATATTCCAGAAACACGCTTTGCCGATCCGATCAGCTGTTCGTAACACTTCCCACACTGAAAAAGACGTCAATGCGAACTATCCCATCGGAAGTGGCGTCATTTTCGCGGAAAATGTAGTTTTTTACTTGTAGGCCTTAAAAGCCTATACTGGTGTTTTTATAAGTCATGTTTGACTCTATACTTTTCTGAATAGTTGCTGGGATGCTTAGAACTTGAATTGCACTGCTGGAAATAGTTCATTTTGATACACATGCTGTTTTCTTTGCAAATTTGCATCATAGGATTGTTTTTTGTTTTTCCTGCAGTATATAAAAATTGCTGCATCTCCAAAATAAAACTATGAAGACACTCAAAATAAATTTCCTGTTGTTGTAAACTATTTTTTGCAACTTTTTTGTATTTAACGTTTTGAGGGATAAGCCTCTTAAATTTCTCCAAGTAGAAATATATGTTAAAAAAAAAACGATTTTCAATTTTTTTGTAGTTTATTGCACTTTTTTGCAATTAATGTAGTTACTATGTACTTAATGCATACATATTATTAAAATATGGGCTATAACAGTTGTATTGATGTATATCAACTTGAAATGCTCCCAAAAATGGCTCCACAGCATGTAAAAATATAATGTAAGCTCTGGTGGACTTGGTTCTATGGTAGGTCTTAAAGGGTTAAATCCACCACTGTCTGTTTTGGTCTCCACCGCCTGTTGTAGGAAATGTGCTCTGCTTTGTTCATCCGATACTTTCTGAACTTTTCCATCTGCTTAACTGTAAGCATTCAATGAGAGCTTTTTGTACTCTGAACTGTTGTCGGATGCTGAAATGACCAAGCAAGATCACAACCGTGAGACTCAACCAAAAGCTATAGAGTGTAAAAACACAATGACGAAATATACAGTGTTAAACGCTGAGGAGGCCTGCTTCATGGGGGTGATAATTCTTTAAGGTTTCGTTACCGTTACTGGTTCACTTTACATTGTGACCACTGAAGTTGAAATATAAAAACATAACTTAGTGCATCTTTAAAGCTACGTATATTCTGTGGCACGATTAATTGTACCAGATGTTCTCAAGTACTTTCAGCCCAGTGTAACACAACAGACAAGATCCACTGTGGATGACCTACAGTCTGCCATCCCATAATGCTTAACCCACCCATCAGTCTCTATAGCAACACCACACATGTGACTCCTCTCCCTCTCTCTAAGCTTCTAATTTGTCTAAAGTACACACAGCCATTATACTATTTTTACCTCACTCTCCCTCTTCCTCTGCCTTTTCTTTCTCTGCTCTGTCTCTCTGTCTCATGGCTTTTTTTAGAGTGTTTTGCAGGGCTGACGTCATAGTGCCTATTTTCTTTTAGCAATGCAGAGTGAACAAGACGGGGAGAAAGAAAGCAGGAGAAACGAAAAATATTGGTTTCCAGAAATACCTCCCAGCAGAAGCAGCACCAGTGTGAAACAGGAGTGATAGAACCAGAGAAAGAGTGTAAAGTAATCCAAATTGGACTTCAAACTCCATATCCCTGATGGGATACATCATGCGATTTTCAAAATATTTGCAGTGACAAATCTTGGCCAACACTTAGTAAAGCATCTTCGACTCTGTCTGGATACTGACTGGATCACAGTTGCTTTAAAGCAGCCACATGAGGTATTCCTGTCAGAGGCATCAGTGGGAAATTCCCAGTTAGTAGATTGTAGGACTGTAACACTGCAGCCAGGCTGACAAAGAGTCAGAGGTCCGCTGAGCCAAGCATTCCTTTAAACTGAACTAGTAGACTTCATTAATTTCCTCACAAATAAAATATTAAATATTCAAAAAATATTCAAAACCACCTCACAGACATATCATTATTTACAGATACTTTCAGTAGTACAGATATTTATTTAGACTCTTTCTCTCTGATTCATTTTTCTGATTGTTTTCCTCCAAATCATCAACGTGTCTGTTTCCATTCCTACAAAAGTGCTTAATGTCCTACCATTAATTAATGCTTCAATTTTAAATATAATCAGTCTCTATCTGTATTACTGGCCTGTGTACCACACGCCTTTAAGGTGGCAGTAATTAAACTGTTACTTAAAAAGCCATCACTTGACCCAGCTTGGTAGAAATTATAGTCCAATCTCCAACCTTCCTTTCATCTCTAAAATCCTTGAAAGAGTAGTTGTCAAACAGCTAACAGATCATCTGCAGAGGAATGGTTTATTTGAAGAGTTTCAGTCAGGTTTCAGAGCTCATCACAGCACAGAAACAGCTTTATTGAAGGTTACAAATGATCTTCTTATAGCCTCTGACAGTGGACTCATCTCTGTGCTTGTCCTGTTAAGCCTCAGTGCTGCGTTCAATATTCTTGACCTTAATATTTTATTACAGAGATTAGAACATGCTGCAGGTATTACAGGTACTGAACACAGTGGTTTGAATCATATCTATCTAACAGACTCTGGTTTGCTCATTTAAAGGGGGGAAGTCTTCTAAAACACACTGATGTTAATTATATATATAATTATAATTATATATATAGATGATACCCAGCTTTATCTGTCTACTAAGCCAGATGACCACACCGATAGTTAAACTGTAGGAATACCTTAAAGACATGAAAACCTGAGTGACCTCGAATTTTCTTCTTCTAAACTCAGATAAAACTGAGGATATTGTACTTGGCTATAAAACCCTTAGAAACATGGTGTTTAACCAGATACTTACTCTGGACTGCACTACCTTGTCCTCCAATAACAGTAAGAGTCATTGTTGACCAGCACATTAGACAAATATGTAGGACCGCTTTCTTCCATTTGCACAATATCTCTAAAATTAGAACCATGCTGTCTCAGAGTGACGCTGGAAAATTAGTTCATGCATTTATTACTTCTAGGCTGGACGACTGTACCTCATTATTATTAGAATGTCTTAAAAACTCTGTGAAATACCTTCAGTTGGTCCAAAATGCTGAAGTGAGAGTCCTGACAGGGACTAGAAAGAGAGAGCAGATTTATCGAATACTGGCCTCTTTATTGGCTCTGTTAAATCCAGAATCACACTTAAGTTTTTTCTCCTGATGAACAAGGTCTTGAATAATCAGGCCCCACCTTATCTTAAAGACCTCATATTAGGGTGATTTGGTAATATGTGGTTCCTACAATATTCAAAAGTAGAATGGGAGACAGAGCCGTCAGCTTCCAGATCCCAGATTTGATTGCTACTTCTAAGAATACGGTTAAAACATCCTTTTTCATAAAACGTATAGTTAGGGGTAGATCAAGTGACCCTGAATCTTTCCTTAGTTATGGTGCAGTTGGCTTCACCAATGCACTGAGCGTTTGCCACCTCTTTTCACTCATCATGTTTTTTTACACCTCTACATTTAATAATTAGTTATTATTAATCTCTGGCTCTCTTCCACAGTGTGTCTTTTATCCTGTTTCCTCCGCTCACCCCTAACCAGTCACTGCAGATGGCCCCGCCCCTCCCTGAGCCTCGTTCTACTGGAGGTTTCTTCCTGTTAAAAGAGAGTTTTTCCTTCCCACTGTTGCCAGGTGCTTGCAAATAGGGGGTTATTTGATTGTTGACTTTTCTCTGTATTATTGTAGGTTCTATTATAAAGCAGCTGCTTTTGTGATTTGGCGCCTTACTAATAAAATTGAATTGAATAAGACAGAAATGGTTCATTTCAAAATAAAGTACTTGGGGATTTTTATCCTGATAACGTAATTTATAGTTGAGCGGCTGTAGATCATTTTTATTTCCTTCATGCTCATTATTATGGAGAATGTTTATATGGTTTGCAACATCTAAAATGAGCCATTTGACAAACAATATTAAATACTGAAGAATCTTAGTTTCATTATGCCAATTCTTAGAAGAAAATGGAAAAATGTAAAATTTTTTAAAAGTAACAATATTTAATACAAAATGAAGTCAATGAGACTGCTTTCACATTTACATTGTTCTACTTTTCTGTTAATTAGTCTTTTTATCCAGTAGTTTGACAATTTTCCTGAAGTACCTTTGGCCAAATGGAATCTCCTTGTGCTGGTGATTTCAGTGCTTCCTTGTGTGGTGGATGGATGCACACAGTGTACAGACTTGCTTTTATGGACGTTATGGAGCTAACAGTCATTGCATTTGTTTGCTTGGTCCTTATCCATTAATTAAACTGCAATTTGTGGTCCATTGATTAGCCACTTCAACTTGCTGTTTGAATAAAGAGGACATGGCTAGTAATAGAAAATCACAAAATGCTTGCTAAATTACTAATGCTAGCTCTGTTTCCATGCAACCCACAGATAGTACCTGATCTCAGGTAAATCAGAGTCAGGGTTAGTCGGGTTATCTAGTTTGTCTATCCACTATTAATCTACCCTCAAAGACCAGAAGTTTTTTCACAATGTGCATGCACATATTAACAGTCCTCCAGTGTTAATGGCACATGCACATGCTCATCAAATCGACTGGTGCTATGTATTCTATGGAGGCAAGCGTACTTAAGCCTGCTTACAGAGTTAACAACTAACTGTGGCTGCATGATGACAGTAATTTAAAGGTGGTGCACACATGCAATGAGAGAAGCTCATGGGACAGAACACTCTTTGAGATGCAAGGAGAAATATTGATGTTGATTTTTTACATGTTACTGGACAAGCAGTAACATGTTTGTCCAGTAACATGCAGTGGTGGCTTTGCTTGCCCTGACTGAATGCCACTGATGCACATTTATTTAATTGGAGTTCTTCACGCCTTCATTTTTAGCTTGCTTTATAATAAACTCTCTGGTTTTATGAGGTGACCTAGTCACTGTGCAGAAAGTGTGCCTGTGTATCTTATTAGGGCCAGGGTATAATGACCAGTCCGTCTTGTTTCCATCCAGATTCATTGACTGGACGAAGTGGACCCACAGTCTGTCTTTCACTCTTTTTTGGTGCATGAATGACTGCGTGGTGCTGCAGTGAGCAGTAGTCAGTTAGAAGCTGATACTGGATGATTGACTAAAATGTTGCCTAAGCCCTGCCTCTGTGTCAGACTGTACGTTAGTGTGTGTTTACCAGACTATAAATGTCTTCAGTTTGACGTCAGACGCTGGCTGCTGTGGAATGCTGCTCCGTTGCCAAACGGACTGTTGTACCCACACTCACAGACCGGTCTCTCACGTACACACACATATACAGACAGAGTGTGTGTTGTAGTGGAAGGGGAGACACGTGCGTCACAGTGAAACTCCAGAATATTTGTTTAGGTAATTTGTGAACGGCTGCACACATATGCACAGACACACTTGTTTATCCAGAGCTCCCACTCTTTGGGCATTTTTGGTCACAAACCAGCAGCCTGAAAAGCTTCTGCTGATTTCATATACCTGTGTCATGAAGCACTTGTTCACTCGCTGTAGATCCACTTCATGTTTCTCTTCAGCTCCGCTATGATCTGAAGCCAAAGTCGTCACAATCTAACAGGCTTGGCCCTACTGTGGATGTTCCTGTTTGATTAGCTTAGAAGCCACATGGGAAGCGTCAGACATCAGAGACCAATCGGACCAACTCAGAAAGGTCAAAGGTCAGACTTCACAGTAGGTAAAACCTAATTAAATTTCCTCCCGGGTTTGCAGACAGGAAATGTCCTGATGTCACAGCGTGTGTGACGTTTCCTAAGACGTAGCCTGATCCTCTCATAGCGGTCACCAGGAGAGCAAAGGCAGGTCATGGTTACAGCCCTTCTCCCGGACACAGTGATGGCTGCTGATGGAGCAGGAATACTAGGACCTCTCTGCCCCTCTCTCTCATTGCTCTCATCTTTTACTCCCAGCACTAAATTACAAATGACCAGAGTCTCCGTTATATCGCAGCCTTTGGGAGTGAAGAAAGTAAGAAAACAGATTTATATTGGTTTATTAAAGTTACCTTTCACATTTTATCTGACACCCCTTCACTGATATAGACAGAACGTTTTCTGTGTCTTGCTCAGACCCTCTGAGGTGCTGGATCTGTAACTTCTCCGTCCCAGCATACAGACTGTGTGTTGATGCTGACGGTGCTTGTTGGTGCAAATGTAACACTTCTTTGTCTTGTAAGGCAGCGGTCTCCAACCTTTTTTGCGCCACGGACCGGTTTATGCCCGACAATATTTTCACGGACCGGCCTTTAAGGTGTCGCGGATAAATACAACAAAATAAAACTAGTACTGGTACCGAAAAAAGAAGATTTATTCATAACACACGTGAAAAGACCCAGGAAAAACCAAGTTAACGATAAAACGATAACAAAATAACGCTGAAAACAGATAAAAACCCTGAAAACCATACATTTCACACCTGAGCCTCAACTCTCGCGGCCCGGTACCAGTCCGAGGCCCGGGGGTTGGGGACCGCTGTTGTAAGGGAAAAACACAAACAGTCTATGAAAACATTTAGGGAACATTTAAACATTCAAAGTGAGAAAAGGAGAGTTTTCCACTGCCTGGCTCATAGTTCATCTAGCATCGCTCCAGGTATCTTATAGCAGCAGCCTGGAGAGCACATCATTATCTAAATTACAGGTTGTCTTATCTAAAATATAAACATGGGCTAATGATCTAAGTAAATATTAGCAGACAGACTGTTATGGGTGCGTGCATCGAGTCCAACATGGTTAAAACATCATCTGATCTCCCAAATTCCCGGACGGCTACGCAGGACCTTTGCGATACTCATCCCCAGTGTTAACCTGTTGCTTCTTTGCGCTTCCGAGGGCCAAAACTAAAGAATCAGTCCAAATGAGATCATACAAACTCTCCCCCCCTCTTCCTCTTTCTCTCTCACTAACATTCACTTATACACACAAGTGATCAGTATAAGCTGATTGGAGCTGCTAAGCTGATTGGAACCTTCCGCTGCTGAGGCTTGTAGCTTAAATGTACTTCAGAGAAAAAAGAAGACGAGTACATTGCAACAAATGCAGAGAGCGAGTGACGACAGTCAGCTTAAACTGAGTGCATTTCTGTACGCACACAAATGATGCTTCATTTCTGTTCAAATCAAGCCGTTCTTATTGTGAAAAAGCCTTTAAGAGAGTAGCCAGTGTCCAAAAGCAGGTTTTGTTTGTAGGTTATATTAAGAAAGCTCACCAATTAATCAGTATCACAGCTTAATCACAGCGTAATTATTAATCAGAGGTCATAGCCTGTTGACACACTTAAAATAAGTCAGCTGCTGGGCTTAGTGAGGCTTTGTCTGAAGCAGGAAATCAATACGAATCTGGCATTTCAATTAACCCTTTAAGACCTACCATAGAACCAAGTCCACCAGAGCTTATATTATATGTTTACATGCTGTGGAGCCATTTTTGGGAGCATTTCAAGTTTCTATACATCAATACAACCATTACAGCCTAGATTTTAATAATATGTATGAATTAAGTGCATAGTAATTACATAAATTGCAAAAAAGTGCAATAAACTACAAAAAAATTTAAAATCATTTTTGTTTTTTTAACATATATTTCTAGTTAGAGAAATTTAAGAGTCTTATCCCTCAAAACTGCAAATACAAAAAAGTTGCACAAAATAGTTTCCCACCACAGGAAATTTAATTTGAGTGTCTTCATAGTTTTATTTTTGAAATACACCAATTTCTATACACTGCAGGAAAAACGAAAATAAATATTATAATGCAAATTTTCAAAAAAGCAGCATATGCATCAAAATAAACTATTTCCAGCAGTGCAATATGAGTCCTAAGCATCCCAGAAACGACACAGAAAGTCATAAAGTCAAACATAACTTTTAAAAACACCAGTATAGGCTCATTGAGGCCCAGACGGTAAAAAACTACATTTCCGCGAAAATGACGTCACTTCCGGTTTCGGGCAGGTCATGGCAGATAGGTCGCGCTGACGTCTAATCCAATGTAGGAAGTGTTATGAACAGCTGATCGGATCGGCAAAGCGTGTTTCTGGAATATTATGTTTTTGTTGCTGCAAGTGCTTTTTATGCAGTTTTTGCAAAGCTATATGTGGAAGGAAACTGTGACCGAGGACAAGCTGATGGCATAAGATGTAAGTACAACTCCTCCGGCTTCATATGCAAAAAAAATTATTGCGCTAGCTCACGTGGTTGCAGAGCTACCGGGATTTAAAAATAGTTACGCAAAACAGAGCGTGCCCGCTCCGACCGGCTTTAAAGGGTTAAGAACAAGTTTTCTTTGCTTGCTACTTGTACTACTGTAATAATCTGTCACTATTAGTATGTAAAGCACATGCTAGCATGTTACTGCAGTGTCCTTTAGTGTAGCCGTGCTGAATAAAGGCTGACTTAAGCGCTGGAGCTCAGTGCTACCCACTGCTGCTTGTGAATATTTTTAGGCAGCAGGACTGTCCCCCTCACTTTTCTTACAACACTATCACAGCCCATCTGAATGACATGGAAGCTGTCTCTATGTGGGTGTGTATGCGATGAGTGATGCAATAATCTGCTGTGTCCCTGACATTTTCCACACTAATCAATCACTCATTTCTCTATTCTCTCTCTCTCGTTCTCTTTCCTGCAGTAGTGGAGGTGAAGAGCAGCCTCCCATCAGGCATGCAGAGCCCAGTAGGAACAGCAAGCGAGCAGAGAGGAGGAGGAGGAAGTGGTGGAGAAGGTGGTGAGTAGGGAGTCCTCTAAGAGTCCTTGAAGTGGGAGGTGTGTGTCTGTGTGTGTGTGTGGTGGTACAAATTTTAAAAAATAACCAGAATGTGGGAAGTGAAGTGTCTGACGCTCACAGTGTGCCTAACGTTCCTCAGCCCAGCGAATGACATACATACCTATGGCTATGTATGTCATATGTATCATGGACAGTCGTTATCGTGATGTCACCCACCGGTTTGGGAAGTCCTGGTACGAAACGTTCAAATCAGAGTTGGTGTTTGTGGGTTTTTACAAACCCCTGTGATGAGCGAGGGGGGGTCTGACTACAACGTGCCGTTCATCAGCCAGTGTAAAGTGTAAAATCCTTCTTTAGTAATAGCAGAATAACCGAAACTGGGCTTAACATAGACTCATATTCAAAGTGTTTACAGAGGTCATTTTCACATGGACCACAAAAAGTGTGCAGGAATGAGGCAGCCAATCAGGACTGTGCTTAGCCTTTACTTTTCAAGCACAGGCCTGATTGGATAAAAAACAAAACCTTCTCCAAAGCATCCCTTCTTATTTTAGCAGGTTGTAAGCATCTGTGAGACCAGTTGTTGGACTTCAGGGGGAGAAATGGGGGGCGATGGAGGCGATCGTGGCTCAAAGAGTTGGCAGTTTGTCTTGTAACCGGAAGGTTGCCGGTTCGAGCCCCGGCTCGGACAGTCTCGGTCGTGGTGTCCTTGGGCAAGACACTTCACCTACCACCTGCTGGTGTTGGCCAGAGGGGCCGATGGCGCGATATGGCAGCCTCGCCTCTGTCAGTCTGCCCCAGGGCAGCTGTGGCTACAACTGTAGCTGCCTCCACCAGTGTGTGAATGTGAGAGTGAATGAATAGTGGTATTGTAAAGTGCTTTGAGGGCCCTGAAAAGCGCTATATAAATGCAATCCATTATTATTATTATTATTATAAATGTTGTGCCATTCCTGCCTGATAGATTTGAGCAGCTCGAGTCCTGGTTCTACTTTCTTCTAATTTTCAGTTTAATGAAGCAACTGTTCCAATAGATGCAGGCTACAGTTTAGCATTGCCTTGCTGAAATATGTAAGCACACATTTCTCTTAAACCTGTGTATAGTTTTCAGCACTGATGATTTACAGATGTGCAAGCTTCATACCTTCATACCAAGTGAGCACTGATACTGACGATCTTTCGATTGGAGGACTGAGCTTCTGTTTTTGCCAAAAATAATTTCAGATTTCTAATCATCTGAAGACAGAAAGGTTTGCCTCAGTCCATTTTAAACGAGAAGACGGTGGTGTTTAACGATCATGTTCACGTAGTGCTTCTTCTTCTTCTGTGCACAGCTTTAACCTAAGTTTGTGGGACGGTGCACTGTGTGCTGAGAACCTGAAGATCAGGGTCGTCCAAGACTGGTTTTTGGCCTCATCCTCCTTGCACATAGATTTCTCAGATTTTCATAATCTTTTGATATTACTGCTTTAGATGATAAGATATTCAAAGTTATCACAATTATACATTGAGGAATTTTTCCAAAGACCCAATCCTGTTACTGACGTGTTGCCAATAAACCAATATTAGATGCAAAATGTTGTTCCAGCTCATTTTATTAACACTTACCTTTGCAGCCTTTAGTTTCTCTTTTTTGTTGCTGCTGCCAGAATATAATATTTTTCATAAAATAAATAAAAGGTCTCAGTTTAGATTTTAAATAGTGTCCAGTGTGTAGACACTTCCAGCGTGGCTGCTGTAATGGTCATCGCACACTTTTGCTGGAAGGAAATTAAAAAAAATAATTAGGAAATGGAAAAAATGCAGTAATTCAAATCAGACTGCAGATATGCACGATCTGATATCCTCGTGTTGGTGTTGTTCCGAGATCATCATACTAAATGTTGTTCCAGGATCAACATTGCAAGTGACCAATCAGAATGTTTTGACGTCATACTTTTGCGACTTCGGGAAAAACCACCGTAAAACAAAAAATTGTACTTAAACTGCGAGAAACCGCCTTTGTCCGCCGAACAACAGACCCTGACCCAAACCCTAACCCTTTAATAAACGGTAAGCGGAATTGATATTGTCCTTGCAACATTGGAATTTCATAAATGGACGAATGGCTTGGCGCGCAAAAGAATAACGTCACAATAATGTGATTGGTCACTTGCAATGTTGGACCTGGAACAACATTTTCATGATGATCTGGGAACAACACCAACACGACGATATCAGATCATCCCTGCAGATATACAGAATCAGAAGCTCAGCTGTGCACTTGGCTAAAGTTGATGCCATGTTGTTTGTGACATTTCCAGGTGGGAGTCCAGGAGAAAGCCCAGGAGGAGGAGGAGGAGGAGGCCCGGTGGACCTGCGAACTGAGCCCAGGGTAGGGTCTGTCTCCGGGGGTGCAGTGGTGGACACAGCCATGAGAGAGCAGCAGCTCCAGCAGGAACTCATTCTCCTCAAGCAGCAGCAGGAGCTGCAGAAACAGCTGCTGTTTGCAGAATTTCAGAAAAAACACGAAGTGCTAACAAGACAACACGAAGTCCAGCTGCAGGAACACTTAAAGGTGAGCTGAAGCACCGGCTCTCTTGTCCGCTGCCTTATTCCAGGAACCGTTCAATAACCCGTGTGTGCATTTGTGTGTAGCAACAACAGGAGCTGCTGGCAGCCAAACGACAGCAGGAGCTGGAGCAGAAGAGGAAGCTGGAGCAGCAAAGACACGAAGAGCAGGAGAAACAACGGCTGGAGCAGCAGCTGCTGCTGCTGAGGAACAAGGAGAAAGGCAAAGAGAGTAGGTCATCCTGATGCTACTCGCAGACCACAGGCTGTTTGCATACAGACAGGGAAGTGGCCTGATTGCTTTGTGTGTTTGTGTGTGTGTGTTTTGGAAGGTGCCATTGCCAGCACAGAGGTCAAGCTGAAGCTGCAGGAGTTCCTTCTCAGTAAGAAGGAGCCTGGTTCTGGCGGACTAAACCATTCCTTCTCCCCAAAGTGCTGGTGAGGACCCAAACTGTTTCAGAGTGTGTGTGTGTAGAAATGGGAAAGTGTTTCCCACTGATGGTTTGATCTTCTGCACCAGTCTCATATAACATCCACTTAACACACTTCGCTATGAAAACAAAACAGAAATAAAACAAAGCAGGACCTGAGAGATATCGAGGAAGCACTCTTCACTTTCCAAGCTGAGGAGAGTGTGAGGCTGCTGTTTTACCCGCGAAATCATGAACTTGTGTTTTCGTTGTCTGGATGTAGAGAAATAAGGACTAAAACACACACGGTTTTACACAGTTATACCTCGTTACCATGGTTACATGTAGTATTTGAGGGCACATGATGCAATTTGGTGAGCAGCTCTATCTCGTTAACCTCTTAAGCCCCAAGCCTAACTGATCTCCTGCCTTTTGCCCCCGTATCAGGGGGCAAAAGGCAGGAGATCAGTTAGGCTTGGGGCTTAAGAGGTTAAATTGACAGTATGCAGTTAATGTACTAGAGTCATGTCTTAGGTCACTGGATAGCAACATAATCACTGTGACACAGCGGGATGTGCATGGTGCAGTGATGCACATGCAAATCCTCTGTGCTATGGCTCAGCAATAGCAATAGTAAGCAATGTTTATCTATGTGGCACTTTTCCAGACACGAGTCACCAAGTGTTTTATGGAAAACGCTGTGAATAATGCAAACAGTGAGAAAGAAACATGAGGAATAACTTGAGAATACTGCTCGGATAATTAAAGAACGTGGACGTTAGTTAGAGAAGGTACAAAGACAACAACGTACACGGCAAAGAAGAAACTGGACTGGTGCAAAACACGTTACTGAAACATCCGAGGACACTGCTCTGTCTTCGGCTGACTTTAACGAGGTCACAGCAGAGCTCACAGGTGCAGCCGTCCACAGGCCGGACTCATTGTTCCAACAACAATGTGACACTGTTAGAGTTGAGTGAGCAAGCTCAAGGGTGAAGATGACGAATTTAGGACACCATGCAAGGGAGCGTGTGATGCTCTGGAGGAGGAAACATTCAGACTGGATCCTGAATGCAACAGAGAGACGTTGAGGGTCAAGCTGGGCATCGATTTCCATTTCTAATCGATTTGATTTGAATCAATTTTGACTGACAGTCAGAAATACAGTGGAACCCCGACTTACGAAACTAATTGGTTCCCGAGGGTCATAAGTTTCGTAAGTCGAAGCACTCATCGCGCCTTTTCAGTGAACGATAGGCTACAGGCTAATTGCTAACTGCAACAACAATATGTCGTTCAAGTGGAACAGCGAAGCGCAAGTACGAAAGCCAAGGGGGTTGTCACATGATTCGGAAGGCATTCTGGGCATTGTAGGCATTCTGGGCTCAGCCAATCAGAGCCAGCGGATTTCGTTACGTGGGCATTTTGCCGTAACACGGGCAGAAATATTGCCGTTAAGTGCCTTGGTAACTTGAATTTTTTGTTAAATGGGGTATTCGTAAGTCGGGGTTCCACTGTATTATATTTCTGATCATTTATCAGCACTGACACTTGTGAGATTTCATCAGAGGTTTAAGCATCACAGCAGACGCCTTTGTGTCAAAGTAACTGAGGATAAAACAGAAAAAACATGAAGGAGATTTTCCTGGCCTGGCTTTTTATAGCAGGTGACCTTAAAAATATTCTGCATTAGATCAAAAACTGAAGAAAACCATAAATCGACATATGAGCATTATCTGATGCTGCTGAAGTGAAGCAGAGCAAAGTTACAGAGGTTTCATTAGAGACGCAGCAAAGCAATTTGGAATTTGGCATCATTTAAAAAAAAAACAGCAGAAATCAGGCTTACTTGTCGGAGGTCATTTGAGTACAGCGCTGTACAAAACGGTAATAAGCAAGCTAATAATGCAGAAAACAGAGATTTGAGATGGGAAACTGTTCTTGAAGTACACCGAGAGAGAGAGGAAGTGCAGGAAGTGGGATTTTATCGTGGTGGAAGCAAAACAGCAAAAGTAAGAGGGAATCCATGATGATGTTTATCAAACGTGAAGCAAAGTTTGGATCTTTTGCTGCTGGTTCAGTGGATTTTGGTTGGAGAGCGACAAAACCTGCAGCATCAGAATCTGTGAGCTGTCGGCTCTCAGGCCCGGCGGCGTGTCCGTGTACACGTCGTCGGTTCGTCGGGTGAACGATCCGCGCTTTGTGTTTACATCTTTGTGTGGAATCCGTGTACCTGCTCTCATTTGTTGTTGTAGCTGTTTAGCGGTTGTTGAAGTAGTTTTGTGAGCTTCAAGCTGAGATTCTGGCATTTCTGGCAAAATGCATTTTTATTTAAAAATCGATTCAGGATTTACTTTATTTTATTGAAGCTAAAATCGATTTGAATCTGGAAAATAAATGTTTGAACCCAGCCCTAGTTGACGGGACTCTTATGTAGACTAGCAGGAGCATTTCTGAATTTGAGTCATGTACTTTCCCCCTTTTTATTTTAGTAAATGTTTCCCACTTTGTTGAACTGGCCTCTCGAGTGTTTTAGTGCTGTTTATCTAAATAAAAGTTCCCGCCTGTATTAAAACTCCAGTAGTTTCGAGTGCTTCAAAATAAAGTTTGGTTGTGTTATCTTAATGAGGCACTGTCTATGACAGCTATTAAAGCAGGGCTCCCCAATCCCAGTCCACGAGGGCCGGTGTCCCTGCAGGTTTTAGGTGTGTCTTTGATCCATCACAGCTGATTTAGGATAAATGACCTTCTCAACATGTCTTGAAGTTCTCCAGAGGCCTGGTAATGAACTAATCATGTGATTCAGGTGTGTTGACCCAGGGTGAGCTCTAAAACCTGCAGGGACACCGGCCCTCGTGGACTGGGATTGGGGACCCCTGTATTCAAGTTTCATTATCGCCTGTTCTAACAGAAGCATCACATGTTCAGTTTTCCTACAGCAGAACGGACCAACGATTGTCCAGTTTTGATCCTCCTATAGAAAACGTCGATCCCAAAACTGCTCGCTTTGTGTTTTCAGTGAGCTGAGCTCTTTTTCCTTTTCTACTATTAATAACAGCCACAAACCCATCGTTCTGTGTTGTATGTTTTCTCAGTCTGATGTGTGGATAATCACCTGACTCATGTTAAAAAAATATTGCTCCAACACCTCAGACACATCTCCATAACACACGCTAACATACCAGACACCTACGCCTGAATGACAAAAAGCTGTCACTTCCCATGAACGTAATGAGTTCCCAGTCTGAAAAGGGCCGCAGACAACACGATGCCACGTCCTGTTAGAATCAGCAGGGCCAGAAGCAACCGGCAATGTTCACTGATCTACAACAACAACAGAAAAAGGTCAGGTTTCAGTGTCATAAGCTTTTACTCAGACCTGTCCTGCAGCAGCTATAACACAGGAGGAAATTAAAGGAAGAAGCACAGAGAGAATGTTTCCACACTGACAATCAAAGGAAATAACGCAGCATTCTAGGAAGTGTAGGAAATGACTAAATGACGTACAAGTCCCTCGAGAACCTGGGCAGAAAATGACATTCAGCGCTCGGTCTCATGGTACGATAAAAGGGTTTTCCCAGGCCGCTAATCTGCCGTCTGTTTGGGTGTTTGTGTCTGCAGGGGAGCCCAGCACACCTCCCTGGAGCAGAGCTCGCCTCCGCAGAGCAACACACCGGGGACTCCTCCTTCCTATAAACTGCCCCCTCTCCTGGGGAACTATGAGGGCAAAGACGACTTCCCACTCCGCAAGACGGGTACGAGTGTGTGTGTGTGTGTGTGTTTGCACGTACACAATTCATAAGGTATGCAAAGGTGGTGCAGTATTCTCATATGCTTATTTACTTGTCAAATAAGTGTTGCAGACTAATTGTCTTACCTGGACCTGGAACAAAAGTGTGTAGATACTCAGCAATGCAACGGACAATTCCAACCTACCAGACAAATCTCATATATATTAAAGGTGTTTAGGTGGATCCACACATGACAACAGGTGGAGTCCCGATGGCCGAGCAGTTAGTTAGAGCCCTAGTGGACTCGCTGATGGAGAAAGTTTAAAACACATGTAACAATGTAGCTGTGATATGCTACATGCAAAGCAGCTGTGGGCACGTCTCAGGTTCATTTTACTCAGCAGCATCAATGGAGGTGAAGAAAACCTCATTTTACCTATGAAGGGGCGTCAAACAATGACACAGTCGTCTGCACAGTCCGAGTCTGTGTCTAACAGGGACCGGCCGTCCGCCATAAAGCGATAAGCGACAAGCCCACAAACTGAAGCTCGGTCACAGTCAGAGCACAGCAGCTGACAATTTACAGTTGCTAACTCGTACACAGGGAGCTGTGTTTAAGCTGCTTGAGCCTGCACGCAGATGCTGGACATCTGGAAGGGAGTTTGCAGCCCACCTCCACCCCAGCTCTTTCTTTCATGCTATTTCTGAATTGTCCTATCTGTCGTCATCTGTCCTGTGGTGGGATCTTGTTGTTGCTCTCCCCGCCTAAGGCTTTTCATGTGTGCACATGGAAAGTGGAGGTTCTCAAATAGATGCCGCCAAATATAAATGGCTGCAGATGGAAACATCGTTTTCTTTTGACTGTTGTGGTCTCAGCTGAAGTAGCAGTTACCGGATAACATGTTTGCCTCTGTAGTTAAATTGTTTAAATGCTCAGCGTACAAAGGTCTCCCACAACACTCCAAGACAGACAAGAGCGCAGCAGCTGGGCTACGTGAAGCTCACATGGATGTGTGGCAGGACCTCCGTACTGCATCTGCACCACCCGGCTCACGACTGCAAAGACTGTAGTTGTCACTCGTGCACAGCACATAGGTCTGAGTTACTTTTTTAAAGCTACTTTAAAGCTTTACTTTATATAGTAGGAGGCGCTGTGATGGATCTTTATACATACATATATATATATATATATATATATATATATATGTATATATTTATATATACACACACATATATATATATGTATATATTTATATATTTATATATTTATATATACACACACATATATATATGTATATATTTATATATATATATATATTTATATATATGTATATATAAATATATATATATATATATAAATATATACATATATATATATGTGTGTGTATATATAAATATATATATATATATATATATATATATATATATTTATATATATATATATATGTATCATATACATGTCCATACACCGAGCTTCTAATGCTCCTACACTGAATTATAATCATAGTCTGTATCATAGCCAACACCAGGGTGAAGCAGCTTCGGCGTAGGGTTAGCATGAGGTTGTATTTTCATTCTCTTTCATGCATCATGGCTTCACAGTTTGTCTCTTACAGCGTTTCTGTTTCAGTTATGCCATGTAGATGTGCACGTACCCTAACCTCTCAGCAACCTGCTGGATTTTAAGAGGTTCAAATTTGTGTTAGATGGAAAATTGACTACAATTGCAGATAGAAGCATCCATGCCGTGATGTTTTCAGCTCTAAAGGGTTCCTCCTTTTAGCCAGTCATCCAAATATAGAGGCAGGAACACTTTGTAGATGTGCATGACACGGGTGCTCTTCAGTGGCACTTGTGTAAATCACATAGACCAGATTAAACTCACTCTTTGTAAATATACTCCAGTGTGTCCCGGGATACTGTGTCCAGGTTCTGCTGCCTGGCTCACAATAATGACAAATGGGTTTTATCATAACAAATGCCAGGCTGCGCTGTCATTGGCTGCCCTGATGCCACCGGGTAAGCAGTGACATGTCACCCTCTGGATCCAGATACTGTTTATGCCACTGAAAACTTCATGTTTTCCCTTCTACTGTTTATTATCCTCACCTTGACCCATACACCAAAAATAGCTTAAAATCCACTGTGGCTGCTCGTTTAGCAAACGACCCAGCCAAATTGTAATGTAGGATTAGCAGACTTCTCAGTCTGCCCTGATAGAATCTTGTTGGCAAGTCACCAGGTGACTTAAAATATCACCGAAGCCCTCTGCCAAAACAAACCACTGCATGTTACCAGTGACCTATAATGAAAAAGAAACGAGACCGCTCAGCAGCCGACAAAATAACTGTTCTTCTTTCACCTGCACAGCGTAGTATTTACAGGAAATGGTCTGCGTTACACTGATGTCGGCGAGCTGAACAGTTTTATCTCCCCTCTCTCTTTACTCGTCCAGTCTCTGAGCCTAACCTGAAGGTGCGTTCACGCTTGAAGCAAAAGGTGGCAGAGAGGCGGAGCTCCCCTCTCCTCCGCAGGAAGGACGGAACGGTCATCAGCACCTTCAAGAAGAGAGCCATAGAGATATCAGGTGAGCAGAGACGCTTACGTTTTCATTCTGAGAAGATGTGCAAAATGAAAATAAGCTCTCAGGTGCAGAGTGTTTAGTATAGCTGCTTAAATCAGACATTTAAAATGAATTTGCTGCTGATTTATTCCTGTGTCTGTGTCTCTCCACCAGTTTCCTCTCTCTGTAACAGTGCTCCGGGGTCAGGTCCCAGCAGTCCCAACAGTTCCAATACAGCTATTGCCAACGGCAATACTGGATCAGTCCCCAACATACAGACTGAGGTACACGTGCACACACACATAGGCTGGCTTCATTTTCATTTCTTCAAACTCGACACGAAGCTCGAGTTTGCCCCCTGCAGTTCAGTGTGGAGCACTGAATCAAAAAAGACGATATGGGGGAAACTGTAACAGGCGACATGTAAGCAGCTGTGTGGAAGTGATGATGAGCAGCAAAAGGCAGCATTTAATTTAATTTAGTTGTGCATACTTTGATGCTGTTTGGGTCACAGCCAAAGTATAAATCATTTTAGCACTGCAATGTTGGAAAAGAAAATATCCTCGAATTTTTATTGTTTGTTAAATGTCAAAGATAAAATTGCTCACTGTGACGCAGAAATAGGGCTGCAAAAATACTAACTATAAATATCTAACTGTACCTTTAGTGGTTCAGAGTCACTGGAGGGAAACTCTCTAAAGTACTCCCTGCACCCTGGAGGGGGGATTTTATTTGTACCCTGGTGGTTTGTGCTTACAGAAACAAATCTTGAACCTCTAATTACAGTTTCACAATAGCATAACAGAAAACCCAGAATCGTTTTGCTGTGAGGCATCTGCACCACCCCTACAAGATCAAACTTCTGTAATGTCTACAGTTATTTTTGGAGAAAATAAAGCAAAACCTACAAATCTAAATGTAAAATTATAATTTGAGTATTGATTCTCGATACTGGAGAATAAAATCAAGAAGAATTTGAAGTATGTAGCGTTTACTACTCGTGAATGAGGTACAGTGATTAGTGTTAAAGGGTTTCAGTGGAATTATACACTTTTCCTGTGCCCTTATTTTTAGGAATGTAGAGTGTGTGATGCAAATTACACAGGTCCCATAATGGAACCCTGTGGTACACCGCCAGATGTGCCATATCTGCAATAGGTTTTGCTGCTTTGTTGATAAGAAAGAAACTATACTAAGATGATATCCAGAGTTCACCTAACAGACAAACCGTAGTTGTAGCCTCAGCAGAGTTGGTTGGTTTTGATTGGTTATTTCAGTATATGACTTTAAAGACACATGAACATTTTTTTATGTTTTCGTTGTAAGTCTTTATGAAGATAATATGACAAAGCAGTTAAATAATCATGTTTCGGATTACTCATTTACACTCTGCTCGATGCCACTTGAATTAACTGGTTGTTGTGTTTGGCTACACAAGTACACAGAACGCCCTCTGGTGGTCAAACTATCCAACATCAGTGCTCATAACATGGTTTCCTGTCTCTTTACCTTTTGAGTTTTCATTTGTTGGGCATTATAAACACTGATACTGAGATATCAGTCGGGCTCTAGTTAGAGATTAAAGACAAGCATGGCCAAAGACAGAGTGATTTCATTTTTTCATTTTATTCCAGAGGCATATTTCTAAGGGTGGTGTTGAATATGGATAATATACTGGGCACAACTGTATCAAATGCATGTTAAAGCAGGCTGTATGGAGTAATTCTTAAAGGCCTTCGAGGCTGACAAGACTCCTCTGTTTATTTAAGTTGAGCGAGTGTGGAACAAATGCCATGGAAGTTTCCTGTTTTCGTGCTTTTCCAAGAAACCTCCAGGAAATGGTCTTCTCCTGTAACAAGAAGAAGAAGCAGTTAATTATATTTTGCCCCAGTATGTGCTAAATTGAACAAACGGAGTTCTCCCTGTGCAGGACACTAAAACTGCTTGCTTGTTTGTTTTTCTGCAGCTGAGGTCTCTCCATCAGACGCTGGGGGCTGATGGGACATTGAGTCCTCTGAGTCTCTACACCTCACCCTCCCTGCCGAATATCTCGCTGGGCCTCCCTGCCAACACACACATCACGGTGAGTCACTGCGGTGCATGCACCCATCGACACAAGAACACACAAACACACCCCCACACCGATGGACTCGCCACACACACTGTTACACAGTAACCTGTAGTTCTATAAGTATCTGCATATCCTGTTTTTTCTGAGCTTGGTTCTGGTCGAGGTTTCTTCCTGTTAAAAGGAAGTTCTTCCTTCCCACTGTCACCAAATGCTCAGTCATAGACAGTTGTGGGATTGGTGTGATTGCTGGGGTTGCTTACCTCTGCAGGTTCTTTACTTAACAATATAAAGTACCTTGTGCCAGCTGTTGTTAAATGGAGCTGTATGAATGAATTGGGAAAAGGCTTACTGAGGGTGTCAATCAGTCATTTGCCAGTGACTTCTTTCCAACTGGCCTCCTTGTGGTGAGCGTAGAAGTCGCCTCCTTGTTGCTTTGCTTCTTAAACCCAGGAGTTTCGTCTAGCTGACGTGCACTTTTGTTACAAAGCAGTCAGTCTTACTCACTTAAACTAAGTGATCCACGAAGCAGTGGCTCTTCTTTTTCTATATGTGTGTAGTTTTCCACACAGAAGTAAACCAAACGAGGCCTTTTTATTTCCATGACTGTTCATTTTGGTGAGAGATCACTTCTAGCTTGCATGTGTAAGCGAGTGCTATCCTTAAAATGTGTGATTTGGTTAAAAGCTCTTTCTCCAGTGGGATTTTTATGTCTGCACGTTTCTACACGAACCCAGTGGAAAGATATCCATAGGCTGCTTCTTATGGAATACATGGAAACAATAAAGAGTCCTATTCTTGTGTTGCAGTGTAAAGCTAGTTATTCCTGCATTTTCATAAAGGTAAAATATGGTAAGACAACCAAACACGTGTTTAGACGTCTTTGGTCTTGGCTTTGGATCCATTTTCATGATGAGTTTTGGTTTCTCCGTTTACTCCGAGCTCTGTTTGCACCACTGTAGGAAATCTGTACCATAAGAAGGAATCCAGCACTTCATAGATTTGTTGTTCTGAGTTCTGTGTTAACCCTTTAAAACCGATTGGAGCAGCACGTTCTGTTTTGCGTAACTATTTTTAAATCCCGGTAGCTCTGCAACCACGTGAGCTAGCGCAATAATTTTTTTTGCATATGAAACCGGAGGAGTTGTAGTTACATCTTATGCCATCAGCTTGTCCTCGGTCACAGTTTCCTTCCACATATAGCTTTGCAAAAACTGCATAAAAAGCACTTGCAGCAACAAAAACATAATATTCCAGAAACATGCTTTGCCGATCCGATCAGCTGTTCATAACACTTCCTACGTTGGATTAGACGTCAGCGCGAACTTTCACATGTCCCGCATGACCTGCCCGAAACCGGAAGTGACGTCATTTTCGCGGAAATGTAGTTTTTTACCATCAGGGCCTCAATGAGCCTATACTGGTGTTTTTAAAAGTTATCTTTGACTTTATGACTTTCTGTGTCGTTTCTGGGATGCTTAGGACTCATATTGCACTGCTGGAAATAGTTTATTTTGATGCATATGCTGCTTTTTTGCAAATTTGCACTATAATATTTTCGTTTTTCCTGCAGTGTATAAAAATTGGTGTGTTTAAAAAATAAAACTATGAAGGCACTCAAAATAAATTTTGTGCAACTTTTTTGTATTTACAGTTTTGAGGGATAAGCCTCTTAAATTTCTCTAACTAGAAATATATGTAAAAAAAACAAAAATGATTTTCAATGTTTTTGTAGTTTATTGCACTTTTTTGCAATTTATGTAATTACTATGCACTTAATGCAGACATATTATTAAAATCTGGGCTGTAATGGTTGTATTGATGTATAGCAACTTGAAATGCTCCCAAAAATGGCTCCACAGCATGTAAACATATAATATAAGCTCTGGCGGACTTGGTTCTATGGTAGGTCTTAAAGGGTTAAATAAACAGTTCCTGTTCAAGGAGACGGTTTAAGCAAAAAGCTGAGCAGCTGAAAAACTGCCACGCTATTATATGAGGTGCCTGTCAATTTGTGTCTGTGTGGTAACTATGGTAATACTCCCTCTAAAGCCCTCCCAGAAGCTGTCTGCCCAGCAAGAGGCAGAGCGTCAAGCCATCCAGTCGCTGCGGGGGGGTGGAGCTCTAACAGGAAAGTTTCTCTCCACGTCCTCCCTTCCAGCAGGTGAGCTGGACCGCTGCTCATATCAGAGTTTAGTGAGTCATTGTGCACTAATCATAAAAGTGCATCATGACTGTAGTTGGTTTAAAATGAATTCTTTAGTTATGATTTAATATGTCTTTGCAGGTGTGGGACATGATGTGGAGACTCCGCCCCCCAGCTCTCATTCAGCCCATTCCTCGTTACTGCAACACGTACTACTGCTGGAGCAGGCTAGGCAACAGACTGCTATGCTAGGTGGTGCAGACACAATCGCGCACGCAGCACATACACAAAAATTCACGACAGCGCCTAACTCATCACCTTTTTCTGTGACCCTTGACCTGTCCAGTGCCCATGTACAGCCAATCGCCGCTGGTTACGGCAGAGAGAGGTGTGTCGGGTGGCATGCGGGCCGTCAACAAGCTGCCTCGCCACCGGCCGCTGGCTCGTACGCAGAGCGCACCTTTGCCCCAGTCCCCCCAGGCCCTGCAGCAACTGGTGGTTCAACAGCAGCACCATCACTTCCTGGAGAAGCATTACAAGGTAGACACAATTACACACACACACACACAGATGAGCACATGTGCAGATTCTCACATAATCTTTGTGTGTTTGTGTGTGTGTGCGTGTAGATGCTGTCAAAGGGGACAGATTTACCCAGGCCACCACCCACTCACCCAGAGGAAACAGAGGAGGAGCTTACAGAGACCAATGACATGCAGGAGGAGGATGAAGGGGTGGGCCTTCACAGGTGTGCCAGTATTTCTGTGTTTGTGTGTCTCTGTGTGACACACAGTGCTTAACACATTTATTAGCCCCACCTGATTTGTGTTCAGTAATGGTTCCTCCAGCAGTATGTGGAAGCTGTTTAATGCTAAATAGAAATATTGTTTTTATCTGTGAATTTTCAAATTTGTTGCTTCACAAAGAAGCTGAAAAGCTGTTATTTGTTTTTAATTCAGATTACAAATACGATTCCTGAATATAAAAAGTGAATGTTCTGTTCTCAGAGATGTCCACTCCGTTAGCTCAAATATGAGAATAAAAACATGAATTCAGTTTGTTAATATTTAGGCTTCGTTATTAGGCTGGTTAATAACAATATAAATATATATATATATATTAGGGCTGCACGATTAATCGTTAGAAAATCGCGATCTCGATTCATACTTATGTGCGATCTCATTTCCAAATGACAACAATTAAAAAAAAAATTTAAAAAAAGACGACGATTGTACCGCATTTTGATCCGGGACGTAATCTGCATGAAAACAAGCGCTCACTCTTCCTGCTCAACAAATGACAAGGGCGGAGCCTTATACCACGTGATACAGAAGCTGGCTGCTAAAATTGGCAGGAAAAAACAACGGAGAGCACGTCAGGGATGACGAGGAAGTGACAGGAGAACATCCGTCCCGGTCAACCACCCAAACATCAATAACGGGAACCTTATACAGCGCTTCTCTATACACGTCGAACTCCCGCAGGCACAAAGAAATTACGGAGGCTATTACTTATCACCTGACCAAAGATATGGCTCCATCAACACTGTGCAAAACGAGGGATTTAGGAAAACGATCAACACGCTAGACAAACGCTACACAGTGCCGTCCCGCAACTATTTTTCTATTGTTGCACTACCTGCTCTATACACGCAGCGTCGAGCAACGGTGGAGACGCAATTTCAAGCAGTACAACATTTTGCGGCAACGACAAAATGTGAGACATTTGTTGTTTTTATGTTTATTTATTGTTTTTGTGTTCAGTCTCAACTGTTACGAAGTTGATGTGCAGTTAATAAGTGCAATAAATATTTATACTGGAAAAGAAAATCGTGAGAGAATCGTGATCTCAATTCTAAGCAGAAAAATCGTGATTCTATGTGATTTTATGCAAAATCGTGCAGCCCTAATATATATGTATATATTATTATATATCTGTAGAAATGAAGAGTGTGGCTGCTCCTATTTTTACATTTTTACTGATCTTGTTGGCTGACGTAGTCACAGCTGAGATGGTTGTTAGCGGAACAAGCTTATAATGGATGGTTCAAACTGTGAACCCAAGTGCTTTGGTGCTAAACACATGCAGGTCACGTTACAGAGAGTCAAGTTTACAGTGTGCAGTGTTTTTGGTTTATAGTCAGATTTCTGTACAAACGTTGGGAGTGAAAACTGCAGAGAGCTCTTCATCATCACAATTAAGCTTTTAGGAATTTTCTAAGACTTGCATAACAACATAAAGTGTGTCGCTCCTATTATTGATGTAGACATTTGACTGCCTAATCATCCCATCAGTCAGCTGTCAGAGTTCAGGTTTGTAAGGTGGAAATGTTTGAACTGAAACAGCCCTGACCTCAGTCTTAAGACCCAAACGGATCTTGTTCAGTTTCCTTTGGTTTTGCTCTTGAATCAAAACGTTTTTCCTGGAAGGAAACGCTGTAAAACATGAGCTTGTTATGTTTGTCACATTTCAACAACAATAGATGACTCATTCTCTCACCAGGTCCCACTTGTGTCCAGCCTGCTAATTTGTGCTGCTCTTGGTAGATCATGCCGACATCATTATTGAAATGAACCGGCTGTGCCTGTTCTCATAGCTTTACACTCTCGTTGGTGTGTTGTTCAGTTGCAGGTTGTCGATCAGTTGCCCTGCTTTGTAAATCTGACCCAGAAGCTAGTTTTCGTAAAGAGCATGTGTATCTGGCTCCTGGACACACCTTTTCCCTCTGTTCTGTCCTCTCATCCAATCAGGCTTCAGAAGGAGGGGTCTGATGATAGCACGCCTTCATCTGAGCGTCTCGGCGTGCACGTGAAGGGTGAGGAGGAGTGCGGAAGCGTGCATATCAAAGGGGAGAGCACCGAGAGTGAGCTGGAAGAAGAGGAAGAGGATGAAGATATCATTCAGTTGAGGGAGGGCGACGAAGAGGAGCGAGGGAGTTACAGTCAGGTTTGTGTGTGAATACAGTGCAGCTTTGCATCATTGATAATCAGCTCGGTTCATGTAAATGGGTGTGGTCAGCTAGTGAGTGCATGGTGTCCAACAGGAGCTCCTTCAGAGCCCACGGTCTGTCTTAAAACTCAGGACTTGTTGGTTCCATAGCGTCATCCCACAGAGGGATGAGTCACACAAATGCATCACTGACCGCCTTCCTGCTGTTGTGTATCTCGCTGTGTTTGCTCTGTTGCAGCGGTTGCTTTGCGTTAGTGATCTGACTCATCCCAGCTAATGGTCGGCCTCTTACTTCAGTCTAAAGCTGAGGTGGCTTCAGGTGTTTTTCACCCACGCACAACTGTTTTCACACATAGCAATCCTGAGCTGCAGTACATTTACGTATCACTTCAGAGTATTCCTTTTGGGCTGAGCTCATTGCGTAACGTGTCTCATCTGCTTTCAGGAAAAAGAACACACATTGAATCCACAATTTGACAAACGCGTGTTTTTCTCGTCTTAGACGAGGCAAAGTGTACTTGAAGAGCCAACTTATACAATGTGATGCTCAGACCACTTGGCAGTGTGCAGGGTGGTGACGTCTAACTGTGTGAGCACCACACTGTTCAAGGACTCTGACTGAACGTAAGGATCACTTTGCTCAAAGTGGATCAGTGATGCTAACTACAAGAATTCTTTCCTATTTAGTTTGCCATCTGGTATTCTAAATATGTCGTTCCACAATCAGACTCTGATGCCAACATTTGGTATCAACAGTTGAATTGGCCAAAAACAGAAGGATGAGCTGAGCAACACCAAAAGACCACGGAGACTACACATGGCAGATAAAGGTGATAATCACAGTTGAGCTGTTTCCCTGGTAAACAAAAGCCCTACATGACATTGAGTGAAGTTGAGAACATTTAAATCTACAATTAGTGAATGTAAGTAGAGTTTAACCTCAAAGTGAGTGGCTGCAGTGACGAGCACAAACAGCCAGATTAGAACAGCCTTACAAATGTGAAACATGATAAGAGCATGAACAAGGACAAGAAAGCATCAATATTCATATATCTGATCGCCTCTCCAACATAGTAGAGATGGCATTAAGGACTAGGGATGGGTATCGTTTAGGTTTTATCCGATACCGGTGCCAAACCAGTACTTTTGAAATGGTGCCGGTGCTTAAAGAATAGAGAACACCAACTTTGTCCAAAAACCTCTCATGTTCAGCTGTTTTCCACTTTTTCTTTGGTCATTTTAGCCTTTTTGTCCAGGGTGAAGGGAGTATCTGCCATCAAACAAGAAGACAGCCGCATGTAGCTATGATGGTGTTTGCCAGTTCACCTTACATGCATTAATGTAATAACGTGGTTAGCCTACTCAACGTAAATTACACACGAACAACATGAAGCTACTCACGCAGAGAAGAACGGCTGCTGCTGCATCATCATCCTCATCATTTCTGCTACACTGGCAGGGCTAGGGGCCACTTCGGGTTCTTGGGGGATGTTGCTAACTCCGGGTCCGATAACAGGCACTACACCCGCAGTAGATGTGCTCGGTGCTCGGTCTTGCAGCAAGCTATCAAATATGGTGAATTTCTCGGCTTTTAAAAAAACGCTATGCGTCGCCAGGTGTTTCATCAGATTTGAGGTGTTACCTCCTTTGACAGTATCACAGTATCACCTTAAAGCACTTGTTGCAGCTGCTGAGTTTGCATATTTTGCTGTGAAGTACAGCCAGACTTTTGACCGCTTCGCCTTGGGCATTTTTAATCTGTAGCTCTGCTCTAAAAGAACGTACGTACCTGGACCCGCCTACTATCCTCGGAAACGTAAAGTGATTGGCTAGAATCTAAAGTGTATCACAGCTCAGGAAAAAAAAGCACCGAAATGTGCGCTGCTTTTCGGTCTGGTTACTACAGTTTATGTCAGATACCGGTACCCATCCCTATTAAGGACTTACCTTTCATATCTAAGAAGTAAAGCCTCAACAGAAATACTTTAAGCCTGCCTTTTATCAAACGGCCAACAGAGGGCGACTTCACCAGCTCTGAAGAAGTGCCGATGTTTTTTTTGTAAACACTTCTGCCATGAGTTTATGGTCACAGTCATTCAGTTTAGGTCTTATTGAATACATTATCATAGATATATTGATTGATTGACAAGTGACTGTTGTATTTCTCGGTTTAACTGTCAGATCCGGCGCTCATCATAGCCTCACTTTTAATGTTTCTTAGACCAGTGGCTGGTGCCACAGAGGCTGTGTCCATATAAAGGCACAGACACTACTGCACCACTCTTCTTTATTGATTATGTGACTGCAGGTGCAAACTGTACTTTCAATCAGATGCTGCAAAACTGATAAGATAGCGCTTCACAGTTCAGCCTTGCAACGGTCCAACAGAAGCACCTCTTAAAGCAAAACATGGAGAGGTCTTGAATGGTTACAGAAGGAGAACTCTCAGTTTTTGGTTTGGCTTCTCAATGTTTAAAGGTTTCTGATATACTCAGTTGTGGTACACTGCTCTTGTTACTGTGGAGGGAGTGTGTATAAAAATAGCTGTAATTCCTAAATGGTTAATGCAAGATTTATGGTCAGCCTCTTGAATTAAAGCTGAAGTTTCCACTTCAATCACATCTTGATTGCTTCATTTCATTGATTTAGTACAGAGGCAACATTTCTGTAGGAGAATTGTGCTGCTGTCTAAATACTTTACCCGACCGTAAAGGTTCGTGTGTGATGTGCGTGCTAGCGGTCGTTGAGTTTAAGTGCATTTAACCTGCACACTTCACTGTGTTTTTCAGTCATCTTTTCCTCTCCAGCCCCATGACAAACCTCTGACCCGTCACTGTCGGTGGTACTTACTGAGAGGAGGGTTAAAGTGGATGCTGTGATTGTGGAGAAACAGCTTTATTTATTTATTTATGTTTGCACCGGTACTCGATGAGTCATCAGAAGAAGAAGAAGAAATCAGATGCTTAACCAAAACAAAACAAGATGGCATTTGAATATGAACAACTTCACTGCTTTCATACAGTGTATACAGTAATATGCAAAATCAGAGGGAGGATGCTTCCTGGGAGACTGCATGATGAGATCAGGGCTCTGCAGGGGTTCACATGCTCTGCTGCAGGACCTGTTGTTGCTCTCAGTGCTTCAAGTATCAGGTTGGATGTTTGGGGCACGTTGTTGAACAGTGGAAGAAAGACAAAAGCCTTTAAAGCTGACCCAGCCTCAAGATAATGATGCACAGACACACACACTTGTTGATGCCGCAGTGACATCACCAGCTGATGACTCAACCACTGGACTCACCGCTGTGTGTGTATGTGTGTCCTGTATGTCTGTATATCTTCGAGTGTGTGTCTTTTAGTGTCCACCCACGCGTGATGAGTCACCCAGATCGCAGCAGGGAGCACAGCAACACTCCCTATATATAGACACCACAGAGTGTGTGTGTGTGCGAGGGGAGTGCTTACACAAACCTGAAATCTCACACACACACCATGAGGGGGTGGTGATCAGTTAGATTTCAGGACAGTCAGTCCAAATGTCATGAAAACGGAACACGATTTTTGTGAATGATACAATATTTTGAATAGTGATTTCAGTGTGTGTGTGTGTGTGTGTGTGTGAGTGTGCGTTGGCAGAGACAGAGAGACAGGACTGGTTTTAAGTGTGCTCTCCTCTTAAACTCCTCCATCGCTGCAGTGAATGAGCTGATCTCTGATTCATCCTCCTGCAGTGAATCATTACTTTCTGTCTCTTCTCTCCCTCCATCCCTGTCCCATCAGGCCTTGCAGCAGCTGGGCGTGTTCCAGTCCTCGTTGCCCCACAGACCCCTGGGTAGAGCGCAGTCCTCTCCTGCAGCTGCCGTTAATCCCATCAAACACCTCTTCACTACCGGTCAGTTTTCTGTGTTTGCGCTTCTCATGTGGTTGTGCGTGCGCGCATCTGGTTTCCCATTGGATAACGATGTGATGGTGTCAAGTCTGCCTACTGGAGGCCTCCATACTTGTTGCCTAGCAACAGGGAGCTGACTCTGTCGGTTGACGGTTCAGATGAACGGCGCATGAGCCCATCACTCGTACCTTGTTTTATATTTGATTGTTTTCCAGTGAGAGCTCTTCCTGTTTTTATGTTGCATTGATGTGCAGGTCAGGGTGTTGCTCTGAATCCACAGGACAACAGCTCCGTGTGACACTTCCTTGCATGAGTACTGTAAACTAAACTGTTACACAGAGGAGTCTGAGCACTTCACGTTTTAATCGCCTCACCTAGAATTACTTCAGCTCACACTGTGCAGCTGGCACACTTACAAAGTTTATTCAGACCGTGAGCTGCGTTCTTGGCATTTTCAAAGCCAGAGAGAGGGAGCGTCACAGCAATGACCTGTTCTGCTCCAAGTTTGAATCATAGTTCACAAGTAATCCTTATTCATCTCACACCGTGTCTGTTATTAAACAGATTTGTTCTGGTATTAAATTAGCTTTTAACTCTTTGGTACCAAATAAAGACTCAAACCGTGAGTTTTGTGCTGTTGTTTTCCTAGTCCAGTTCTTTTATGTAGAAAAGGATTCACTTTAACATGAGCTTAGCCTGAGATGGGGTCTGACCAGGATGATCTGACAGATCTGACAGATGTGGCTTTGTAAAAATGTTGAGCAAGCTTGAAAGCAGAGGCTCCAGAGAGCATGCTCATGTTAATCCTGATAATGAAAGCTGGTGATTAAGGTGACCCGTCTCTCTTTGACAGTTATTGCAGAGTAAACGTGTGGCTGTAAACTCCGAAATCTTAACTCTTCATCGATTTTGTTCTTATTGTGTTGCTGTGACCAGTTCTCTGCCTCATTTCACGCTTAAAGTGGATCTTTTGTTTTCCACTTCATAACAGACCAACCAGTGTTGAATTCCAGTTTACGAATATAAAAACAGACTTGGTAGTTGCTCCTGACATCTTGTGGTGATCATTGGGTACTACAGCTGCTGTTGACCCGGTGTCCATACCACTGAAGCACAGGCTTTTATTGCATTGCAATATCTGTGTGTATCTTTTCCTCTCCCTCTCCAGGGCTTGTATATGACAGTCTGATGCTGAAACATCAGTGTGTGTGTGGGAACGCTCACATCCACCCAGAGCATGCTGGGAGAGTTCAGAGCATCTGGTCCAGACTGCAGGAGACGGGCCTGCTGGGCCGCTGTGAGGTACACACACATTCTTACGTTTCAGATAAGGCCTTCACACTGACGGCAGAGCCTGCAATGATTCGTTCAATTCAGTTTATTGATCTATACACTGTGTAAAAGTAGAGCTGGGCGATAGAACGATAACGATATGTATTGCAAAATAACTTTTTCTCGATAGAAAAATTAAACTATTGCGATAGACCTCACCGCTCTTGTCCTCTTAAAAAACAAACAAACAGCCAATTCAAATTAAGTAGCGCAGAGCCGAACCAATCACAGCCGCAGCGTCACGTCACGTGACTTGTTACGTGCAGCACAAGTGCCAAGCCGCACATGTGTATTTGTTTGGGAAGCAGCCAACCGCCGTGCCGCCCGGGTAATGGAGGAAATGAGTGCGCCGACTAGAGAAAAATCAACCGAGAGCGTGAGCGAAGGTTACCGAAGAGAAAACAGATGATGGTTCCAATGCCGGAGAGACTGTCGAACGGAAGAGCCACAGAAGTCCCGTAGTGATATATTTCAGACTTGAAATATTTCGGCTATTTCAAGTCTGACAAAAACAGAGTAGCGCGCACTGTAATTGTGCCGAAAGCAAGTCTGGAAATACAATAAAGCGGTGCATGCTCAGTCTCTGACTGGAAGCGCTAATTCATCATTCAGCTTTTGTCGACTAAAGTAACAGTTGAAACTGTTTGAAAAGCTCAGCTATACAACAAGGAGAGATCGAGAATTTCCTTTTAGTTCTCAGTTTATTTGATATTGACAAAAGTTAGTCAGTTTTGTTCTTCTGTAAAACAAACTAAGATTTATTTTTAGAATTAATATTTTGTTTTTAAGTGGAATTGACAATTTAGTCTGTTTTGTTTTGTTCTGTTTTGAAACTTAAACACTTTAGCGGCTGCCTTTTGTGTAGTTTGCAATATTTGCCTTTATTTATCTGAAAAAGTCTCATGTTCCTTAAGTACATCTACCCTGTTGAACTTATTATGGGAAATAAATATTTAAAAACAAGCTGCTGATTATTTCACATTTTACTTGTGAGCAACGGCACATTTAAATCTTACAAATATAGTTATTTGGCTTATATCGTGATATATATCGTTATCGCCTGAAATGAAAAAACATATCGTGATATGAAAAAATCTTATATCGCCCAGCTCTATGTAAAAGCAAGTACAGCACACCTGTCATTTCCTGCAAAGTTGATTTTGATGTATGCAAACATTACTGTCTGTCTGTGTGTGAGCAGAGGATTCGTGGGCGTAAAGCATCTCTGGATGAGATCCAGTCCGTCCATTCAGAGTTCCACACCCTGCTGTATGGAACCAGTCCGCTCAATCGGCACAAACTGGACCACAAGAAGCTGCTCGGTACCCGTCTGTCTGTCTGACTGTCTGTCTACACTTTCTATACACTGAAGCTTGACTAAAGTAAATCTGTAAATTATAAATTATAGAGAAAAATGCAGCCCTGGCTTAACTTTTGCTGTACGAGTTTTATCGCTTCTTTAAATGTTCCTGTTTAATTTTTAGAAATGAAGTAATACATCAATCAGACACCCAGATCAATTATCCTCGCAGTAACTCCACAGAGGGAAATAAGATGTCACAGCATCCTTACTGTAAATAAGCTCAGGACCCAGCAGTGTGTCCACTGTAACTGAATACTTTACCCAGAAACATCAAAGGTTGATAACATTCAGATGTCGTGATGATTGAGTGTTCTGACAACCCAGTGATGGCCCTTCCATCCTGTGTTTGGCTGTTGCCTGTGTGGCAGTCTGTTTAGTTGGTGTCGTACCCACTTTCCTGTTTGTCTGTTATTATTATTTCCACTTGTGATAAATGTATCGAGCACTTCATGTAAATATGTGCCGTAACCTCAACTCTCGCTCGTTCCAGGTCCGATTAGCCAGAAGATGTACGCTGTTCTTCCCTGTGGAGGAATCGGGGTGAGATTCTCTCTTTGTAGCCGGTCTGCCTGTGTTAGTGTTAGCGCTGCTCTGAACTGTGTGCTGCCCCCTGCAGGTGGACAGCGACACAGTGTGGAATGAGATGCACTCATCGGCTGCAGTGCGCATGGCGGTGGGCTCGGTCATCGAGCTGGCCTTCAGAGTGGCTGCAGGGGAGTTAAAAGTAAGGCTTTCACCGATGCTTGTGAGTGTGAGCTCATGCTGTGTGCGTCCCCCTCACTCTGTGCTTGTTTCTCTAGAACGGCTTCGCAGTTGTTCGTCCTCCGGGGCACCATGCTGAGGAGTCCACGGCTATGTCAGTACACCTGTCACACAATTCTGACTACATTTCTCTCACTACATCTGCAGCTTGACTAATATGTTTTTTAATGTGTTTGCACAGGGGCTTTTGTTTCTTCAATTCAGTCGCCATTACTGCCAAGCTGCTGCAGCAGAAACTTGGAGTGGGCAAGATCCTCATTGTGGACTGGGTGAGAGGGCAGACACACACACAGTCATGTTTTCATATTTTTGTTGGGACATTTAATCGACATAATGCTTTCCCTAGCCTAACCATCAAAAATGAATGCCTGTCAGTAGGGCTGCCACGATTATGTCGACTATCAAAATAGTCGACGCATCGTTTGAAGCTTTGTAAGATCACAAAAGACGCAGGAATAAGTAGTAGGATTTAAGAGTGTAATAACGGACTGAAACAGAAGATGGCAGCACTGCATGTACAAGGATGCCAGCTGCCGTTAAACCCCGAAGAAGAAGAAGAAGCTGTGTCCCAGAATTCATAGCGCAGCCCAGCTCAGTTTCCAACAATGGCGGCAGCTAGTTAGTTTTAATATTACTGTTATTATTCTTTCTGGGTCACAAAATAACGTTTAACATATTTTCAGGCGAGAATGTAGCTGTGTAAACCTCAAATATCTGCTCAGTTTATCAAGACACCACATATTTTCAAAAGCGCTCCGACGTTTTCGGAGACGTCTGTTACCCACTAGCTCGATAGCAGCCGGGGGCTAGGCTCACTAGAGCCGTGAGAACACCGGACTCCCGGCAAATCGTTTTCAAACCCAGCGCCGTCTTTCACTACTCAGGTTAAACATATATAAGTCACTTAGATAAGTTAAAAATGTTATTGTTTGGCTTTTTTCAGTATTTTATTTGTTCCTGAGTAAATCTGCTGAGTTTATTAAACTTCACTGAAACAATCTGCACATTTAATTAAAATTTAATAAACTGTCATCTTGTCTTTATTTTTAGTTAGCACATACCTTAAACACTTAAAGCTGTAAGCTAATGATAGTTATATAAGAGCAGATGCTGCTGGTGCAATAAGCTGTACGTTTTACGTCCAATGGATGATGATCTGATTAGTCGACTATCAAAATAATCGTTTGTGGTGGCCCTACCTGTCAGCCTAACCCTAAAGCTAACTGTAACCCTGACACTAAAATCACATCTCAAAAATGCCTTAAGCCTGTTCAGTTATCTTAGTGAGGACCTTCATTGACATAATGATTTCCCTAGCCCCTTACCTACCTAACCCTGCCTAACCCTAACCGCCAGATCTTGGCCGAAACGTCGCGGCATAAGCACACACTTCATTGACTTTTATTTGAGGAGTTTTATTTTGTTCTTGATTTAATTTTTCATTTTTTCCATTAATAAATAAACAAATAAATAATTCTTTCATTTTATATACACACATAAAAAATACACTTATAAATAACATACCTGATAACAAATTCATTTTATTTACCTATAACAAAGCCCACGGGGACACAAATTCTACACAAATAAATAGTAACACAAGACAACTATTAACGAAAAAGCGGGACTCATCGGGAGGAGATGAGTGCCTCACAGTGGACTACGGTCCGCAGGGGGAAGAGCACTTCCCACAACCTTTTCCGGGGTCGGACGGGGCGACCCGTTGGGGGAATGGACAGTGCCTTTCCTGTTTCCGGCTGGAGACAGGTTCAGTCCACACTTCCTAACCATTAAAAGTGAATGCCTAACCCTAACCCTAATACCTAACCATAACCTAATCGTAACCCTGACACTAAAACCACATTTTGAGCCTCAAAAAGGCTTCAAACGTGTGAGGACCAGTGTGTGTGTCCTCACAAGTGACTGTTGGTTTTCAGTATAGCAGAATGCAGATTTCGGTCCTCACAAAGATAGCTAGACAGGAACACACACACAGTTTCTCTATGACTATAGAAAACATTATATTTACACACATTTTTTAGGCATTTCATATTTAATAGAAAGTGTAATAATAACTTCATTTTTACTCCAAACTTTCCCCCCCTGAACAGATGAATGCTTCTTCAGTTTGGGTGAAACAGATTTATGTTCATATATTCATCTATCAATGTACTGAAAGATGAATGTATTAATGCAGGGCTCGCAAAATCGCTAGCCCGACGTCCCGGGGCTAGCGATTTTTCCAGTCAGGCTACCAAAATCTACCTCTGCCCTGCCCATCGGCCTGCTTTTGCATTCTTTCGGAAATGTAGGTGGGTAATTATGTCATTGGCATCGGTGAGCCACTGTCAATATGTGACATATTGAAATCGCGTTTGAATTTGCGCTTGTTTTTTGCTTTCACTTTGCAATCGCGCGAATTGTGTATAGAGAGCAACAGTACTGATTGGTGAGTGATGATAATTTGCGCACCAATTCCTCTGACATCATCTTATCAATCGTTAGCTTACTATGCAAACATGACAAGTGAAATCTCCCGCAGCAAGCTTAAACTTAAAGCTTAAAGCCCTGTAATGATGCAGCTGGAAGCAGGATTTAGGCTTACTGGGGTAAGATCAGGTTAAATGTGACTGTTCATTATTGCAGCTGAAGTGACGTGATTGGACAAAGATCATTTGAGTAAATACAAAATGCACTATTTGAATAATGATTTCATGTATTAAAGGATAAAGAAAAGCTATCCAAACCTACCTTTTGTGTGTGTAGCCCAGTGGACTCATTGTATCTTTGTTAAATTATGAATTATTTGTGATTCACCACATTTTATTAGGATATCACAGTTCAGTTTTGCTAGCCACACCTAGACCTGATTCCTAGCAGACCTGCCGAATCAACACATCAGTTATAGCGTCAGTACAGCCTCTACATCGGTCCTTTCACTCACACAATATTATCACACAGTCATTTCTATTTATCCCGCTTTAACCCTCAGAAAGCTGCTGCAGTATTCTCCATCTATCTGTCTGGAAATGGTTATAAAGCCGTTTCTAACGCTTTAAGACTCCAGTGAAAAACAGTTAGATCAAAAAGAAAACAAAGGCATGTCTCACATTTACCAAAACAGCATCTTGACCTTGATCTTGATCCCTGAGAGTTTTGGGAAAACATTTTTTAAGAAGGTTTTAAAAAGTTAAACTAAAAGGGAAATGAATCTGAGTGAAAGGCTAACCCGTCCCTGCGTCCACTGTGTCTGTACCATACGTTCCCTCTGACCTTCTCTCTGACGCTGCTGTGATATGTCACTGCAGGACATTCACCATGGCAACGGCACTCAGCAGGCCTTCTATAGCGACCCCAACGTCCTCTACATTTCCCTCCATCGCTACGACGACGGAAACTTCTTTCCTGGCAGCGGCGCTCCAGAGGAGGTAATCACACAATCCCACCGGTCATTCTGTGGGTGCGAGGACTCGACAAACCAAAAGTTTCAACCTCGGCTGACCAAAGTGGCCAAAAAGATCTCCACTTGGATAATGTAGTGCACAGGAACGAACAAGAGGCAAATCAACGAGAACCGGTGGCTATTTCAGTTTAAATGGCAAATGTGGTCACAGGAGAGAAAAGAGCTGATTGCAGGATGCAGGAGGCCGATGACTGAGAAAGCAACAAGAATACAGAGATTAACTGATGGTGAACAGGCAGATAGACAACTGGAGGCTCAAAGACAAAGGCTACGTTCACACTGCAGGCGAAAGCGCATCAAATCCGATTTTTTTGACCCTATGCGACTCATATCCGATCATGCTATGACAGTGTGAACGGCACAAATCCCGATATTTTCAAATCCGATCTGGGTCACTTTTGTATGTGGTTCTGAATCCGATACATATCCGATGTTTCAGAAAGCGACTGCTGTTTGATGGTCAAGTCGCATTAAATCCATCTGTTACGTCACTGACACAAGACAGACGCCAATTATCAGCGCCAGAGAAGACATCGCAAACGCTTCCTGGCCATCCGGTGAAACTGCTGGGAAGACAACGTTGGAGAAACGTGAACATTTTATTTGTACTGTATAATCTGCAGATTCTGACAGAAATCTGCAACTATCCTTTGAAGCAGCGCTCCTCTAAAACAGCAATAAGGATCATTATTAGGTTATTTACATTATTATGTCAATAACAAAATAACTTAAAGCAAAAATTGGGAAACATAAAGTCCGAAGTCTTTATATTAAGGCCCATCAGTCAAACAACACTGTTGGTCTGGGTCTAAACAGAGCGCGTTGTGCGTGACATCTTCTTTTGCGCATGCGGGCTGCTTTTTGAGCGTTCACACTAGAGCGCGTTTGCTGTCGCATTTTATTTGTAGTGTGAACGAGCAGACAAAAAAAATCGTATTTGATCAAAAAATCGGAATTGAGCATCAAGACCTGCAGTGTGAACGTAGCCTAAGTGAAACTGATAGAAATGCAAAGAGCAGAGTTTACAAACAGAATGGCTAAATACACGTGGTGATGATGATTGTTGCTCTGTTTGTCCTGCTGTCTGCAGGTGGGATCAGGTGCAGGTGTTGGTTTTAATGTGAACATAGCGTGGACCGGAGGAGTAGATCCCCCAATGGGTGATGTGGAGTACCTCACTGCTTTCAGGTAAAACTTTTCATCGTTTCGTGATGTTTGTGCTGCCATGTGTGCATTTGAATGGTGTTAATTCAGGTTTGCAACATAAGTGGAATCAAATTCTGTTGGCAAAAAAAAACAAAACTCCAGTGGTGAAATTTATTTGCATCCAGTGAAGTAAAAACGTGTGTGTGTGTGTGTGTGTGTATGTGTGTGTAGGACTGTGGTGATGCCCATCGCTCAACAGTTCAGTCCAGATGTGGTCCTGGTGTCGGCAGGCTTCGATGCAGTGGAGGGTCATCAGTCTCCTCTGGGAGGCTACAATGTCTCTGCCAAATGTGAGCACAACCTTTAGTTTGTTTCAATTTGGGGTTTTTGCTCAACTTCTTTTTCTTTTTTGACCAGAACTCGCTGTTTTTCAACAGTAAAAAAACAAAGGAATAGAAACATGCTGTCTCTCTACAGAGCCGTCTTCTGAGGAGTCTCTGTGACTACGGTTCACATGCAGTGTTTCTCACGTGTGACGGTTGTGTGTTGGCAGGTTTTGGTCAGCTAACGCAGCTGCTCATGGGTCTGGCGGGTGGGCGGGTTGTTATGGCGCTGGAGGGCGGTCACGACCTCACCGCTATCTGTGACGCATCGGAGGCCTGCGTCTCTGCGCTTCTGGGAGACCCGGTGAGAGTCAGAGTCCAATATTTATGTCTTAACCTTAGACTTTTACCACCTGCAGGTGTTAGCCACAACAGTATGGAACAACAACACCAGTGTTTACAAGGTTTTGTGATGGTTTGTGGTGACTGAGCGCACACTGGAATTACTGCTTTGTCCGAATAAATTCACTCAAATGATGGAAAATCTGCTTCGTAGCTTTCTTACAGGGACAAAAGCTATGAAGCCGATTACACTGTGACACACAACCACATTCACACCATGTAGTGCATGTTTTTGGACTGTGAGAGGAAGCCAGAGTACCCACTAACTCATAAACTAATAAAGAGAATAAAGCATGTTAGCTAGCCTGTTCTGTGATTCAGTGATGAGAACATCACTCCTCACTGGTCAGCAGACTTTCTTGAAGTGTCGAGCACTTATTCTTTGGTTTTCCCTTCTCTCTGTCTCCGTCAGTGTGACTCTATGTTTCAGTGGCCTCAGGAGAAGCCCTGTCCAAAAGCCTACGCCTCCCTGGAGAGAGTAATAGAGATCCAGAGTAAGAAACGCTCGCTAAACTGCCAGAAACCCATGAGATCGTATTTCTCAACTTCCTGATTGTATTTCTTTCTCTCGCTGTGTCCCTGCAGGTAAACACTGGTCCTGTCTGCAGAGTTTGTCTCAGACCAGTGGACACTCGCTACTCGACGGCCCCTTGGGGGCTCAAGGCCAGTCAGAGAAGGATGAGGCGGAAACGGTCAGCGCCATGGCGTCTCTGAGCGTCGATGTTGAGCAGCCAGGCTCTGTTCCTGATAGCACAGAAACCAGCAGGTCAGCAGTGCACAGTGAAAGCTTCATGCTACAGGAGAGCACGCATGTCATCCAAGAACATTAGTGTTGTAATTCACAATAAAATGAAATGAATCATGTTTTCAAACAAATTCTCAGGCTTGTATTTATTCAATTCTGTTGTTTTGCTTTGACCTTCTCTCAGGTCCACAGAGGAACCAATGGAAGAGGAGCCCGTTTTGTAGGAGGAGCTTAAATAAGAAGCACACCAAACTTCCACCTACATCTCCTTCTAGCACCTCTCTTTCTCTTCCTCTTCCTCCATGGAGTGTGCATTGGTAAACACAACACACACACACAGAGCGCAGCCGTGCTGTTGTGGAGGACTCCAACAGGCAAAGGAGAACTTAACGGAGGAGAAACCGCGTCATGCGAAAACATGGATGCACTTCTTTTCTCTACTGTTTCGTCCATGCAAGGAGGAGCAGACGACTTGTTAGCACCTCCGTGGGGCTCGGCAGAGAGGGAGCCCTTGAATATTTGACCACCTGTACACAGCACCACTGAAATGTTCTCTTCCACCCTCCAATCATTCTCGTGACCTTTTTATTCCATCCCTGCTCCTTTGTTTCCACTGAGGGACGATGACTGTGGAGAAACTTGAATCTTAAATGCCACACACCAAGCAGACGACTGGTCCTCTTGCGTGTGTCGAGCGCAGGGTTGCCCGTTGGAGGAAATGACTGCTTTTAATATTCGCAGGGGAGGAGGAGGAACTAGGTGCCTTTTTTTCTGTCCACAAAAACTAAAACTAAGTCCAGAAAACACAAACCACCACCGCAGCACCTCAGTACAGCAACCAGCTGATCAGGACTGAAGAAGCACACTTTTAAACACACACACAAACACACACACACACACACGCTGTTGTTGATCCAGTCGGTCACTTCATTTCCGAGTCCTTGTTTCTTCATCTGGATGCCTTAGTTTGTCCCAGTCTCACTATTTAGCAGCTTGTAGAGAGATGGAGAGAGAGACTCATGAGCTCATGTAAATACATATTCTGCTTATTGACTATTTTTTAATATCTGGCTATATTCCAAAAGACTGAGTTTTGCTTTTTTTCACATTTTTGAGGGAAGAAAACCCTCTAAAGCCATCTTCACACACTAGAACTCTCCAGTAAAAATCTCAGTTGAATATTAGTAATAAGATTAAAATAATATTCAATCAGACTTTTGTGGAATCTGGTGGAAGCGTCTCAGGATCAGATCAGCTTTAGCAGGATTCATGTAACCAATGAAACTGCAACACCCATCAGTCCTCTCTCTCCCTCGCTCTGTCTTTATCATTGGTGTTGATTGAGTCATGTGACCTTCTTCTTTGAAGGAGGGGACTGTGGGATTGTACTTTTGAAACACCGCAGTGACCACCACGTCCCATGTTATCTCTCTCTCTCTTTTTTTTAAAAGAATTGTAATATTTCCTGTTTGGTGTAAATAGCGTCTCTTGTCCTGTTGGCCATGGTTACATCACAGCAGGTTTGGTGTGGTCACTTTTCTATATCTGTACATACACATATGTATAAAACCACAAAAGACTTTCTCTTTTTGTATAAAAAAAGCAAAAACAATATTCTATATAAATATATATATGTAAACAGTGTTTTATCCAATCAGATTGGATTTCTGAATATATTCTATTTGAAGATTTGAAGTTTGAAAAGGTTTGGCTGTTAGACAGGAAGTAAGCACATGGTCTGATGCCATCAGACCACGACCTGTTTGTTTGTTTGTTTATAGATGCTCAGGATGGCTGAATATTGTTGTGTTGGAGGGGGGGTGGTCAGCGAGCTCTAGTTCTTCTAGCAGGACCAGCGCTGCCCTCCTCAGGCAAACAGCAGCAACTACAGAAAGGTGATATTAAGGTCAAAAGTCATGGCTGAGTAAAATAGGCTGGTCCAGTGACTATGTGTTTTTGTAGTCCAAATGGAGCTAGCTCCTCCAGAGACTGTGGTATTCATTCTACATATCACACGATGGTACCAAATCATGAGCCCTGTAATTCTCATACGTTAGGTTTGTATCAGCTCTGATCCAGGAAGCAGTGAAGCAACGATGGTCACTTGATGGATCGTGAAATGAGGAGTGTTGAAAACAGCCTCGCTGGATGACAGTCAGACCTCTTAAATGCTGTTAAACTCACTACCATCCATTTTCTAGAGGTCACAGCAACAGTCTAAGCAGACATGCTAAGACGGTCTTACTCAGCCACGCCCTCCATCTCTTCTGGGGCGATAAATGGGTGTTCCCATTCCTGCGTGCCCTGGTTCTGTCACATTTAGTTGGACGTGCCCAAAATCCCTCACCCAGAAAGCATAATCACCACCTTACCACAGTGGGGGGCTTTGGCTGAGTGATCCCATGGGTTCAGAAGTCATTGTTGCCCCTTGTAGGGTCTGTTAGGGTGAAGTGGTCCTGGGTGAGGACCAGGGGATCAGCCAGAGCCTAGACCACGAGGCTGGACTGGGATATTGGTATTTCATCCCCAGCTGTCCACAGTAAACTTGAATAAACTCACTACAAACTGATTAAAATCAAGGTGAAATAACACAAAGTGAGTAAGCAGGAAGTACTGAGAGCGAGGAAAACCTGCTTCCTCGGGTATTGGACGTGGTTTGCACCAACTTTGATGGAGAAGACCGTTTTTTGTTGAGGACACATCAGGAAGCTGCATGCCTGCAGACCCGGGGTTAGCAGTACAAGTCCAGTTGACACTTGGATTGCCTGAATTGCTGTTAAAGCTACATGATTCTCAGTTTGTGTGTTCAAATTGGGATGTTGTCACTAGTTTTCCAATGGTGAACAGACACAAGTCTAAAGGTGTCTATTTGTAATAGGAGCAAATATAATCCTGCATATATCCTAAACAAATATGAGGAATTTAACGATATAATCCAGGCTGAAAGCTACACAGCAGCTGTAGCCAAAGCTGGCAGAAAAATGTGCAACTCAGCAGGCTTATCAACATCACTGTTACATCAATAGATCACAGGGAGATCCGCCTAGAATTAGAGTTTCTTGATAGATTCATTTTCTGTTTTCTCATATTGTTTAGTTGCATTCTCGTGTCGAGATGATTTCTCATTTCAAGCTTGTTCTTTTTCAAATTAAGACTTAAGAGCATTGCTCAGATTTTTTAACAGTCTAGTTTGAGTCAAAAAAAAAAAGTACATGCTTTGTTTATTCTAAGGTTTTAAGTATCGGGCATAAACAAAATGACTGAGACATTACCAGCTCTTTACAAAGTCAGATAAATAAAAGCTGGGATAATTCAGTAGTTTGTAGAAGCACAAGCAGCAGTAACCGCTGTATGACTATCATTTCCTCACACTGTTGGAGGAGCAGCTCTTCTTTACAACATTGCGTAGTTCATACCCGAGGTGCTCTGCCTGGCTTTATGTCAGTTTCTCTGACCTTGGGGTGATTCTGAGGTTGCACATTATCTGATTATGTCCTGATATGTGAAACATTAGAAGTTACATAGGGCGTACTTTCTTATCATATCATGGTGACTTACATCTAATGAACAGAGCGCATTTGAAGGCTGTTAAAACTTTTAACACAAATTTCGCTTCCATTCTGTGACAATAATGACAATGACTGAGAATGCATCGTGTGCTGTTCCTGGATCAGTGCCGACAATCCACTATTTTCAGTACAGTAATGAAGGAGCTTTGTTACTCGATATAATCCTCAAACATCATCATTAAAAAAGTGCAGTCAAATTGCACTCATGAAATCTTTAAAGTGAATGTTTGAAAGTGTTGAGGTTTGTTCAGTCTCAAAAACTCAACCTACCCAACTTCAGGCTCAAGCCTGCTGACTGCTGTTTGTCCACCTTCCCATTCTGACCAATCACATGTTGCTCAGCAGACACAGAAGCTTCAGAGCTGGACCGGCCTATTATGAAAACCTATTGAAACTCAACTCAGAAACACTACACCGGGACGTCAGGGGACTAACTCTGATCGACGTAATCGTCAACCTCACTAAACTTCATTTCCCAGGACCCTTTGCGGTGTTCTAGCTGACGCTGCTACCTCTGGGTCTCGTCCATTTAAAGCAATACCACAGTGGTGGAACTGCAGTGACGGGAACAGAGAGCGAGAAGGCCATAGCAACCGATGACCTGAGGAACTCTCTGTACCTTTTTACACAGTGTGGTTGAGTGCTCTTTGTGTATATTATCTGTCAGGTGGAATGGAGAGGCAGTATTGATTGATTGATTTATTGACCTGTGTTTCCAGGTGGTTTAGTGTAGTCTTTTTGTACTATTGTAAACACTAAGGGCATTTTGTCCATTTAACACGCAGTCAGTAATAGCAGCGCCTTGCGTCGGGTTCGTGGGGGCCGTAGAGTGAGCGAGAGCTGGACAGGTCGATCATTTTAATGACCCGACACCGCAGTGCTACACGGGGTCAGCTTCTGAGCTCGACTGGAGTTCATGCAAGCACAAAGGCAGCAAATGAAGAACTTTGGAGGCAAGCAGCAACTACCACAGGTGTTGGTTCAGATGAAAAATACCTTAACATTTATAAAAATGAGTAACAACAAGTAAAAGATTCACTTTGTTAAAGGATCTTCCATTCCCTCAATAACTAGACTAGCATCTTGTGGGCATCATGGTCACTGTGGCCTAAACCAGCGGTCCCCAACCTCTTTTGCACCATTGACCGGTTTATGTCTGACAATATTTTCACAGACTGGCCTTTAAGGTGTAGCGGGTAAATACAACAAAATAAAACCAGTATCAGTACCAAAAAAAACATTTATTCATAACACACGGAAAAGACCCAGGGAAACCGAGTTAACGATAAAAACGATAACAAAAATAATGCTAAAAAAAACCCCTGAAAACCATGAATTTCACACCTGAGCCTCAATACTCGTATCCCGGCACCAAACTACCAGTCCCAGGCCCGGGGGTTGAGGACCGCTGGCCTAAACTGTTAAACCACTGAAGAAGAAAAGACTGAGTTGATGTAGTTTAACAGTAAGACTTTGTTTTCCATTTTAGAAAAGATGATATAGAAATGTAGTTTTGCTTTTTGTAATAATTAGAAAAAAAGGTTCAGTAACAGCAATTAGCATCTAATCTAATTGGTAGGTTTTCCCTTTGAGATGCAAACAAGAGCAAACAAGTGAAGAGAAACCAATAAAATGGAAACAACCAATAAATCAGATGTTGGTTTTCCTAAGTCCTTTGATTTGGAAGTGCACACAATTTTTCCAATTTTCCTTGTTCTTGCATTCACAAAGGGAACAAATTGTTAGTTGATTTCCTGTAAATCAAGTTTGGATAACAATTTAGGTATTTTCAAGAATGTCACATTAAAAAAAGCCTTGACCCAACAAGTCAACATGTAAACCTATAAGAGCTCATGATTATCTTTATTTTATTTTATTTTATCTTTATTCACCTTATCTCGCTAGGTCAGACTTCTTTTGTGGTTTTTATTAGTTCCACAATAAAAATTAAAGATTTAAAAGAATTAGAAAAAAATAACAGGAAAATCCTCCCAAGATGTTGTTCAGATGGGTTTCTTGCAAACGGAATTGCCAAGCGAGCAAAACTTGACACCAGCAAAGTTTTCCAAAGTTTCCAAAGTATATGACGACAAATGTTTATCCCTTTCTTCACACACGGTTCTGAACAGTTCTAAACTTTGCTCATCTTTAAAAATACCCAACTTTCATATTAGCATTACTGTCCAAGATTCGAGCTTGAGTGAGCTCCTCTGTGTCGTCGTAGTCGACAGATGCGATGGACAAACTTGGCCTAATTTGGAAAAACTGAATGAACCACTTGTGGTTGCGTTGATTTAGCACGTCACCAAGAGACGGCCAAACCCTTCAGCTGTAGTGGTTGCTGCTTGGTGTCGAGGACACTTATGAGCACAGATTGAGGTGGGAAACATTGGGATCTTGCCTCAGCACAGGGCTGATTGTGCTAGCTGGAAGAGCCCAAGGAGAAGAGGGAAGGGGATGGAGAACTCTTTCAGGACACCGTGCTGATGCAGAGAGATGGTTTGGGTTGTCAGGGCACCTCCCCAGCCTGGAGGCCACATAGCTTTACTGCTGCTGCCACCCACACGACACTGAGGTGAAACGCACACAGTCACACACACTCGGACTATTTTGCTACGAGTTGATACTGTGTATTTCTTGATATGTTTGATACTGTGGTGTAAATGTAGTGTCCTGCTATCATGCGGCGTTCAGGGGCGGGGGGTGGGAGAGCGGTACATTTGGGCTGTCGGGTGGGAGGGAGACAGAGGAGGTTCGCCCTCTCTCCCTCATTTACCTCCTGTTTTTTGAGGGGAGACGTTCTCCCTGTTACCTTTCACTCGTTTCAGCTCGCGCCTGAAACGTTGTTTTTTTCTTTTCGGGAAACGCCATTTTTGTTGAAACTGATCACGAGCACATTCCTGACTCTTCTCTGTCTGTGCTGTTGTTTTCTCCAGATTCTTGCCTGTTGCGACGATATAACATGTGTCTAGTTCTTGCTGACTCACATGTATATAAAGTGCATATATGTGTACACATGTGCAATACACGCTATTCGAGCAATCTATTACTGTGACTATTATTGATGATGATACTTGTCCCTTTTTTGAAGTTTCAGCCTGTTTTTTGTTTGTTTTGTTTCTTTTTTGTTCCCCTCCTCGTCCTGATTTGCTGTTGATGGATTGTGTTGCAGGAGCCTAAAAAGGGAAGGTGACTATTGTGATTCTTCATGCTCAGTTTCATTTCAGGGGTTTGTGGACATTTTAACGAAGCCCTTTTTTTATTACTCTCGCTGTAATGTTGTGATGTTGACCCTGATTACCTGTTTCTCTGTTTTTTTTTTTTTTTGTTGTTTTTTTTAAGTGGGCTTGTTGTTAAATTTGTCTGGAAACTCAATAAAGCAATTCACCGATGGTCTGTGCAGTAACTTGTATTCTGTGCAAGAGGCTGTCTGTATACAGACTATGGATTGTTTGTAAAGCCTGAAAGTTGCCATCATGATGTGATCAACTGGCGCTAACTCTTGAAGGAATTCAGCTCGGCTTTTGAAATTGATACCACAGGTGCGTCCACTAGGAGGCTGAGAGCTACCCTGGTGGGTGGCAGTATTTTTGAACTCTTTGTTCAGTTTATCTTTTTGACTGTCTTGATTTTCTGGAGCCAAAAGTGAGCATATTTGAGCTAGCAAGCGTGGTTATCGAGCTGAAGCAAGCCAAAACTGAAGCTCAGGCGTGTCTGTACCACACAGCGAGCCATATTGTTTCATATGATTCCAGTAAAATGGTTTAAAGATGACTCACAAGTCCACTTCTAATTAGCAAAGATGAAGTCTGTGTTGGAACGTCTGTCCATGGCTAACTAAGCCTTAACAAAACAGCAGCTGAAATTAGCCATAGACTGAATTTCATTGGTGAAGTTGGGGTTTTTGATGTGATCGACTTGTCTTTCAAGTGGCCTGTAGAGCAAGTGCTTGGGGTTGTACAGTCTATTGGCTGCTTGCTGAAAAGTCATACAGTGCATGAGGAGAACCCTCCTCTGAAAACTCTGGATTGGAGAATGGAGACCAAACTTTTGAAGTAATCATCATTATTGTCAAAGGAGCTTGCAAAGAAAAGCGTCTGGACTTCTGGAAGACGTTTCACCTCTCATCCGAGAAGCTTCTTCAGTTCTAAGGTCAAATGGTGGAGAGTCCCAGATATAAACCTAGTGGGAGTGTCCCCCCACAGAGGGACAAAAGGACCCCCTGATGATCCTCTAATCGCCTGAGCCAAGGTGTGAAACTGGATGTGGGTCCCAATCAGCCAGGGTTTCGGGTGAGTTCATTGTGAAACCTGGCCCCACCTTATCATGCGAATTCCTGAGGTCAGATGGCCCAGGATGTGAGTGGGCGTTAAGGCGTCTGGGAAGGGAACTCAAAACTGGATTATAGATGGCAGAGAGTTGGTGTCGTAAACCACCGCCTCTGTTCAAAGATGGTCGCTCACAGCGGACATAGATGCTTCTTTCACTCCTCTTTCAAACCATCTGTCCTCTCTGTCCAAAATGTGAACATTGGCATCCTCGAAAGAGTGTCCTTTATCCTTTAGATGCAGATGGACAGCTGAGTCTTGTCCTGTGGAGGTGGCTCTTCTGTGTTGTGCCATGCGCTTGTGAAGTGGCCGTTTGGTCTCTCCAATGTAGAGGTCTGGACATTCCTCGCTGCACTGTACGGCATACACCACGTTGTTAAGTCTGTGTTTTGGCGTTTTGTCTTTCGGGTGAACCAGTTTTTTTCTGAGCGTGTTGCTGGGTCTGAAGTACACCGGGATGTCATGCTTGGAGAAAACTTTTCTTTGCAAGCTCCTTTGAGTACGATGACCTGGATGACTGAGAACCTTCACAGACATAATCATCATTATGTGTTAGCTTGTTAGCTGTTAGCTTAGCACTAAATCGCTATGAGCCTTTAAATCACATTTGGATAAGGTTTTATATTTGGTGTAGACATGAGAGCATCATTAACCTTGTTATGTTGTTTATGCCCTACTGTCAGTCATTAGTGTGATCGTAAGGTCATATCTGAAACAAGTCTTCCACTTGTTAGATCAGCTTAGGCAAAAAGAAACAGGACACACACACACTAACACACAAATACACAAATGCTTTCTAGGCTCATTCAAAATGCATCTGCTCCTCTAAGACTGTGTTCACACAACCTTACTGATTAGTATATTTATTTTTCTTCCAACTCATCAGCAGTTTGTTTGAGGAGAAGGCCAGATCTCATTCTAATCCATCTCCATTAGCATGTGTCCTCATTATGGGATGCAGCAGAGCACTCACACCATAGAAACTGATTCTACTAGGAGCAGCTCGACAATGTTTCTCTGTGCAGCAGGAGAACACTTTTTAGGTTTCTGGGTAAAAGGGAAGTGAACCAAGTTCCCCAACTGGTCGTGCCTCAGGTCTTCTTTGGGCAGAACCAGGCCAACGGTTCAAACAGGCCACAAAAATTAAGTTGCATCTTATAATCCACCATGTAGGAGTTTAAACATCTTTGCCAGGTCACAGACATTTTTATCAGTAATGACAACTTATTTGTGAACAACTTATTTCTGAGGAAAAGACCCACTGACTGATCTGCTTTTATGCTAACTGTGACAGGCCTAAATCTGGTCCTAGCACTGGAAAAAGCTGCTAAAATGCAGCCAGTTTGTAACCAGTAACCCAACTGGTGACCAAATTAAGGGACCCTGCAAATTCCTCAAAAAAACAAAACAATTACACTCTTATTAGATTTTTTTTAATTAGGCTTTATTATTGAATTATTCAATTTTCACTTTGACAAGAGCTGAAAATTAGTAAAAAAGTTATTTTAATTTTAATTTAATTTAGTATTTTAATTTTAATTAGTAAAAAATATTATTAAAATGTATTCGTTTTTTCAGAAACTTTAAGGACATTATTAGTTTATTGTATAGAAAAAGGAAAACAGCTGTGAATATTCCTCAAATATAATTTTCATATTGTGTCTGTATATCATCTCTCACACAGTTGATCTTGTCTGCTTTGATGCTTTAGCTCTCTGGTGAGTAGATCTTGATGAGGTGTTGCAGTTCGGTGGGATATCCGGTGACTGGGCAGCGGTGGTTACTTTTCACGTATGTGTAAATGCAGCGGTAACAGAACACGAAGCCCGAGGTGGACAGCACGGTGGCATTGGTGTGGGGCTTCCTGCACAGAGGACAGTTCCTGCTTTCTGAGCCCAGCCCGCCCTGATCCTGCTGCAGGTGGAGCGGGGGTGGAGGAGCCGGCAGGGAGGTGAGAGCTTTCACTGTGCTGAGGTTCTCCGACGAGTACCACCACTCCAGGAACTGCAGGAAGAAAACACCCATAGAGAGGGAAGAGGAGACAGACACAGCCACGCCCCTCGCTGCTTGTGACATCATCCACCACGCTCTCTGCATCACGCTGTGAACACAGAAACAATGCATTGTGGGTGTTTAGCAATGAGTTTTTTATGACATTCGTCATTCAAGAACTGTAAAAAATATCACTGAGTGTATGTTTGTGTGGCCTCAAATCAATTCACCAAATGAGCTAAAGCCACACAGCGCACATCAGCAAACATTAAACTTGATAAATGTTTAAAGTACTTAAACCTTTGGCCAAACAAAGTGAAATTAATCTCACTGTCTGAATATTCTCTGTGAAAAACATCTGTTTTCTAATGTGTTGGATCTGAGCCATCCCGGCAGACAGGCTTGGACCATAAGGACACAACAGTTTTGTGGTTTTTGCATCACTGACTAAATGCACTTTAATGCATGGAACGTTGTATCAGCAACATACAGTTAAACAAGCTGCATGAAAAACTTCCTTCAGTTTAGGATCTGCAACTGGTGATCTATCCGGGTACAAAGCACACCTGTTAGGACACCACTGTGGGTAAAAACAGAGACAGTAGGGAGTTTGCGAGCTGTACCTTCCACCAGCTGGTCTCCCAGGAGTCCTGGCTTTCCGCTCCATGTCTCTGATATCTTGAGCGTTAAGTCGTTCCAGTCTGACCCCGGCCAGCCACAGGAGAGGACTGTGGGTCCTGGAGGCTCCAAAGACAAACAACAGCTGCTGACAGAAGATCCAGGTCTGCCAGGCTGAGCTGATGTACGGATATGCTGCTACGGCGGCCCGATACAGCCTCTGGCTCCTCGTCTGCGCCAACCGGATGGAGAAATCCTCCTCATCCCTCTGCCGTGCCAATGTGGCCTCTAGCTTGGCCTGCAGGTATGGCAGCAGGCACAGAAGAAGAAGAGACCACCAGCGGGATGTCCTGGTCATCCCGAGGCGCACAGGAAGTCTCTGTCTGCCTGAAACTCTTTTCAGTCCGTAGAAGTTCTCCGAGAAGGAGGCACTGCAGTTAGACAGGAAGTGGTTCTGAAGGAGGAGGTCCAGCAGCAGGTAGAGCTCATCAAAGCTTCGCCACAGGAAGCCAAAGCGGGATGGGTTGGACTCTGCCAGAACCTGGAAAGGACACCGGGAGCTAGGCTGTTAGAACCCTAACACTGATCTATGGAAAGTATAAGTACCACCACCACCACCACCACACACACACGCTCACCTTGACTGCATGTTTCAGCGCCGGTCTGACCGCCTCCATCAAAGACTCCTGTGCCAGGACTTCAAACACTGACGGCTGCTCACTGACAACCGTGGATGTGAGATGGGCTCCGGCCTCAGCCATGGCTGCTGCACAAACACAGCACAGTTACCTTTTACTGCCTTTTGTATGACCACTGCACTCAAGTCCAGACTGAGAGACTCTTCCATCTGTATAAAGATTTACTGGATTACTGTAACTACACTGAAAGCACTTCATATGTGACAAAACGTTCGCTTTATTTACATCAGCTCAAGGACCAGCAGCCAGTGGAAGCAGCTGACCTCAGGGAAACACTGTTACATCCACCTTTCTGTCAATCTTTGAACACAGAGCGCAAAGCAGGGTTTACACAGGCGTGGTAGAAGAAAATCACCATGTGTTGTGCGTTTGAGGAACAGCTTGAAATGCACTTTCTTGGGAATCTCACGACTAATATTAACTTAAAATCTGTCAGTCAGTCACGTTTAAACAGTTTTAATTCCCGTTTGAGGTGCAATTGTGCAGTTTTTATGTCCCGGTGCTCACTAAAACTAAAATTTATTCAAGTAAAGTTTGAAAATTGCTGCCCAAATGAGTCTTAGGAACTATTTTAAGGTGGCTGGAGCACAAAAAGGAGGTTTCTATCGGGGCTTCGTGATTCACACTAATCTTGTCTCCCTTACAGAGATTCAGTGAGCAACATGACGGTTACACGCAGCCGCTGAATGAACTTAGAACCGAGGTACAAGGTGCAAAGCTGGCATGACCTACTTCAACGTGAGTTGTCCCTGAAGGCTGCATGTGTCGTTAAACGACACAGGTGTCTTCAGTGCAACACTCTGAAGTCTTAAAAATGCAAGCCGCGTATATGAGCATTTGTGAAACACTTAATATGTCAGTGACGTTTTGAAATGACGGCTGGTAAACACTAGTGTCGCATCTTACTCAGTGCTAACGCCAGGTAAGTAAGGCACTGGATAGGTGCTATTACTAGTTTAACACAGTTTAACAAACTAAACAGTAAAAAGTGCTGACAGCGGGAGGTAGCATTTACTTTTCACTACTTTATTTCGGTCCCACGTACCTTCCTCTGCTGGTTGCTAGCTCCCAGCTAGCAGGTCTGCATTAGCGTCGATTCTCTTCAGGCTCCTTCTAACTCACACGGCAGCGCTGAGCAAAACATTAGGACGGAGTCTGATTTTGTCCCATTTCTCTCCTCTCTCGCCCCACAGCGTGTACTGTCCACAACAATTCACCATTTCCGTTTACACACGTTCTAAGTGGGGTTTTTTTTTCAACAACGTCATCGCGCAAGAATACGTATGCGACTGCTCCATCGGACTCTAAGGAGTGACCCAGTAACTCTACGGTGATTGGCTGTTTCGCTGTCAAGCAACCGATGACGCTCTAGATCCTAGGCCACCGATAGGTGGACGCAGCCAGGCTGTGCCAAATAATGATAGTCTGCCAAAAAAAAAAAAAGATTGCCTGTATTTAAACCGTTGTAAATAACTTGTTGGCCTATAAGCTCCGAAACACATCTGTCATTAATGATATTAAGTAATTTTTAGCCAAAAAATCATACCAGTCACAAGGTAGAAGATGCAACCAGTTTTTTTTGCAAAAGCGACGCTATATCCTTTATTTATAAAGGTGAGTGTAAAAGTGCAATTGACCTTAAAAATCCACCTCAGGAAGAGGGAGAGAGCCAAGAGGGCAGTTATTAGAGAACTATAAAATAACAGTTGTTTAAACATATTTTTATTTCCGTTATTTACGGATTAATATTAATTACTTGATTTTGATGTATCATCAATTTTAATCTGGGCAGCGTTTTTCTTTACATTGTTCTATACATACAGCATCGAACAAAGCACCGAGTCGAAATAACACACAGAAACACATAGACCAATCAGGTACATTGTAAGTTTAAGAATATAATCCAGCCACTGTTATCATCGTCAATGCCCTGTACCAACACAGAGCAGAGCAGCTATCTGAACGCTACCCCAACAGAGGTCGATTATCTTGTTAATAATTTCACCTCCTCACTACGTACGACTCTGGATACTGTAGCTCCAGTGAAAACTAAGGTCTCTAATCAGAAGTACCTGACCCCGTGGTATAATTCTCAAACACGTACCCTAAAGCAGATGACTCGTAATCTGGAGAGGAAATGGCGTGTCACAAATTTAGAGGATCATCATTTAGCCTGGAGAAATAGTTTGTTGCTTTATAAGAAAGCCCTCCGCAAAGCCAGAACAGCTTACTACTCATCACTGATTGAAGAAAATAAGAACAACCCCAGGTTTCTCTTCAGCACTGTAGCCAGGCTGACAAAAAGTCAGAGCTCTTTTGAGCCAACCATCCCTTTAGTGATGACTTCATGAACTTCTTCACAAATAAAATTTTTATCATTAGAGAAAAAATTACCAATAATCATCCCACAGATGTAATATTATCTACAGCTACTCTTAGTTCCATTGATGTTAAGTTAGACTCTTTTTCTCCAATTGATCTTTCTGAGTTAACTTCAATAATTACTTCCTCCAAACCATCAACGTGTCTTTTAGACCCCATTCCTACAAAACTGCTCAAAGAAGTCCTGCCATTGATTAATTCTTCGATGTTATATATAATCAACCTATCTCTAATAATCGGCTATGTACCACAGGCCTTCAAGGTGGCTGCAGTTAAACCTTTACTCAAAAAGCCATCTCTAGACCCAGCAGTCTTAGCTAATTATAGGCCAATCTCCAACCTTCCTTTCATATCAAAAATCCTTGAAAGAGTAGTTGTCAAACAGCTAACAGATCATCTGCAGAGGAATGGTTTATTTGAAGAGTTTCAGTCAGGTTTCAGAGCTCATCACAGCACAGAAACAGCTTTAGTGAAGGTTACAAATGATCTTCTTATGGCCTCTGACAGTGGACTCATCTCTGTGCTTGTCCTTCTTGACCTTAGTGCAGCATTCGATACTGTTGACCATAATATCCTGTTAGAGCGATTAGAACATGCTGTAGGTATTACAGGTACTGCACTGCAGTGGTTTGTATCATATCTATCTAATAGACTCCAATTTGTGCATGTAAATGAAGAGTCCTCTTCACACACTGAGGTTAATTATGGAGTTCCACAGGGTTCAGTGCTAGGACCAATTCTGTTTACATTATACATGCTTCCCCTAGGCAGCATCATTAGAAGACATAGCATACATTTTCACTGCTATGCAGATGACACCCAGCTCTATCTGTCCATGAAGCCAGATAACACACACCAATTAGTTAAACTGCAGGAATGTCTTAAAGACATAAAGACTTGGATGGCCACTGACTTTCTGCTTCTTAACTCAGATAAAACTGAGGTCATTGTACTCGGCGCTGAAAAGCTTAGAAATATGGTATCTAACCAGATTCTTACTCTGGATGGCATTACCTTGGCCTCCAGTAACACTGTGAGGAACCTTGGAGTCATTTTTGACCAGGACATGTCCTTCAACGCACATATTAAACAAATATGTAAGACTGCGTTCTTCCATTTGCGCAACATCTCTAAAATTAGAAATATCCTGTCTCAGAGTGATGCTGAAAAACTAGTTCATGCATTTATTACTTCCAGGCTGGACTACTGCAATTCATTATTATCAGGATGTCCAAAAAACTCACTGAAAAGCCTTCAGCTAATCCAAAATGCTGCAGCAAGAGTACTGACAGGGACTAGAAAGAGAGAGCATATTTCTCCTGTTTTGGCTTCCCTTCATTGGATTCCTGTTAAATCCAGAATTGAATTCAAAATCCTGCTCCTCACATACAAGGTCTTAAATAATCAGGCCCCATCTTATCTTAATGACCTTGTAGTACCATATTACCCTACTAGAGCACTTCGCTCCCACTCTGCAGGCCTACTTGTTGTTCCTAGAGTATTTAAAAGTAGAATGGGAGGGAGAGCCTTCAGTTTTCAGGCCCCTCTTCTGTGGAACCAGCTTCCAGTTTTGATTCGGGAGACAGACACTATCTCTACTTTTAAGATTAGGCTTAAAACTTTCCTTTTTGCTAAAGCATATAGTTAGGGCTGGACCAGGTGACCCTGAATCCTCCCTTAGTTATGCTGCAATAGATGTAGGCTGCCGGGGGATTCCCATGATGCATTGAGTTTTTCCTTTCCAGTCACCTTTCTCACTCACTATGTGTTAATAGACCTCTCTGTGTTGAATCATATCTGTTATTAATCTCTGTCTCTCTTCCACAGCATGTCTTTTATCCTGTCTTCCTTCTCTCACCCCAACCGGTCGCAGCAGATGGCCGCCCCTCCCTGAGCCTGGTTCTGCCGGAGGTTTCTTCCTGTTAAAAGGGAGTTTTTCCTTCCCACTGTCGCCAAAGTGCTGCTCATAGGGGGTCATATGATTGTTGGGCTTTTCTCTGTATCTATGAAGCGCCTTGAGGCGACATTTGTTGTGATTTGGCGCTATATAAATAAAATTGAATTGAATTGAATTGAATTAACACATCCTACGTGATCGTGCTGAGCCAATCAAATAATTTATTCAAAAAAAGTACAACTCCGCAAGGAGACGAGGGCTGTATCCCAATTCAGGGTCTGCAGCCTTAAAGTACGCAGTCTTAACGGTCCACAAGGGCCGCGTACTTAAAGACCGCTAAGGCCGGAAGTGCGAGGCTTGTGAAATGGGACGGTCTAGCCTCCGTCGCGCTGCCCAGGTTGCCTAGCAACCATGATACTAACAGCTGGAAACGTTTCATACAGCTTTGTTTGACAGAAATGAAGGAGAAAATCTTTTGTTCATTTGTTTGTTTGTTTCTACGTGAGCTTTGATCATTCTCTGTAGGATTAAGCTCAGCTATTTAACGGCGTATATTTTAAAGTAAAGGCTTTAAAACCAAGTTAGTACAAACGTCACTTATGTCACATAAAAAGTCAAGGAAACAGAAGAGAGGAGTTGAAGCTGATAGTTTACATGTGACATGTAGTAAAGGAAGAAGAAAAGGGTAAACCAGCTGCATCTTTTCATTATTTTTATTTTAACTTAAAGATGACCATTTTTTATACTTTTGAATGTAAAATTTATTTTAATTAAAACAAGAAATTAAGATTGCATTATTTTATTTTCATTGTGGAAATTAATAATACACATTGGTGAAATAATGTGAGTTTGGCACTGATAGAAATTTTAGGCTACTTTGAAACATATTGCACTGACTGTAAAATGAATGGAACTTTATGACAGACCTTTGTTTAAGGAAGTGATTCCCAAACTTTTTTTGCTTTGGGAATCACTCCTCCTTTGTTTTACAGGAAAAATGTTCGCCCCCCCCCCCCCCCCCCTCCTTTTACTCTACGTCCACACTTAAACGGGTATTTTTGAAAACGCAGCTGTTTCTATGCGTTCGAACCTTTCGTCCACACGTAAACGGCGTTTCGAATCACCGAAAACTGAGATTTTTTTTAAAACGCCGTTTTTTTGCGTTTACGTGTGGACAAGGAATACCGAGTTCGTGACGCAACGTCAAAGGTATGTGCCTTTTTTCACGTCACGCCCCCCCCCTCTCTGCGCGCGCCCCCCCCCTCCCAGGGGCCCACACTTTGGGAACCTCTGGTTTAAGGAAACTTTTGAACCGGACCTCTTTAAATTTGAACTGAATACCCTTGCTCTGACTGTTTGCAAAGATCGCACAGCAGCTCAGCTACAGTGACATAAATAATCACATCATCCTGCTACTGATTCTGCACTTCTGGATCTCCTGAAAGTATTAGTGTATTGCTCATTCAACTTTAGGGTCACATTCATAAACCCAAAAATAACAAATATAGTGTATGTATGTATATGTATCAATTGTGTTGCTGTTAATATTGGAAGCAGGCTGACAGTCTATTTATTCATTCAAGTATAGCAGTGTGAAGTACTGGAAACCGCGATCATCTTATATATTGTCTCTTAATATGATGTCGTCTAATCTATTTCTGGTTTTATCAAACAGCCACTGTGCCTTTAGAAGCAGTGACAAACCAGCAGGTGATGTAAAACATTATTTTATATACAGTCTGTGAAACTTGATGGTTCTGCTTCCTTATCCGTTCTGCCCACATTTAGCCTGTGAAGGTTCCCCAATCAATCAGGAAGGAATTTTGGAGGCTGTCTTTGTGCTCTTTTCCTTGTTGTCTTGTGTCTAACATGGGTACCTAAAAACAAAAAAAGTGATAATTAAACATGAACAATATCCAGCTCTCCATGTGGGTCTGAGTCTGGGTTTAATCTCTTGATCCTATGCCCTCTGTCTCTCTATCCTCTTCATTTTCTGCCTGCTCTCAGTTGTCTGAGTTCAGTAAAGGCTTAACACATAACAAAGCAAAAATCTGTAGGCCCAATAACATCATTGCAGACTGTGCAGTCCTCCTGGTGAATGGATGCTGGGTATTTAACCTCTTGATTGCATAATGTGATGAAATGTTGTGCACAAACAAGAAGACAAAACATTTTAATCCTCATAAATGCAAATATAAATTCCAACATTACACATTATTCAACATTTTGTGGCTTTTCTTCACTTATGCACTTAATTATTGTTTATTCTGTAAAATAAAACACAGTCAACTTGACAGCACATTTACAGTGCTGTGCCAAAATGTTGGCTCACTTGTAATTTCTGAAGCTCACCGAAGCCTCATCAGAAATTGCACAGTAGAAATTAGTTACGTAATTGCTACAATAAATCAAGCAGCGTTTGCGTAGATGCTATAAAATCGTAGACTGTATATAAAAATGGACACATTTTTTGTGAATCCTCAAAAAAAATGTTTTGCCATCACCATCTTGGTGTGTGTTGAAATCAGATGTGGTTATTTAGGGGCCGATCTAACTGAGGCATTACATCCTAGTAACCTAATGTTGTTGATCACATGATAAAGCTTAGTCCCCGTTGTCCTTTTTTGACTTTAAAACAGACTTTGATTGACAAAATCATGTTGTATTTGAAAAGAAACGACCATATGGGGAAAGTGTACTGAGACCAAAGGGAGCTAAAGGCTGGTCTTATCCGGTCGTTAAGTCTGACGTCGCTAGCCGTGTCTGGGCCTAAACTCCACTGCAGGTCCATATATTAAACGATCACTATGGCATTACTGAGAGTTGAAAAACTGTCTAAAGTCTTTCATCTTTAATAAAATGATCAGCGTTCTGCTCTACCAGATGTAACAACTGAGTTTAACATCCAGGCATCCATGAAAACGGAATTTATGACATTTAACGGAGTTAGAAGTTAGCAGGAAGTTAGCTCGCTAGCTTCTATCTAAATGCAATATAGCATGTCCTGACTGCGGGGTTTTGGAAACAAATTAAAACGTACAGCTCTGTTATCACTTCCAACATAAATGAAGACAGAAAACTAAACAGCAGTGACGTTTGTAGGGTTACTGAAGTTTGGCTAGCTGGTATATTATGATGTGCTACGTGACCGCTAGCGAGACAGCTATGTTAGCGTAATATAAACAAGCTAACTTTTTTTCCACTCGATAAAAGTTAACGTGAGTGTTCTCGGTGGTCAGGAACAAATGTAATCGCATGGCAGGATGCTGAAAAAGGATCAAACTTCAGCCAGGAGAACAACTGAGATAATCCATCCACAATATGAGGTTAGTCATTCATATACTGCTGCATGGGCTGGGCTGTAGATACATCCTAAGGTTTAAAAAACTGAGTTTAAATAAATGATTAGCGGTAATAAAAGCCGAGGGAGGTCAACAGAGATCACTGACTGTTTTAGGAGCTTTTTGAGATTAAATAGAAGAAAATACATAACATTAAAATTGTTAACAACACAAAAGCCATATTAAACGCAGACTACTTTAGGCCCGGAAGTAGGATTTGCCACGTCATCACTTAACGACCGGATACACGTTTTTACAATCTTAACTATTTTTATATCCACAGGAGTTGGCCCCCTGCTGGTCATGAAAAGGAATGGCAGTTTAAGGAGCTTCCGCAAAGGCTTGTCTTTTCAGAACTGTAAGCTGCATCTGTCTTGCAAGGCCCAGGAAACGAACCTTGTAGACCTCCAGAGTATTCCTCTGTGATTTATGAGCCTTAAGTAAATTAACATGTTGTACTTCTCCTCTCTAATTTATCTAGTATAAGAATGAATGACTGCAACAATTTCTAGAAGTTCTTATCAGTTGTTATATTGATGCTAATAGGGGCTAAATTGCTAAATTTGCAAGTAGTCACTAGCATTGCTAGCTAAAGAAGCTGGAGAAACAGCTGACTCTTTGTATTAAAGTAATAATTAATTAATAAGTAGCCCAAGTGAATTTTGGTAGCTAAATCTGTACTTATCCTTACTTGTGCGCTTCTTTACTTACTTAATAAAGTAACGCACAAAAATATACACAGAGACACACGCGATATTCTCAAAATGTTAAAAGTCTTTATATAATATTTAAGTCGGTAAAAGGGACAGATGGAGCGATGCCTAGGAAACCAGGGGGAGGGTGGACAGAGAGAGAAACACCATGACAAACATCAAACGAGTTCAGTGAGAGAGAGAAAGCGTTTGGCAATTGGAGAGGATTAGAGGATTATTAACGCAGCTGGAAGGCTCCATCAGCATCATCGTCGACCTGTCGTTGGTTCTCTCGCTCCTTCCTCCCTCTGCCTGTTGTCTCAGAATCATCCATCAAAGCCGAGGGCATGTAGAAGTTGAGGAGCTAGCATGGATATATTTTGGTTCTTCAGCAGCAGAAGGGGTGAGTCAGGTGTCCATCGTCAAAATAACTGATAAAAAATATCCCAATTGTTAAACTTTAACTTTATTGATCCTCTTTGTTCGCTGTCTTTATTTTCTTATTTTTTTTACCATGGAAAATGTTTTATTTTGGAGATTGTTTTTTCCAAAATAAGCATTAGAAAACTACATGCTAATAAATAAAATAAAAATTTATACAGTAAAAAACTAGCAGTTTCATCAGACTGGCTGAATTCATTCATGATCTGATTATGCAGCTATATCTGGATGAGGCATGGAGAGACGAGATAAAGACGTATCCCTGTAGTCCTACAGCCTGTTAGGTAAAACTGTCCTTTGGAGATTTAATGAAAAAAATGTCATGTTTATCATGTCGTAGCTTTTCAGAACTTTTATACTCATTGTTTTATTTTCTAAGCATACAAATTCAACTGTCATAAACTGTGCCTTCATTTGCAGGAGGCAGAATTGATAATGATAATAAACTGTACAGTATACTGATGAGTACAGTGGAACAATTAACAGCTAATGATTCAAACATTTCTGTCAGGACACGTAGGAACCCAAACAAACAAACAAAAAAACAGATAAAAAAAGAAAAACCTTTACATTTGCTTCTCTTTTTTAAAAAAAAAAAAATTTCTCGCCTCTATTCTTAAAGGTGCTTTATAAATATAGCTTACTACTTCCACAAAAGCCATAATTTCTTTGGTACTGTTTGCATGTGTGTTATTCTATCTTTAATAAAACCTGCGGATAGGGGTGTGGAGCGGGGTCATGTTAACAATACATGAAAATTCGTCTTTCATCAACCAAGGTCATGAAAGTGAACTCAGTGATTTATTGGCTGGAAAATTGGCAAAAAGCCTTAGAAACTATGATTCTTTCAAGTTTGGTGTGAATTATCAACATATAATATGTTATCGATATATAGTAAGTACTGTATAAAAATTTGAACTATCATGTCACATTTGACCTTTAAACTCCCCTTCAAGGTCAACAGACTGATCCTAACGCCAAAGCGATAATAATGATAATATAGAGCTTTTAAAACTATGTTTCCTACTGCCACTATATGAATTGACCACATACAGGCATATAGGGATACACAGGGATTCTCAATATCACATTATGGTTTGCGTCCATAACCTCTGACCTCACTTTGACATGTCACATCTGCCTTTTTTCCAAGTTGACCCCAAAATGTGTCACATGTTTAAAGAAAGCATTATCAGGAGAAATGAGCTGCCTAGTTAGTTCCAAATATACTAACTAGGCACTCTCAAGTTATTCATGTCCATTTATTTACAAATCAGCACATATTATCTATTGATCCTACATAATGCTTATATATAAAAAACAATACAATTCCCTTAAAAGTAAATGCTGTCCAGACACTGAGCTACCTTGGTGGAGGTTTGTGCTCTCGGAGTGCTTCTCCATGGCAGCCTGAGCCACTCACAGCATAAATAAGGGAGAGCTGGATCAGAGGGTTTGTTTCATGAAGCTCACAGATATCTGTAAGCTTTATCAGTTAAAGGAAAGGATTTTAAATTCATTTCTGGATTTAACAGCGAGCCAGTGAAGACTACACTATTATTAATACTGAGTATAGTATTAAATTCTGATATAGAAAATATATTCTGTTTCTTTCTATTGCCAGTTACTTTGGCTGCTTTGACATGGACTACGAGGTTTGGGAAAAAGAACAGCAGAATTAAACTCCCGCCCTTCAGTGAGCTTTCTGCTTCTTAAAATCTCCTGACCCTCCTTCAGCTGTCCTGGGAAATATGAGTCTTCTTTCCTCGACACATCTCTTCTTCCTTCTTGCCATTTACTCCCTGCAGTCCCTTCTCCCATGTGTTCAGTGCTCAAAGTTGTGTCCACACAAGTGCATTTGTTATGAGCATGCTGACCTGGTGGACTGCCGCGACAGTGGGTTTGAGCACGTTCCCAGGGGCCTCCCGCATGGCACGTGGCTGCTGGAGCTAGGAAGAAACAATCTGAGTGTGATAGGCACTCAAGCCTTCAAAGGACTGTGGTCCTTGCGGGTGCTGGTGCTCACCAACAGCCAGATAGAGGAAATCCAACCACAGGTAAGAACAAAGTGGTGGAAAAACTATTTATGCGTCTGAAAATGTTGCACAATTACAGTTGTAAGGATAATACGAAGACGTATTTTAGAGATTTAATATGTAACTAAAGCAAATTAGCACAAGCATAGAAAACACTCCAGGGTAACAAGTATGTTAGCTTAACTGGAGATCCCAAATTGGCTTTAGGTGTGAATGTGAGTGTGGATGGTTGTCTGTCTAAGTGAAAGCTCTGAAACAGGATGTACCCTGCCTCTTTGCCTGTGACTGACTATCTGTCTGCAGCTCACAGATAGATAGAAAATAAATTGCAACTTTGTATTTGTATAGAAATCGACATATTAATTGTATATATATAAAAATAATACTTTATATTTAAAAAACACATTTACAGAAAATAACAGAAATGAGAAACGAGAAATGAGAGACATGGACTGCAAGCAAATGTGTTTACCACTACATCACTGCCAGTTACTGATATGTCATATAAAAACTGAATCTGTCGTGGTCACGGTGGCAGACCGTGGGGATGTGGGGAAATTAGAACCCAAATGCAGGGCTCTTCGATGCAAAGCAGTGCGTTTATTTACAGTGAAGTAAACTGACACAGTGCATTCCCGACTCCGTGCTGTATCCTCTTCCCAGAGTAGTGCCCAGTGTGTCTGCGTTCCTCAGTGTTCGAGCACCCCGTGCTCACTGCCCTCTCGACTCCACACTCCACCTGGGAAATAACAAAAAGGCAGCTGTCAGAACACACCACAATTGCGGCAGACTAACCTTCTCTAACTGACAAAGAGACTAACGTGAAGTCACTCAATGATCCAGCGTTGAGAAGCACTCAGCCACACTGCTATGTAGCTCCCCTAACGATCCTTATCAGCTGCAGGTGTGTGTGTTCCTCCTCCTCGGGTGTGGCCAGCCTCCCAACAGGACACACCCACTAGGCCTGGTGGTCCAGGAAAACCAGGACATCACACACACGCACACACATACACAATACAAAGGGAAACCAGGGGCACAAGCACCACACAAAATCACGGTACACACAGCAACAAATAAACAAGTTCAAAACTGCTCATGGACCCTGGGTCTGACTCAGGTCCCTGACAGTAGGAAAGTTGAAACAGCACAAGTAATTGATGCTTTTTGTCTTTGAATAGGCATTTTTCTCATTGTCCTTTCTGGAGAAACTGGATCTCAGTTGGAACAAATTAAAAACTCTCCCTGTGGACTTCTCATCCAGTCTGCCTGCTCTCAAAGAACTGCGACTGCAGCACAACAACTTGCATTATCTATCTGGATACAGGTACATGGCTATCTGTGGGTCATCAGAGTGCCGTGAAACTCCATCTCAGTTTTCCATCAGCTTCCATATTTCTGTTTATCGTCTGGCTTAACAGGAATATGTTTAAAGTGATCCAAAAGACCAGGAGCTGTCTTATGCATGCCTCTCTTTTACATCCAGCGAATACAGTTACAGACAGCAGCATTCAGCACAGAGCTTCTCTCTGCCTGTCTCTCACAGTATCTTCTCACTGTCTCACGCTCTCGTTGTCTCTGCTGCCAGCCTGGAGTTTCTGGACAACATGGAAAAGCTGGACCTGAGTCATAACAAACTGGTGTCTGTTGGCCCTGGCGTGTTCCGAGGCCTCTCCCGGCTCAGACAACTCTATCTACACAACAACAAACTGACTGTGGTGCAGCATGGGAGCCTGGACATGCTGCCTGGACTGGAGGTGAACATACTTTTATTTAAATGGGTAAATAAAGAGGTACCTCAAAGGTTTTTTTTGATTGCGGACTGTTGTAGCTTTAGCCTCTAAAAAGGATAATAATGTAAATGAATCTTATTTCAGGTCTTAATTCATCTATACGTAAGACAGCTAGTGTTTTGGTACACTGAATAATGATAAGTTTGAAATTCATCATTAGTTATAAAGTATAAAGTACTATGATATGGCTACCTATTAATGCACACTTTAATGTGCTGCTTTGGAAGAATTGTCTAATTATTGTAAGAAGAAGTGGCTCAAAAACAGATCCCTGTGGCACACCATTTTGATGACTTAACTTTTCTGTTTGTCTGCCTTTCTAATTAGTACCTGTTTGTCTGTCTTCCTAGGTACTCCAGCTGAGCAACAACAACATCTCTCAGATAGATACTGGTGCCCTGGCACCTCTGTACAGCCTGGCTGTTCTTGATCTGGAGGGAAACAACCTGCATAACCTCAAATTTAAGACCTTCATCAGCCTTCATACAACAGCAACACACATACAGCTGTCAGGTCTGCAGAAATACTTTAATTTTATTTCATTCATTTTTCTCCATGTCAGAAACTGACAGAACAGACTGAAATATGTTTAAAACGTTTGGACTGATTATCATGCAATATAAAATAGATGATGTTGATCAACACCCCCTCTTCTACAATCAAGTTCTGACTCAACACTCTGACACACAATTTTAAGGTTTGCATTCTTTGTTTAATTGAACTCTGTATACCTGCCTTCCTTCTTTCCCTGCCAGGGAACCCTTGGAGCTGTGACTGTGAGCTGCATCGTGTTTTCAGTAAGATCCTACACGTCCGGCACCTCCACATTGACGACTACCACAACGTGACATGCCAGGACCCTCCGCAGCTGTTGGGGGCTTCGTTGGCCTGGGTAGACAGCCAACTCTGCGTGGCTGAGACCGCTACTGTACTCGTCATCACTGTCACTGTGTTTGTCACCGTGGTGGCTGCTGTGGTGATGGCGGAAAGGAACAGGAAGAGGAACCGAGGGAAGAACTGGGACACCGAGTCGCAGACGCAAACTCAGAGCCCTCCATCCTGAGGCTAAATTAGTGAGAGGATAAGCAGATGTTTCTGGCTCCTCTAGTTACAAAAATGCTTTTAGCACACACTTCCTGACTGCTGCCACAAATGGATAGTACTTGATTTCTTTTTCCTTGCGAAAAAGTGAAAAAACAGAGTTGGAATTAAAACTAAAGAAGAGCTGGAGTATCTGTTCAAATTTAATATTGCAGCTGTGATCTGCTGTAAAAATGTGGTTCTTTCGATGAATTTTTAAGAACGACCATTGTCAGCAATGGGATTTTTCACAATAAAAGCCATACTTTTGTAAAGGCCAAAGGCCATTACATATAATGTGGAGTTCGAAGAGTAAAAAAATGTCTGACTTGTGTTAACAGTTGCCGAGGTTTCATTCAGCTGTAGTCTCTTGAAGTCACCAAATGTCAGATTGACTGTCTACGGTCTCTTGTCACCACATCACTGTGAATCGCTCCCTGTGTGGATACAGCTGAATCGTCTGTTCACACATAATCTGACTTCTGTTGTGCTTTCTTTCTTTCCTTTCACTGATCTTGTTTCCACCTATTATATAATACCTACGAGCCTCTCCTTAATCACGCGGGATCACCACAGCAGGCAGCTGTGGTAGACGTTTAGTTTAGCATGTTTTTACACCCTTTCTTATGCAACACCCAAGGGAAGTCTGTTCACTCACGAAACACATCTTTGCATGTGTGTAACTCATAATGTAAAATAGAAAATTGCAAATAAATTATTTAATATTTAATAGAAGGTTTCTTGAATATACTCTTTGTTCTTTGTAGTTTATCACCATAGAAGGCCTAGGAATGTCTGAACCTATTGATTGACAGTCAGACCGAGAGTCAGCAATAGAGACAGAGGGGGTCATGAGGACCATATGTGTCTGTACTCCACAGGGGATTAGTGCAGGACTGATGGAGGGAAAGAGAACAGAGAAGGACAAAGTCCCACAGAGGTCAAAGATGTCAAGATGATTACTGCTGATCTGGAATACAGTTATTAACTGTGAGTGTGTCTGTGTGTGTGTGTGTGTGTGTGTGTGTTGGAGGTATTAAACAGGCAGAGAAAGAGAGCCGTCTGGCCTCCAGCAGTAGACTGCCCTCCTTTCATCCATCTCTTCTTTAATTGTTGTGTTTTTCTGTCCTTTTGAAAAATCTTTTAGTAATGAAACTATTAGGACCAGTGTTGGGAACTTTGTCACAGTTTAATTGTTTCCAGCAAACAGGGTTGAAACCCAAACCTCACCTCTGATTAAAGCTGATCGTGGTACTGTGCCAAAAACAGAATGGTGGACAGATGGATGTCAGTCTTATTTCCACGCAGAGTAGAGGTTGGTTTTGACTGCGTCTTACAACTCGAGAAATACAAATCAGATTATTGCAAAGAAGGATTAAAGTGTTCACCTTTGTTTTTTCTCAAACAACAACAACTAATATGCGTAGAACTGATTGTGATCAGACGTCAGTCTGCTCCATGTACACAGACTAGTATTACTGGAGCCTGTTTTAGGGGAAAAAAATGACACTGTGAAGCTATTTATGATTTAATATTTCTAAATTCTGCATCATGTGATTATGCTCGCTCTGTCTGAGATGTCAGCATCATAAACTCAGGAATGCTGCTGCTCTTATGTACGGGTAGTTAGTTTAACAAGATAAGAAGTGGGCCGAACACTGTTTGAAACATCAGATATCTGCTCGTTCTTTCTATTGAGAAACGTTCAAATGTTTTACATTTTGTTTATTCTCATTACCAAATAGATAATAGAAAACAGTTACTGAAAACAAATTCTCAGTGATATTGGAAATATATGTCAAACTGACCCTGTGATAATGTCCCTAGTGTCGTTTCATCTTTAATTTTAGTAATATTTTTCAATATGTTTGCTAGGGTACAGCTTTAATTTCAAAATAAGAAATTTGGGTTTAATAAGCAGCTAGCCCCACAGTTTGGTCTACTGATGCAGCACTGAGCTTATCGTTAGCCTCTGTGACTGTACTGCTCTCTACAAATATTCAGTGGACTTAGACTGATAATAACTGATAATAGTTATTAATAATATCGAGCAAGCTAAAGTGGAACCAGACCAGTTTGGAGTTAGCAGAACATGAATTTCTACATGCTAACTGCTCGCACAAGCTCGCACAAGCGAATGTTTAGCTGCTAAGTGGGCGACAGCAATTTAGTTTTTCTGAATTATTCTTAACTGAACCGAGCCCAGGTATGTTTACTCTGTTTATTCTTTGAAACACTCAGATCATGACAAATGCACTGCAGTATTTTCCAAATTCCAAAGAAAAGAACAGCTTTTGAATTCTTTTGAATAAGTAATGGAAGCTCTGCAGGAGCTGTCTAATGTCTGGTATGTGGTGCTTTGTTTAGTTGTGTGGAGGGTTTTCAACAGTGCAGTGAATGAGGTGCTATTTATAAAGTTTAGTTTCTCTTTATACAGCCATGTTTATAGACCAAACTTTCTGCTTACATACACATTATTCCAAATATCACCCCACCATCTAACCCCTGATAACAATTAAAAACACTGGTGACTGCCCGTGCTACCCCACAGCCTCCTTGTAGATGGACTCGTGTTGTTTTTCCTGCGCATCACTGCCACCGCTGATCAAGTCAAACTCCAAGAGTGTTATGTTAAAAATTGAATAAATAAAGAGTGAATATGCAGTTATTAGCCCATTCACTGTAGACCTGTAAAATCTAGAGCAATGACCTGATGAACCAACGTCATACAGTCAACCTCTCTTTGACTTTTAGGTAACAGGTTTTAAAGCTGGAACAATAGGGATTAGAGTGAGATTCACTCCACATCTGACTGACAGAAAGGACGTGGCAGAGTGAATTTTGGGAGCTAATGATGATGTTTTATCTGCTGGATGACAGTTGCATTTAAAATGACATTCTAGGTGAATAGGATGTTCCTAATGTTCACTTCAATTTTATTTATACAGCACAAAAATCACAAGAAAAGTGTCTCAAGGTGCTTTATATTGTAAGGCAGACCCTACAGTAATACATAGAATATTGTAGGATCTGCCTACATTATTGGACTGAATGAAACACAATCAATACTTCAATCAATACAACTCTCTGTGGGAGGGAGTGGAGTAGGCATTGCTGTACACATAGAGTTGCAGCAGTCCAGCAAAGGCGTGATAGCTGTTTCCAGGTCCCTAAAATGTTGTGTTTGGTGTGATTTTGTTCAATTTCTGCTTCCATTGTATTTTTTATGGAAACACAATGACTTTGTACTGTGTGTAACAGTTCATATGATATATGAAGCTTAGTTATTTCCAGCTGTGCTCCACCCTCCTAGAAGCACATGTAAGTGGGTAGATTCATTCAGTTAGGTGATACTAGCAGAATTCATCTTGTGGGTTTTTAATGTAAACTATGTTGTTGAGGATAATAGACTAATATGTATTAAAGAAAGTGACTCAATGTCAGTGTAGGAGGCCTAGGTACAGACACGAACCCAAAATCAATCGTCTTCTCTGGCATGCTGCTGGCAAGTGAGGGTGTGTCCATGATGGGAGTGAAGTATAGCTCGTGCCCTTCTGGGTAGGAACAAGCTGACCGGCTCTGCAGCCCGGAGCATCACTCTGTCTCTGTTAGCCATCGCTCTGCGGCTCTGCTGGATCCTCCTGGATTAATTGCAACCGTGTCTGCATTTATTCTAGTGTAATTTTCTGGAGCTTGATAGCTTTTCTTCTTTAAGAAACATTTTAATATTTAAGATTCACTTTGTTCCTTCATCCCCAAACGTGCCAATACAATCAATCATGTTCATTTTGACTCATTAAAACATTTGAAAACTATTTGTGCTGATTTTTGTTTTATGTGTTAAACTTACCGTCTATAGTAGCCTTTAAGCTCTTGATGTAGTGGCATGGTTTGCCCAGCAGATGGAGACACTGATATAGCGCAGATGCATCCTATGCATGGCTGTATGACGTTATTCTTTAATTAAAAGAGCAGCAGGCCTGGGTGTGTTGCTCTCAGGAACACTAGCACTCTCTGATTAAGGTAAAAATATTTCTAATTTATTAATGTACAGCTTGTTTCATTTCCCATCAGTCACAGCTGATTGATGAACACAGCACTGAAGTTGTTCCTGAGTTGTTCCTACACTAGCTGAAAAAATAAACAGTTTATAAGCATTTAATAAGCTGTAGAAAAACACATATATGATCATGGATCTCCTCAAACCCCTTCAAACCTACTGTAATTACATAACTTGCGTTTTATATAAACCCAAATGTAGTTTTATACTTTTTTATTTCAGTGTTTAATCTGATTAAATATCTTGTACCCTCTGATAATGCATTCCACATTTTGATCTTGTAACTCTGGTTTAAATAATAAAACTGTTCCTCGAGTATCTTATCATTCGGGCTAATTAACATTTTTCTGTAGTATCTCACTATTTTAAATACATTTCCTCATCGTGACGTGGTTAGCGTCATGTTATACACAAAAGCAAGATGAGGTTAAAACCCAGTAAGGGTGCAAACCTTTCATAAAACAACAGGTTTCCATGTTTAACATCTTTCTATAATTGTGACTGAGTCTGAGGTGTCTGCTGTGTCACACCTGTGGACTGAATCAAAAACATATTTTAATCAGGTTTAGTTAAACGACTATTATGAATCTATAAACACTCCCTCAAAACTCTAAATGTAGTAACCTGAGCATGTTCATAAAAAGAGAGTTGAACTGTGATAAGTTTTGTAATTTTACACATCTGCTACTCTACTGACAGATAAAACACAGTAATAATGATTTTATTACAAAGCACTTTGGTGGCCAGTAAGAGTAAAACTAGCACAAAGTGAACACCACCCCAGTGTCGTACTTAAACTACAATCATATTTAAACTGGAAAAGCACCTCAGAGTGTGAATTCTTAAAGGACATTTTAATGTATTATTTTAATATAAATCTTTACCAACAGCCACCTCCTGCATCTACAGGCAGCGTGTTTGAGTTCAGTCTAAAAATGTGAGCAATGATCAGGCGATAGAGGCAGATCCCAGTTTTAATGGTAAATATACTTTAGTTAGATTTGATCTCACTTTCAGATAGAGACAGCTCTTATATGAAGGATGTGACGTGTAGGGAAAATAAAATAGACTATAGTTAACATATCACCATGAAACACTCCTTCATCTGATAATGCAGACTAAGGGGAAATATGAGGTTGTTCTTTATTGAATTAAATGAGCTGTGTTTTTTTCCAGCCCTGCGCTGAGTTGGATTAACAAAAGAAAGTGGATGGACAGATGTTAGCTTTATGTACTAATAGGAAGTCAAGCCCCAAAAATGATTTATTATATTATAGTTTTATTATAATCATTGTAGTTTATTGTTACCTTCTTGTTATGTAATGCTGTTGTGAGCATTAAAGGATTATGGTGAGTACTCTTAACTCAGCTTGAGGAGATCAAACCTCTGTTGTGATATAAACATCCTCTGATTAGGAAAAAGGAAATGAGCACTTTATTGTGCTTGATAGTTCTGATGAACTTACGTGACCTCAAACTCTAAATAAAAGGCTGCAGTTATGCACACAGAACAGCTGCTGTCTCCCAGCGTAGCTTCAGTTGACACAGTTAGTGTGCTGCAGCGCTGCAGAGCGGGGAGCTGGTGCACAGGTGCGTGTTAATGCTTGTGAAGGTTGCGGTGAAGCGGAAGTCTGCACCTCTGAAGCTTCTCAGCAAGCTGCCGCTCGCTCGTCTCACTCTGTGACCACATCCTGTGCTCTGCTGTTGCTCTCAACGCCTCCGTAAGCTGTCACGACCTGGTTTGTTCCTCACGAAACAACAGCTTCAACCTCCTTCTCTGGAGAGAGGAGAGTATTGATTTCCTGTTCCTACGAGCTGTGGTTGACTCACATTTTACACACATACTTCAATATGTATAACCCTCCACCTGCTGTGAAAAAAACACAGCTTTACTCACTGAGAATGGAAAAAGTGAATCTTGAACAGGTTTTACAGACATGTTTTGTTTTGCTCAGGGGAACATGTCACAGTAAAATGTTTTTGAGTTGGAGTTCATAGAAAATGGAAAATATAAGGGTGAGTTCTCAGAAACCCAACAGATAACAGGCTGCTAAAAATAGCCCCCTGCTAGCCACGCAGTGTAGTGAATAATACCTGAAACTGCACCTGATGAGTATACTGTATGTTGTACTGTCAGGCAGAACTGCCTCAGACTCATATATGAAAGAAATAGACAGTTGTGTGTTTAAGGAGTACTTTTATTAAGACGCAAACTGAGCACAAAGCACTTACACAGACTAACAGAATAATAACCAATAACTGCACAGGATGTCCACTTATTTATATACTAAATGGAAGAAAGTCAAATGGAAAGCAAAGCTTTAGGATACTGTGAATGTTTTTGTTTTCACAGAAAGCAGCTCAGTCGTTCAGCTCAGCTCTCATTTCTCTGGTTTTCTTGAAAACCCCTGTGAAGACAGGAAACACGTTTTCAGTTTACAGAGTCGCTCTTTAAACAAAGGTTTAAACGTAAAGCCTCATGTCTTCAGTGAGTCTTCACTAAATAAACTGACTATAAAGAAGGCCAGCTTCACCTTCCTACTAATTTTTAATTATCAATCAAGCACAAAGAAATTGTGGATGTGAAGCAGTTTTCTTGGATACACTAAATGATAACTATAAGAAATCATTTTCAGAGCTTCTGTGGTAATAATGAACGCTTTGTCAGAGTTTTTAAATGTATATTACCACCCACCAGTGCTGAGATTACTTAGAAATATTATTATACTAATTTTAAAAGTGATTGATTGAGATATTTAATGAAAAATTCTGCTGGGGTGACTGAAATATGGTCATTGAGAATCTATAAATCTATAAACTTCAAACAACATCAACAACAAAACCCCTCCCTTGTTATTTTAAATGATACCTTTATATTCATTAGTCTGTATCTCATCAGCTTTTAAAATGTTTTCAATAGGTTTTAATTGTTGAGTGATAGTTGCTAAGAAAAAAGACATATTCAAGAAAAACAGGCTAACTGAGTCGTGTTTTTACGGCGGTCTAACAAATCGATCCTGCATTACATTTAGATTCAGTTTCAGACAGGTTCCTTTGGAGGAAGAAGCACGTGGTGCTGTTAAATTATGTTTCATATAACGACCACTGCTCATGGCACAAACAGGAGCTGGATCGTTTTGGACCAACCTGAAATTTCCACACCAGGATGATCACAAAGAGTCCGTAGATGCTGCTCTTGATGATCAAAACCAGATATGACAGCTTGGCATTATGGGTGGTCTTCAGATACTTGTCTGCACAAAATTGTAAGATTTGTATTATTTTCCCAGCTCAGTATAGAGCAGACACACTTATTATTATTAATAATAATATTATATTATATTTACTTCTTATTGCTGCAGCTCCTGGATCTAAGAAAAAGAAAAACGATTTCTTTCAGTGAAATCAAGTCAAACTATTTCAGATGATTTTGACACATTTAAAGATTGTAAACGAACGTACTTCGAATGCCTGCGACCGAGCCCACAGAACGAACCGTCTGTTCCCCGTCAAAGAAGCTGACGGTGCAGGTGAAAATCTTGCCTGGTTTGAACCACTGTGAAAACAAGACTCTCAGCCTGCTTGTGATGCGGTAGCGTGAACCATTCCAGTGGGCAGAGTGATCGGTGGCGACGCCATCTTTGACGTCCACCCCATCAATCTGCCAGGACACATTCACATGGTCCGGATAGAAATCAGAGGCCACGCACAGCAAGGTCTTCTTGTTTTTCTTGTGTTTTTCATTTTGACACTCCTTTGTTGAAGGTTTAAACACTTTCACCTTTGGTGGCTTAACTGTTATATTTGGTGCTGTGGGACAAAGAGAATCGAATCATTAGAATGCAAACAGTCTCATTGTTCCCATTTTGAATACCCAAAGATAAAAAAAGTAACACTTGTAAAAAAAAACCCTGCTTCGTCATTTTCTTTTGGATTTATGGATCTTTTGGAAAAACAGCAGGTGATTACTGGGTAAAAAGAAAGTAAAATGAAATAAATATGGTGTAAGGTGTTAATATGTAAGCTGTATCTCTTTTTTTCTTTTTTCCAAAATGCCAAATATCCAAAATATCTTAGATATAGAAGACATTTGAAATAAATTTCATGGCACATTGTTTTAAATCCACGCCAACGTGTTTATAACTTTGTGATTCTGTCTACACCCAAGTATGAAAAACAACATTCAAACTTTTTACAGCCCTAAACTTACATTAGAACTTCTCAGAGGTTCTCGGCAGTGGAAAAAAAAAAACATGCATAAGGTTTCTTACCCAAAACGGTCAGTTTGGTGCCAGTACCAAAGTAAACAGGGTTGTAGTTTGCCACACTGATATGCAGCGTAGTAAAAATTGTTGTGCTATCAACAGCTGGAAATTATCTTTTTTTTCTCTTTATGAAAAATTCAAATTTCTCCAAATTTACTCTTCATAATAAAACCGAATTAGACAGATTTTAGGTTTTAGACAAAGTCAGGAACCTTAAATGATGCTACAGTAACTCAACTTACTTACAATTAGGTTTTAATTTATGGACTATTGCATGATAAAATACATTTGTGCCTGTTAAAATGTTCTATTTTTGCACCTTACCTGAAACTGGGAGTTTAGTTCCCAAAGCGAGCCTCGGACTGGGAATACGCAGTCGCTCACAGAGCTGATCAGAATAGCCACAGATAATCTGGGCAATGAGCCAATTCTTTTATAGCTGCAGCACTTTGCTGAAGACTAATCAGCACTGACACAAGTCTAACTTTGTGCTTTAATAGCTTTCACTTTTTAAAAACAGCTTGAATATGTTTATGGCTGATTAATAAAACCACCCAAAAAGTGAAGCACACTTATCACACATTATTTCTATCATATTAAGACGTGTAGTTTGAGTCTTCGCTGCAGATTATCTTACCTAAGACGGTCAGTTTAGTTCCAGCTCCGAAATAAGCCTCGCTGAATGAACACAGAGCTCTCAGACTGTTACAAAAACCTCTTCCTTGTCTCTTGGGGCTCCTCTTTGCAATTTATCAAGCTTTGTCATAGTTTCAGACATTGAGCTTTTCATAGAGATCGACAGTAGTCGACAGTTAGAGTCTGCTAAGGATCGCCCTTGAAACCACGGCAGCAACAGGACACATTTATATATATATATAGATATTTATATATATAAATATAGTGAGTTTTATGGCTATTATGCATCACTCATTACCTGAAGGTGTCATTCAGGCTTTTGGGTATTTTGCCATCAGATGAAAAACAACCATTAAATGATATTCTAATTTATATTCTAGTTCTTTCACTTTATTTCTTAACTAAAACAGTCGACCTGGTGCCTCCATTGAAAAAAGCCTCAAAAACAAAACCACCAGCACAGTAAACTGAACTTTACTCCAATCACCTTAAACATGCCGGATTTGCTTTCTTTTTGTACACACAGGCTAATATCAAATACTTTCCAACATCTACACATTTATAACGCTTCCAAAGGGATGAGCGGACATTTTACTCACCGAGGACGGTCAGTTTTGTGCCTGCACCAAAATAGGCTTCATAAGTAGCACTGTGAACCAGCTTAATATCAAATAGCACGGAGCTGAACCAGTAATAAAAAGGACCACATTTTTGTAGGTCACTGCTTCAGCCATAGTCTAAACATTGCAAACGTGTTTTTTTTCTCAATAAACAGAAATTGTGAGGCCCCAACTTACCCAGAACAGTTAGTCTAGTTCCACTTCCAAAGTAGGCTTCAGCTCCAGTGTCACATTGAACGCATCCTTTGTGAAAAAGTAACCAAACAGTCCAGAGCTCGCACTTGAAATGAGACTAAATTTCCACAAAACACTTGGAATTTTAGCAAAGGACATGTTAACACCACCAACTGAGTTTTAGTAAAAAAAAAGATGAGTGAAATAAACTCAAAAGCTGCACTGTGTTTAAAATTTTATTGAACTCCAAACAAATTCCCTCACTAATGATATTTCTGTGCAGTAAGAGCAGGGCTGCCTTGTCAGGTGTTGAAAGTAATCTGCAGAGCTCCTCGCTGTGCATTTTAAATGCAGGAGGTTTTTGTACGGCGGCTCTATTGGTTTGTATCACCGTGCCCCCCCTGTCCCCACAGTGAAAAAGCACTATACAAAAACCTGACTTCACTTTGCTGCTGTCTTTCCTCCCCCCACCCAGCATCTCCATATCTCAGCCTCCATCTTTCTCTGTTGGTGGATGAGAGCAGCTGTGCAGGCTGCCTGGAGGCCTGAGGTGAGCATGAATGCTGCTATTTCTGTGACTGCTAAGAAAAGACGCACAAAGAAAACGAAGCCCGTGTTTCTATATACAGTAGCTGCACGGTGACGTCTTCTCTGGTCACACCTCTTTATTTCCGCCCAGTCAGTATAAAACTGGAGGAAATCAGCAGTTCCACATCATCATTTTGATAATGTTTCCCAAATTACAGTGATTAAACCTATGGTTTGACACCCGTACAAGGCTTTTAGATGAATAAAAAGGAAAGCGAGTATATGATCAAACTTATCAGATATGAAGGAAAACCCTTTCAAAGTCAATCGCAGTCAAGACAACATGTTGTTTGCTTTCTTTTCAGATTGGTCATCCTGACAGAATTACACACACAGCTGTGGAGGCTCAAATTATTCACTTTACTGTTTTCTAACCACAACTAAACTTTTAGATGGAAAATAAAAACATATCAAACACATTAATACTGATGTTTTATTTCTAAAAGTGCCAGAATCCTAAAAGGAAAAAAAGGAAAAAAAAGGTACATAGTAACTACATAAATTGCAAAAAGGTGCAATAAACTACAAAAAAATTGAAAATCATTTTTGTTTTGTTTTTTTACATATATTTCTACTTGGAGAAATTATTGTGCTAGCTTACATGGTTGCAGTTCTACTGGGATTTAAAAATAGTTACGCAAAACGGAGCATGCCCGCTCTCACCGGCTTTAAAGGGTTAAAGAATTTTAACAATGATGCAGTTGGACCTCGGTTCATGCTTAAGCACAACGTTAAATCAGTCTGGTATAACTTTAGACATAAATATAATCTGAGATTGGCCCGGCTCATTCAAGGGTCATCATCAGCATGATTTTTCAGACATATGTAACACCAACTTCAGCCAGCAGAGGTCAGGCTGTGATCAACTTGTTCTTAAACATAACAACTGTGTGCTCAGACAGCAAACACTTAAAGAATAAGAGAAAAAGAAACACAGAATAGCAAAATGCAAGATATGTGGAAGCTGAGAAGCTACATTGTACGGGACACTGCTCCCTCTGTTATAGCACCTGTGTACTTATCTAACTGATCAGCTTTGTGGTACTGCAGACACGTCAGCGAACTGAAACAGATACATTTTTATGACTTCATGGATCAGCGACTGCTCCTCTGCTGCTGATCAAGTTTTGCCTCAGCTAAATTTTTCTAGAAAAAGCTCTATGTGGTTTAAAGCACTATGTGGGTAAAACCACAGAACATGGTCCAAGCTGCTTGTACTTTTGGATTACCCACCGCTAAAAACCGCGGAGCAAACTAAAGCTGAAAAACAGATAACTTGTGATCTTCGATTTGGAAGGCAGCGTGTGGCAACTAGAATACCAATCATGCTCAAAGAGAGACGAGAAAAATAGGGATAAGGATCAGAGATTATTTTCACACTTTAGTAATTTTTGATAAACTGGAAATGTAAATGAAAATATTAGCTAATGTCCCATTTCAGCGTTTTTAATCACGTATTGGTTTATTCATATTGTGAAATGTCTGTCTGTATTGTGCTGAGGTTTGCAGTCAATTACTATGTTGGACTGGAGCAGAGCAGGCTAAGGCTACCTTAGCCCCACCTAACATCAGTTTAAATGCTGATTTGATTCATTCACTAAATAAGACCTTTGCACTAGTTTTATCCGGTCGTTAAGTCTGACGTCACTAGCCGTGTCTGGGCCTAAACTCCGCTGCAGGTCCATATATCAAACGGTCACTATGGCATTACTGAGAGTTGAAAAACTGTCTAAAGTCTTTCATCTTTAATAAAATGATCAGCGTTCTGCTCTACCAGGTGTAACAATTGAGTTTAACATCCAGGCATCCATGAAAACGGAATTTATGACATTTAACGGAGTTAGAAGTTAGCAGGAAGTTAGCTCGCTAGCTTCTATCTAAATACAATATAGCATGTCCTGACTGCGGCGGTTTGGAAACAAATTAAAACGTACAGCTCTGTTATCACTTCCAACATAAATGAAGACAGAAAACTAAACAGCAGTGACGTTTGTAGGGTTACTGAAGTTTGGCTAGCTGGTATATAATGATGTGCTACGTGACCGCTAGCGACACAGCTATGTTAGCATAATATAAACAAGCTAACTATTTTTCCACTCAATAAAAGTTAATGTGAGTGTTCTCGGTGGTCAGGAACAAATGTAATCGCAGGGCAGGATGCTGTAAAAGGACCAAACTTCAGCCAGGAGAACAACTGAGATAATCCATCCACAATACGAGGTTAGTCATTCATATACAGCTGCATGGGCTGGGCTGTAGTTACATCCTAAGGTTTTAAAAACTGAGCTTAAATGAATGATTAGCGGTAATACAAGCCGAGGGAGGTCAACAGTGATCACTGACTGTTTTAGGAGCTTTTTGAGATTAAATAGAAGAAAATACAAAACACTAAACATGTTAACAACACAAAAGCCATATTAAACGCAGACTACTTTAGGCCCGGAAGCAGGATTCGTCACGTCATCACTTAGTGACCGGATAGCGTCAAGAGGTGAACGGTTAGGCATGATGGCTCAGGATGTCTAAATCCAAGACGTAGTTTGGTATCAGCAGAGAAAGCCGGCTGATCTCTGCCTCTATGCAAAGAAAAATCTACCACAGAAGAATGAATTGTGACTGAGGATTCCCCCTTGCTAATTTCCACTTTAACCCATAAGTGTACACAATTGCACGTATAGTATAAAGTACTTATTTTATCATAGTATACACAAGCAGGAAGATCATTTCAAAATTGGAGATTTATTGTGAAGTGTAACAGGTATAATTTATACATAAGGACATCATCTACCAGGGTTTCCGTGATATTTCAACTGAGGAGCTGAGAGATTCCTGAGTGGCAGTGAGGGGATGCTGTCAATTTTTATTTCATTTCAACTTCAATTGGTATACAAACACTGCTGCAGGGACTTTTTCCACACTGTGGAATTGTTTTTAGGCAGACTAGAGCAAATCTAACATGTCTCAGTCACCAGAAGAGATGGTCAGCTACTGTAATCCGATTACTTTTTTCAAGTAACGAGTAAAGTAAGGGATTACTATTGCAAAAAAGCAATTAGATTATTGTTACTTTCCCGTAAGCTCGCAGTGTTACTGCGTTACTAAACTGTGATTTTGTTTGTGAGAGTGTCTCATGACAATGACGTATGAGGCAGCAACAGACGTGTGCAGATTAACAATGAACAACATGGAGTGCGGGAGAGAGTACGACCATGCAGCGTTTAAAGCTTGGAAGTACTGACATTACTTTGAGTTTGATTCTGTAAAAGTGGCAAAAACATTAGCGTCCGCTAGGGTTGCCAACCGTCCCTTAAAAAACGGAATCGTTCCGTATTTAGAAACAAAAGTACACGTCCCGTATTGAGCTGAAAAGGGACGCACTTTGTCCCGTAATACAGTGAGAATCAAAAGTAGTCTACGCTTTGTTTGAAAAAATAATTCCCAGCCCCGCTCCTGCTTTGTGACCAATGAGCTGACAGCACACTTATGACAATTCGAGTATGACAATTCAGATTACCGCTCATCTCATTGGTTGAGGAAAGGTCGCTTGCGGAGAAAATACCGGAAGACAACGGATGACCGCAACAAAAAGCATGGCCAACTGGGAAACAAACGCCGACACTGCGGTGCAAGTCTCAGACGACAGTACACCTGAAGCTGGGCAAACACTGTGCGATTTTCAAACTGCACGATTGGCAGGGTTAAGTTCGTAGGTCACGATGCAGGGTCTCACACTATACGACCCGATGCTCTGATGCGACCTGAGTCACACTGTGCCTCCATAAAATGAAGGTTATAACAGAAAATCTGTCGCTCGCTCTCCCTCTCTGTCTTTCACTCACACAGACACACACCACCATCAGCTTTGCTAAATTGCTAATGAAAAACACTGATCAGGCAGCTGTGATTGAGCAGCAATGTAAATCCAACTATTTTCACGGTTGTTGTGGTCGTGATAATTTGGTGATGCCACATCGAAAAGGCTCGGATGAGCTTTCCAAAGTTCTACAAGTTGTGCCTCCATCGCTTGAGTCCAGATCACACGCTGCACAGCCGTGCTGCTCCGTCTTTTTCACCGACGTTTACGTGTTTGCGCGTGAGCAGTGTGAGCGGCTGCGGTGACACCCTCACGAGCGATTGATGATCGGGAGCTGGTCGTGAGGTGTTAATCGCTTCTCGTTACCCCACGTATACTACACGATGCACGATGAAGGCCAAAATCGGGCCGATCACCAAATTGGTCGCACGACTCAAAAATCGGCTCAAAATGAGCCAAAAAATCGCACAGTGTGAGCCCAGCATTAGACCAGCAATGTTTGTTCCTGTCAGAGAAAGAAAAAAGGCTGCAAAAGTACAGGGAAGAATGGGAAAAGGAAAACACCTGGCTGGAAAAGTGCACGATAACACCTATAAAGCGCACTGCACTGTGTGCCGGCGCACTTTTTCCATAGGCATTCTTCTAATGGTGGGCACATGAAGAACATGAGGGGCGTGAAAGCTCGGGGAACCCTTAACCAATTTTTGTCCACCAGGCCACGGCAGAAGCAGATATGTATGTAAACACTGGTTTGTTTGTTTTTAAACCCTCTGGTTAAGGTTAAAATGGGCATGTGCAGTGAATATCAGCGCTATGTGGCCAGAAGTGTGATAATATAATTTATTTTGTGTAATAAACAACTGCAAGGATAGATGATTACAACAAATAGATGAGTAATACATAAAAGTAATACATAGATGAATAATGATGATGAGTTATGATGCGTAATCATGGGAACAAGTGGGTTTACAAACGGGAGCAAAAGCTGAAATAATGCCTCTACTGAAGCCAATTGCACTAAATGCACTAAATGTGCACTGTTACAAGAATATTTTTCTTTCTATTGTTTTCTATTAATTTATATAATTTTAAGTTAAGCAGGACAGAGTTCTTTTAAAGAAAGATTTACTTTTATTCTCAAAAGTTAAGCATGACAGGCTTCTGTTTAAGAAAGAGACCTGTTTTATTGTGTTAATGTTGTCATTTTGAGCTAAAAATAAATGGCTAAATGATTTTTGTTTCCCATGTGTTGATATCACAAAGAATACGCATCTACTTAAATCAAATTCAAGTCAAATGGTTAAAAAAATAATTTCACACACAAAAAAAGAGCTAAAAAAATTCACCACACTGGGAAGGGTGAAGACAACTGGGTCGCCCGGCCCTGGCCACGAGGTGTCCCTTATTTATTTCTCAGGGAGTTGGCAACCCTAGCGTCCGCTGTTACTCTGTGTGGGAAGAAAACTTCTTTCTTGAAAAATTAAACTTCAATCTGAGTACGCACCGAGCACGCTACCACGGGAATGTGAAATTCACAGAGAAATCCCTGCTGTGATGACCGCTGCTGCACCGGCAAACCTCCACCCGCCCTGCTCCAGCTAGGTGAAAACTAGATTTAAAGTGACAGGACTCAGAGCTGCTGAGTCTTTGATTTTATTTATTTTCTGCTGTGTTTTACTTGCATCTATTTGAAAGAGTGAGTGTAAACACAAAAACATTATTTTATTTTATATGCTGGAATATGCAGAAAATTTCTGCAAGTCAAAGACAGCTGCATATAATTAAATTTTTGTTTAATGCAATGTGCATAAAATTAAAAGATTAAAACTCATAAAACAATTTTTAAAAAGATACATTTTCATTTGAGTCAATTTTATATGATGGATTATGCAGAAAAAACTAGATTTGGGCTGAAAGGTCTGTTGTTTTATTACATATTCAGGTTGCGTATCATGTTTTTAAAAAGTAACTAAGTAATAAGGTAAGTAATTACTTTTGAAAACAAGTAATCAGAAAAGTAACATACTCTCTTGGAGAAGTAATCAGTAACTAATTACTCCTGTTACTTTGTCTTTGTGCTGCTGTTATGTTTTTTTTAAACTTTTGTGCTTGATTTTTACTTTCAATCAGTTTCGTGTTTGTGCAGCGCCTTTTATGACTTTTGATATCACTGAATGTGTTTTGTCATGTGACTACCTGCAGGTAGGATTTTTGTCTGTGACTGTTTCAGGTTCATATTTATATTTAGTGCTGTAAATATACCAGGATTTTGAGGCATTTTAATGCAAACACAATATGCACAAAAATGGCCTTATGTAATGTATAATGCTTGATTCATTTCAATGTGTAACAAAATATATGAACAAAACTTTTTACAACAGTACATTTAGAGAAAAAATAGTAAAATGATTAAAAATGACAGAAAAAAAAGTTGGATTACAATTTTCTACAAATTACATAAATAAATAAACACAATTTCAGTCTCATAACAAACAGGATGCTGAAATAATCGATGTATCTTAATCAGGACAGAAAAATTATAGATAAACTGGAAATCTGAATCATGTTACCTTGAAATTGTAACAAATTCAAGAGCCTTATTTTCTATTCTTGTCTTAAAAGATACGAAAATTAAGAAAAATACTATCATTGCATTTCTAAATTACACTTTTAAACAAATAATATACAAATATAATCAAATCAAATATATAATTTAAAGACAAATTCTTAAAGTCAAGCCAAAGCTTTACTAATTGAACACAAAGAGTTTTGACAAAAACAAACATCTGCGAGGAGACTGAGTGAGCTGCTTGTCAGTCGTTGACCTGCTGTGATGTTGGGGTTGTTGACGAGCCACAGAGTGAGTCTGTGCTACTGTGGCAGTCTTGAGGCGCAGTAATACACCGCTGAATCTCCAGGCTCCACTCGCTTTATGTGCAGACTAGAATTACGCACCGCAGGACGTGACATGAAGTACTTTGTTTCATTAAATGGAGCTTCAGTGGTTTGAATACCTTTATTAACAGAATACGTTAACAGCTGCATTTGCCTAAAGTCTGCGTGTTTGTACCAAAACATGTATAAATATTCATCATTGTCCTGTTCACATTGCAGCGTCGCCGATTTCTCTCCTTCACGGCTCAAAGTAAAAGGTGGCTGATATATTTTCACACTGCAACAGAATCCTGGACAACGAAGAAAACAAAAAGGTTAATTGAAGGGTTTGGTGTAGAGATCAAGTCAAGTAAAACAAACAAAAACAATTTTCTTACTGGAAAACAGGAGAAGTGCTAGAGAGAAGAGCTTCATATTCATTAGGGTTCATCAAAAGGAATGTTCACATGCTTGAATGTTTCCTGAGTTTTCCACGAGTGCTCCACCCACAGTCACTGAGAACAGCCCTGCCCATGGTGGCGTGGCCTCTGTGGGAGGCTGCTGACTGCTAATTCAAGTCATTATAAAAGGCTAATTAATTAGCAGAAAACCTTTAGTTCAAATTAATTCCACCTCAAGGTGCTTTATATTGCAAGATAATAAGCACTAAGCCAGAATAATGACAGTAATGGATTGGCCAGAACAGTCTGTGGATACGAACCCTGCTGAGCTGCTGTGGGAACTGTTTGACATACTGATGGTAGGGAGGATGCTGCAGGAAGGCAATCTTGTAGGAGATGTTCCAGGAAGTGTGTGGTTAAATGTCATCAGATTACCTTAAACCAGCAGCTGTAATGTGTAGGTGCTGCCAGACTGTAACTGCTGCAAAAGGTGGTTTTTGAAGTTTGAAGAACGCGTTTATTCATTTATTGCTTTTGAGCAGTATTATATGTATATATATATATATATACATATATATATAAAAATATATATAAAAATATAAAAATATATATAAAAAAGCAAAGCAATGGTGTTACCCTGCCTCACAAAGATTATATATATATATATATATATATATATATATATATATATATATATATATATATATATATATAAATGTATATATGTATTATATACATATATATATATATATATATATACATATATATATATATGTATTTATATATATATATATATAAATGTATATATGTATTATATACATATATATATATATATATATATATATATATATATAATCTTTGTGAGGCAGGGTAACACCATTGCTTTGCTTTTTTTCACTGAAGAAAAACATTATAAAGTGCTTTTTGGGTTAATTGTCCAAAGTGCATTGTTGTTGTGCCATGACTGTCATCTCACAGCAAGAACAATTTGGAGATGAATGTGCTGGTCCTCTGCAGGTGCTGATATAAGTGCACTCTGTGGTAAACCTGTGATGGGCTGGTCCTCTGTCTACTCAAACACTTCAGTGCCCCCTCAGTCGCTGCCCTATAGCCCTACTTAGATACGGAGTTAGTGGACTGAAGAATGTCCTTTTCCTTTTCAACCAAATTTCACATTTCAGCCATTTTCAATGTTATGTGGACATCAAGCAAAGTTTGTTTTTGATGGCTAGGCTTCATTGGAGCACATTCTTCAAGATCGTCTGCTACGATACTGTAGTGTTTGACCCGACACACTGTACTACTTTGAGTAGGGTTTATTGCAAATCGCACAAAATGCTTTCTTGACAGGTTTGGCACCCACTTCAGCTTTTCACATGGTCTCCAGCACTCACACCTCCTTCCCCAGGTCTCAGGCTTCACTCTAGAGGGAGAAACCTCGCTAGTGGAATCCCAGACACCTGTCCCTCCAGCCTCCTTGGCACTCCCCCCTTGAGCTCACTGCCCTACTGCTCCCCTGAGCCAGAGACGACACCTCTGCCACAACTACATTTTTGTCCAAATGTCCTTTCCCCCCCCAAGTGATTTATGATATTTTATTTCTTCAAATATGAAAAAAAAAAAAAACAGTAGGAGATGTCTTTTCCTTTGTTGCCTTTACTTTATTATTATTTCTGGGACTGTTATTGTAGGGTCTATTTTACAATATAAAGTGCCTTGAGATGACTGTTGTTGTGATTTGGAACTGTATAAATGAAATTGAACTGAATTATTGCCTTTACTTTACCTGCATTTATCTAAATTCTATTACTGCAATTCATTGGAAAGTGGGGTCTTTTATTTCTCTAACTTAACCAGATTCTGTCACGATTACTAGTAGGGGTGCAACGATACACAAAATTCACGGTTCGGTTCGATACTTTGGTGTCACGGTTCGATATTTTTTCGATACAAAAAAAATGTTCATGCCTTTTTAATTTGTCATTTATTAAAATTATAAATATATATTTTAACTCAAAAGTACAGTTTTTAAATTTAATGTTGCTGAAACAACAAAATAATAAAAAAAATTAATCTATCTGATTGAGGAATCACTCATCTTTGGAAAAGAGAGTTTATTACAGAGAAACTGCTCTTTCCAAAATAAAAGCTATACTATACGCTTCTTCTGGGCTATATTCTCAGCAGCATATTAAACATATCAGGTCCCCATGAGGAGAATCATGTGCTAACGGCTGTCTAAATGACTCGGGTAAAGTTTGTAGCATGCGTGCTTGTTGTTTTTGTCTGCTTCCACTTGTCTTTGCACTAGGATGATGTCGGAGTAAATGTGCAGTCATATTCGTTGTGTTCCCACTAGTGCTGTCAGCGTTAATCTGAAATGAGGTTAACGCCACAACACGGCAAATCTCCGTTAACAAGCTACCGCGGATCGCCCCGTGCGTGGGGCTGGACGGCCAACACGTTAACGAGCTAACTGCACTAACACACTAGTTCCCACCCATGTAATTGAGCATTGCGTGGCACATCCAACATACTGTTTTACTTTAGTCCATGACGCGACCAAAATAGTTCCAAACGCCAGATCTGAATGAGGGTGGGGGAGGTTCAACTTGCCATGTTGCAACGAGCTTAGCTTCTGTCTTGCTAGCTTGCCCTGCGCTCGGTGAATCTGCATTCGACTACTCCGCCTAGGCTGCACTGTCGAGCGCAGATCCACTGAGCGCTCAACACAGACAGCATCGTCAGAAGAAAAGTTGATCAAATAAATTTTGTATTGTTCATACATATGCGTACCGAACCGAAAGCACTGTATCGAACGGTTCAATATTGATATGAGTATTGTTGCACCCCTAATTACTAGGTAGGACTGCAGTGCAAGTGGAATATTTACATATGTACAGCGAGAGGGGGAAGAGGGGTCCAGCGATTCCGTGGGCAGCTCCAGGCCTGGAGAACAGACATGCTCACACTCACTCCGCTCGTGAAAGAAACACACTCGGTCCAAAAGATCCACGCTGTGCCTCAGTCACACTCTCACTCATCCAAAAGGGTTCCAGGAAAGGCAGGCTGGGGTCCAGGGAGGTCTGTACAGGGGAGACGGAGAAACAACGATTAGCCAGAGAACCATAAGCACAAGGAAGAATACAACAGAGAGCTGGGCTACACTAACTGAGAAGAGTACAAGAGTACAATCAGCCAGGATGAGCAGGTGAGCAGATAAAGGATGGGAGATCCAGGGAGGCACAGGTATCCAGACGCAGCCCTTGTGGAGAAGGTGAGTACCACCACCAGAGCAGATTCTCTGTGCTGGTTTGTGTCTGACCTCCTGCTCTCCTCATGTGCTTTGGACAGGTCAACATGGCAGCTCCAAAAACTTGAGTGATGAGAGATGATCTCTACAAAGCTGTTGCAGAAATATGCTCTCTCGCAGAGCATGGCTGCACAGATGGTTTTAGTAAGTCTGTGTCACTGAACCACATCACTGTGTACTGGCAGCGCAGAAATACACAGCTGAGTGTGACAGTTTGGCACTGGGGAGGCTCAGAGCTCCTTTCACTCTGGTCTCTCTCAAAATCTCGGTGTGATTCTGAAACGCCGGCTCATAGTCGGGTTTGTTTGTGTCATAGCTATATCCAATTAAGCTCATCGCTCCATAATCCCTTTGCTGGTACCAGAGCATCACGTATAAACTGTCATCATCGTGGCTGCATTGGATTTCTACTCTTTCGCCTGCGTTGACTATCCTGGACGGAGGTTGCTGGAATGTCACACAGTTGGCTTGATCTGCAGAGAAAGAGATTTAAAATGGTTAATACTAGTTGACAAAAACAAGTAGAAACATTCTGAAGGTTGTTATTGTTGAAGAAAGATTACATGGAAATAAGAGCAGAAAAAAAAGTGTGATTCCAGCTGAACACATCTTCCACATCTTCGAGTATGAGACCGACTGCCTAACTTCTCTGCTCTGTGAAGACACGCTTCCTCTGACGTAAGAGCCGAAGAAAACAAGATGACACTGAGGGACTTTTTGTGAGGGAGCAGTATTAAACCACACCGCTGTGTGCTGGCAGAGTAACAGGTTTGCTGTGGGAATAACCAGAGCTCCTTTTACGTTGTCTTCTCTTTCAAGCTTAAATTCTTCCTTATATTGACCCTCGTAGGTCGGGTCTCCTGTGCCATATCCAAACCCAATGAGGGTCATAGACTGACTGCCTGTTCTTTGCTGGTAGCATCACAAAGTGGGTCCCGTCATCGTGGCTGCATGTGATGCGGACCTTAGAGCTCACGTTCACAATCTGAGGAAGACTTTGATGAAATATGATGCTGCTGACCAGAGCTGTGGATGTTTGGATAAAATCATTACTGCAGTACAAACAAAGAGGACAGTTATAGGTTTATGTATGAGGGAGTGTGAAACTTGGAAAGCAGAGGAAGAGAAAGCCAAACGTGTGGAGGAAAGGAGACATTGTGAAAAAGTAATGTTTGCTCTGAGTGACTGAGCTCATGTATTTCTGGAATGGGGAGGTGCTCCCCATCCCCGGCTGCCTCCCTCTTCCCGCTCCAACACACCCACCCACACAAGTAGGGCCTTCAGGTGTGGGTGTGTCACCAGGGCGCAGGGGAGGCATCCCCCCCCCTCTGTCCCGTTCTGGCCACCTGTGCCTCAATTTTATTCCACAACTTAGACATCCACATTACTCACACTCTCATAACACATACATTACGTTAACGGCGTCCAGTGGACGGTCTGTGTATTCAACCCCACCTCTGGCGCCGGTGCCCACCTCTCAATTTTAAATCCATGTAGACATTGAGGGTTCTCGGGAGGGGCCGTGCTAACACCTGCTGCTCTCTGGCAGCAGCACCATGCTCTCCCATGTTTTAAATGCACCTTAGAACAACACGCAGCAACACTACACTTGAGCGGGAGGAGGGAGGTTTGGGGTCTTCACACACCCCTGTTCTCTGCTGGCCATTGGGGCGGGGGGCTGGAAGGAGGTGTTGGCCATCCGATAGGGATCTGGGATCTGGGATCTCCCTGCTGCTGCAGAGCCTGGGGCGGTCTGCTTGCCTCCACCCCGGGGGAAAGGGTAACTTCTCCTGGGTCTAAGTGCCGTTTCCCACTCCAGGGGCGAGGGTACCTGGACCCGGGGTATAGAGTTTGTTTGGGGAGTGTGATTGTGTGTACAGTGTCCATGTATGTCTATCCCTATGTTGGGTGAGTGCTGAGTATTTGTATATGTGTGCATGAGGGTGGGAATGCATGTTTGTGTCTGTGTGTGCCTGTTTGTCTGTGTCTATATGTCAGGTCGGGTCTTACACTCCACCTCTCTGGGAACTCCCCTATCTCCCCTCACCACACTCCCTGCCGGTAACTGATGCCCTCAGGGGTCGGTGCATTGGTGGTTCTTGGTGTCCGGGGCTGGGCGCTCAGGTATGTACCAGCTCACTCCCGGTGGCTACTTGGCACGGATGCCCCTCCGGTGGTCATCCTTGGGCTCTTGCACTCTGGGGCCTGGATCTCCTCCATGCCTGCTTCATGCCCTGGGGGCGGGGCTATGGCTCTCTACATCCTCTAGCAGACCATTACATGGGGAAACCTTTTGAATACAAGCGCGCTGATCCACACAGGTGTGCACACGGGTGTTCACTGTTCATAGACATAAACTACACCTTTATTGGCTGCTATTTCCAAGCACATTGTGCGCTGTCGGTCCTGCTTGCTACACAACAACATTCAATATTTAGTATTTACTGCTGTTTACACTTAGCTAGATTAACGTGATGGTGTTGTGTTTAGTATGTTGCTCTGTTTTTTTGCTTGTTTTCTCTTCTTTTTCTGTCAACAGGTGATCCAGGAGATTTTTGTCTCTTCTTTCTCTTTTTAAGTGTCCTTTCTCACTGTCCCTCTCCCCTTCTGTTTTTCTTTTCCTTCATCTTTCTTTCTCCCTTTCCTATCCCTCACTCATGTTTGTCCCGTCTGTAACAACTGAAAATAAAATAAAATAAATAATAACAACAAAGGTTGATCAAATGAACCAATACGGCAAGGCCGTGATGATCCATTTGGCAAAGTAAATCCATTGGGTATCCTTGTTGGTCTTCAGACAACAATTCTGACGGCTAAAGAACCAAATGGGACAGGCAAAAAAAAAAAAAAAAAAGGAATGGGGAGGTGCTAATTCATCAAGCCTCTATGCTGCGTGCTCTACCTCCACCTGTTGGCTGAATCTAACCTTTAATAGACTCTGGAATCGTTTATTTTGATAAGTGGATCATAGTTATACTAAATGACATGAAAAAAGTGGAGATATTACAGCATTTGAACATGAGAAAGAGCAGGGCCATCATATTGTTTTTTGGGTGGTGACACTATGGGACTTAACAATTGTGGGATTTGTTCTCCCAAAAGCCACTCTGCCTCGAAAACAGCTCTGGCCGGTTACTTTAAATAAAAATTGCATCTAAAGATGTCATGGTCTGCAGTGGGTGGCTGGAATTTCCATAAGGCTCCTGAACCTACCTGGGATCCGCCCCTGGGCAGGGCCAACTCCTCCAGCTCCTGCACACCTGGAGCCTATTGCAGGCAATCAAGCCAGAGGGATTTAAGCCACACGTTGATGTCCATTCACTAGTGATGGGCAGGTGAAGCTTCATGAAGCACTGAAGCTTTTCATCCAATTGGTTCACCCCAGCGCAAAGCTTCTTGAAGCTTCATTTGCTCTAGTAGGACATCAACTGGACGTAAAAATATTAGTTGGCATGAATTTGAAGAGTGTGGCCTTTTGCACACAGCCTGTAAATGTCAACAACAAAAGGAGTGTGTAAAACATCTATATTGTAGTGATGGCAGTATACTTTGTATATTTATACTGGCAGTATGGAAAATGATCATTTGGAAATGCTTAAAATGGAAATGATCATTTACTGTGAGGTGTGGTTGGGGTGTGGACAGTGGTTGTGCTTTTGTAACGTTCAGGTATGGACAGCTACACACTGAGGCTTTGAGCCTCAGTCCTGCCCACATTTTATTCTGTAAAAACTAAATTTTCACTGCTTTTATGACCTTTTTAGTGGGGAGAACATAGCTAGGATTGAATGATTTAACAAATCTTTTAAATCCTTTGTCCTCCACAATGCTAAATGGCTGGGAGTCCTCAATCACCATGCTAACCAGGTCTTCATCTATTTGAGATTGTTCTCCTGAGGAAAGACAACAAAGACAAAGCACAAATATAAATATCACACACGTAACTTATTACAGTTGTATAATATTGTTATATCATTTAGTAACATTACTGCATGCTATATTATCATGGCATTTGATGGCTCACCTGGTCTTGCTCCACAATCGGTGTTCCCCTTATTCTCATGCAAAGCTCTGTAGTGCCTAAGCATGGATGAGGTGTTGTTGTTATATCCCAGCTCCCTGGCACATAGCAAACACTTTACCTTGTACAAAAGTAAAGACAGCTTAACATATGTTTTATTGCACCATCAGTATTATGAAAATACATCTTCTGTAGAAATTTACATACCTTGTTGGGAGGAATAAAATCAAAATGTTCCCACACAGGGGAGGACATCCTCCTCTTCTTAGCTGGCTCCATTCTCTCCTGACTTTCTCTCCTCACTCTCATAAACCTCCAAACTCTCTCCAAACTGTCTCTAACTCTCACTAACCACAACTCTCCATCAAACACCTACATTTTTGAATGAAGTCTGAGGGGTTTATATCGCTGTCATATCTCGCGGCAAAGTTTGAACCGCTTCATGAACCAGTCACGTGGTACAGCCGGGCAGCGAGGCTTCGGACGTCATCATTTTCAGCTCCTCCCATAAATGAAGCAAGCCTCGATACGCGCTTCGCGGAAACGTCTCCTCAATTACTCGACACACGCTTCGAAGCCTCGATACAGAACGTCACATCACTACCATTCACTGCCAGTTCGTCATCAACACATGTTGGTAACAGGCCCTTATACTTCAAGTTCTTGCTGTGATCTATCTTGTTAACCAGACTCTCTTGTGCTGCAGTTGCTGTATTCACCTTGGCTCACGCTCCACCTCCAGACTCAGGATACCAAGCAATCATTTTGAAAATCTCTCTGTGCCTCACCTGCCTGCCCTCCTGCCATCACACTCCATCTGAAGCCCCGGATCTCAGGTCAGCCTTTCCACGCCACTCAGCCTCCCCTGGATTCTCTCACCCCCCTCTCAACACTCCATGTCCCCTACTGCAATGTGACTGTTCCCTGCTCAGCTCCACTCTGCATCTCAGGCCTCATTCCCTCGCCCTAGCCACGTTTCCCAGGCCACGCCTCGTCAAACTCCACGTCTTATTGTTTTTTGTCTTTGCTACGTTTTTTGCACTACGCCTAATAAATTGTCACATCATCTGCCGTCTCTGCTCTGGGTTTCTGCACCTGAGTCCTGTTCAGTACAGGCCACTCGGCCCCGTGACAAAAGAATCACTTGTCAACTTAACAGAGCTTTTCCCTGAGGTACTTATACTGCATGGTCTTTTCTTCTCCCACAGATTTCAATTCAGGATTAAATTGCCTGTGTTTTGATGTTTCTTGTTTTTATTAGTCTACAGCGACAAAGATTCCAACTTGGGGAAATTGCTTCTAATCCTCACATTGGTTTCCTTACAGCCGTTCCAACAAACAAACAAAAACAGGAAAAACAAAATCAAGTAAAGGCTGCACTTTTGAAGAAAGAGACCGTATTCTGCGATTGCAGGTGTATGACCAGGAAGACCTTAGTTTAACATATGTTTTATATCGCACCAATGCATAACCATGGTACCCATCTGAACTTGCTTGCAACATCCTAAAAGGAAACCCAAACAGCCTTCAGAAATAGCACAAATTAGCTTAATCCTTTCTTCATTGTGTGGTGTAGGTGTGAACTAAAAACATTTGAGTTAACAGAGAAATATAACTGTCCTGAGTCGAGATCCAGGAGTCGCGTACTTGGACTAAACATTCCACAGAGGCTAAAGCGTATCAGTGAAAACACAAGGCTCCACCACCAGAGTGTGTCTGGTCTGTTGTGACGTGGAGGGTTACAGTAACACATTACATACACTGGACCTGCAGAAAGAATTAGCTTCCTTTCCTGTGCTGACCACAGGAGCTGTTAAACTCACACTGAATTGCTGGTTGGACTGATTTAGGAACAATCATTCACTTCTTTTACTGTAAACTTTGAATTCACACAGAATAAAATTGATGGAGGATGACATGACTTGCCATAGTTATGTTAATATAATACATAAGCACGCACATAATCATTTTTTAATAGATTTTATTTTCACCTTTACAGTTTCCCAAATAAGCATGGAAATTCTAATATAGCCCAGTTAGTCTATAAGTAACATTAAAAACTACAAAGAGTGTTGAATGCTTAAAACCTGTTACCTTTTATTGACGACCAGAAGCTTGAACCACATCATCATTACCCCTCAGCTGTAAAAGGCTTGTCGGGTTTCACTTTAATTATATTATTTATCAGTCTTCACTGTTATGGAGGCTAAACTGAAGCATCGCTGAAGGAAAAAAGCTTCTTATCTCAGTGCTTTCCAACCTCATCACATGATACCAGTGGTTTACCATCTGTTAGCAGTTTTTGTAAGAGAGAGGAGCTGCATTCATTACTGTGCTATCTTGCGGCACTAAAGTACTCTGCGCTGTGTTCAGGGTGTCTCGGTCTCAGGATGTGAAGATCCACTGCACTCTCTCCATTTCCACTGACGTTAAACTGACCTACAAATGATGGTTCAATAGTTGGAGACTGATAATACATGAAGCCAATTAGCTTCAGAGCAGTGTCTCCTTTGGAGCGCTGATACCACAAAATAGTGTTAAAGTTTTGGTTTTTATGTTTGCAGGTCAGCCTGACTTCCTCATTAGGCGGCTTCAGGAGCTGTTCTGGAGTTTGAAGAACCTTTATTTCTTTATCGAGGGACACTCCTGCAGAGAAACAAAGAAAAGTTGACAGGTTATAAATTGATGGCATTTCTTTTCAAGGATTCTATTGAGACAACTGCTAATTATAGGATTAGAATAAAAAGTACACAAAATGCAGTTCAATCTGACAATATGAAGAATTAAAAGAGGGTTTATTGGCTAATTGATAATTAATAATACGATTAGACATCAGAGAGTTTATAAACCCTATCCCTAACTCTCTCTCTTAACCTCTTTAAATGACCTGTGCTTGTGCGTACATTCCCCTGGACTCCCTATTTAAAATAACAGCTATTAGCAACTTTAATTCCTAATCTTTTAGAACCTGGTCTGTATTGTCCCGTGTCTTGCTGTCTTGTAGACGGAGTCAGAGAGAGGGAAATACTGAAAATCAGAACTAATCACCCTAATGTGGCTGCCTTTCTAGAACACGTCTCTGCTGAAGGCTGACCATGGAAGGGTAACAGGATTGGAAATAACTAGTTCAGGTGCTTTGCAGCACTTAATTGTCCAATAAAAGATTAACCCTCTGTGGTCCTCATTGATGACAGAATCAGAGACTTTATTTATCCCCAAGGGCCAATTAAGATACAACAGAGCAGCATGACGTTAAAAATAAGGACAGGGCATAAACAGTGAGATAAGAAAAATACTTTAAATATACAGTATGTACACAGTTTTTAAATGACAGTGACTGAATATGTGAATAAAAAACAATAAGTGACTAACAGTGAATAAAGTGTTGACAGTATACAAAAGAGTGTCGAGTAGTAGGAAATAAGACCGACAGGAAATAATCTCAAGTCGAACCTCTAAACGATCTATTGGACAACAATAGAAGAACTCTCTATATAAATAACATAAACTGTTTTTGATATATTTCAGTCACAATGATTTTTGTTACCTGAATGCAAAGACGCTGGGGAAAGGACAGCGAGCTATTGTTAGAACTGAGGATTCAGGGTTTAAACAGAAAGTCTGATCATTGGTAAATTACTTATTGAACACTAATAAAACCATTAATTGAATGCTATTATGAATGCCCAAATTACAAAGTTTTATCGTTTTTATACAAATAGAAAACATGGAAACCACTTCTAAGTCAAAATTGTAAAGACAGAGAGTCTCTATGAATACCTTTAATGCAGATGATGATGTGTATGAAGAGATGAGACCAGTTCATGTTGAATGTGATGAACCAGCTCGAATCCCAGAACTCAACCGTTTGAAAAGAATTCGCTGTATCTTTCTGTCAGCTTCTCCAGCGCAGCTCCTCCCACTGTCTGCAAAGGTTTGTGGGCACGTGGTTTGCTGCAGGTGTTCAGGGTCAGATGAAGGTTTTTGTCGAGGAATTTCAGGCTTTTCTGCTGTGGTGGGACTAGAAACTGCACAGAAATAATGCCCGCTGTTTTCAGGGTGCCTGAGTTTGCCCAAGTGCAGGAATGCTTCAACCTCTCCATTTCCACTCACGCTGAATAAGCCTTCATAGGGTTTCTCCACAGTCTGAATTTCTTTATAACTTGTAAAACCAACTAGCTTCAGAGAGGTGTCTCCTGCTGGGCGATGATACCACACAATAGTGTCGTAGCTCTCGACTTTGTGTTTACAGGTCAGCTTGTCTCCATCAGTTATGTTCTTCAGGAGATCAGTTGGAGTCTGATGAACATTTTCATTTTGATTTGGTGATGCCCCTGTAGAAAAATACTAACGTTAAATCAAATCCTGTCATGAAACTTGCAGCATTGAGCAGACAGAAAGAAATTAAGTAAATAATTACCTTTAATCCCCAACAGTGCAATAAAAACTGATATTAAAAAAGTGTTCATGTTGAAAACCACACCTGCTGACTGACAATAACTCTGAGTGTGGTGCAGGAAAGGGAGGAGACAACAGAGTGGCAACAGCATCTCACCACGATGATGAAGTCTCACGTCAGCACCAGTTAAAGTGTAGCCGTCTCATTTAGAATCTAGAAGAAGTTAAAAGTCAAGTCTCATTTTTAGGAGACAGCGTACTGTGAAAAGATTTTATATTGAAGTGCTCCAAAACAAGTGAAAATTCTCTGACAAGGGAATTTTGGTGAATAGAGAGATTTACTGCACTTAATAAATTAAGAGGAAATAATTAATTTTGTCTGACAGAAAATCAAACAAAAAAACAAAGTTTAAACCTTTAAACTTCTGATGTGGATGGGCACTGTTGTCTGCATAGAGCCAGGAATCGAACCACCAACCACCACAACCAATTGGTAGATGACCTGCTTCTATACCTACCCCATTATAATATACGAAGAACGGATTTTGAATCGAAATTGTTAAAAACAATGACTATTCATCTCTGTGCATCTCTGCAGAGGTTTCTCTTAAAAGGGAGTTTTTCCTTCGCCGAGTGCTTGCTTGGTGGTTTTCCTGTATTATTGTAGCAAGAGGAACACAATAATTATATATAGTGTGAAAATGCATATTACAAATTAGTTACATTATTTGCAGTGTCCTTCAACCTACTGCCTACTGTTGTTGGCCAGGCGCGATATGGCAGCCTTGCTTCTGTCAGTCTGCCCCAGCTGTGGCTACAACTGTGGTTTGCCTGCACCAGTGTGTGAATGTGAGAGTGAATGAATAGTGGAATTGTAAAGCGCTTTGGGTGCCTAAAAAAGCGCCATATAAATGCAATCCATTATTATTAAAACAAAAAAAATGTTGGTGAGTGAAATGAATATCTAGTAAAAAGAAAATGTAAACATGTAATCTGCCTTCAGCACACGTCTCACCCTCTTGTTCACATTTAAATATGTATCTGTGATCAGCAAAAATAGAATATCTTATAAGATAAGAAGCTTATTTTCATGTTATTGCTGTGTCATGGTACTTTTTCCATTGGCTAAACAAAATGATTTTTTTAAAACATTCAATTGCTTGGAGAAAACGCCAATTTGGAGTCGATCCCCATCCACTGCTAGAGATGGCCTAGAATGAATATCAAAGCAACCAAGTTTTATTTGGTACAACACATTACAAAGAATGTTAAAATGAAATCATTGAACAAATAAATGACTTTTTACTATTACTAACTGATTTTGCACTGTCACATTTGTTTCCACACTATTGCCCCAGTTATGTAAATTTCAGTCTCAGCTAATTCCAACTCATTATTTGGTTAATGCGTGATAACTAAATAGTATCGTCACACATTATTAGCCCGCCGTAGCCATGTTAGTGAGGTATATTAGAAAGAGCTGTCAGGAGTTTTTCCAAGGAACCCTATGAATGCTGCAGGAAACACACACCAACCTTGCTGCTGTATTTCTACACAACATCTTAGTGAAAGAACAGCCTGACTTAATAGGACATAAACCCAAATGAGAGCCACAGAAACAGGTGCCTCCTCCTCGGTGCCATCTACAAATCTATCAGCACTGGAAGTCTGTGCTTTGGGGTTTTTGTAAATACCAGAAAGATTTTGTGTCACCGTGCAAAACGAGCTGCACAATAGTACACTGCACTGTCTTGAGCTCCTGTCAACTGGATTATTAGTGAAACATTTTTTATATCATTTGTACTAAGATCTCCACTGATCTTGAAATTCTGTTTATATGTCTCTTCCACTGTGACATCCCGATAGTTGATATATCCAATGCATTTCATATCTGTCTGGCCAGCTGGCTGTTGGTACCACAGCATCACTCTGTATTCAGTTAGATTGTGGGTGCAGACGAGCTGCACCATGTCATTGGGTTTTTTGATGAGAGCAGGGGGAGTCTGATGGATACCCACACAGCAATCTGGAGAGAACACAAGAACATTTTTTCTTATTATATATTATTTGCAATGAATAAATGAGAGAAGGAATATGAGTCAGTACCTGCTAGAAAAAAGAAAAAGAGAAAGTAGATCATTTTAATGTCTTCTATAATGGAGAGCTCCTCCTCAGTTTTGTCACATCAGCTTGTGTCTCTGAGGTCTGAGGAGGAAAGAGGATGAAAGGGGTGTGGGTAATGCACAGGATGACTCCACCTCCTAACATGTGAATGGTCATCTGGTTCTTGGTTGGTCCTTCCTGTTTTTTAAGATGAGAACACTTTAACATATTCTTGTGTACATTTTTATATCAGGTGTTGGTATTAAACTAAAATTACACTGAAAAGATTACAGCCAAATGTTCTGAAAAGTAAGAATGGCTCCACCATGTGGCATTTCACAGCATAACTCTCTCTCTCTCCATGCATATATATATATAAAACAACAGCAGGAACCCAATGCAATGGACTGAAACAGAGAAAATATCCACTGAGTGGCAGTTTCCTGGGGTTTTCCTGGGGTAGGAATTAACCTCTGTTAATGCCAGAAGTTCTGAGCTGATGGGAAGGCAGTCGTATATCAAATAACCACTTGACAAAATCAAGATATGCAGAAGAGCATCTCTGAATACACAACATGTTGAACCTTGATGTAGGTAGATTTACAGTGGCAGAAGACCACATCAGATGCCGCTTGCGTCAGAACAAGAAAAAAAGGCTGGAATCAACCAAAAATACAGGCGGCTGCCAGAGCTACCCCTCAGCATAGCTAGTAGATGCAAATCCTATAATTAGTATTAGAGAGTATCAATCCCACCCAGACTCTTTGGAGGAGGTGGTCTTGATACAGTTCCAAATCAACTCCAGAGTGGTTCATTTATGGCATGAATTTGATCCAACCTCAATCCAAACTAACTATCGGGTGGACATCGTGTCACGGCGAGTGAAGTGAGCCGTGTGGAGATAATGAAGTAGGATCCAAACGCAGGCACTTGTAAAGGTGTGAAGGTGGTTTATTGAAAGTAAAGTACAAAATAAAAAAACGGCAAACTGGACTACAGACTATCTGAACTGGGAACAACTAAACTACAAAACACGAACCAGGACACGAATATGAAGAAGGATGGGCGGAGGTAAGTGATGATGGACAGCAGGGAGAACACACGGATGAAACACGATGGATACACAGACCTTCACAATAAAACAGGAAACAAGAAACCACTAAACAAAGACAGACAGATTATAACACATGCAACTCAAACAATACATGAAACAACAAATCCTTAAACACGGATGAACAGAAACATGGAACTCTAATAATAATAATCATCAAAGCATCAGAGAAACAAAACAATCATTCAAAAATAAACCAAAACATAAGAACTCAAAATGCTGGGTCGAACCTGACCCAGAACTGTGACACACTGCAAACTTCCGTGAAACATTACCTTGATCGCAAATTGACAGTTTCCCAATATTCAGTCAGAGTTTTGGTATAGCCTGGAAGGTATCTGCATCAGTGTGTGAGCTGACAGCACAGAGATACACACCACTATCACTTGGCTCCAGATGTTTCACTGTGAAAGTTCCGCTCTCACTTACAATCTTGTTGGCTGAATATTTTTCTTGACTAAAGTTTCCAAAGTCCGGGGCTTGTAAGGCAGCATGTGGACAATCAACCTGAAGCTCCCCCCTGGTAACTGCTGAAACCAGTACATATGGTAATAACTGCCATGCAGATTGTGATGGCAGTACATCTGGGCAGAGTCACCGGTTTTCAGGAGTAAGGTAGGGGTCTGTGTGACATTGTTAGTCCATATAACAGCTAGAACCAAGCTCATGAACAAGTATTTTTTAATGTGAACTTTAGCAATATATGTGTTTTAAGAAGAAAAAGATACATTTCTGTGCGTAAAGATCTTAAAACCATACCTGCATTACAGAGGAGAGAAACAGTGCTGATGATAAATGGTGACATCATTCTCTCATATGCCTCTCACAGCGAAGTGACACCTGATTTCCTCTTAATTTCTTCTGTCACATGTTGGCTTCATCAGTCCCATCAGCCCTTCACACTTGATACTTTCTTAATGTGAAATCTTCATAATAATTGTTACCTGTTTTGAGTCTCAGTGATGTCAGAAAGATTCATTTTTTTGCGTGATGTTGAAATAGTCTAGTATGTAGTTGACTACATTATAAAAGCAGCCACAGAAACAGGTGTTTGCCTTACAGGAAACCACAAGTGATTCAAAGCCTGTGCATCATGAGTGATACACAGAGATGTGTTCAGCTGCATATATTCCTCATAATCTGATGCACAGAAAAGTCTGGTTAATGGAAAGTGAACTGCTCTCTAGCATAGTGTTGAGTTCAATTCAATTCAATTCAATTCAATTTTATTTATATAGCGCCAAATCACAACAAATGTCGCCTCAAGGCGCTTAAAGTTGTGTCTGATGCTCAACCACAGTGGGTCTTCCAGTCCAAACTCTTCTTCTGTATTCACACTGATCATGAAGTAATCATGAAGTGTTAAACAATAAAGTTTAACCCCTTAATACCTGAGCTGATTCAGTTCATTGCATACAGCGCCAAATCACAGCAACAGTTGCCTCAAGGGACTTTATATTATAGGGTAAAGACTGTACAATAATACAGAAAAAACCCTAACAATCATATGAGTGAGCACTTTAGCGACAGTGGGAAGGAAAAACTCCCTTTTAACAGGAAGAAACCTTTTGCAGAGCCAGGCTCAGCCCGGGGTTGTCATCTTCTGCGATCAGTCGGTGGTAAGGGGAGGAAGACAGCACAAAGACATGCTGTGGAAGAGAGATTATTAACAACTAATGTTTACATGTAGAGGTGAATAAAAACATGAGTGAAAAAATGTTAGAGAAGGAGAAATGCTCGGTGCATCATTTGAAGCCCCTAGCAGCCTAAGCCTGCTGGGGAAGATTCAAGGTCACCTGATCCAGCCTTAACTATGTGCTTTATCAGAAAGTTAATTTTTAAGACAAATCTTAAAAGTAGAGATAGTGTCTGTCTTCCAAATCCAAATTGGGAGCTGGTTCAATACAAGAACCCTGGAAGCTGAAGGGTCTGCCATTCTACTTTTAAATATCCTAGGAACCACACGTAAGCCTGCAGTCTGAGAGCAAAGTGCTCTTGGGGCGATATAGTATTATAAGGCCTTTAAGATAAGATGGAGCCTGATTATTCAAGACATTTTATGTGATGAGAATGATTTCAAATTTGATTCTGGATTTAACAGTCCTACATATTTGTTTAATGAAAAATTCCAGATGCCTTGATGTCCACACTGATGTCTTTAGAGTTCAAATATTTGGTGTCTTGCCCATGGGCTGTGATCACATATCAAGGTTTTAAAAACTGAGCTTAAAGAAGTGCTGCACATGAATAGTGCTAATAAAAATCCAGAGAGGCCAACAATTACCACTGATTATTTTAGAGGCATGTTTGTGTTAAATAAAACACGATAGAAAGCATTACAACATGGATAAAAAAATTATTTTTTGAAAAAGGAAAACATAATAGGAAGAACTGTATAATCACATTAGCTGTTTCAAAATAAAAGTCTGTACCTCCATATAGGAATTGACCTCTCTACAGTAAGAACTCCAGCTGTAACCTCTGAAATAAAAAGCTGAGTAGATGCAGGAACAGTAATACACAGATGATATTTTATGTGTGGTGGTGAGGTTTTTGTGCTGAGACGCAACCATAGATAACACTGTGTAAACTAGCTGCACAGAAGTACACTGCATTGCTGTCCTGCTGGAGTTTCTCAATTGTTAAGGTGCAGTTTTTATTCTCATCTGCACTACCATCCAAGGTTGCAGACACATTGGCCTCTAGAGTGGGACGGCTTCCCCACATGTATCCCAGCAGCTGTAACTGTCCACCCTGTGACTGCTTGTACCAGAGGATCCTGTTATAGGTGGAAATGGTGTGCAAACATCTGAGTGTGGCTGTCTCATTTGGGTTTTTGTACATATCAGCTGGAGTCTGGTGGACCTGGTCACTGAGTGAGACACCTGTGAAAGAAACAGCAAAGAACACCATAAAATACTTTACACACAGCAATAAGAAGAAGGTGCGCGCTTTAGGCAGCGGTTATTCCCTCTTTCACGCCCTTACCTGAAGCCAGATTAATATTATGAATCAGAATCAGGAATAAGATTTTCATCTTCTTTATTTCAACTATTAAACTAGCTTTGGTGTATCTGTGCTGTTGCCTTCAGTTGCTGTTTTTCTCAGTGGATCTGCAGTCATAGTGTTCATCCACATCCTTAACGCACAGAAAATCACAAGGTGGGCGGGAACCTCCTCCCATCAGCCCTACACCATTAGCTCAGTACTTTTTGAAGATATGCTGCCAGTTCATGAGAAAACTGAGTCAGAGTTGGAGAGAGTGATATTACTTACTTTCTGTCACCACCAAACAGATGTGGCAGATGGAGCCAGGTTTCTCCTGTAAAAAGCAGGACTGTCACCAAGTGCTTGCTATTATTGAAGGGCCTTTGCAATATGACTCACTGTCATTTGGTGGTATATAAATAAAAAATGAACTGATGTCTTGAAATTGCAGGTCTGTTAAAAAAAATGTTCCTACTTTTGAAAGTGTGATGAGCTACAGATCAATGTTATTTATCTTTATTCACCTAATAGGTTAAATTGAACTGTTTGGCCATAAACCCATCTCCATAGAAACTGTGTCAGCTTCCAAAAAGACAAAAAACAAACTAAAAACCAGCAACAAACAATTTAAACATAAACAATTACAAAGAAAGAACAATACAGTATCCACATCTGAACCAAAGAGTAAAACAGTGAAATGTGGATTATTAAATATTAGGTCTCTCTCCTCCAAGTCTCTGTTAGTACATGACTTAATAATTGATCAACAAATTGATTTACTCTGCCTTACAGAAACCTGGTTGCAGCAGGATGATTATGTTAGTTTAAATGAATCAACATCCCGAGTCATTCTAACTACCAGAAATCTCGAAGCACAGGCCGAGGGGGAGGTGTGGCAGCAATTTTTCACACCAGCCTATTAATCAACGAAAGACCAAGAAAGATTTTTAATTCATTTGAAAGCCTGATGCTTAACATTGTCCACCCCAGCTGTGAAACTCAGAAACTAGTCTTACTTGTTATCATCTATCGTCCACCTGGGCCTTACACAGAGTTTCTGTCTGATTTCCCAGACATTTTATCTGATTTAGTTCTCAGCTCAGATAAAATAATTATTGTGGGTGATTTTAACATCCATGTAGATGCTAAAAATGACAGCCTCAACATGGCATTTAATCTGTTATTAGACTCAATTGGTTTCTCTCAAAATGTAAAAGAACCAACCCAAAACTTTCATCACACTCTAGATCTTGTTTTAACATATGGCATAGAAACTGAACATTTAACAGTGTTTCCTGAAAACCTTCTCCTGTCTGATCATTTCCTGATAACATTTACATTTACAATAATTGATTACACAGCAGTGGAGAGTAGACTTTATCACAGTAGATGTCTTACTGAAAGGGCTGTAACTAGGTTTAAGAATATAATCCACCCACTGTTATCATCTTCAATGCCCTGTACCAACATAGAGCAGAGCAGCTATCTGAACGCTATTCCAACAGAGGTCGATTATCTTGTTAATAATTTTACCTCCTCACTACGTACGACTCTGGATACTGTAGCTCCTGTGAAAACTAAGGTCTCTAATCAGAAGTACCTGACTCCGTGGTATAATTCTCAAACACGTAGCCTAAAGCAGATGACTCGTAATCTGGAGAGGAAATGGCGTGTCACAAATTTAGAAGATCATCATTTAGCCTGGAGAAATAGTTTGTTGCTCTATAAGAAAGCCCTCCGCAAAGCCAGAACATCTTACTATTCGTCACTGATTGAAGAAAATAAGAACAACCCCAGGTTTCTCTTCAGCACTGTAGCCAGGCTGACAAAAAGTCAGAGCTTTTGAGCCAACCATCCCTTTAACGTTAACTAGTAACGACTTCATGAACTTCTTCACAAATAAAATTTTTATCATTAGAGAAAAAATTACCAATAATCATCTCACAGATGTAATATTATCTACAGCTACTCTTAGTACCATTGATGTTAAGTTAGACTCTTTTTCTCCTATTGATCTTTCTGAGTTAACTTCAATAATTACTTCCTCCAAACCATCAACATGTCTTTTAGACCCCATTCCTACAAAACTGCTCAAAGAAGTCCTGCCATTAATTAATTCTTCGATCCTAAATATGATCAACTTATCTCTAATAATCAGCTATGTACCACAGGCCTTCAAGCTGGCTGTAGTTAAACCTTTACTCAAAAAACATCTCTAGACCCAGCAGTCTTAGCTAATTATAGGCCAAACTCCAACCTTCCTTTCATATCAAACATCCTTGAAAGAGTAGTTGTCAAACAGCTAACAGATCATCTGCAGTGGAATGGCTTATTTGAAGAGTTTCAGTCAGGTTTCAGAGTTCATCACAGCACAGAAACAGCTTTAGTGAAGGTTACAAATGATCTTCTTATGGCCTCTGACAGTGGAATCATCTCTGTGCTTGTCCTGCTAGACCTCAGTGCAGCGTTTGATACTGTTGACCATAATATCCTATTAGAGCGATTAGAACATGCTTTAGGTATTACAGGTACTGCACTGCAGTGGTTTGTATCATATCTATCTAATAGACTCCAATTTGTGCATGTAAATGGAGAGTCCTCTTCACACACTGAGGTTAATTATGGAGTTCCACAGGGTTCAGTGCTAGGACCAATTCTGTTTACACTATACATGCTTCCCTTAGGCAGCATCATTAGAAGACATAGCATAAATTTTCACTGCTATGCAGATGACACCCAGCTCTATCTGTCCATGAAGCCAGATAACACACACCAATTAGTTAAACTGCAGGAATGTCTTAAAGACATAAAGACCTGGATGGCCGCTAACTTTCTGCTTCTTAATTCAGATAAAACTGAGGTTATTGTACTCGGCGCTGAAAAGCTTAGAAATATGGTATCTAACCAGATTCTTACTCTGGATGGCATTACCTTGGCCTCCAGTAACTCTGTGAGAAACCTTGGAGTCATTTTTGACCAGGATATGTCCTTCAACGCACATATTAAACAAATATGTAAGACTGCTTTCTTCCATTTGCACAAAATCCCTAAAGTTAGAAATATCCTGTCTCAGAGTGACGCTGAAAAACTAGTTCATGCATTTATTACTTCCAGGCTGGACGACTGTAATTCATTATTATCAGGATGTCCTAAAAACTCGCTGAAAAGTCTTCAGTTAACCCAAAATGCTGCAGCAAGAGTCCTGACAGGGACTAGAAAGAGAGAGCATATTTCTCCTGTTTTGGCTTCCCTTCATTGGCTTCCTGTTAAATCCAGAATTGAATTCAAAATCCTGCTCCTCACATACAATGTCTTAAATAATCAGGCCCCATCTTATCTTAATGACCTTGTAGTACCATATCACCCTATTAGAGCACTTCGCTCTCACACTGCAGGCCTACTTGTTGTTCCTAGAGTATTTAAAAGTAGAATGGGAGGGAGAGCCTTCAGTTTTCAGGCCCCTCTTCTGTGGAACCAGGTTCTAGTTTGGATTCAGGAGACAGACACTATCTCTACTTTTAAGATTAGTCTTAAAACTTTCCTTTTTGCTAAAGCATATAGTTAGGGCTGGACCAGGTGACCCTGAATCCTCCCTTAGTTATGCTGCAATAGATGTAGGCTGCCGGGGGATTCCCATGATGCATTGAGTTTTTCCTTTCCAGTCACCTTTCTCACTCACTATGTGTTAATAGACCTCTCTGCATTGAATCATATCTGTTATTAATCTCTGTCTCTCTTCCACAGCATGTCTTTATCCTGTTTTCCTTCTCTCACCCCAACCGGTCGCAGCAGATGGCCCCGCCCCTCCCTGAGCCTGGTTCTGTCGGAGGTTTCTTCCTGTTAAAAGGGAGTTTTTCCTTCCCACTGTCGCCAAAGTGCTTGCTCATAGGGGGTCATATGATTGTTGGGTTTTTCTCTGTATCTATGAAGCGCCTTGAGGCGACTTTTGTTGTGATTTGGCGCTATATAAATAAAATTGAATTGAATTGAATTGAAGGCAAGGGGTTTAGTACGATGTCAAGAACCTGATGAAGCTCTGCTAACTGTTAAGAAGTGAGGTTGTGATAATACTAACAGGATATGGCAAAACGGTGAAAAATTAAAGACTGGCATTGTTTGAACATCTGAAGAACACCAGGGGCTGGTCAGGCTCCCAGAGTTTCAGGGGTTTGGGGAAGAGTGACAACTTTTCATGGAGTCAAACTGTCTTTGGTAATGCCATGCCCCACCATTCAAAGTTTTGTTTTAATCCCGAGTAATCGGCTGTCTGACATCAGATATTGACAAAGTGTTTGCAGAATGTGTGGCTACAGCAGATGAGTGTGGTGAGGGTTTTTGTTACAGACCGCTCGGGTGATGCAGCAGGGTGCTTCACTTGCAGCACAAAAATATATCACACTGCCTTGGGCTAAAAAGTGAAGAGACGAAGCACTTCTGCCGTCTCCGCTCACGTCCAAGTGCTTGGAATGGGCCTTCAACAGCCTGACTGTCATATCGTGCAAACCCAGTGAGAGTCATTTCATTCCTCCTTGTGGACTGCTCGTACCACTGATCATGTAAAAATCACTGTTACTGTGATTGCAGTTAATCAGGACTTGTTTTCCAGCCACTTTGAACATCTGAGCAGGACTCTGATGGACAGTTTTTGATGAGAGCCCTACAGAAAACACAATCGAAGCACACAGTTGGAGTTATTAGAAGCATTAATATTTAAATCAGTACTTACAGAACTCAGGAATTTACCTGCTAGACATAGTGGAAGAGCAGCTAATTGAAGGAGTCTGAGCATCATTATTGTGCAGGTGAAAGCCAGAGAATCACAAAGAGTACTTGTGCAACTGCTGTTGACACTGTGTGATACAGAGTGTTTCCATGTGGTGGCATGGATTTACACAATTGTGATTATTTAGCGCCTCTTTTTGGCATTAACAGGGTACTGAACCCTTGATATTATGAATATAAATAAATGTAGAGTGTGCAGCACAACAGTGCTTTTTGTATTATTGTAGCGTCTTTACCTTTCAATAAAAAATGCCTAAAAAAAGGCAACTGAAAATGAACTGATAAGGTTGGGTTTCTGGAGATTAAAATTTAACTCAAGTATTAAATTAATGGTAAATAAAATAGAAAAGATAGCAAAAGGTGACACACTGAGCTCAAACAACAGTCAGTCAACTCTGAGTAATCCTGAGTTAACTGTGAGCAATGAAAAAGTTTTGTAGAAATTCCAAAAAAATGAAAAGAAAGAAAGAAACTGGGGGAAAACCATATTTACTGTTAATGTTCCATAAATATTTGGAAACTGATGGTGGACTTTTGAGAGAGGAATGTTGTTCCATTCCTGTGTGATAGAGGATCGCAGCTTCTCAATAGTGCTGGGTGGTATTTTGGTTTTGTTTTGTTTTTGTTTCTGATGCACTCAGCCACCATGGCCTGTAAGCACACTCACCATGCAAGACAAGCATGCTGAAGGGATTTTAATGTTTGCTGAACAACATTTAGACGAACCTGAGAAATACTGTGGGAACATAGTCTGGTCAGATGAGACCAACATTAAACTCTTTGGATACACACCATGCTTGGAGGTCAAAAGTCACTGCATATGACCGGAACACACCATAGCAACAGTAAAGTTTGGAGGTGGGAACGTCATAGTGTGGGGCTGTTTTTCAGCATACAGTACTGGCATGCTTCACATAATTGAAGGAAGGATGAATGGAAAAATGTACAGAGACAGATGAAGATTAAATGAGGGTGTAGGTTTCAGCAAGACAACGATCCCAAACACACAGCCAAGGAATGGGCCAAAGTCACACCGGAGCAATGCATGGGACTAGTTTCTCCACACAGGAGGATCTTTGAAGCGGTTCACACCAACAAAAGCTTGAGTAGAAAGTATTAAATAAATTTCAGTTACCAGCCTAAATACTTTTTCCCTGTGTGTTCCACATTATTACACATAATTTACGGTCATCTATGGTTTGCTTTCTTTGCATGTGTGGATTGGATCGGTGAGAATTTCATGTCAATACCATCTTTAGATGATAGAACACTGAAGATGGAAGTTAGGTGGTACAGTAGCTAAATCTGTTACAAAGCTTCTTTTTATTTTATGTGTTCATATATTTTGTAGCTGGTGCCTAAAAGAATAAACAGAAACTGTCCCTTCAAAGATCTTGCTTAAAAGTCATCCTCTAGCTGTATCTGTTATCTCCTTTTTTCTGGCCTCATCGCACCCTTCTGATGTTTACCTTTGGTATAAAGTCACACAAGCCTGAAGAGAAGCTTCCTCTCTGCAAACAGAACCTCCTCTGTTGTCCGAAACCGGAGAGCTTAACATTCCTCTGCCCAGGCCTCAAATAAAGGCCTAAATTCTTGCGGAAATAATCCAGATTCCCGCCGGGAGTGCAAACCTACCCTCTCTTCCCTGGCTCCCTCAAGGTGGACAATCAGTGTCTTTGTGAAGCCAAGTCGATGCCAACAGTCTGAGAGCAGAGCTGGTTCCCCCCAGCACCAACAAGCCCCTCAGTTCTGCAGTCTGAGTTGAGCAGACTTGCTGACCAGCTGTGGAAACAGTGGGGTAAAAGATTGTTGTAGGGACTTGTCAAGATGGACAGAATTACTCGTAAATGGACTATCAGGCTGAAACTTTCTTGGAGGATTATGGATGTGCATTTTTCTATGTGGATTTAATGGCATGGAAGAAGTCACAATGTGGAATCTGACTGAAAGGTAGGCTGCTCTCCTCATTTTTTCTGACCCCCAGTAAGTTGGACAGGTTTCACAATTAGAAGCCGCGTTATTCACCTGCTTATTTTACGTGGCAGCACTCAAAACTGCAAAGAGGAGCAAAGGCTTACATGATCAAGAGACACAAGTCAAGGTGCTACCTTCAAAAATGTTTCAAAATCTGCTAACATCTTTCGTCTACAGAGGAATATATTAGCAAAATATTAAACAAGAGGCAGAAATCTTTCTGTCATGTTTCTTTAATCTTGTCTCTTTCTGTTACTGTACAAATTGTAAAAAAGGCAAAAGGTGCTTTACTTCAAGTCTCTTCTTTTTTTGGAGGGGGGGAGAAGTGCAGGGGGTCAGTCAGGCAATTAGGCAGGATTCATTGTTCGACCACTTAACATGCTTTATTTCAGCATTCAAAATAATTAAAAACATCTCAATTTATTATACATATACAAAATAGGTACAGATCCTTGTGGTGTTTTCCCCCATGGGTGTGTCTGTCTGCCTTCTCTCACAAACTCTCACTGATGGTTCTCTTTCTGCGCATTTGATCACAGCTCGAATTTTGTTGTTGTTGAGAAACTTCAAGAAAAGAAAAACAAGAAACAGACCACAACAGATAGTTGGTGGACTAGAATCTGGATGACAGTTAAAAGTGAAGGGGGAAGTTCAAAACATAAAAAAGAGGCTTAAAGAGGCGCTACGCTGGTTGCCAACATTACCAAAGCTGGAAATAGAAGAAGTCTGTCTCATTCTGGACACCAAGAAAAAAAAACTGTGGTTTTATTTTAGCACCATGAGGAGGACCCTGCCATGCCAGAGTGACCGTAGCTACACTACTACACAACAGTATAGTCATACTGAGCAGCCAGCAGACCTCTGAGAAAGAAAGAATAGCACCTTTAGGCTTTTGCCCTCTCTGCTTCTGTTAAAGTGTCTGCAAACCTCAACTACCCCCACTGACCACCACAACTCTACTGCAGGCTTCACTTTAAAAAACACTGGGCCCTTTTTTTAGAGCTGGAATTCCTTTCACTTCTGAGGTAGGCATAAGGATTTTTTTTGTGTTTTTTTCCTTAAAAAAAGAGGTTTAAACCCATGTTTCTCTGCTGGTGGTTTTAATGTGGCTTTTCTTTAGGAAACAAAGGGAGACATAGAGAGGAATAAACATGAAAGAGACCACAACAACAAACAAATCACAACAGCTACAACATCAGCAGGTGAGGGAGGGACAGCTCTTGAGGAGGCGTTGTCTAGGGGCAGGTGGAAAAAGGGGAAGGGCAGAACAACAGAGACAAACATGGCTGTCAGTTTCACCGTTTATTCATCAACACCTGAAACGTGGTACAAAGCAATTGGGTTCTGTCTGTTGGGACTGTCCTTTCATTCCTCTCACCGCAGAGGTGTATAAAAATACAAAAGTCACCTGTGTCTGTTTCTGTAAACTCCAGAGAGGCCGGGTTTGGCCGCATGATGAGGGGAAGTCAATTTTCTTTTACACTTTACAGAGGCATATATTATTTTCTTGTTGCCAGTGAAACAAAATGTCTTCTCTACAGGATCCTTGGTGTTGGTGATGGCAAAAACAAACAAAAAAAAGTCAGAAACAAAAAAAAAAAGTAGTGGTCCCAAATGCGATGATGCAGATGCCTCTACACCACCGCCATCTTGTTCTCGTCGAAGTGCAGGTTTTAGGCAAAGCGGACCATCGGAGCAACGGCCAAATGGAAACTTGTAGAATCAAGAACGAAGGGTCAGATTTTTCAGAAAAATGGCATCGGGAGAATGATTTGTTGGGGGCATTTTTTTTGCTTTTGCTTTAGAGAGAGATGACTGCTAGAAAAAAATTAAACACACACACGCACACAACAACAATTTCAAGTCCAGATTTCTCTTTTTACAAGAAACAGACAGGTCCAACTTCAAAGCCAAACTCTTGGTCTGGAGCACCAACGTCCATAGGAGCGATGTCAATGATGGGCAGGCGAGATGTTTTCGATGTCTTGTAGTCAATGACTGTCTTGCCCCATGTACCGGTGTGTGACTGGAAGGAGAGACAACGAAAATCAGAATTAGGGTTCATATTCAGAACAGTGCTGATTAGAACCTCTAGCCTCTAACCCTTCTCACTCTCTGTTAACTTTGAATAATTAACATATTGAGTTTAATGTAAAAGGTTTCCTCACCGTGCATCCATCCTCGAGGACGCTGTAGGTGAAGCGGCTGTTGCCCTCGGCTCTGATCTCAATCTCGTTGGATCCCTGGAGGAGGAGGGCCTTCTTGAGGTTGCCAGCGGCGCCATCCATGTAGGCGACGCTGTTCTTGCAGTGGTAGGTAATGTTCTGGGATGCCTCAGTGGACATGAGACGCAGGAAGGTCATCTGGATGTTGACATCCTCTGGCAGAGAGCCCTCGCTGCCATACTCGAACTGCACAAGACAGAGAATAGGGGTTAGATTACTAACTGTGATGGGCAAAGGTGTGATGGTGTTGAAAAAGACTGGGTAAAGACAAAGTGGGAAGAAGTGGAGACGGGTAGAGAGGAGTAGAAGAGGAACCTAAGCAGACATTTAGGAAAGTGGGTAAGAGAAATGAACTCAAGCTGCAGAAAATCACAATGGAACTGCAGATAAGAGAAATATGGAAAGAGACAGATGAAGAAACTATAAAGAAGACTAGAAGAAGAGAGAACAGGTAGGTTCTATAAATTAGGACGCTTACCTGGAAGCCGTCATTCATAGCCTCTCCGAACCAGACGTGCTTCTTCTCCTTGATGTTCTTGCTGATGTACCAGTTCTTCTTGGCAACCTCACGCTGAGTTGGGGATACGCAGGTCTCGCCGGTCTCCATGTTGCAGTAGACCTTGATGGCGTCCTGAGTGCAGCCCTGATCAGGGTCAATCCAGTACTCACCTGCAAAACACAAACAACGTCAAAACTCCGCTAGCCCTACATCTGACTGCCCTTGGACTAGCTCTCCTGTCACTGTATTGAACTGCTCACCGCTCTTCCAGTCAGGATGGCACATCTTGAGGTCCCTGCAGGTTCTTGCTGGGTTCTTGCGGGTTCCGTCAGGGCTGCGGATCTGCTCAATCTGCTGGCTCAGGCTCTTCAGGGTGCTATCAACCTCCAGATCACGGTCACGGAGAACGTTAGCATCATCAGCACGGTACATGCGGAAGGGATCAGGGGCCTTCTCCTGAGGCTGGACCATGAAGCCAAGGTCAAATCCACCACCAGGGGCACCAGGTGCTCCAGGAGGTCCAGGAGGTCCAGGAGGACCCTGCAGAAGGAGAAGGGTAAAGAAAAAGTGTGGGTTGGTTAGTTCATTAGTAATGTGCTGCTTTTATCAAAATGTAACCCTCAAAAACCCTAGGTTTAAAGGTACAACTTGGCACAACTTAAGTAAACAGCTGAATGTAAAGAAGGTTAGCTTGTTAGACTTACAGCAGGTCCTATCTCTCCAGAACGTCCACGAGGTCCAGGAGGTCCAGTGGGTCCAGGCAGACCGCTCATACCATCCTTACCAGCAGCACCAGCAGCTCCTGAAGGACCCTACAAATACCAGGAAATTTCAAATGTCAGTATCTGAAAATAAACTAGGTAAAGCTGAAACTACACAACTGCTCCAGACTAAGTTAACTTACTCTAGGTCCAGCGGGTCCAGCAGTACCAGCGGGTCCAGACTCTCCAGAAGGTCCCTATGGGTGCACAAAAGAAGACAATCAGTTTAAAGCTAAGTTTGCTGGTGTATGGCATTACTTTCTTTGACTGTAGTATATGCAGACTCAAGCATAAACTATCATACAGCAGGTCCGGGAGGTCCCTGCATGCCAGTGAATCCTCTGTGTCCCTTCATGCCTCTCTCTCCAGCCTCTCCAGCCTCTCCCTTGTCACCACGAAGTCCTGTACCCCCCTGTCATAAGGAAAAATGACAGACATCATTTGGTTTAACCTTCCTTGCATGCTCTTCCATCCAGTGTAGTTTTGCAACTAATATTGTTACTTACAGCAGGGCCACGAGGTCCAGCAGGGCCAGCAGCGCCGGCAGGGCCAGCAGGTCCCTGGAAAATTGAAACAAAAAAAGTTTTATGTGGAGACAGGGTTGCAGTAACTTACAGCCTTTGTCTTTGACTGGCATGACATACCAAGCTGAAACATTAATGAAGCAGATTTGTCACTCACAGTCTCTCCACGGTCACCAGTCTTTCCAGCAGGGCCGACAGGTCCAGGGGCTCCAGGGGGTCCAGGGGCACCAGAGGCTCCGGCAGGGCCACTCTCTCCACGGTCTCCCTAAAGGACAAATAAAAACTAGGTTATCACTAGCTTCAAACAGTGTATCTGACTACATTTGCCTGTTAAGCTTTATGTTAAAAATTCTAGTAGTGTATGGATATGTATGAACATGCTGAACACACATATATATCCTCCAGGGTGGGATTCACAAATCATGGCAGTACTCACAGAAAGTGTGACTTCTTCCTCTGGTTGGCATTTTAGAAGTTGTGGATGATGGCTAATAGGTAAGCTTTAGGCTAGATTACTTGTGATGCTACACAAATTATTTAGTTGCATGTTAACATGTTAGCATGCTAACTTGTAGGCTGTCAACATATTTGGCGCTATGGAACAAAAAATAAGATAGCTGTGTGCTGTTGGTGAGGTCAGCTTATCTTACCTTGGGTCCAGGGGCTCCATCACGACCAGATGCGCCCTCGTTACCAGGGGTTCCCTTAAACACAGGCACAGAGCAAGTTAAGCTTAACAAAAACCTTCAGAACTGACTTCCCTGAAAGTTTTGCTAAAATGGTCAATTTTAAAGTCATTACAATTTATATGGCTGAATGCATAACGAGATGTGTCAGAAATAGTGTTTATAGCAAAATACTGTCACACAAAAATTAGAAATATAGCAGTCACTAGATGCAACTACATTTCCATGAGCATATAATTGGCCCTTTAATGGGCTTCACAGTTGGTTGGGAGGGTAACCAAAGGGAGAGCCACCCCTTGGCTCTCCACTTGCTCTGGTGGGACTTTATACCTCACGTCCAGACTCTCCAGGGGCTCCGGCCAGGCCAGGGGGTCCCATGGGTCCAGGAGGTCCACGCTCACCGTTTGGACCACCAGGGCCTTGCTTTCCAGGCTCTCCCTATTAGTGCAACAATTGCAGTCAGTCCAGTTATATTAACCTCATTCCTATTTCTAACTGACTGAGACTGGTCTGTCTTATTTTTTGCTTAGCTAAATGAGAATTAAATGTTATTGTTTTGTGTCTTTTAGAAGTAGATAGACTTTTCTCTTGATTTAGAATCATGTAACTTGATGTTCTGGATTTATCAGATCCACTGAACATTTTGAAATGTTTTGGGTTTTAGAATACCAATGGGAACTTACAAGAGCTCCGGGAAGTCCAGGGAAACCTCTCTCGCCTCTCTGTCCAGGCAGACCAACAATACCACGCTGTCCAGCAATACCCTGAGGTCCAGGCATACCAGCACTACCCTGTGAAAGACAAACAGAAAGTAGTTAGACACTGAGACACAGGTAGCAGAAACTGTGCAGTCAGTGAAAGGATGGAAATTAAATTTAATGATATTGCTGAAAGAAGATTATTGAAGGCTATGGTTTATTATAAATTGTGTCACAGCATTTTAGAATGTACTGAAAGTTGATATAACTTACGGGAGCACCATCAGCACCAGGGCTACCCTTCTCTCCAGCAGGTCCTGGGGGTCCAGCAGCACCCAACTCACCAGGGCGACCAGCAGGTCCAGTCTCACCACGGTTTCCTTTGGGTCCCTCCTTGCCAGCTGGTCCAGAAGCTCCGGGAGGTCCAGCGTTACCCTGTGGGGAGGACAGGGAGAATTGAAAATAATTCCAGGAAAACACATAGATTTTGCGCACTGTGTCAGAAACACTGAAGAAAAACTTACAGCGGGGCCGGGAGGTCCAACTCTGCCAGCAGCACCAGGGAAGCCAGTAGCACCCTAGGGAGATAGAGGCCAATTAGCTAACTCGGGCTGCAAAAATACTGCATCAAGTCAGTAAAAAACAAACAAACAAAAAACAGACATGTATCAAACAATGGATTTGATGGTGGTACGTGTTTGGAAAATAAATAAAATGTTTCACTACTTTCTTTCCTTTTTTAATTTTCTTTGCCCAGTTTTATGAAGTATTGCCAGTTTGGCTAGAGGTACTGTCACCTCTAAGCTAATGTCAGAAATGTAAGTTGCTTGGGAAAGTAGGAAGAGTGACTTACAGGAGGTCCAGCAGGTCCACGGGCTCCCTTAGGGCCAGTGTTTCCAACGGGACCCTGAAAGGCAACAGCATAGTGTCAAAGAAACAGCAGCACACAATATGGTCACATATATGTCTAAATAGCTGTAATTTGTGAACTGGGATATGCTGGGAGTATGTTATTGTGTAAACCTGAGGTCCTGCAGCACCAGTGGGTCCAGCAGGTCCGGGAGGACCAGAATCTCCCTTAGCACCATTATCTCCAGGCTCTCCCTTAGCACCAGCCTGTCCATCAGCACCCTAGAGTGGAAAAAGTGAAATAGTTCTTTAGTAACTTCTGTGTTAGAGTAAGAAAAATAGCGTGGACACTATTGTAGAATTTACTTACAGGAGGTCCAGCAAATCCAGCAGGTCCAGGTGGTCCAGCCTCACCACGCTCGCCCTAAGAGGGAGGTAGACGAATCAGAATGAATTCAAACATTCAAAGATTAACACACTTGAGAACTTTGAATTAAACATTATCTGTTGCAGACATAGCAGTGCTTACAGGGGGTCCACGGGCTCCAGAAGGTCCAACAGGTCCTTGGGCACCAGACTCTCCCTTGTCTCCTGGGGAGCCAGCAGGTCCAGGAAGTCCAATTGGTCCAGTCAAACCACGAGGACCATCCTTACCAGGAGTTCCATCAGCACCCTTAGGTCCTTGGTCACCCTGTGTGTTTGAAAGGAAAAAAGATGTTGGTAATAAGACGAACATTCACATAGTATATCAGGTCTTACAATGCTGGGGTCATTTACTAAGTCACCGTAAAGCCCATCAGTGATTACACTGGGCATTTGCATTCCAGTTGTGTTGTAATGACAATAAAATGGATGGACATATAGTAGAAACACTGATCAGTGTTTGTTGGATTGGTAAAGTAAATCTCACCTAGGATAGCAGTCTACAATGGCAGTGACCGCCAATGTACTATCCTGGCTACTCTGAATACTAAGAGTAATAGGACTACAGAAGGCGACTCACTCTGTTTCCTCTCAGTCCTGGAAGACCAGCGGCACCGCGCTCGCCAGGCATTCCCTGCAGTCCAGGAGGACCCTGAGCACCAGGAGTACCAGGGGCTCCAGCATCTCCCTGAGGAAGAGATGTTCAGAATAGTGTAAAATGTGCAATTTAGTCAATCTGCTGACAACTGAGAACTTCTTAGTTTTTATATAAGATGTGTTCACCTTAGCACCATCATTTCCAGAGGCTCCGGGGGATCCACGGGCACCAGCAGGTCCAACTGGCCCAGCTGCACCACGCTCACCAGGGAATCCTCTATCGCCCTGAGGAGAAGAGTAGGTTGAAATGAGGTTATTGGATGGTTTGTTGAAACCATGAGAACTAGATCTGCTAGATCAGTTCTAGTTGGATGATATTCCCCAAAGGGAGGTTCATATGTGAGGTGAAGCTTTCATCATAATTTATCTGTTCATTTATGAATGACAGTGTAAAACAGAATTTCTGATCAACACGAAGAGCTACTTTGTGAATGGCAGTGCAAGGGTTTTCCTCCTGTGAGCATATTGACACTATTATGGTACCTTTGTTTTGTTTACAGGTAATGTGAGTTGAAGCTAGTGATAGCATCTGCATAGTTGCTATCACTATTAATGATACAGTAGCTTGTTAGCAATCCTAATATTGAAAATAGCTGGCTAGTTATCAGGCTAAAAGTTGTTTTCCAGGTCTAACATCGATCGTTTTGGACAAGAATCCACTTTAAAGAATAAAAAAGCAGTTATAAGCTTACAATAGCCTGCTAGTAATAACTTTAATGTGTTTGGACAAGCTAGTTAGCAACTTAGAAAGTTGTTTTCTACACCACGTAGGATTTTGGACAAAGAACTAATGAATATATTTAATTATATTTAAACCACAATTAGAGTCTTATCTAACTGTGAAAATTATAAGGATATGTGACTTACTCTAGCTCCAGCTGGTCCTGGGGCTCCAGCTTCGCCAGGTACACCCTAAAAGGAAAAACAGAAATACAGGAATAAGCACTTTTATTCACTGGAAATGATGCTGTTCCAGTCATGGTTCCGCTTCAATCAGTACCTGCTCTCCGGACTTGCCAGTCTCACCAATGGCTCCCTGGGGTCCTGGGAGACCCTGGAATCCAGGAGATCCAGCAGGTCCCTGCTCTCCTCTCTCACCAGCAGGACCCTTAAGATGAGCAGAGAGGGATGGTCAGCAATGGTGGCAGTAATGCATGGAGTAGATGTGACTTATTCTTGCAGCTATGTAGCTTTCAGTACTTTGTAGAGAGACATCAACACAAACTTGGGTGGTAATATCGAAGTGTGGCCAGTTAGTGTTGTTTACTTACAGCAGGTCCAGATGGGCCCTGTGCGCCAACATCACCATCCTTTCCAGGTGCACCCTGGGTAGAGAGATAGAAGGCTTTCACACACACAATCCTACCATTGATGATAGATAACAAGAAAGAAAACAGCAGGATATTGAGCACTCACAACAGGTCCAGTAGGTCCCATGGTTCCTCTCTCACCGGGCTTTCCAGCCTCACCCTATAGACCAAAAAACACGGAGACCATATTTTAGATGCCCACTATTACTAAGCATGATTAAATATAATGTATAGATGTTGTAACGCTACTCACAGCAGCACCCTTGGGTCCGGGGAATCCCATGACTCCAGGCTGGCCTCTATTTCCACCAGGGCCAGGAGGTCCAGGGCGGCCATCTTGTCCGGGGGCTCCCTGTTAAGGAAGATTAAGCATGTTAAGGGGTTTTGCTATTTCTTGACATAAATTATAAGAACTAGGGTTAACTGTACTGCATACAAACTTACAGAAGGTCCCATCTTGCCATCAGGTCCAGGGTTGCCGGGGCTGCCAGTCATTCCCTACAAAGCAGAGGTCAGAGGTCAGAGGAGGGACTGGGTATAATGAATAAATGATGCTGCAGAGAATTATTTGACAGACAGTATGCTATCCCACCTTAGCTCCGGGCAGACCAGGCTCACCAGTGCGGCCAGACTCACCAGTGGAACCTTTAGCTCCAACAAGACCGGGGGCACCACGCTCACCAGGGGCACCCTAAGAAGAAAATAAGAATGGTGGAAATTCAAAAATTTGTTAAACCAAAATTGTGGAAGCCTGCGGGCGAAATTAAGGTTTACATCTGTTGTATGTATGTGTGCATTTTCCTTACTTTGGGTCCAGCAGGGCCATCAGAACCAGGGAAACCACGACCACCAGGGGCACCCTGCAAAGACAATCAAACATGTCCTGCTTAGCTCTGAACAGTAAAAAGTGTTTAAACAGAAATGTGTCCAAACTGTAGGTTTAAAATTGAACACCCTGTATCATGCATGCAGTCGAATTCCATCAGAGAGATCTGGGCCTCAGGTCTGTGGCATCATTTTTAACTTAAATTAACATCCAAAAGACTTAATGCTTTTAACCAAGTGCTTGTGCTGAATTCCTTCTGCTTCAGTGCCTTATGAACATAATTATAGGTTTAATCATGTTTTAGAGCCCCGAGAGAACTCAATGAGAAGAAAATGATGGCAGATAGAATCTGTGGACTGGACCTGCCAGCCATTGACAAATTGCTTGTATTAACCTTGTCTCTAGGAACAGAAATGAATGTTTCTATCTTAGTACTAGCACCACTCAGTATGTCCATATCTGTAATACTCTTGGTCAAATGTTTTGGGAACATTTTGAACCTCACTCATTAGAGTGTTTGTTTACATCATGATTAAGAGCCCAATGCAGAGATTAATCTGCTTTTTCAGTCAAACTAACCTTTGTAATGTTTACAGCTGCACACAAGTAATCTCAATCATTTAGATTTGACCATCAGTATAAAGATTTCAGTCTTTTGTCCTTTGTGTTGAAACACCACTAGAGGTCCCTCTGCCATCATTTCACAGACTAGGGTACGTATAAAGTGGAAATCCAGTGGGATGCATACTCTCTCTCCAGGGCCGCCACGGGCTCCTGCAGCACCAGGCTCTCCTCTGGCTCCTCTCTTGCCCTCCTCACCGGGAGGTCCAGGGGGTCCCTGAACTCCTGAAACACCCTGTAGAAGAGCAATGTAACATGCAATGTGGCATAAGAGGCTGATACACACATAATTTTAGTGCAGTGTGCTCTGTCATGATCTATGGTGAACTCACAGCCTCTCCCTTGGCACCAGGCTCTCCCTTGGATCCTGGGGCACCAGCCTCACCCTATGGGACACAAACAAACAAGAAAACATAAAATTAAACAAACTACAAACTAGGGAGAAATTACTATTATTTGGATAAATCTAAAAGAAAAATAATTTCAGCAAACAACAAATGCCCAAAACAAATCTCTAACTTTTGTTTTTATCTCTGTAGGTCAAAGTATTCACACAAAACGTAGAAGTTTAAATTTTGGGTGATTTTGCTTTTTTTTGTATCTAAGAGATCTTTACTTACAGTGTTACCCTTGGGTCCGGGGGCACCAGCAGCACCCTGAGGTCCTGAGGGTCCACGGGGTCCGGGGAAACCAGGAGCTCCAGCAACTCCAGCAGCACCCTGTAGGGGGCAGCACACAACAATACAGTCATTTAATGTCATGCTGAAGAAAAAGTGATGACTATCTGTAGCTTTAGTAAAAATAAGAAAGCATTAAAAATAGAGTAAGTTGTTTAAAGATACTCACAGGTGCTCCCTTGGCTCCAGCGGCTCCATCAGCTCCGGGGTTTCCCTGAGAGGAGAAGGAAGGAAGTTTATTTATTGTCCCAGAAGGCAGAATTTTTTAAAATTTCTTTTAACAATTTAAACGATAATGTAAATTGTTTTATTTTGCCATGAATCAGATTCTAATGGCCTATTTTTTGTGACCCATTTGTTGTTGTTTTCATCAAGGATCTTTATTACAGTCACTCATACTTACGGCAGGTCCAGCTGCGCCAGCAGGTCCGGGGTTTCCGGGCTCACCACGAGCTCCACCAGGGCCCTCGGGTCCACGAGCACCCTGAGCTCCAGCATCACCCTGGGGAGAAAGAAAAGATTATTTAGCAATACAAACAGCTTGGTGGTGGAAGACAAGAAAAAAAGAAGATAAAATTGTCGGCATAAACACTCAACATCTAACATCAGCCAAAAAGAACCCCACAGCTTCAGCTATGACCCAGTTCCACATGCACAGACAATTACTGTGAATTTCTATCATAAGCTTTAAAATATACTGAGAACTAATAAAAATAAAATAAAAATAGCGCCCATCCATCTTTTTTCTTAATAGTTACTGTTCATACTCGAACAGTTGTGGGAGCTCAGATGTTTTTTTATGACCTGCATTCTACATGTCAGGTGTACGTGTTGGCTACCTACATGCTTCAGAAAAGAAATTCTTCAAAGTCGGCACAGTAAAAACACAACCAAGAGAGGAGAGGAAATAGATTATACTGCTTTTCAGAAGAAAAATGGATAGCACTGAAGATTACTGGAGCGGGTCAGGAGCAGTTTATACCTTGGCTCCAGGGCCACCGGGGAATCCAGGGGGTCCAGCGGGGCCAGTGGGACCCTGAGAAGAACAACAACACAGATACTCAGATATACATAGTGCATCTTTTTGGATCAGTGCTAACAAAGCTGAGATTTTAAGAACTGAAGCTTTGGACAATGAAAGACTTACAGGAGGTCCAGCAGCACCAGCAGCGCCATCGTTACCACGAGCTCCCTGCAGGTCAAAGACAAACGTGAGTGGTCGATTGGTTTCTCAATTCACTAATTAATTGATTTCACTAGTTGCAACTATGTAATGTATGGACTCACAGCAGCACCAGAAGCACCAGCACGGCCTCTCTCACCAGGCAGACCACGAGGTCCCTGAGATAGACAAAGACAGCGTCAGTTAGCCAAAATCAGTTGTGGAGAGAAGAAACTATGCTACTATAATTATGTAGCAGAGACGGGGCGCTTGTTTTACTCACCATAGCACCAGGGGTTCCATTCTCACCAGGGGTGCCAGCCTCTCCCTAAATGGACAGAAACACACGGGCCGGCGAGAAGATCAGAATCATTAATTAAACTCTAGAAACTTTATCAAACTTTTAGAAATGATGCTCGTCAATGCAGCATTTAGCCAATCAAGCTGCTATAACTAAAAAGTAGCCAGTGACTGCTAATGTAACTTGCTAGTGTTTAAATGGTTGATACTACTGCTTTTTGTAGCATTATTGTAGCTTTTACTGTCCACATTGATACTCAAACTGTTAGCTGTTAATACAATACTTAGCTTTAGGTTAAAATATGTTGTATATGACCAACTTGTCGGTGGAGTGGTAGGTGAAGAAAATACACTGGTTATAATGGAGGAAATGCTGAAACTGTTTTAGACATTTTTAATGATTTTTCTGCATCTATAGGTTAATTTTTTCAGTGTGTCTTTAAACACTAAACGGTACTCGTTTGAGAACCATATTGACAGTTCTGCCAGAGATGTCTTCCTGTTAAAAGGGTGATATGGTGCTGTCTATAATTACAATCAAATGTGATTAATTTTATTGTACTTCAAATTCTGGCACTAGTGCTCCTACCAGCAGGACCACTATGAGTTAGATATCAGTGCCAATATTACTGTCATTTATAGCACTGCTACGATTACAGCTACTCACCACTGCACTATAAGTGAAGTAGCCCACCTGTGGGTGACTTTTTTCTACAACTTATGTGGTGAGAACAAGTGTTATAACAAAGGGGGGGCAGTCACCTTGGGTCCAGCGGGGCCACTGTCTCCCTTGGAACCATCCAGGCCACTGAATCCCTACACAGAATAACAGACATGCAAAGATGAAGTTTCCAGCCACGACTTTCAACATTTTTTATTTTGAGTTGAATATCAGTTGAATGGGGTGGCACAAGTTCTGACTCACTCTATGTCCCTTGATGCCAGGCAGACCTGGGGTTCCTGGGAAACCACGAGCTCCCTGGAAAAAAAACAAGGAGGTGACAAAAGTTATTATGTCAGCTCTGTTTTTGTTTTACATATCGGTGGTAAGAATCAGCAACTTACCTGAGGGCCAGAAGGTCCGCGCTCACCGGGGCGACCTGGTTTGCCAGACTCACCCTGAGAGAAAGAGAGTTGGGGAGATGGGGATGAAATGATGGCTCAAGACATTCCTCAGTCTAAACTGATATATATGTATATGTATATATGATATATATAGGTAGATGAACTGATATGATATCAATCCAGTGCACTTACATCCTCGCCGTTCTTTCCAGGGGGGCCGGCAGCTCCACGGGGACCCATGGGACCCTGAAGCAAAAATCAGAAATAAGGTGAGAGTGTTAACATCACAGCAAAGTGCAACGTGCATTTGTTTCCCTGTCCTGAATACTCACAGGAGATCCAGGCTCTCCGGCCTCACCAGGGTGGCCAACGGTTCCCTGAGGTCCCTATAGTTGGTAACAAACAGAAACACCATCACTACACCAAATATGTTGATGCTACTCACTTTTTCAACACACTGTAAGGAGCAGTTTGTTAATTTTTCAAAATTTATTTCAAGAAAATAAAAGATGTTTTTGCTGCCTAATAGTAATCAATCAGAAAAAAAAACACTGTCTTTGTGTTATTTGCAGCAGAAAAAGGAAGGACTGGATTCATCCTAGCTAGCATGCCAGGTTTCAGTTTTTAACCTAAGCATAAAAACCCCCATCATGTACTCACACTAGGTCCAGGAGATCCAGGAAGTCCACGGGCTCCCATTGGGCCCTATCAATCCAACAGAGAAAAGCTCAGATGCTGCGCATGGAAATATTTTGAATATAGTGTATTTAAATACATATGTAACCTACCATGGGTCCAGGCACAGCCATGGCAGGAGATTTGTCATCGTAGCCACCGGACATCTGAGGGGAGAAGTTCTGGAAAAAAATAAACACAGACATGTTAATCTCACAAAAATACCAAAATGATTGTTTTTATGATGAAAAAATATTAAATTCCATCTGTGTTGTGACATGACATAGGCTACATGTTAGCTATGAGTAAAGCAATGCATTTCAAATCTCAACACTAAATTTTTCTGGATCATCTGAGCCATAGTCCAAATTAAATATCTAAATCATGCATAGTTGTGTCATGTTCCATCAAATAGAGTTGTCTGTTGTTTCTTTTACCATGCACTTCCCCACTGCATAATTTTTTTCATATTTCCAAATAAAAGCAAACACAATAACAAAACTGCAGCAGCAGATTTGATGATATGGAATCTCAATGCTAATGCCACTCATAACAATCCAGTTCTAAAATGAGCAGTGCGTATCAAGTCATTGACCTTTGACCTCAACAGTAGTATTTAAAGGTGTCTCTGGAGGATACATACTGTATAATGTAGATAGGGAACATTCTGTCTGAAGTCAAACATATGTTAATGGTGACTGTCAAGTCTCTAATTGTCCAGCTTAACGTGGACCATTAGCATAGAAGTATGTCACTGACACAGGGAAGACTGTAGGAGTTTACTGAACTGTGGTTACATGGAGTAAATGCTGAAGTATGTTAATAGATGTTAATGTCCTGAATCATGGAAAATTTGACGTTGATATTTAGCCATATCTAAAACAGCATCATGCTAACCCTCGGTAAAGTTATACATGTTATCCACGCTATAGTTATTACTTTAGCATACACATATGTAGTCGCAGTTATTGGCAAACTGAAATAGAATAGAATAGAATATTTAATTAGAAGCTGATTCTACAAAAGTATGGACTCATGTTTAAGCAAGATACAGAAATGCAAATTAGCTTTTGAATGTTAGCTAAGTATCTCATTAAAGAACATGACAGTGTGTTCTTTTAACATTTTAGCACAGAGGCAAATGGCAAAACGAATCAGCAAATAATAAATTATATTTTGTTACTATTTAAAATATTTTCAATCAATATTTTTGGTATATTAGCAGTCATGTCAACAACAGGCTGCACAGAGTCATGAAGATATGCAGTGCTAGCCTAGCATGTGGAACAATGATCCTGTAGCAGAATTCAGTCTTTGGAGATGTCAGATCAGATTTCTAAATCAGACCTGGAGTCAGTGGGTATATTTGAATGTAAATAAACCTCTAAAATTAAAAATGGTAGCTTAGCAAACTCTAACTTTCTAAAGTTTGTCCACTTCCAGAATATTGTCTGCTTTCCGTTCAAAAGGAAATGAGGCGTCGTTCCATCCTTAGTAATGACTTCTTGACCTTCTGATCAGAGACACTGTGCCAAACTCCAGACACAGCTCATCACACTAATATCACTTCAGCTTTGACAGTTGACTTTTTCCGCTCTAGCTGCAGCACGATTAACATGCTGTCAATCATTTGCATACATTAAACGACATAGTTACATTACTAACTGACCGGCCACCATTCACCTTTAATGAGTGAAATACAGAATAACTAAAATTCAACAACTCACTCCACCAAGGCCAGGGGGTCCAGGTGGGCCAGGAGGTCCAGGCAGTCCAGGCTGGCCAGGCATACCATCTCTACCAGGGGGACCAGCAGGACCCTGTAGATAGAGGAAATCAGGGTCATACTCAAGAAGGTCGCTTGGATTAAAAGTTCTGATGTCCACAGTCCAATACTCTAAGACAGAAAACTGATTTGTTAAACCACCTGTGGTCTGGCCTTATCATTGAAGACATGTGTTTGGTTAATATTTGATTCCATGTTTGTGTCTTCAAAGGCTTTTAAATCATTAAAGGTGCTTACTTTGAGGCTGACTATGAGACTAACCAGGAACAGTCTAGTCATTTGATATCAGGACACAGGTAAGAGTGCCATTGACTTAGAAAGCTACCTGTTTGTCACCATCATGCTCGGTAGCGAAAATAGCACCACGAAATACATTATTATCACACTATTAAATGCACTCTTAAAAACAACACAGCTGATCCACAGAGCCTCTTTTACAGTCTAAGATTCAACTTGTAAAGTGACCAATGAAGGTTCAATCAAATCCAATCCAAATAAATAATCAGAAGTCATAATTTCCTCCTAAGATTGAGCCAATTTAAATGAAAGTAGCTCCACTGTTGAAAATCATGGATAAAGAAGTTGTTTTTTTCATTGATAAAAACCAAATCCTTATATAGCTAATAATATTTATCCATGATAATATTTGGTTTGAGTTTGAAATGTAAACCAAGTCATGCTGCTCTGCAGGATTTAACCTGACCTCATCATGTTTTGTGTGAGGTAAAAAAAACAGACTTAAACTATCAAAATTGGATGTAACAAAGGGCAACCAGTGCCCCAGGGTGACATTTAAAAACACAAATCAAAAACTACAGTTTACAGAAACTTTACATGTAAGATTCTGTTTTCTCCCACCTCACTGCATGAAGATGGGTAAATGGTTTTAGATTAAGTATGATGTGTAATGAAAGCTAAAAGCAGTTTGCAGTTTCACTGCATTTCAAAGTCGTCTGAGCCACGTTTCCACAAGTGCCTGATTTAAAACACATGGAGCTACGTTCTATCAGTGTAACTGATCAGCTCCAGCAAAAGCACAGGAATTAGAGTGACAGATCTTGAGCTCACCACACAACCAAAAGTTACTCCACAAGTAAAACAAGGAAAGAAGAGGGTGTGAACCTACCCTGTCTCCCTTGGGTCCACGAGCTCCCACGGTTCCCTGTGGTGAAAAGAAGAAAACAGTGTGTCCAATGTGTCTGATCTCATGGGAGTTGTGCAAACTATTTACAAGTGTCAGTGGAAAATGTATATTTACCTCAGTCTGAGGCTCCTGGAAGCCTGCAGAGAGCAAACAGGTTTGGCATTAACAGACGAAAGCACCCAGAAAAGCTCATAATAATGCTTTAAGTGTTCAAACAGAAACTAAAAAATAATTTTTCAAAGACAGTGTCTCACTCACACCAGTAACTCTTGGCATGTCATTGAGGACAAATGATGGATTTGTGTCATGGGGGCAGTTTAAATGAGAACATGTGATGTGCAAAAACTGTTTTGTGTATCTGTGATTTGTCCAGAGAGAGATGCAGTTATTATACCGTCATCGGGGCAGATGGGGCAGCACTCGTCGTGGGGGATGATGGGGTTGGGGCAGTCCGTTGTATCCTCGCAGATGACCTCATCGCACATCACCGTGCCGCTGTCGCACACACAGATCTGACATGGCTCCGGCTTCCACACATCCCGGTCTGCAAACACCTGGCCGTCCAGAGTGCAGCTTTTGCCCGTGCCTGAGGGGGGCGACACAGAGGGAGAGGGACGACACAGGTGAGCTACCTGAACGCACATGCAGACTCAGTATCTACACTGGTGGGAGTCCAGGTAAAACTAGGGCAGGAAACTAAAGTGCTTTAATTATGAAGCTAAAAATAAATTGTGAAAAAACCCTGAACATGTGGATCGTGTTCTCAAATTTAGTCAGACTGATTAACTGAGATGAGAATTTTGAATTACAGTGAAAAAATAGTTTCAATAAAACACTTTTTTGGAGAAAAATGTTAGAAAAAAATAGATTGCTAAACTGGTGTAAAATCTACGTCTGAAACATAGGAAATAATGACAGCACCAACATAAATACACAAAGCTTAGCGGTGATAAAGACGTGGACAGGAACTGGGGGGCTTTGGAATCAGACCGGAACAGGTCAGAGGTGACAGAGAGGGCACCAGTGTGTGTCTGCAGGTCACGCCATCATTGCACACACACACACTGATTAACCCCGCAGTAAAATGGGATTTAATCTCCCTGTACATCAACTCAAAGTCATATTTTCCACCCTGACACTGTGGCGGCTGCATTCGATTCTCAGCAAAACTCAAACTGGGACTCTGCTCAGAGTGCTTTTAAATCTTCCAGCGTACCAAAGTGCTGAGCTCAGAGGGGAAAAGCAGAAGCGGCTGGAGGACTGCAGACTGTAAGCTTGGCAGTGACTGGTGGAAACACTCCACATGTGGATGCAATTAGAGAAGAAAAAAAAAAGAGTGGAAAGAAAAGAAGGGGGGGAGGGGATGGCACGGGGGGACGTGGCGGCCAGATGTGTCTGGCAGTGCTGAGAGCAGCCTCTGGGTGGCGTTGTGAGATCGCTCAGAGGGCCAGAAAACATCTGCTTTTTATGCACAGCTGAGTCCTTTCCAAAAGAAGAGGAACATCTGGAAAAACCGAGTTTCGCCTCCTGGGCTCTTGTTTCCAGAGCTGAACTGCTTTTCCTTTGTCTTCTCAGAGGAGAATACTGGTTGTTCTAAGCACCAGCAGAGGCATCCGCTTCCCTCTGACCTCTCTTTCTGTGCAAAATGATCTCTTCAAAAGTCCACCTGAGCTTTTGTGGGCTCTAAAGCTGAAAGCTGGCTCAGGCTGTGGAGGTCGAATACTCCGGCAGACAAGACTACGCCTGCTCCTCTCCTCCTCCGCTCCCTGTTTTCTTCCTACTCTCCCTCTCAGTCACCTGTCCAACTCAGCACTTGGCCTCAGGCTGCAAATTCCCTGTCACATCAATCAGGCCTGTGAGAGGCTTCGCCTTCTGGCTCATATCTCGTGGAAACCATTTTTTGAATGGGTACAGGTGACGCAGGTAGTCGTGTCAAACTGATAAAATGCCACAGGGTTAGGGTTAAAGGGAGGTTCAGACCTATGCAGCTGGATAACCCTCGCCTGGAGGAGAGAATGGAAAACTTGCAGCAACTCGCTCTGCATGCATGGTGGGGAGGTGGGGGTTGGACAGACTTAGACAAACACAAGGAGAGGGAGAGACAGGGGCCTTCTTGAGATGCCCAATGCATTACACACACCCTGCATTATCTGTCTATCTGTCTGGAGACAATAGAGCACAACAAGGCAAACTTAATTCTACTTAAAACTTTTCCTTTCTCCTCTTCTCTAAGATCTCAGAAGCCGTCCAGCCACGTAGAGAAAATCCACTTTCCAAACCCAGTAAAGAAAAAAATGCAATAAAATAAAAGGGGAAAAAGTCTGAGAAGATCCAGTAAACAGTGATGAAACTTACGGTCGTCCTCGCCCTGCGCTCTGACCAGAAGCACTGCTGCGCTGAGCAGCAGCGCCAGCCGCAAATCCACAAAGCTGAACATGTCTAGATGCCACTAGACATGTAGACTCTTTGAGGCAAGAGAGGAAAAAAAGTTGGGGATGTTTCTTTCTGCTACACTCCACTCATACACGGGTGTTTGGGGGCAGGATCCACTCGTCTGTTCACAATCCTCCTGACCCCAGCAGAAAACTCCCTACTGCCTACACTGACTTTCCACAAGGGTTTTTATATGGGAGCCTCAAGAACTGGGAGGTACCGGAGACTGGACCGACTGTAGGGACGCACCCTCATTACCCCGTTGCTGCTTCTGCTCACGTTTAGGGAAGACAAGAATGGACGACTCCTTCAAAGGAAAAAAAAAAAACAGCGAGAACAGAAGGTCCCTCCTTCCATGCCTCCACACCAAAAGGGTTATAGTTTGGATCAGAAGAGGAAGGAGCAGGAGGGGAGGGGGGCTGAGCAGGAGGAAACCTGATCCATAAGAGCATCGGACGGTTGGAGGAGGATCTCCTGCAACAGGCACGGGTTTAATCCAGAATTTATTCCTGGTTGTGGTCCACTTCCTGATTCGCTTTGATTTGAGTTAAAGCTAAGACTGTTTAGATTCAGTTTTCTGGGGTTTTTTCACAATCTGATGTCTCAGAATCTATCAGTTTTAGTCCAGTTTTATATCTTGTAGTTCCGGTTTGAGTTGGGGTTTCGGTAGTAGATTTGAGCCAGTTGTTTCAGCTTAACAGAGTGTTTTTATAGTCTTATCTGTTTGAGTGTTAACATGTCCTGAACATGGCTGCAGCCTCACAGACACTTGCCTTAGGCTGTATGTGTATCTTCTGCTTTTTCGTTGTGATCAGCGTGCAGGTTTCATGTCAGGTTTGGAAAATTTGTTCAAAGAACTTTATAATAACATGCTCCATGCACCCTAACCCAACTATTTCAATTCAGTTCAGTTTGATTCTATTAGATTCCATTTAATTTAATTCAATTTCAGCTTATACAGTGCCAAATCACAACAGCAGTGGCCTCAATATGCTTTATACTCTACAGTAACATAGAAAATGCCAACAATCAGACAACCTCCTATGAGCAAGAACTTGATGACAGCGGAAAGAAAAGTTCTTTTTACAGGAAGAAACCTCCAGCAGAATCAGAGAGGGCCAGACATCAGCTCTGACCAGTTGGGGTGAGGGGGAGGAAGGCATTTACACTGGAACATAGATCATCACACTGACAAAGTCCACCTAATGACTTATTTTAATACAGCATGCATGTGTGTAAAAAGAGAAATCTGCCTTTCACAAGTCCTCAAACTATACTGCAGAACTAAAAGACTGAGTGTCCCAGAAAAGCTCACTTGTGACAGTCATGGATCACAATCAATAAATAACCAAAAGAATCTGCTGAAAGTCGATGACAGAAGGGATTTCTTTTCTGTTATAGGATTATAAGTGACACAAGAAAAGTTTGTAGAACTGTGTCATTGTTTCTGATCACCTGATTCAGGTCTGATGGAAATACTTTCAGAACATTACCGAGCAAAGTGGCTAATATGTTAAAACTGTCGCCTCCTGGATTCACACTCGGGTAGGTAGACCTGTTCTTTAAGGGGTTTGCATGTTTGGTTTCTCCTAACTTTGAAATACATGCTTACGTCAGTAAGCCCAGGAAACTTTAGTAAAGAGATTGTTAATTTCAAACACTTCACATGTCATCCTGTTTATTTCACACTTTTTTTTTGGGCCCTTTTCCTTATCAAATTCACAGAACACATGTAAAAGAGAGAGATAGCTTCTGGGTTTGTAAAGGGAATTAACAGTGGAAATGTCCTAAACATGCATTATTTCTAATAGCCAGCAGAGGGCGACTCCTCTGACTAAAAAAAGAAATTTGACTACATAAAAGCTCAGACCCTAGTAAACTGTTTCCTCTGGAGTTTTTAATTCTGATAGCTATTGTTAAATCTTGCTGAGTACAACAAAATGTTTGTTTTGTAAATTACGACCCCGATTATAGTAAAAAGGACAATAAAGGTGGATGAGCTTAAGGGTGGCCAAAATCATAAATTGCTAGCTATGATTGTGCCGTTTCGTATGTTAATGGGAGCTTATGAGGCCCAAAGCAGAGATAAAGAATGGGCTGCACAGGTTGGTTCAGTATACGTCATCATAACTCAACACACTCTGATTTTCCATTTTAAAAAGTAGATACTGTAGGTCCGACAATCAGTCCTGTGATTACTTTTTACTTTTGTGTCAAAAAACATGAAACCATGGGACATATGTCCAGAGCAGAAACTCTCTGGTGGTCGTTATAGTCTAAACTTTGTGTATGCGCCAACTGCATAACTATTAGAGCCTCTTTTACACCTGTTCTGGGAAAATCATTTACTTTGGGGAAGGTTATTTTAAAAACCTGCTTTAACAAGATTGATTGTGCAGTTTTATTCACCTTAGAATTCTGGTGGGTCCTTCATCACCACAGTAGAAACAGAAACGCTGAACAACACTTTTGTAAACAAATGCACAATAATTTTTTCTGTAACTGTGAGTGTTCTTATTCTTCTTCAGCATGTATGGATAGACTAGACCACTCATGCTGTCCCCTTCAGTTCTGGATGAACTGGAGCCTTAGTACATAAAAAGGGTACCATGTGTAATAATTGTCACTTTATGAGATAATAGTAATCTTGTGTAATATTTACACTTAGAAATGTGTTAAATCATATCACCATGGTCAATGTAAAAAACAAAAACAAAAAACAAAAAGACCAAAAAAACAAATACACAAGTCATTTTGAGATGCTCTGAAGTTGGAAATTTGGGACTTGATAAGAACAGAACCCTTAAAGAGACAATTTACCTGCAAACTTGAAAAAAACAACAAAACCCAAACATTCTAATTATGTCTGAAAGTGTTGGAAAGAGTACTAAGATCTACTTGAATCATCATACTATGTATTTGATATTTTAACTTGTGTTCCATAAGGATGGAGCAATCAAATGACAGATTAAATAACAGATGACTGTTTAAAAAAATAGCATATGGCTGAACCAGATGTTAGCATTTTTGGAGTGAGCAGCTGCAGTGGGCTAAAACTGCCTCTGTTTAGAAATACCTGCACAATTGTGGGGTTTGCACAGATTATGATTGTTATCGGCTCTAAATAATAAGAGCCCTTTTTTTGCTGTTGAATTCCCCCCCCAGTCCAAATACAGGTTTATATAGAAGGTTCTCTGCCCCCCCCAACAGTATTCTGTGTGCAGCGCCGGCCCGACTGCAGGTGAGCTGTAATTAAGCAGAAAGCAGACATTATGGAGCAGATGAGCTGTGGGGAGACACACAGCAGCTTTCTGCCATCTGATCCACCAGCATCAGACACGTTGCACAGTCTGAAGCTGGCCAAGCAAGCCTCTAATTCACTCCTCCCCTCTCTCTCTCTCTCTCTCTCTCTCTCTCTCTCACACACACACACACACACACACACACTGCAGATACCTTCATATTATCCATGTGTCTGCCTGTTCGTTTTTTTTTTTTTTTTTTTTTTACAGGGAGGATGGAATGCAATCTGTCTTTCAGGAAGAACAGAGAGGGAGAAAAGAATAAAAGGGAGGAAAGCGCCACCTCATCATTCCCCGGCTCGACCTCCAGCTCTGACTGAATCCTCAGAGTGTCACAAACTCACACATACACACATTTGCAAGAGTTTGCATTTGCTCCCATCTCTAATGAAAGAAACCCCATCACCCTCCTTTCAGCAGCACACCTCAAAGTTTGACTTCAGGTTACACATTGAAAGATTAAGTTTAGATTTTGAGAATATGTATTTTTGGCCGACTCTTAGCAAAGTCACTGCCTCAGTAAGTACTTTTTGTCATAAGGGTATCAATTTTACTAAGTTCAAGTTTAGACATGATTTCAGGTATTTGTATATCAAGAGTTTAGTATAAAAGTATCACAGATTTATAATGACACCTTTGACGTACCTTTCAAACACACTTGATATGATATGTACTGCAGCAATATGCTTTATGTTACTAATAGTAATAATGCCATTCCTTCTTTAAACTATGGTAATCTGCTTTACTTTCTTGCTGATTACAATCCTCAAAGCCTTCTCAAGTATAAATGGAAAATGTGTTTTAATTAATTGAACAAATTTAATATAACATGCTATGTGAATAGGTGACTTTAGCACAAGCCAAGAAGCCAGTCTGCTGATATGCTGCTGGTAGCTTCATATTTACTGTACCAACTTGAAAGTGGTGTCACCTTTCTACTGGTAGCAAGAACGTGGAATATTTCAAAAAATCTCATCTTAAGAAATAAAAATGAACTAAAAAATTAGAAATAAATAAATAAAAACTATTGTTATATTGTCTTATACTGTATCATATCTCTTCAGTGTATATCAGTCTGGCCCTTTAACGATAAACTCTAAAGTCAGAAGCTGGCCAGAAATACACTTAACTATCAAAGTCTAGTAATGTACCAAAGCAAAGTAACGAACACATGCTTAGATGGGAGGACAGCATAGCAACACAGCTAAAATACTCTTGCTGAAGAGCATTTTCTTAATTAAACACTCACCCATGGAAACAAAAAGGATCCCGGACAGCCCCCCATTTACTTTACACAATTTCTGTGGCTGCAAAAAACAAAACAAAACAAACAATAAAACCCCAAACTAAAAACAAGGTTACAAAGACAGTAAGGATTTTAGAAGGGTAAAACATAGTTTTTTTTTTTCTCAAAATAGTCGATGTTGTTTTGTTTCAATAAAAAGTCTAAAAATGAGACTGCTACTTACTTTACAATATCATTGTACCACATGGTGTGCAGGGTCTCTAGTCTAGATAGCTTTGGTTGATTTATTTACTGACTATGAGAAACACAGAACAGTTTTAACCAGCATCAAAGATTTGTTGAAAGCCAAGAAACACTGATGACTAGCCAAGCTATAGCATAGTTGATTAGCCGTAGCAAAATAACTCTTTAGAAGTTGAATAAAACTATATTCTTTATGTAGATAACAGAGGTGAATATTTAGCTAAGTCTTAAGATACAGATTTGTATTATTTCTAACAATTTTACTTTTCTTATCCGGCATATAAATTCTTGAACATGCACAAGCCAGTATACTAGTAAACATTGAATCTGCCAAACATGAATTAAAGAAACATGCCCCCCAAAAAAGCACAAGATGTTGTTGCTAAATACAGCAATAAGAAATGAAAAAACCTTCTGTGATGTTTGGAATGAAATGGCAGCATACGCATCTGAAACATTCAGTAAAACTGAATTTAGAAAAGATGTAATTGAAGGTTTTGCAGTTTAAAGCAGTCCGAATTAAAGATATGGAATGGGATTTCTTTTAACAGCTCCTTCATGCACGCCCTTGTCCCCTACCAACAGGGTCATGCTGGTCAAAATGCAACACAATAAACCATCAAAACGTGCATGTTTTTCTTGTTGTTTTCTCAGCCAAAAAGTAATGTGACCTAAATTATAGAGTGCATAATCATGTACATTTCCCCCCCGTAAGAATGTACATAAAGGCTTTGATTCCCAAATAGTCATTCCTTGCAGACATTGCATGCACAGAACTCTGGTAATTAGTTGTAAGTTGATTGGCTGGTTTCAAAAAGTCTATGTTTACCATCTTTCGAGTGTCAGGTCAGTACAATAGTAGGTTTGACCCCAGAGACAAAACTACACATGAAAAGCCCATACGTATGAGTGCAATGTAATTAAAGAACATTGTGATAATAAAGGCTTGGAGATCAGTGGTGCAAAAAAATCCAAATCTGTAATTTCCGAAATATCACCGGAAGAGCAGAGCTGGATAGAAACCCTGGAAATATCTGGAGGGAACAGGCGGGGGAGAAGAAGAGATTGAAATCATATCAATAATCCCCCAAAGTTCAGTGAGGACATACAGAGACACTAAAATAACTAAAGAAATACCCGAATTTAAATTTTCATTGATTGATTGAAGTATCAAAGGTATTGTATGCTCTTGTATGCTTGTCCAATGCAGAAAACCATGACAATATTTGTGAGAAAGAAAAAAGCACCAACAGTTATTTGTTAAACAAATAAGCTAGCACATTAATATAAATTTGTGGACTAAAGTGTTGTCTTCATTTCAGCTTCATGGATTTGGATATATTAACTGTGAAAAAAAATGCTTAAAAAGCTGATTTAGTTAAACACTTATGGTGTGACTTAGCTATGTCAGCTTTTTTGGTTTGGTTGGAGCACTGGAGAATAAGTAGATGAGCAAACATATTGTTCTAAAAAATCTCTAAATTGAATTTTATAGTTATCAACTAAAGGTGTTTATTTGAAATGAAGGAACTATCCACATGCTGTGACCTGGCATAGACTGAAGAGACTAAAGGAATTATTGGCTAGATGTCGTTGAAGGAATGAAGAGTCAAATTCTTTTTAATGGAAAATCATTCAGAAAAAATCTCAGCAGGAATATATGGAAAGATACAGGCAGGGAAAGCAGAAGGAAGACACCAGCACAGAACAGAGAAGGCATCAGTGAAAACAGATAAGATAGAGATTTAGTAAAAATCATTTTAAATGGTTTAAATGATTCTAAGCTTCAATAACCCACTGAAATCTTAGTTAGCCTTAGAGTGACTGTTTGCTGAAGCATTCAGACATTTTGTGTCTGGTTAAGTGTGAAGCCAGGGGCTCTGGATACATTGTAAAGGTCTTAAAAACTGTTATGAAAGACATGATGGGCATGAATAGTGCTAATAAAAAGCCAGAGAAACCAACAATGACCAATGATTTTTTAAAGGGCCTGTACATAGTAAATAATAAAAGATACAAAGCATTACAACAGCCTCAATGAACGGAGAAGGAAGTTGGATCCAGAAGCAGGGTTGATATGTTATAATATATTATCCAGATTATTTTATGTTCACAGGAAAACCCCTTTTTTCTGAATATGGTACAACTGAAAAAAATCTTTTTCCTACTAACATTAAAAAATATTTGTTAGGTTCTTTTTTTTCCCTCCAATATTATGGTGCAACTGTTGGTTGAACATGCTCCAACAACAGGTCCTCCAGGAAATATTGAAAATCTCCTATGAGGACTGGATAACCAATGAAGAGGTGCTACGAAGAGCAAACGTTCTTCCCCTTGCCGATATTGTTGCTCAACGTCAATTTCGGTTCGCAGAACACATCTTCCACCTACCGCTCCTCTGGCCGGCCAACGATGCCATGACATGGTAGAGGGAAACACAAAGACGGATGACCTAAGACCACCTGGTGCCGGACCATAGTAGATGATCTGGAGCATGCCGGCATTAACTGGGATGAAGCCGAAGCAATTGTTGCTGATCGCCAATGATGGTCAAAGGAGCTTGCAAAGAAAAGCGTCTGGACTTCTTTAAGTTGCTTGAAGACGTTTCACCACTCATCCGAGAAGCTTCTTCAGTTCTAAGGTCAAATGGTGGAGAGTCCCAGATATAAACCTGGTGGGAGTTTCCCCCCACAGAGGGACAAAAAGACCCCTGATGATCCTCTAATCGCCTGAGCCAAGGTGTGAAACTGGGTGTGGGTCCCAATCAGCCAGAGTTTCGGGTGAGTTCATTGTGAAACCTGGCCGCACCTCAATGTCAATTTCGGTTCGCAGAACACATCTTCCACCTATAAGGTGGGGCCAGGACGCTTTTCTTTGCAAGCTCCTTTGACTACAATGACCTGGATGACTGAGAACCTTCACAGACATCGCCAATGATGGAAAGCATTAAATGCTTGATGCACCACACGGCTTAGGAGGAACTAAAGCCTAAATGGTGCAACTGTATTGATGTAAAGTTCTTGCTGTTTTATTTCAATTAAAAGTTTTCAAGAACTGATGATAAACCAAATTCAAATTCTTATTTTATACAAGACTTTAATGCTTAAAAGATTAAAACCCACAGCTTTCCCCAAAATATCACACCATACATTTGGTGCTGCATGGTGGTTTAGTGGTCAGCATCATCACCTACCACACTGAGCTTCTGGGTGTAAATCCACCATCTGGCTTAACCTTTTTGTACATTTTCATCCCCCATGTTAGTCTTGTCCAGATGGTTCCTTTGGCAGACAAGATGTAGATGTTAGTCTGATTGGGAATTCTAAATTTGTCAAAGTTGTGAAGTAAAGTGCTCTATGAAATGGTTAATAGTAATATAGTATTATAGTGGTAATAATGGTTAATGTGACTTACAGTCTTAAGTATTTTGAGTTGTCAGTGATATTAGAAAAGCTTTATATAAATGCATAATAAATATATAAATGCAAGTATATTATACTGCTTACACCAATCTTTTCATTCTCTATCTGAAAGGCGCCCTTTAAGGATTCTCTCCCTCACTCTAACTCTCAAAATAAGATGCAGCTCTTCAAAATACCCTGGATTTTAGCTAAGAATGTTTGAATCAAATTCAGATCCCAAAAAAGGAGAGACCTTGCAGAAGTCATTGCTGTTGGACAATGATTTATGTGATAGTGTTGCTATTTCCTAAATTACTTCAATGAGGTGCGAAGCTCTGAGCCTACATCCTAGGCGTATGATTCTCGCTTTGGGTGCGAGAGGTCCTGGGTTCAGATCCCGGACGTGCCCCCAATTATGTTACACACCGGCCTGGGGGGCTGGAGTGCAACACAAGAAAAATAATAAAAAGAAGTAAATCACACAGCCACAGCTTTACAATGACTAGTCGTTTTATTAACTTGACAGGTAGCGAGCGTCAGGGTGGGCATGGCCAAAACAACAAACAAAACACACTGGAAATGAATCAGAACTAACTTACCTATAGTGAATCAACCCCAAAAGAAAATACAAACCTCTAACCTTTCTCCCTACACGAAACTGGAGAAAAAGGTTGTAAAAGAAACGGCTTCCCACCCCTACAGCTACCATGTCCAGATACGACTCTCTAAACTGTTTTTACTGCAGCCTAGCTCTGTCACACGCCACGAAGGGCCCCAAACGCGCAGCTCACTGGAAACAGGAAGTAGTTCTGTGACCGTGTGGACTAATACGTGGAGACTTCACCACTTCATTCAGACTTTAGAGAACTAGAACAGGAATGACATCTTGGTTGTGACTGTCCCTTAATGTTAGAATTTTAACATAAAATTAGCTTGATGATCAAAGCTTGCGCAAATGTTAGCCACATTGACCAAGGATTTTGCAATTGTTTTGATGTTTTGGCCCCAAGTTTTAGTTTCTCAGATACCTGAAGGAATGTTGTCTTTATTTTTTGGAGAAAACGCCAAAGTATGGAAGCTGAAAAAAAAGGCATCCATAACTCGAAATTTCAAGTTAGCTCCGCCAATCAGAAAGGTCTGTGAAGTTACATAATTTCCTTGTTTCCTACATGATTCCTTTGTTATTAACAGCACTACAGCAATTTGTATGTGCACTATACATTGGTAGCTCAATGATGCTATCACTACCCGATTTTGAGTGTGGCTGTGTCAGTGCCATCTGCTTCTCGGTAACAGAAAATTAGGAAACTTGCAGAGCTTCCTATTTGCCAGGGAAAGAAAATAAATTTGCAAACTCCAAATTATGACATACCTAACATAATCAGTGGGGCTTTGTCATTAATCATCTCCAAAGTTTATTACATAATTTAAGGAAATACAGATTGTGCTTAACAATTCCACTGAGTACATGATTAGCTGTTTAGGGTATTGCTGAAAGAGAATAGTCACAGTAATACTATATGCAGTAAATAAATAAGTAATCAAGATTAAAAAAGATTTAAAAAATATTAAGGTCTCAAAGAGAATCTAAGAATGTAAATGGCCTGTATTTGTATAGTGCTTTAATAATAATAATAATAATGGATTGGCTTTATATAGCGCTTTTCAAGGCACCCAAGGCGCTTTACAATGCCACTATTCATTCACTCTCGCATTCACAAACTGGTGGAGGCAGCTACAGTTGTAGCCACAGCTGCCCTGGGGCAGACAGACAGAAGACAGACAGAAGCGAGGCTGCCATATCGCGCCATCAGCCATCGGCGCCATCGGCCCCTCTGGCCAACACCAGTAGGCGGTAGGGTAGGGTAAAGTGTCTTGCCCAAGGACACAACGACCAGGACAGAGAGCCCGGGGATCAAATCGGCAACCTTCCGGTTACAGATGCGCTTCCCAACCTTCTGAGCCACGGTCGCCCCTTTACTAGTCCCTAAGGACCCCAAAGCGCTTTACACATTCAGTCATCCACCCATGGCAAGCTACATTGTAGCTGACAGAGGCGAGGCTGCCGGACACTGGTGCCACCGGGCCCTCTGACCACCACCAATGTACTTGTTTTGCCCAAGGACACAACGACCGAGACTGTCAGAGCCAGGGCTCGAACCGGCAACCTTCCAGCCGGCTACAAGACGAACTGCCAACTCTTGAGCCATGACTCGTGTCTCACAAAATGTCCAGAGCATTATCATTTCCAATGCATAAAATACCACGTCCCTAGGCATCTCACAGTGAAGCAAAAGGTACATTTCCATGTCCTCATTAAACGCTCTGGGTTCTCAATTGACTCCAATATAAACCCGCTTGGGGCGGAAAGATATACACAAACACGTCAAAGTATCTGATAATTCAACTATAAAATAGCTTCATGTTGTGGCCATCATATATTGTTTTCCAAAGTGATTCAGGATCTGAAAGTGAACAGATTTAATGTACATAATACTTTTTTAGGTTTATTATTTTCACTTCAAAAGTAAAATACCGACGATTGTGACAAGTTGTTGGTATTTTATGCGTTGAGAATGAGAGTGTGTTGGAATGTCTAAAAACAATCTCTAAGGATGTAAGAGTATGTAACAGACTTTACACAATCACATTCACACATACAGTCAGTTTTTGACACCTAACTGCTTTCCATCATACACATTCAAACTTTACACATTGGAGAGCAACTTGGGATTCATTATCTTGCCCAAGGATACCTTGGCATGCAGACTGGAGCAGCCATGACCTGAACTACAGACCATCTCATTAGCAGATGACCTGCTGTACCTCCTAAGCTACAACCACCCCAGAGTAGTACAAGTCAAAGTTTTGGACACACTCACCCACTGGTATTTGCACAAGCATTTGACTGCTTCTGTAAATTTGGCAAGGTTAATTAATTAATTAATAAAGTGGAAAGCTTGAACATGTCATCAGGAGAGCTCACCAAAAAGAGTGATGCAGAAAGACTGAAGAAAACTTGACCATTTGTATTTGTTTCACTTTGAATGTCTGGCCACATATCCATACTCACCATTTTTTAAAGTAATAGAGAAAAAATGAAGTTTTCTTTTGAAGTTTCTGGTTAAGTTCAAATTTAAGATACGTCTCTTTCTATACCCCACTGATACATCACTGCCACTGTTCACAGTTTAGTGACTTTAAAGGTTATAGTGTACTTTCATACTATGCCTGCTGCGTTAACCTTTTCTTCCAGTTAGAGTTCTCTCCATGACTTCTTCTTTTTCTCAGCCTTCAGAGTGTATAATTTGTAAAACACTAGTTTGGTGTTTCAGGGCGTGTGGGGAAAACTGAGCTTTTGCAAAGCTAAGACGCATGCTACCCTGCAAGAACCAGTGGCTGTGTGAATGTAAAAAGGAGACAGTCTGACCCTTTCATGTTCACTTTAAATGTCACTATCATAACTATCATCAAATATTACTGGACATTTTATATTCTTTTATATTCTACATATTTATTCTTGGACTCAAATACCTGCACTGTCAAAACCTGCTGCAGGCTGTGATAATGTCATATAGGCTTTAGTTTAGTTTTAGTTTCCAACATTATATTTTGTTTTAAAAAAGTATTTCTTATATTTTTGTCTGCTTTGTCTATTTAGTTACTACTTAATGTTATTTTCTTAATCACTCTAATGTTGGACTAATGAGTCTTTTTTCTTTGAAGTTATACAATAGATAGATAATGACTTGATTATCAATACTTTTGATAATGATAATTTTCATTAATAACTTTGTTTTTTCATTATTATATATGTACTTATTAATCTTCAAAACGAAAGTTTTGACATTACTGATATTGGTTTGTATAATTGTAAGGTAAATGTGAATCCATATCTCATCACTAAACACTAAAAAACAAACCCAGGCCAGGTGTTTGGGGGATTCTTAAACCATCATTTTGTGTTGATCCATCTGTTTTACCCCTGGGAGTGAGGCATTCCCCTCTTGCTTAAAGCTATATTGTTAAAAAAAAAATAGGCGTAGAAACAGGTGGAAAAATGTAGGAGGGATAACAGCAGGATGCCAGATGGATGGAAAGGCAGAAAGAGATAATAATGTTCAAAATAAATCCACTGTTCAAGCAAGACACAGTCAGCTATATGTATTTGTGGTATCATGAGAATGCCCTCCACCAAATGTCTGATTGGTTTATTGAAGAAATCCTTCATATGTATCTTCATATGTTTTATGTGGAACATTTCCTAAAATCTGCTACATTTAGTATAGGTTGACTAAAGAAGTTAATGTACCTCAAAAACCCTCAAATCAACAAAACAACACAATTAACACTCTCAAATTAGTCCCTGCTTGGCTCTGAGTCCTTACTGGCCTGACTTGAGAAGAATTTCAAGCAGCTAGTCCTTCTTTCAGACATTTTAAATGTATTTTTACCCCTGTAATTTGGATCCAAGACTTTGAAAATAATAAAGCACACTGCATACCGGCATTTGAGCATGTTTGTGTGTGCAGTGCTTGAAGGAATGCTCATACTGGGCAAATGTAAATGTAAGACAGGTAACCTGGAAGGTAGCATCTTTAGGTTTTAAAAACTTGTTTGGTTCTTTGGCAAGTAATTCAAATACAGTCTAAAGTTATGTGTTGAAAGATATTAAAGTACATATTTAGAAAATACTGATCTCATGCCAAAAATCTTTTGATTTTGTGCTGGACACAACTAAATGTGAAAAAACACTGAGCTACATAGAGAGCAGAAAGTGTAATGTTATTGTTGTGAGATGGATTTAATAGCATTTTAATAAAAACACATAAAAGAAAAGCAGAGTGCATAAAAATAGGTTTGATGAGGAGGGGAATGGGAAGTGATGCAGGAAGGAGGAGAGTGAGAATGAGGGAAGCAAAGACAAGAACATAGTAGAAGATGCAGAAAACCAAATGAGAGCTTTTGACGAGAAAAAAGAGAAGAAAGAAGATGGAAAGCAAGACAGAGTAAGAAAAGGGTGTGTGTGTGTGTCAGTGGCTGGAAGGGAACAGACTGAAATAGAAGCAGTTATTACTCCGTGTATTGCTGTGACTGACTGTCTCCCTCTCTCACTCCCTGTCTGACTGTGCTGTGTTCATAATGTACTGTGGTCAGTTAGCAGAGAGACAGACTGCAGGGTGGAGCTGCCTTCACTGTAACCACACACAAACACACAGATGTGAATCCCTCTTGATCTGGTCTGTTGGCAGATGCAGTCTCAGTGAACCTTGGATGCTGCAACAATCAACTCCTAGCATGACCACTCGACATGTCGCATCGGCAGAATGCGACATGTTCATCATGAAGGTCAAGTGTCCCACATTACTGCTAATGCCGCAACAACGTCTCATGCTCTACATCAGGGGTCCCCAATCCCAGTCCACGAGGGCCGGTGTCTCTGCAGGTTTTAGATGTGTCCTTGATCCACCACAGCTGATTTGAAACAATAAATTACCTCCTCAATGGCTGTATCCCAATTCAGGGTCTGCAGCCTTAAAGTACGCAGCCTCAACGATCCTCAAGGGCCGCGTACTCAAAGACCGCTAAGGCCGGAAGTGCGAGGCTTGTGAAATGGGACGGTGTAGCCTCCGTTGCGCTGCCCAGGTTGCCTAGCAACCATAATACTAACAGCTGGAAACGTTTCATACAGCTTTGTTTGACAGAAATGAAGGAGAAAATCTTTTGTTCACTTGTTTGTTTGTTTCTACATGACCTTTGATCATTCTCTGTAAGATTAAGCTCAGCTATTGGATGCCGTATATTTTAAAGTAAAGGCTGTAAAACCAAGTTAGTACAAACGTCACTAATGTCACATAACTTTGCCGACATGTGGCCAACAGTAATGTTTTCATGTTCTTTGCAAGTAAACATTTGCACATAAATAAGCGACATAATATTCAGTACTTACTTAAAGTTTACTCTTCGGGCGCCCCTCATCTGCCATTTTTTTCGGCAAAATTATCCACACCCACCGCCGCGCTATGCATTCTGGGATATGTTGGGCCACGAAGTCTACACCGCCACGTCCTTAAAATTCAGGGGAATTAAGGACGCATTTGAGGGCCGCATTTCGAGCAGCCTTTGAATTGGGACAGCCTTCGTCGCGTCGCTGTGACATAATCGGCCTTAAAATGCGACCTTTAAGGCTGCAGACCCTGAACTGGGATACAGCCAACATGTCTTAAAGTTCTCCAGAGGCCTGGTAATGAACTAATCATATGATTCAGGTGTGTTGACCCAGGGTGAGCTCTAAAACCTGCAGGGACACCAGCCCTTGTGGACTGGGATTGGGGAACCCTGCTCTACATTCATAACTTAATAGGATCTCAAGATACTACGTGTGTACTCACACTAAAGCGTCTGTATTGTGCCCAAAAGTATTTGACTCCAAGCCTAGCTTGGTTATCTAGTGGGATCGCTGCATCCCATGCCCGGGCACAGGTACGCAAACTGGCCTGCCAGAAGAGGTGTGCCTGAGTGCAGTGCAGTGATCGCTATCTGGATGTGGACCACTCCCTCAACGACAGCTGCTTCCCTAACACCTCTAACTTGGCCACACCAAAGTAATTAGGCAGCAGATAAAAAGGTCAATGACAAAAGAAGCAAAAAAGAAAAAGAATAGAAACCAACCACATTTCCCCTCCAGTCTGACGTTTGACATTTAGTCGACACGGTTACTAACTAAAGTTAGTCTCCACAGAGGACAGAAGTGAGAGCATTTCAGTCTCTTCTCCACTGAGGTTACGTCCGTCTGTCCACTTCAGGAGTTCCAATAAAGATTTGTATGAACACATTTGTATTTTGACAAATAATAAATGTTTATTTTGAATGACTGTGTTTTCTGATTGTTTATGTGCGTGCGTGTATGTATATATTGTGTATAGCTAAATAACTTCCACACTAATATGTACAGCTTACGTGAGGGCAGAATGGCAAAAAAAAAGTGCCAGCAGTGTGTAATTACGTGGGCCCTGAACAGTAAGGATAGTTTCAAACAGCTGTGGTGAGCTGAACTTGGACTAAATTTGTCATCGTTGCTTTAAAGCAGAAGTGAGTGCAGTGCTGGTGCACTGGACTAACGTGCATGTCGCTATACAGTAGCAGCAGCTTTGATGTTGCTCTGCTGTCAACTTTACACTTCCTCTCAGGCTGTAAAAACCTGAAGACACAGCTGTCTGTCATCACACACACAGCAAGACAGCCTGTCTGTGTGTGTGTGTGTGTGTGTGTGTGTGTGTGTGTGAGAGAGAGAGAGAGAGAGAGAGGATGAAAAGGTTAGTCTACCTGCTGCTTTCTCATTATTGCTTTTGGGAGTCTAAATAATGGTTAAAAATGTGTGTGTGTGTGTGTGTGTGTGTGTGTGTGTGTGTGTGTGTGTGTGTGTGTGTGTGTAATGGGCTCTTTACAAACGGAAGCCATTGGTTGTTTGAAGTTTACACTACTGAAAAAAATCAGATAACAGGGTTTTATGTAGACTGTGCCTCTGTATATGTGTGTGTGTGTGTATTTGTGTGACGGCACCTCAGGCTAATGATTTACTGAAAGTGTGTGTAAGGCAAGGAATGGTAAGGACGTAAGGTTTACACCTAATAATCATGTGTTTCAGCTATGGGGGTGTCAGGAACTGAACCGCGGCTGTTACCTGGCCACTCCCGGTCCTCCGGCATAGGTCGCACAGAACCTCGCCAACTGAGTTTGGTATTCAGAGTTCAAATATGAAAATGGAAGTAATAAAATATAACATCCAGCAGCTGGTTAGCTTATGTTAGGCTCGTTTGATGGGTTTAATAGGCCTTTCATGCTAAAATGCTGGGAGTGCATTGTGTGTCTCATCAAAAGGGCTTGTAGTAATTAAAAGATGCTTTTTTGTACTACAGAGAAAAGGTAGGTACTAAGCAGTAGATACAAACAAGCGCTGAACAATACTAAAAAAGCTATACAGTAGCCTATATGGGCATACTGTATAGGCTAAACAAATAATAATATATAATATGCTCAATAATCATGCAAAACCATTAAAGTTTGTCATAGGAAATCATTACATCTTCAATTCAAATTCTCTGGAATGCCAGAAATCTGAATGTATTACTCAACGGTTTAACAATATTATTATTATCACATCACATCATAAGACATCTTAAGAAGCTTTAATTTATTATTTACAGTTAGATGTCTCCACATCACAGACAACATAAGCATGGTTTTTATTACATTTTGTGCTGGTGGGCAAAATCTGCACAACTGCACTGTTGGGATTAAAAACGGGTATTTTCTCTGATGGTTTGAAGTGCGCACCTTCAACATGACCGGAAAGTCATCAGTGGTGCTGCTTGCTGCTTCGTCATCACATTGGTCATGTGACTTGAACGTGCGAGGGTTAAGTGGACGAGGTAGCGTGTGAGCCAGTTCCAAATCAGCGTTAAATAACTTTGCTTTTATGGGAAAAAAATCCTATTGAAACACATCTAAATGATCACACATACAGGCCTTTAAATAACCTGAAACGAAGTATGTTCCTGCTTTGTGTCCATTTGTGTGAACGCAGCGTAGGTGACACTCCACACTGAAGGGATCTTATGAGCTGTCTTAAGATAAGATAGATAAGATAAAACTTTATTAATCCCTCGGGTGGATTCCTCTGGGAAATTCGGTTTCCAAAAGCACAGCACTGACAGAAGTTACAGAGTGTGAGCAGAATATTATATATATATACACACATATATAAATACAGAGACATATATAAATAAAATATACGAAGGGGATAAATAGAATAAATAGGAATAAAAATAAAATACAAGTGAATGGCACATTTAAAGTATTGAGGTCTATTGCACCGTTGACTATTAACAAAAGTATTGCACAAAAAGTATTGCACAGTGAAGTGGAGAGGCACTACAGCTTAGTTGTTCCCCCCTCCTCTGTCCTCCTGTTTCCCCTCCCTCTCCCCTCCAGAGAGGAGTTAAACAGTTTGATGGCGTGTGGGACAAAGGAGTTTTTAAGTCTGTTGGTTCTTGTCTTTGGGAGAAGCAACCTGTCACTGAACAGACTCCTCTGGTTGTTTATGGCCGTGTGCAGAGGATGTCCAGCATTGTCCATAATGTCCAGCAGCTTCTTTAGTGTCCTCTTCTCTGCCACTGACACCAGAGTGTCCAGCTTCATGCCGACCACAGAGCCAGCCTTCCTGATTAGTTTTTCCAGCCTGGATGAGTCCTTCTTTGCTTTTTTGCTCCCCCAGCACACCACAGCATAGAAAAGTACTCCAGCAACCACCGACTGGTAAAACATCCTCAGGAGCTTCCTGCAGATGTTAAAAGACCTCAGCCTCCTGAGGAAGTACAGTCGGCTTTGGCCTTTTTTGTACAGGTGCTCTGTGTTGCATGACCAGTCCAGTTTGTTGTCCACCCACAGCCCGAGGTACTTGTACTTGTTGACCACCTCCACCTCCTCCCCCTCTATCTGAACCGGCCGTGGACCTGCTCTGGACCTCCCGAAGTCCACAACCAGTTCCTTAGTCTTTGAGGTGTTGAGTGGTGGTTTCTTTAGTGGTTTGTCTTTTTAGTAGCAAGCCTTTCAACTCGGCTGCAATGTTGGAGTAACGACTTTTAATATCAAAGGTAAATGGAAACCAGAAATAATGCACTCTGCTTAAGTTTTAGATGTAACTAGAAAGATTTACTTAGGGGGAAGAAAGGAAAAAGAGGCCACTGAGTCACATATTGTTATACAGATGTCTGGGCATTAACATGGAAATGGAGACGTATCTGCTCATTAAACCAGACCAGTGCCAGACATTAAAGCACTATAGGAAGATTCATATTCAGTGTGTGTGTGTGCGAAAGAAAGAAAAGTGCAGGTAACTCGGCTCTGTTGCCACCTGTCATTAAAACCGTCTCCTGGAACTGAACTGAACCTTTATAAGAACATTATAAAGACATTTACTGGGGTGAGAGAGACAGCAACACAAAGAGTCATAGAGAGAAAAAGAAGAAGAAGGCAAAGTGGAGATGAAGAAATTCTCCTTCTCTGTCTTTCTTTGCCAAAAGCAGATAATTGAAGGCCTCACTTGGACTCGGGAAGCAAAAGGAGGGCAGAGAAGGAAAGGAGACGCAGCGATCGAGGCCAAAGAGGGGAGAGACAGAGAGAGAGAGAATAGAGAGAGGGAAGCCACGTCCACATGTATGACTCACTCTCTCTCCCTCCTGCTGCTCTGTAACTCTTCCTCTATGTCACTATCCCACTCTCACTGTCAGCGAGGTCAAACCGAACTCAGAGCAGCAGTTTTCCCAAAATATAGCACCAGTGGTACTATTTATGTCACCTGAGTCACGGTACCTGTATCAGCAACGTGAGTTGTAGTAGCAGTAAACCATCATTGGTGCCAATAACACAGCTCTGTGAAGACAAACTATACACTCGCATACAACTTTGCCTGCTTTTGATCTGTTGCCAAGGTAAACTCAGACAGACTTGAGGAGCATGTCTGGCATCTAAATATATACGTGTGTGTTTGTGCTGAATGTTTCATGCTCCTCTGCTAACCACAAGAAATAACTGAAACCTAAACCAGTGACATAAAAGTCAAAGAGGCCAAAATCACACGAGCATGTATGCACAAGGAAATGAAAAGCACTTAAAGAAGCTGTCTTTGTTTGACTCGGAAGCGATGTCCAAAGCTTGGACAATCAGACAATCAACATCATTAAAATACAATAAAAAACATATCAGGTTTTCATTCGATGAAGAACAGATGGAGAAAAGTGGCTGCACTTTTAAGGACTATTCACTGTTTCCATGTTTCCAAACAGCTGCAGACTGCAGTGTTCATGTTCATGCACTAAAAAAACCGAATGCAGACCTTCTGACATCGAGGCAAAGAGTTGCTTTTTTCCTGTGTTAGACTGGACAACATGAAAAAAATGAAATGGGGAAAGTATTGTAAGAAAAGGGCCTACAAATCAAGAATGCTGACTTACAGCATGCAGCTCGTGTTTTTGGTTGTGAGTTTCACTGAGAGATGCTGTAAGGTCTCTACTCAACAGCAAACCAAAGACAGACAGACAGACGGACAGGTGGGACACGTCTTCCTCACAGGCTTTCTGTCAGCAGAGGGAGACCCTTGGGTACGAGTGACATCACCCATCAGGAGCCAATCACACGCTTGCAGTAAATGTTTAGAAGGTTTAGGCATTTGTAGGGTTGGTTGGCTCGACCGTGAAGCACAGCATGCTGAGGACTGAACAATAATGTGTTGGCGAGTTTTGACAGTCATGCAGTTAAAGTGTCCATGTGCTGAAAATAGGAGGAGAGGAGAATATAAAGAAAAGCATAAAAAGTATAAAGATTTTTTAAATGGGTAAAGGATGGGTTAGATGAAAATGAGTTGAGAACAAGACCAGCTGAGAGTGAAGGAATGGAAAAGCAGACCAAGGAGTGACTCAGTACAGCCAGAGAGAGAGAGAGAGAGGAATGTTTAACACACTTTATGTCTCTCTGTCCCACTTACTTTCTCTGCTTCCCAACTTGCAAGGAATATCAAACCCATCCCCCTCCTCCTGACGCACACACACACACTCAGCACAGACAGGCTGAGGATGGAAAGTATGAGCATTGCACTGCAGCCAGACTTCAGAGAGAGAAATGATCAACAGAAGGAAAATATCCTGTGTTGTGACTCAGGCTGTTCTGGTCTATTGTCTACCTATACTGATATAGATTGCACTTAGCTTGTGTTAAAATTTGAATGAAGTTTAATTTAGAGTGAGATAATACAAGTGGACGGTATATTAGCATTGGAATTTTCAAAGCTTTTGACATTTGTTTGCTAATATCCTTGTAATAAAGTTAAAAATCAAAGGACTAGTTTGACATTTTCAGGAACCTAGCCTAGCATAATTATTAGCAATGGCTACACAGCTAGCTGGCTATCGTCAAAGACAAAACAGTGCAAAGTTCTAACTCTTCCCTCTTCTTGTTTTTGCACAAATGAAACCAACAAAAGACAACTGGAAGTAGTCATGCCAGCTTTGGATAAAGCTAGGGTATTTCCAGCCTCTGCGCTAAGCTAAGCAAACCTGCTGCTAGTTGTAGCTTGAAATATAGTTTACAAATGTACACTGATGTTGACAAGAGACTAAAATGTCACTGATATCTCATTTTAGCTTTTGGAATAATAGTTTTACTTTGCAATTATGGTGGATAAAAAAAAATCTGATGATGATGATGAAGTGTCTGTAAAAATAACTCTACCAAAACATTCACAAAGAGCAGTTACACAGTTGTTGATAATATTACTGTATGTGCATTACTGACACAGTATCAGTATTTTTACTTTTCACTGTTATTCTCAACATGTTTTTATCATGATAGATGTTACATATCATGTTGCTTGTGTACATTGCGTATGACTTAAAAAAGAAACTGACATAATCAGCCTACAGAATCATTTTGATATGAAAGTGTAGGAGGCTGGTTTGGAGTTTGGAGTCACGCTCCTCGCGTTGCATTTATACGTAAGATACGTGGTTATGCATCCAGCACATGCCCAGACAAATATGACTACATACACACAGCGCCCCACCCCCAGGCACAGACGCTATATCTAGGGCAGGGTGTAATGATAATGATACAGTGGTGTTAATTAGCATGAAATACTAGCATGCTATCCAATTTTCTCCATTCAAAATGAAGAGCTGCTGCTTCTGCTTCAAAAACACATGGCTGCTATCAAATGTACCACTGTCTAATGTTGATGACACGGTTTAAAAGAAAAGGTTTTTGCAAGTACAGTTTTTTCCTAACATACTGTACAGTAGCGTTACAGAGTCTACCCGATTTGGGCTCATGCCCTCTTTTGCCACAGTCTCTGCAGGAATGTAAAGCAATGTTTCATCAGTGTGGATGGATGAAAAGTTAGAAAAACATGAAACGAACTCATGATCGGAACATAACCACTGCATTTTCAAGAGTATTCACTATTTAAAATAAAATTACCCAATTTGCCCAACATTTTCAATTATTTGTTTTGTTGTTGGCCCTTGCAGACACAGAGAATGCAATCAAACATAACACAAAAGGTTAAATGCTATTTAAACATATCACAGTTAAACCCCCTTCGTTACACATCAATTATTCTTGAATGATCATTTTTTTTGTTCTACGTGGCAAGACTTAGGAGAACAATTTAGAAAATATAATAAGAAAAAATGTGCAATTAACCCTTTAAGACCTACCATAGAACCAAGTCCGCCAGAGCTTATATTATATTTTTACATGCTGTGGAGCCATTTTTGGGAGCATTTCAAGTTTCTATACATCAATACAACCATTACAGCCTAGATTTTAATAATATGTCTGCATTAAGTGCATAGTAATTACATAAGTTGCAAAAAAGTGCAATAAACTACAAAAAAACTGAAAATCGTTTTTGGTTTTTTTAACATATATTTCTAGTTAGAGAAATTTAAGAGGCTTATCCCTCAAAACTGTAAATACAAAAAAGTTGCACAAACTAGTTTCCCACCACAGAAAATTTATTTTGAGTGTTTTCATAGTTTTATTTTTGAATTACACCAATTTTTATATACTGCAGGAAAAACGAAAATAAATATTATTGTGCAAATTTGCAAAAAAGCAGCATATGCATCAAAATAAACTATTTCCAGCAGTGCAATATGAGTCCTAAGCATCCCAGAAACCACACAGAAAGTCATAAAGTCAAACATAACTTTTAAAAACACCAGTATAGGCTCATTGAGGCCCTGATAGTAAAAAACTACATTTCAGCGAAAATGACGTCACTTCCGGTTTCGGGCAGGTCATGGCGGACATGCGATAGTTCGCGCTGTAGGAAGTGTTATGAACAGCTGATCGGATCGGCAAAGTGTGTTTCTGGAATATTATGTTTTTGTTGCTGCAAGCGCTTTTTATGCAGTTTTTGCAAAGCTATATATAGATGTAAGTACAACTCCTCCGGTTTCATATGCAAAAAAAATTATTGCGCTAGCTCACGTGGTTGCAGTGTTACCGGGATTTAAAAATAGTTAAGCAAAACAGAGCGTGCCCGCTCCGATCGGTTTTAAAGGGTTAATGATGACCTCAAAGAGCTAAAGTAGGATTATAGTAGTATTAATCACACTGGGAGGGGAAAAGAACAGTTCCAACAGGGTTGAAAATATTTCAGCAGTCACTTTCACTTTTTATTCGCACCAGCAAATTGTACCTGTATCTCCTTAATCCCTTTAACCCTCTGAGGTCTAAGTTGTCAGTGGAAAAGATACAACCCCAGTAACCCAAACCCTAACCCTGGGCAGGTAGAATATTAACGTCCAATGACATCATGTCAAAGAAACATTAATTTTTAATGGCTTCAAACACTATTCAGATTTTTTTTCCAGAAAGTATGTTTTCTATCATCCAAACATAGGATGAGACTCGGGCTGGAATCTGCTGGTGGTTCACCTATAACAGGCCCATGCAGCATAGCTGAACTCTACTTTCCAGTTGAGCATGAATGTCAATTCTGAAATGTTAATATAGTCTGTTTACTCTTTTTTTTTTACAGTGTGCATGTAAATTCATGTGATGGCTGCAAGACAAAGCTGATCCATGTATTTGTTCATTTCATCAAACTCTGAACAGTTGAACTGAAAACTGTGGAGTGATAAAAAGTGTTTGAATACACGATGACACACATGCTGTATAATTTATTTCCCCATGATATACTACTATCGGTGAATGTCATCTGTTAGGTCAGCACAGCTATTAAAATAGTGCTAACAATGTTTTTGTTTGATGGAAAGGGAACAACTTTGACTCTGTGTGCTAATAAAACGTCATAACCTCCTGCTTTCCCTTATTTCCTGTGCAGTAAATCCGTACCCCTAGTGTCTCTCTCCGCCTCTAGCTGATGACCTGGCCCTATTTTAGGACGGAAGCATTGACTATTGAATTGACCGGACAACGACTCCTATCTGACCCACTGGACAGCGTTAGAAAATGGCAAAGAGGGCATAACATAACATAACAGTATTTTCAAAGGTGTTACAGCCTCCCCCACAGCCATGCATATTACACCAAAGTAATTAAATATTAGATAAACACTTGAATTGATAAGATTTAAGGTGAATTAAATTCCTATAACTGTAATTAAAGGGGCATCTGGGCAGTGAGCTACCAGAACTTTTCTGTAATTTCACACATTTATTCATGCTGGCACATTATCATGTAGAAAAACTGAGACATACAGTTGAAATTACACTCCTTTTTATATTGAGGAGGACTAAATGTGTACCCGTAGATCTTTTCACTGAGAAAAAGAGGAGTTTTGCTGGATACTAAGTAGGTTTTAGATGTCCCATAGGTCAGTGAGCTTGACCTTCCTCGCCTAGGCTTAGAGTTCGGGTTATGGTTGTCAGGCTTGATGACTCAGGCTTCACAGGGTTAAATAGTATTTGCAGAATCCCCTCTCAAGTAGGCTAATACACCTGAATCATCATCATTTACATTTCATATAATCAGAAGGGTTTATGCACTCCTCACTAAAATTATGCTGCTTACTATTATGGTGAGTCTGTGCTTTCTACCACATGGCTCTACACCAAAGAGTGATGTAGAGTTTGTTCTAAAAGTTATACACCGTATAGTATAAAAGAGAGGCAATTCATGATAATAAGCACATGGGTCTCTAATGGGAGCGGGTGGAGCTAATCCTTCTTCTACATCCAGATCCAATAACTCCTCCTGAGTCAGAGGCTGGTCTGTGGAGTCTCCAGCGTCCCATAGCTCTGTTAGCTAATGTTTTTCCTTGGCCGCTAACCAAACCACAGCCCAGGAACAGGAAGATGCAGAGAAGTGTTTGGCTATCCTACCTCTGAGGCTACACACCTATTCTAACGACCCAAACAAACAGCAGATAAAACTTACACATTCATACCCATGTGATAACCTGTTTAGTTAACAACATGGATTAATAGTTCAGATATAAACTGCTAGCTGTGTGTCTTTTTTGATTGTTTTTACTACAAGTAATATTTACTAGTACTGAATCCTTCTGGTCAAAGACTGTGTTGTAGTCATCAGATAGACACACTGATCTGTGGTGTCTTCCCCTCCTCTTCCTGTGTGCATTCTGTGCTTCATTTGCTGACCTCTGTTAGCCACAGCAAACGTCTATTGTTCATTTTTTTCTTCAAACATGTTTTTTGTGGCCCATCTGGAAACATTTAGCACAGTGTTGCTGCAGTTAAGGCCAGACGATGGACACAGCGGCGATGTAAATCCACCTCAGCGTGTCTTCAGGATGAGGAAAGGATAATGGGAAAGAACTCCAGGCTGGGAGTCCTGGTTGGAAAAACTAAAACAGCTGAGGGATGTCATTTAATTAATGAAGGGGTTTGTGTGTATATGAGTTTGTGAGTGTGTGTGTGTTCATCTAGAAGCGTCTACATGACAGCAGAGGTCGGTCTGAGAGACATCACAGCTCCTCCCCTGTTAGAGGTCGAAGGTCAGGAATGGTAAAATGTTGGTGGGGGTGGAGCAGTTTCTCTGACACACTAAAAGTTTCACCAGCTGCCACAGGAATTAATTTTGTGGTGTTTGTCCTATTCCCAGTCACGTCCCAGGTGTTCTGCATCCCCCTTTACAGGAGCTTTCTAAGACTGATCAATCTTCAGTGCTTCTTTAATTGTGTCTGAGCTCCAAGCATTCCCACACCTCTTGACACAATGCTGTGGTTTACTGTCACAAACATTCTGTGCTGTTTGGTTTGAACCTAAAATTGACCAAGAGACATAATAAAAGAGAGACACTCAAAAATCCTGATTTGGAGGTGTGGAATGTAGTGATGTGCGATATCCCTGATTTCCTTTCCGATCCGATACCAAGTAAAATTCAGGGTGACAACGATACTGATCCGATACAGTACAAAAACTTAATGTTCCATTGTATTACATAATACAACATATAATTTTATTATGTAATCGTAATAATATAGCTTCATAATGATTAAAGGACGTCAGACTACTTGTTCATGTTGCTTAATAATGCAGAATTATCAAGCAGCACCTGTCCCTCTCCTCCTCTTCAGTTCGCCTCAACATACGCTCGTCATATTCTGTGATATGATTTACTCTGAGGTGTTTGACGAGGTCAGTGGTGTTGCCACAACACCTCACTGTCTTGCCACATATATCGCGTAAAATACGTCCACACATGACTCCGTTCACGCTCAGCCATTGTTGTGAGTGCACACACCAGGGGCTGACACATTTAGCCGTATTTCGCATATGACTGTAAAAGGCGCAAGAGGAAGTAGTTCCTTCCAATTTAGACGATCCGAATGATATCGTTTCTTTCCGCGGTAATGAAAAACTACAAATTTACCCCAAAGTACTAGAATATTGCTATTTCAATATCGATCCACACACCACTAGTGGAATGGCTCTCTGTAGTTCCATCTGGAGTTTTTGGAAATCACATGTGCTTTTCTCTCACTGCTGCTGAACCCTGTGCTTCAGTGGCAAAAAGGTCAGTGGACATGACAGCCTGTAAAAACACTCACTAAAGAGGAAAGGTATCTATTCGCTCAACAGCTACAATTCTCACTACTGCCTTCATTTTATGGCATAGGAAAATAGAGGTGTAGGACTCCATTACCCAGAGTACCCTTCTCTGCTGCCGACACACGTGTTTGAGAAAAAGCTACATGTTAACATTCTTCTAAGATTAAAAACTAAAGTCAGCCAACAAATAGAGCAACACAGTGACACTTTCACACAAACAGAAGTTCTAAATACACCAATGAGCACTGACAGCTGAATAACACTGATTATGTCTGAATTGTGGCACCTGTTAGTGGCTGGGCTATATTAGGGAGCAGGTGAACATTTTGTCCTCAAAGTTGATGTGTTAGAAGCAGGAAAAATGGGACCTCTGTCCACCTCTGCAAGTCCCAACAGCTCACGAGCATCAGAGCTGGGCCATGGACCAATCTGAAGAAGGTGGCCCGGTCTAATGGATCACATCTTTTACCTCACCTGGGTGGCCAGGTGTGTGTGCATCACTTACACCTGTCACTAGTGTGCACTATGAGAAGAAGGCAAGCCAGCAGAGGCATTGTGATGCTTTGAGCAATGATCTCCTGGGGAACCTCGGCTCCTGTCGTCCATGTGGAGGTTACTTTGACCTTGTTGTGTCCCACTGGTGTACGTGTGTTAGAAAATAAGCCTGAGCTGATTCACTTGATATTAGTGAGTCATACTGATTGTCCTTAAACTGTATTTTAGAATATCCACCTGAGCTTTCTTATTAAAGACTAAGAGTTTGAATACATTCAGTTAGTCATCTAAATTATTTCTCATTTAGGATTGTAAAAATCTGGGCCAATCAATCGTTAGCAGCAGCACCACATGTGTGACTTTTCCCAGATTTACAGGGTTTGTGTCTCCAGGTGCTTTTGCTTTTTTAAGAAAGTAAAATTTTATTTTGCAATGACTAGATCAGTGACAGTCCGCCTTATTAGTCTGTTGTAATAATCTAAGAAGTTTGAATCAAGTGTACTAACCAGATAATGGTTTCTGTTCTGTGTTGGGAACAACCTATAGTCAAGAAGCAAATAGATTGGTTAGCACTGATCAAAAGGTGCTAAGAAAACTAATCTGCTTGGTGTTTTTTCTTCCCAGGATGCCTGCAGTGTTCTGAGTGTGAGCTGAGGACTGCCCTGTCCATACAGGTCATAGTGTAAACTCAGCTCTCAGTGTATTTGGAGCCCTCTCTTTGTGTCTGCTAGCGTTACACTTTTTCTGTTTCTTCCCTTTTCGGTGCCTCAAGCTCTCTCTTCCCTCTCAGAAATTAAAGCGATGCACTTTTAAAGCCGTCTCCCGTTTTACCCACCTCCCCGTGATATTTAACGTGCATAGCAGCTTTTCCAACAGTACTTTGTCTACCATATTTTATCATTTTCACCCATTTCCTCCCTGCTTCATTACCTCTCATGACCTTGTGTGTGCATGTGTGCATGCGTGTGAGAGAGAGAGGCAGTTAGAAAAAGCAAGAGGCAGGCAGCCCATCATCGACGTGGCAGGGTGACGTTGCAAAACCTGAAGACAAATCCAGGGGTTGGATCAGTGAGGAAAAGACAGAGAAAGCAGGAGAATGCACTTTTATTTTCTTCACTGTTTATTTAAAGACTCTGGACGTTTAACAATAACAGTGCAAGTTTTTTGTCATAAATAATAGAATAAGAATTAAAAAAAGAAGGTTCGTGTAGTTTTCTTTATCTGTAGTGATGTGTATACGAGGAAGTGTGGGTAAAACAGAAAAACACCAATTCCATAACAGAGCTATAAAAACAAACACAGCCATCATACATCCTTGGAGAGCTTTTGCAGTTACTGGGAGTTTGTGCAAAAGTGCTATGATGTACACATGTCAATCCAGCAAGCATGCTGTCCATCAGCTTTAGTATATCCAGGTACTGGGACAGTAGTTGTACATACAGTACATATATGTATTTTTGAGATCACCACCAAAGGGTTCTACAGAATAAGAATCAGCTGCTGTTTGGCACATTTATTCTACATTTTGATTGTGAATCCTGTAAATGGGAAACCTCTTGTATGTGTGTAGATCTACGACAGAGTGCGTGTGGAAGTGTAGTCAGTGCAAACCAGGAGCAAATAACTCAAAGCTGGCACAACCCATAAAGAGAAGCTATTCATTTGAAGCCTAAACAACAATCATAGTCTCGGTGGAGAACGTGCTCCAAATGATCTCCTCGCTTAAACAAACCGCTAACATACAGTGCTCAACAGCAGCCCTTTCTTATCACTTCCTGTTTCCTTTGTTCATTTTTCCAGATAAACCGGTTTGCGATTTGACATGTTGCTGAAACAAAGCAAGTGAACTGTCCTGACACCTCTGTCCACAGGTGCGGAAACTGGATTGAAAATCAGCAGCTCATGACTTTGCATTTGATAGTGGCAAACTGAGCTGACAATTTATGAAAATTATAGCATTTTTTCTTAGTAGCCCATTTAAAAATGAGTTACCGTCTCTATCTCTAGTTGTGACGTTAACATCTCTACATCTCTTCTAAACATTACTGTGACTCTAACCGAAGAAAAAACAGGAACTCACTAAGGTAATAATTGTCTGTGTACTGTATGTTTTGTTATTTATTATTTTATTATTTAAGTTATTTATTCCATCAACCAATTAGCTTTACCCGAAGTAAATCAATGGCTAGCTAGCTAGCTAGCAACAGTTTACAAAATTACATGTAGTTGTGTGATATAAAGATGCTAGCACAAATCAGTAAAGCGTTATTTAGCTTAACATCAGCAATCATGTTAAAGTTGAATTAAAGCCTTTTTTTCTTAACAGCAGATACTACATCAATGTCTTTGATAGCTAAAAGCTTTACCTAAAAGTTGAGGCTCAATAATTTACTCGACTTGTGACTTAATTTAGGCTACGTCCACATGTACACGGGTGTTTTTGAAAACAGAGATTTTCCGTTTTCCGCCAAAAATGAAGGAAATGCTGCCAGGAACATGCCAAAGCAACAGGTGGTGATATATTCCTATTGTGTAAAAATGTTGCCCAATCAGAAGTCTAGAAGCCTGGGTGGGAATTGTAGAAATTCATTTCACCGAAACAATAACGCGGTGCACAGTGTGACGTCAAAAAGGCGCACACCTTTGATGCTGCGTTTTCTCAGTTTTCCTCGTCTGCACGTAAATGCAAAAGTTTTCGAGTTTTCGAAATTCTCCACGCTACCAGGAGTCTTTAAAAATCTCAGTTTTCAGTGACCGAAAACACCGTTTACGTGTGGACAAAAGGTGCAAACGCACAGAAACATCTGCATTTTCGAAAATACCCGTCTACATGTGGACGTAGCCTGAGTCTCTTGCAAGTTAATAAACAACAAGCTGGGTTAAAACCAGCGGTTGTTGTTACAATTAAATTGTACAACTCAGTTTGATTAATCAGAAATGTTGTCCCTGTAAATATCTTTACTAGCCAGGTTAGAGGTTTCTGACTATTATTCATAGCTGACCTTCTTTTTCAGTTTTGACATTACCTGTAAGTTATATGGACGCTGAAAAAGATAAAATTATTGGTTCATTAGCATTTTCTATTTCTCTAAGTAGAAGAAAAGTATAACCATAGAACCTTTACTAGCATGATTAATGATACAACTTATAAACCCCAAGCTGTAGGTTATGTAGCTTAAAGGTTTTAACTGTTACCTATTTACATTTGAGAGTTCAATTCAATTCAATTTTATTTAAACAGCGCCAAATCACAACAACAGTCGTCTTAAAGTGCTTTATATTGAAGGTAGATCCACGTTAATACATACGAAGATATGAGCCCCTATGAGCAAGCACTTTGGCGACAGTGGGAAGGAAAAACTCCCTTTTAACAGAAAGAAACCTCCAGCTACCTCTTGGTTTGGCTTGGCCTGGGGATGGGCGGGGCTATCTGCTGCGACCGGTTGGGTGAGAGAAGGAAGACAGGATAAAAGACGTAGAAAGATTAATAACAAATGGGATTCAATGCAGAGAGGTCTATTAACGCATAGTGAGAAAGGTGACTGAAAAGGAAAAACTCAATGCATCATGGGAATCCCCCGGCAGCCTACGTCTATTGCAGCATAACTAAGGGAGGATTCAGGGTCACCTGGTCCAGCCCTAACTATATGCTTTAGCAAAAAGGAAAGTTTGAAGCCAAATCTTAAAAATAGAGATAGTGTCTGTCTCCTGAATCCTGAAGTGCTCTAATGCGGGCACTCTATGGTACTTACAAGGTCATTAAGATAAGATGGGGCCTGATTATTTAAGACCTTGTATGTGAGGAGCAGGATTTTGAATTCAATTCTGGATTTAACAGGAAGCCAATACAGGAGAAATATGCTCTCTCTTTCTAGTCCCTGTCAGGACTCTTGCTGCAGCATTTTGGATTAACTGAAGGCTTTTCAGTGAGTTTTTAGGACTTCGTGATCATAATGAATTCCAGTAGTCCAGCCTGGAAGTAACAAATACATGAACTAGTTTTTCAGCGTCACTCTGAGACAGGATATTTTTGTAATTTTAGAGCTATTGTGCAAAAATTACTGCGTTTTTCTAAATGACTGTAATACTCATAAACTAAATCCTTTTCTGGTTTCAGTTCTTGACAGTTGATGGACGGATGGACAGTGTTTGATACGTGGAACATTGTCAGGGTACAACTCAGCTGAGTTCATTTATACTTTTATCCTGGCTGTTGTTTGAAACTAAAAACTGCAACAAAAGTATCCAGTGATTTTACTCTACCATTTTGGATTTTAATTGGACTTTACTCCAAATTTGAGAAATCTTACACAAGGTCTGATAGATTATGGGGCTGTTGGTTTCCTCTGCTTTTGCCTGAAAGATAAGATCAAAAACAATTCTTACAAGGATTCAACTGTGAGCTGAGCTGCAAGACAAAAAGTCAAAAGAGAGATGAGAGGAAAAACAGACTGGATCAAATGTGGGAAAAAGAACATTTTCTCTGTCGTTCCTTCTCTCCGTGGCAGTTTAATCTAACCAATATGTGTGTCTGACACATGAGGGGGAGGAGACAGAGAAGACGAGAGGCTGAGAGGCTGAGAGAGAGAGGGTTTGCATTCTTTTCCACTGATGTCAGTGTTTTACAGAGCCTTTGACCACTGCCTGCAGAGTGTGTGTGTGTGTGTGAGGTGACCACGAAAGGAGTTCATATGCAATTCAAAATAACCTGGGCACTCATCTGAAGAAATTTGAAAACTGACATTGATCTATAATCAATCTGATCAATGACTTTACTCCTATAAATTTAATTCCGGTCCATTCTTCAAACATGATATCACAGCCACGTGTTTTGATCTTTATAGTTTGTGGAAATACATTCCAATCCAGTGATAGAAGAAACTTTAATTTCACTTCAGATTCTCAATTAAGATCATTTTTGATTAATTATTTGTATTCACACCACAGTTTAATAATATCTCCTATTTTCAGAAGCATTTCTGCGCTAATGATGCTTGTGTGAAGTCAGCTCATTTTCTCTTCACACTTCCTTCCTTTTGTTTCTCCTCCCTCTGCCTCCCTCCACCTTTCAGCCTCTCCTCCCTCTGTCTTTTCTCTCCTGCTCAAATGTCCCACTTTATTCAGAGACTCATTTTTTTCATTGTATTTTTTATGGCACTTGTATCTCCACCTACTGCTCTTCCACTCTTAACCCACACATCACACTGTTTGTGTGTCTTTCCCTGGCTTTCCCCAACTTTTTCCCTCTCTTCCTTCCTTCTTTATCTGCGATTTCAGCTTTTTTTCCCCTTTGTCAGAGACATCAGTTTCTCTGCTTTCTCTCTCTACCCTTTTGCCATCACTCACTATCTGCTTCTGGTGTCTTTTATTCATTCTTTCCTCTTTCTTTGTCATACTTTAACTTTCCATTTTACTCCATCCTTTGTCCCTGACCATACAGAAACCATTAGAGGAGTGTGGATGTGTGAAGACCCTAAAATTAAAATTGATCCATTCTGGAGAAACACTAATGAATTCAGTTTAGTTTTATAGATCACAACAGCAGTCGGCTTAACATGCTTTATATTTTACGGTAAAGACCCTACAGAGAAAACCCCAACATTAGATGACCCCACTATGAGCAAGCACTTGGTGACAGTGGGAAGGAAAAACTACCTTTTAACAGGAAGAAACCTCATCAGCAGTGACCAGTTGGTGGTGAGGGGAGGGAAATGCTACAGAAGTTATACCAGGTTGCAACACTGTGCTTCTGTGGTCCTGGTGACCTGTCAGTGCAGGTTATAAGTTATGTTACAGTTTCTGAAGTAGGCCTGCTAGCAACGCTAGCTAGCTAACATTAGCCATGTGTGCAGTCTCAGCAAAAACAAACAGTGCAAGATGACCTGAAGCTATACTCAGCAGCACAACAGGGGATCGTTTCAAAGGCACATGTGGAGACGCAGCTATGGCTTCAGTAATTCTCTTTATCCCTGACAGTGAGATATATAGATAGAGATATAACCCTCATCTACTTTTTAAATGTACAATGATGTTCAAATGTAATGTAAACATCACTGACAACAAAATTTAACTATTTATTTATTTTTTTACACTATAAACACAATAACAAATGTCATAGATGTGCATGTGGTCAGTCTGGGTGGAACATGACGAGTTAACCTCTCTGTAAACGACTCCCCTCTGCCCTGGTTTCTCTCACACTTCACCACTCCCTACCATGAGGACTTGAGTGCACTGCAATTGTGTGTGTGTGTGTGTGTGTGTGTAAAAGCCTCCAATCCTTCCTCCTAGCTGCATTTTTTTAGACTGGAATCAGCTGCTATGTGTTTATTTTCATTAACAGAGGTAGACGGAGCACTAAGTTCAGACCCTTAAAGGGAGCCCCGACTATTATGACAAGTTACTCTAAATATGTTACAAATTATCTCCACTACATAAAAACATACTTGAGAATAACTACAATTTGTTTGTTATTCATTAAATCTTTGTTGTTTAAAACTATTTTGGAGCCGTGGGAGCAGCCATGTTTTTTCCGCACACAATGCATTCTGGGACGATGACGTGTATTGGTTGTCGGTAGTATCGGTGCTTTCGTTCAGCTAACCTGTTTTGTTTTTTAAAGTGTAGCAACCGATTAATTAACTTACCTATTAGTGACTTGGTTACGACGTGGTAGACCAGCACTATCCGGTCTTTGAGTCGTTATTAGCCATGTCTGAGCCCAAACTCTGTAATAAAATGATCAGTGTAGCTGCTCTGCTGTGCAACAATTAAGTTTAACATCCATGAAAATGGAATTTATGACATTTAACTGAGTTAGAAGTTAGCAGGGAGTTAGCTTGCTAGCTTCCATCTAAATATAATATACCATGTTCTGATTTATTAGATTTATTATCAAATTAAAACGTACAGCTCTGCTATCACTTCCGACATAACGTGACGACAGGAAACTAAACAGCAGTGACGTTTGTAGGGTTACTGAAGTTGGACTAGCTGGTATATAACAATGTGCTATGTGACCGCTAGTGTGACAAAGCTATGTTAGCATAACTTAAACAGTAAAGCTGGACGACGAACGCTAACGAACGGAGGACTTTTTTCCACTCTATAAAAGTTAATGTGAGGGTTCCTGATGGTTAGGGGCAAATGCAATCGCATGGCAGGATGCTGTAAACGGACCAAACGTCAGTCAGGAGAACCACCGAGATAATCCATCCACAATACGAGGTTAGTCATTAATATACTGTGGCATGGGCTGGGCTAGTTACATCGTAAAGGTTTAAAAACTCAACTTTAAAACGATTAAAGTAATAAAAACCGTGAGAAGCCGACAGTGATCACTGACTGTTTTTAGGGGCTTGTTGAGATTAAATCGAACAAGATACAAAGCATTAAAACATGGTAAATACACAACAATCTTATTAAATGCAGACTACTTTGAAGCAGGATTCATAATGTTATCACTTAAAGACCGGACACCGGTCATGGAGGCTAACAAGTGCTGCCCAAAGAACATCTGGATTAAGACATACGGCTTCAAAACGTTTTGGTGCTTTACAACAAACGCTCTCAGTCGCCGTTGTCAAGCAGTAGCCGCATAGACACCTCGTAGACGTCCTCGTGTGACGGATTGTTTTCATCTTCATCTAAACTAAGTGCTGGTTGACTAAATTCATTCTCTCTCTTGGTTTGCTCTGGTTAAAACTGGAAAGGTTGAACAGAAGCCATTTCCAGTGCGCTGCTAACTATGAACTGGATACGGTGCGACCGTATGACGTCACTACCCAGAGTGCATTGAGAAGTAAATAACAATGGCGACCTACTTGTAAATTGGTTATTAATATAAAATGTGCTTAAAAGGAAAACATTTGGTGTATTTTAATACCACATATGTGTTATTGAAAGCACAGTACATATTATAGCGCAAATATGTCTTAATAGCAGGGGTTCCCTTTAAATACTCTTCTGACACAACTGATACTCAGAGATAATTCAAAAATGTGTGTGTTACTTGAAAGTCAATCATTTTCTGTATTTTAAGTATAATCACAATTAAATAATTAAACACACATGCATAGTTTTGTGCATTTCACTGTATTTTTATTAGTTTCTTCCTTTTGCCTTCTGTTACTGCAGGTTCACTTTGCCCTTTTTCTCTCTTTCCTACAGTTTTTTATCTCAGATTAAAAATATTTACTGATGACCTGTCCTTTATGGAAAGACCAGAGATGGGCAGTAACACGTTACTTGTAACGTGTTGCTGTAATCTGATTACTTTTTTCAGGTAACGAGTAAAGTAAGGGATTACTATTGCAAAAACGGTAATTAGATTACCGTTACTTTCCCGTAGGAACGCTGCGTTACTGCGTTACTAAAACCGTGATTTTTTTGCGAGAATGTCTCATGACAGTGACGTAAGCGAGTGCGACGTTCGTGACAACAGCTGTGTGCAGATCAACAATGGATCATATATCGAGTGCAGAGAGAGTATGAGCGTGCAGCGTTTAAAGCGTGGAAGTACTGACCTTACTTTGAGTTTGATTCCATAAAAAGTGACAAAAACATTAGTGTCCGTTGTGCGTGGGAAGAAAACTTCTTTTTACAGCGAAAAAACCCCTAAACTTCCAAACAAGCACCGAGTAGCTACGACGTAATGGGAAACTTACAGAGAAACTTGTGGATTCTTCCACTGACCGCTGCGGCACACCTGCACCAGGGTAAACCTCCGCCTACCCCACTCCTGCTTTACAGGTGAAAATACAGCAACAGGACCGCTAGTCTTTGATTTTATTTATTTTCTGCTGTGTTTTACTTGCATCTATTTGAAAGAGTGAGTGTAAACACACACAAAAAAAATATTTTATGTGCTGGAATGTGCAGAAAATAGGTTTAAATGTTAAACTAATTTCTTCCAGTCAGAGAATGTTGCATATAATTAAATTTTTGCTTGATGCATAAAGTTAAAAGATTAAAACTAATAAAACAAGTTTTAAAAAGAGACTTTTCCATTTGATTACATTTTGTATGATGATTATGCAGAAAAAGTAGTTATCACCTACTCAGGTTGTAAATCGTGTTTTTAAAAAGTAACTAAGTAACTAAGTAACTAAGTAATTAATTACTTTTGAAAATAAGTAATCAGTAGAGAAACGGGATTACTTTTTTCGGGAAGTAATCAGTAATTAGTTACTGATTACTTTTTTCAAGTAACTTGACCAACACTGGGCAAGACAAACAAAACAAAACAAATACTTAAAAAATGAGACTCGCAGCAGATCATGAAATTGTCACAAAATGAATTTTTGGATATGAATCTTTCCCTTTTTCCGTGTTCCTGGGCATTTTTACACGAACATGATTCTTTATCACATCCGTCTCACAGCTAATGCTTCATGTGCATGAACATAAGCAGACTTTTCTCAGCCCTTAAAGGCAGAAGATTTAGGCAGTAAAACCTCTTTATTAGGTTTAGAAAATAAAACCTAATAACCTGCTTGGGTTTTTCTTTTAATTATTCCAGTTAAAATGCATTAGTTTTACTTGACTACTGATTTATTGCACTGTTACTCAGTGACTTTTAGCATCTGTGGATTTATACACTGGAGCTTCTGATCACTAAAAGGAAGGGTTCCTATGATCCTCAAGATAGCTGATGTTCAGATGTAGATTTAACCTCTTCAACAGCACAAGACGTTAGAGATTTAAAAAACCTTTAAGTTTTATTCCACGGAAAGCAAATTTCAAGGTTAGGGAAATTTCTTACAAATAACTTCCAAGCATTCAAATTTATATATGAACTGAGCATGTGCAAGAAACAACTGAAGTGGACTAATACAATAATAGCTAATACAACATTACTGTTTGATTGTTTGACACAAATTTTCTATTTTTTTGTGCTCCTAAACACAAATGTCTGAATATTATTACTTACCAGTTGTTCACTGATGGTGAATACCTGTGTGTGGGCTGGCATCGGGCAGCATGGACACTAATCTGATCATTTGAGAACGCAGTAACAGAGTAATAACATCGGTGCATCTACTAAAAACTCAGTACAGGTTCAAATTTTGATAACCTTGATGAGTTCAGAGGCTTGCTGAAAATCTTGTAATGCAATAGCTTGAGAAAGAAGGAGGTCATGTAGGATGTTTAAATAGGTGTATTTACTCAGAAAGATGGTTTGAAAGATGGCCACTCATGTGAATGAGCCTAAGAACAGAGCCAACAGAGAAAACGCTGAAGCAGTTTTATTTCACAAGAAATTTAACAAGATTTCCTGAGTGTTAATAGCTAACGCAATGTGCTGGAAATTGTACTGCTGAATAATTATACACCTTTAAACACATTCCTCTATTAGTGCTACTCTGTCCTGTTTAAACCCTTCAAATTTCATGCTTGTCCACATCCCCTAAAGACCCCCCCTTTCCCTGCCTAAACCCGGCTCTCCTTATCTCTTATCTCACACTCTCATCGTGCCGCTTGTGTGCTCTGAAGCAGGTGTTTCACATGCCTGTAATATGTGACATTATGGAAGCAGGAGGGAGAAATATGTGGTTTTATGATCATGCTCTTACCCCTGTTATTTTCCTATGATTAGTGGTTTAGCTATACTGAAAGAGATGTGTGTGTGTGTGTGTGACTCTGTGTGTGTGTGTGTGTGTGTGTATTTGTGTGTGTGTGTGTGTGTGTGTGTTTGTGAGGATGAGGAAGGAATCTCAGATGAGCATTAAACGTGTGGAATGGGGAAAATGTTTTTGTTTAGTCCATCTACGAGATGTAGATGGACTAGTCGTGCCTCATTATCATGTGGTGTCAGGTATTGAAGGACAATTAAGAAGGAACATTTAGAATGATTTAAAAGATTAAGAGAAGATATTAGTAAGTCACTTTTCATCATACTCAATGAAAAGGCTCAAAAGAACTACAGTATGACAAAGCAAACAACACAAATGCGCACACAGATATTGTTCTTTGGTTTTCTTCTTACACCTTATTAACAGTTCATCAGTGTATCGGACCAGTTACAGTTTACTGATGTCTCAACTTTACAACTTGGGGGAGAAGACTTCACGTGGACAGTGTTTGCCTTCAGTGCCTTCTGCCAGAACACCAATCCAGAGTTTATTCTAATGACCCCATTTTTAAACATAACCAGGTAGTTTTAGTGTACAGACTTCTAAACTTAATCATGGTATGAAAATAATATTTCCATATTTACTTTGTTGTGATACCCTTCCTTTGCTAATTTTCCTTGACAAATATTGACATCACAACATCCTGATTGGTCAGTTGCAGTGATAGTCTTCCTGTATTAATTGATACAGTGCCATAGCATGAAGAACGCATATATGCATTTAAAGTGTGTGCGTGTCTGTGTGTCATCCCACTGCCTGAATGAAAAACCTGCTACTTTTACTTTCTCCACGTGGACAAAGGAGCTGATGTGAGGGCATGTGCACTGATCAGTGTGCTGGAGCATGTGTGTGGGAAAATGAAACGTTTTTTAAATGTCACTACTTGGGTGTTTGCAGCATTTGAAATGACTAAATAAATTCAACCTCCAACTCCAGTAGATTTAACCTGATACTAAATATATAAAACACGGACCCTTGGTTTTTAATCCTCCACTTAAGCTTTGCAGCCATCAATATTTTCATTTTCTGTACCCAGGAGTGACCAGATTTAGACGAGCAAGTTATTAGTAAATCTTTAAAAAATTGCTTGGTGTGCAAGTTGCAGCCAGGTTACGTAACAGCAATGGAGGGTGCAACAGGAAATTGATGAACTTCTAAATTTATGCACAGCTGGTGTTAAGCTCAATTTTGGTGACAGAATAAAAACAAAATATAGAGACAAATATCTGCTCTTCAGTCTTTTGGCAAGAAAAGATGATAGAGGGCTGTTTTCCAGAAATCCTCTCTGTCACCAGTGTCCCAGTGTCCATGCACACACATTCTGCTGGAGCAGCAAGTGGAAAATGATTCCAAATGAGCCAAAAATACCTGGCGTTGGTTCATTTTCACTGAAGATCATACCTTAAAATGTGTGTGTGATGACTTGAACACATGAAAGGAATTTGTCATAACTGATATTTCTGCAGGCACAGTAAACGTAAGCACTGGAAATTTAAGGCCCTTTCTCTTCCTTCCCTTGTGTCCTTCTAGAACCTGGCAGGTGTTTGAGTGCAGATTGTGCACACACACGCGCACACGCGCACACACACACACACACACACACACACACACACACAGTAAGTAGATTATTTCTATTAAAAAGGCTATGAGGTGTGCTTCTAGTGTTTTTAACTTGATTAATATTGCCTTGAATAATCTTTCATATCGGCATCTGTTTCAATCCAAACAGAGTGCGGGACTTTGTGGAGAGCAAATTTTAAAAATTAAAGCTACATGGAAACACAAATGTATCCCTTAAACTCTCAAAACTCTCCACTGCTTCATTTCTTTCAAAGTTTCACATTAACTGAGATTTCTCTGAAATGGAAACAGTCGAGTCCTTACGTCAGTAGATTGACTGTTTGCTGATTGTCTGTTTTCGTCGTGTCATTCTTGGGATCATTGTTCTGTTGCATGACCCAATTTTAGCCACACTATCGTTGTTGAAAAGGTACTCTGATAAACCAAGGCGTTTGTGGTCAAATGCAATGCTATGGCTCCAAAATAAGGCGACGTCCTCACTCCTCCACCACCGTGCTGATACGCTGTGTTTGGTTTTCATTAAATATAGAGCAGTGCCAACCATCTCTGTTTTTGTCTCTTCTGGCCAAAGGAAATTGTTTAGAAAGATATTATTTATTCACATATAAGTATAAGTATCATTTTCTGTTTAGAGAGTAGATTTTTTTCTGGTAACCTGTGAAAGACATGCTTTAATTGTTCAGTCTTTTTATAACTGAACTGTCATTACCTTTAACATTTAACATGGAAGGACTGTAGAGCCTGAAATGTAGCTCTTGTGTTTTGCTGCCTATATTTGAGTATATAGCCTGACTGGCTGAGACTTCCTGTAAATATTGCACTGACAGCATTGTGTTAATACACACCTGAATGCTCCAGACCTTCAAACTGCCAAAACTCCTTCTTCTTCTTTGTCCTTCCTACAAATAGTCGCAGTTGGTGATGACCAGTTAATCAAGGGAATTTGATTAGCAGCATATAGTTTCATAGTTCATAGTCCTTTGAGACTGAACATTTTCACAGGACTGTATCTAAACCATATGAATCAAAGTACTGGGTCAGGAGCAGATCAGCAATGGAATCCCATTAAGGCAAAGGGACTGAAAACAGCTACATAAAAAAGGTGTGGTCTAATACTTTTGTCCAGAAGTTTATGCCAGTAAATTGAATCTTTTTTGTGCTTGGTATTTTTATTATGGTCCTTGCTTTGTACTCCATGCTGGAATGATAAATTGTGCTCAAGTTTTTTGGAGAGCTTCTAAATCATCTAAAACTAGAAGTGGTGCAAATGTACAATGGTTAAAAAAATGGTGGTCCTCATTTTCATGTAATCATTATGCTGTTCCACCACTTTACCCTTGCAGAACTAGTATTACTTGTTATTGTTATTCTGCATATTTGAATTTAATTATGTTGAGATCAAGTAGGATTCTTTATTCTTGACCTTTCAGCATGAAAACTGCAGTGAACAGTAAAGACTTGGTGTGCTACTTAAAGGAAGGGAGGGGGAGGGCTGGGAATAGTAGTGTGTAATCACGCCTCTACATTTTCCTCCATCCATTGTGGTGTTCAGGCCACTCAGACTACTATAAATACACGTCAAATTAGAGACTGCGTGTGTGTGTATATTTATGTGCGTACGTTGGGAACTAATGGTCCTTCGACTGAGAGAACTTGAAAAGTCTTATTTGCCTACGTGTGTGGACTGAATGACCACTTGTCTTTTCTTTCCTTCTTTTTTCTGACAGCAGGCGTTGTGTGAAAATACACTTTTATCCTAAAAGGCAACAATCCTTCAGGCTTCTACTGAGAAATAAATCTAGCTGTCTGTCAGCAACTATAACTCCCTTTTCTCCACAGTTTGGCCATGCAGGTGTGAAGAGCTTTTTAAAAGCCTCTTTTCATTCAGTGGTACAGTGAGGAGAGAAGAGATAACGTGTCTTTAGGTTTACTATGCTGCTATTAACATTACTGACACTGGTGCTCTTCTATTAAAACTCCTGTAAAACAGCTGTAGGCTGTGTTATTTTCATTCTTGTCATTTTCTAGTTTATGGTGTATGGTAGATACAGATAGGTCTGGATTTTTAACAGATCTGTAATTTTGTTTTTATTATTTGTTTCAGTCTAATGTGACTACATATACTAATCATATGAATTACTACCACATGAGCATAATATCTGCATCTAATGATTTAATAATTTGTCAGCAGACCTAATACAGAAACATAAGACTGGGTAATAAAGCGACCCATCACAAATTACTAAAATAAGTAATAATGAGGGCTGTGTATATAGCCAACCACAACGCATTTAAAAATGACAACAGTAGAAAACACTAGAAAAATGAAAGTAGAATGCAGATAATGTATATTGTGGGTAATGGAGTCAAGTGAAAATAAAAACTAAGAGATTTAAGAGTTTTTCAGAGTGTTTTCTTTTAGTAAGTGTAAAATCGCTGTAAAATCTCAAAGCTTCAGCCGTGGTAACAGCAGCCCAATTTTAAACGACTACATTCAAGAATGTTTATTTGTCACATGCATAGTCATACGAGTGCAACACACAGTAAAGTGTGTCCTGAACTCCTCCTTTTACTGTGCAAAATGAGACAATATATGCAGTAAGAAAGTTAAATTTAAAAAAATCTGGAAATCTTTAAATTAAAAATCTGAAAATGTACATTGTGTCTTGTGCCATTTTAGCACAGTGATGTATTGACAGAGCAGTGGAGTAGAGTAAGCAGGTGACCAGAGTAGTGTAAACGGTGCTATCCTAAAGAGGCTAGAGGCTCCTCTTGAGTCTCTCTGTTTTTGCCTTAATGGTGCTGAACCTTCAGCCTATTGCAGAAGTTGGAACAGTTTATTACTGGGATGGGACAAGTCCTTTAATATCTGAGCTGCTCTGGATCAACATCTCCTGGTGTAAATGTCCTGTAGGGAAGGGAGAACAGACCTGCAGCAGCGTTCTGCCGCACGGATGACTCTCTAAAGAGCTTTTTGATCCTGAACACACCTTTTCCCATATCAGGATTTGATGTTCTGTGTGAGGATGCTCTCCACAGTGCTTAATTAGAAAGTCCTGAGGATCACTAGAGAGACCCTGAACTTCCTCAGTTGTCGGCAATGGTACAGTTGCTGCCTAGCCTTTTTGGTCTGGAAATGAATGTGACAAGACCATGTTAGGTCTAACGAGATGTAGACATGTAGATACTTGAAGGACAGCACCCTCTCCTCTGGAGCTCCGTTGATGATAAGGGGCTTGTAGACTCAGTGCTTACTTCTGAAGTCAACCACCAGCTTTTTGGTCTTTCACACGTTCAGCTGGAGGTGGTTGTCCTGACACCATGATGCCAGGTTCTTCACATCATTCATGTAGGCCGTCTCATCATTGTTGGAGATGAGGCCGAACACCACTGTGTCATCAACAAACCTTATGATGGTATTAGAGCCATGGGTGGACACACAGTCTGAGGTATAGAGGGAGTAGAGTAATGGCGAGAGTACACCACCCCTGTGGTGCTCCCGTGTCGGTGGTGATGCTGCCAGAGACACACCTGCCCACCCTCACCCCCTGAGACCTGCCAGTGAGGAAGTTCAACACCCATGCACAGAGTTGGCTGTTGAGTCCTAGATCCCTGAGCTTTGTGAACAGTCTGCAGGGCACTATTGTGTTGAACGCTTTAGTGTAATCTACAAACATCAATCTCACATATTTACCCTTTTTCTTGTCCACATGGCTGAGAGTTGTGTGCAGGACGTGGGAGATGGATCCCACATCCTCTTTGAATCTGTTGGGTCGGCAGACAAACTGAAGCGGGTCTGTGGTGCTTGGGATGGAGGAGGAGATGATGTTCTTCAGCAGCCTCTCGAACACCTTCATTACCAACAAAGTCAGTGCAACTTGCTGGTAGTTGACCACAGACGTAGCGAGCAACTCAATGAAGATAGACGTGAACACACCTGCTAGCTGCTCATCACAGCAACGCAGCAGATGGCTGATGATGCTGCCTGGTTCCGCCACTTTCCTGGTGTTCACTCTCAGCTTGGATGTCGTGCTACCTGATGCTGATCCCCCTTTCCTCGCGGATGATGTGACCGTCCTCTGTTTTCAGGCTGCAGTCAGCACTAGCTGCCTGGCTAACCTCGAAATGGGCGTAGAACTCGTTCAGGTCGTTGGTGAATGCAGAGTTGCCATTGATCATCGCAGTGTCGCTGCTACTTTGTAGTTTTGCAATACTTAAATTAAATATGATTTAAAAAAATGCTAAATGCATCAACTTGAAAGCAATTAAACATATAATTAACTTGTAATTGCTGGCTTTTTAAAGTCTTTTTCAAAGTAAAGATGTTAAGGATAACCATAAACAGATAAAAGACTGATAGCTGTACTTTGCTCTCTATACAACTTGTTGATGGTAAACTGGGAAATTAAAAAATCCAAATCTATATTAAATAAATGTTAACAGGATAAAATCTTTAGTATTTTTATATCAGTGCTACTGTTCCAGCTGTGTTCAGGTCAGGACTAACCAACATCAAACAAAAAGCACTGGAGCTGATTTTACTACCTGTACATGTGTGCACTCTCACTGTGGCTGGTGTTGCTGGCGGCAACAGGTTCTTGCATATAAAAAGATCAAGGAGAAGCTCAAAACGTGGTGGAGACCTGGTGTGTTTACTGCATCATTAGAAACTAGAAGCCTTTATTGGGGTGTTTCTGTGTGTTTTTGTTAAGTCAGGGAGTAAGAGAAAGCCAGAACTAAATGAACTCATCACAGTGCAACTCTGAGTACTTCAGTTAACTTTCTTTCCTTGGTTTCTTACTTTGTGTATATTTGTTTCCTCTCATCAGGATTCATCATAACAAAAGATTGCCAACTGATGAATTAGGAAAACAAACAGTAGATGGATCAACTGAAGGGCCAGCTTTACCTCTTTCTTTTTCCTTCTAAGTAAATGGTCTTCCACATACATTACCAGTCAAAAGTTTGGACACACCTTCACATTTAATTATTTATCTATATTTTCATGACAGTAAACCAGTAAACCAAAAAGAAACACGTTTTATATTTTAGATTCTTATCAAAATAGCCCCCCTTTGCTTTGATTACTGCTTTGCACACACTTGGCATTCTCTTGGTGAGCTTCATGAGGTCACCTGAAATGGTTTTCCAACAGTCTTGAAGGAGTTCCCTGAGATGCTGAGCACTTGTTGGCCCTTTTGCCAACAAGTGCTTCTATCTTATCCCAAACCATCCCCACTGGGTTTAGGTCATGTGACTGTGGATGCCAGGTTTTCTGATTCATCTCTCCGTCACTCTCCGTAGCCCTAACACAGCCTGGAGGTGTGTTTGGTGACTTGAATGAATTTATCCTCAGCAGCAGAGGTGATTCTTGGTCTTCTTTTCCCGGGGCGGTCTTCATGTGAGCCTGTTTCGTCATAGCGCTTGATGGTTTTTGCGACTGTACTTGGGGACACATTCAAAGTTTTAGCAATTTTCTAGACTGACTGACCTTCAGTTCTTAAAGTAGTGATGGACAGTCATTTCTCTTTACCTAGCTATTTGGGTCTTGCCATAATAAAAATTCTAACAGTTGTCAAATAAGGCTTTCAGCTGTGTACTAACTTACACAACACAACTGATGGTCCCAATTCCATTAAGAGGGCAGGAAATTCCACAAATGAACCCTGACAAGGCACGCCTGTAAAGCGAAACCATTTCAGGTGACTACACCATGAAGCTCATTGAGAGAAGGCCAATAGTTTGCAGAACTGTCAACAAAGCAATGGTTGGCTACTTTAAAGAATGTAAAATATATGACAAATTTACAGCTATTTATCAATTCTTTTTGCTACATAATTCCATATATTTTCCTTCATATATTTGATGTCTTCAGTATGTATCTACAATCTAGAGAGTAGTAAAAATAAAGAAAAACCATTAAATAAGAAGCTGTGTCCAGACTTTGACTGAGGTGTGTTTTTTTTAGACCTGCCACTTATTTGTTTGCCTTCCTCTTCGCCAGTTTCCTCAAACATTCAAGGACACACTGGACACCATGTTGAGATATGCAAAGGTTTCAGCTAAGAGCTTTTTGGGAATCAGCTTGTTGGTGCAAAAGTATTATGTTATGTGTAAACACAAAACTGGTTAATTTGGTACTTGTTTGTTTCTCCCCTTTTTTTTAAAAAAATGTTTTTTTTCTATTTTAATTCTTTTATTATATTATCCCTCTGTTCAGCACTTTTGCCGACACTTGATGTCTTTTAAATGTGCTATATAAATAAAGATGACTTGACTTGACTTGACTTAGTGGTGTTCATTTGTGCAGGTATGAACACAGTAATTGCACTTGGCTGTGGACCAAAACAAGACCCTTCTAAGGTGGTGGTGTGGTTACAAACTCTTGACATTCACTTTCAAATTTTTAAAATTGCTCTTACTTTTTCTCTGTGTGAAAAGAAACCAAATCACCAAAAGGTTTAGTTTAAAAAAAATATTTACAGAACGAATTTGAAAGACCTTCAGTGAGCCTGGAGAACTTTTACATAAGAGCACATACAAACAAAAAAGTCTGCTAACAAAAAAGCAAATGTTTGAAGTCATTGTTTCATGGTGACTTCTCTTGTGTAGATTCTATGGTTTCCCTTTACCATTTGAAACTATTGTTTTCTGACTGCTTTGGTATTAGTGTACTTTAATTTAGGACTCAGCTTCACTGGATTTTTAAAACTCAGGTAAACTGCCTGTGCTCCTATTTAAAATTTGTCAAAAAAGTATATAAAGTGGAGCAATCTAGATCATTCTAGCTAAACTAGATACTTTACACAAAGGTTTGGTGATAGTTGATAGAATTAGAATAATTTTGGTCAGAAGTCAGAAACACAAGTCCAAATAAACACTATGTCACGTACGCACTGGTACCAGTTTGCTTTGAAGCTACCAACTGGTTGCTTTCAGGTGTGCGATCCTCTAATATATATCATTGCAGGTCATATGTCAATCAAAAATATTCATTGATAGTCTCTTCAGTTGCTCACCTGAAGAGACTATCAATGACTATTGCAGGTCCCGCCCACTTTATTTGCCAGGAGTTATTTAGCCCATAGTTTCAAATTAGCTTCAAGTGTACATGGCTTAATGTTGCTGCATGATATATAGATCTATAAATTAGGGGTGCAACAATACACAAAATTCACGGTTCGGTTCGGTTCGGTTCGATACTTTGGTGTCACAGTTCGATATTTTTTCGATACAAAAAATGTTCATGCCTTTTTAATTTGTCATTTATTAAAATTATAAATATATATTTTAACTCAAAAGTACAGTTTTTAAATTTAATGTTGCTGAAACAACAAAATAATAAAAATAAATAAATCTATCTGATCGAGGAATCACTCATCTTTGGAAAAGAGAGTTTATTACAGAGAAATTGCTCTTTCCAAAATAAAAGCTATACTATACGCTTCTTCTGGGCTATATTCTCAGCAGCATATTAAACATATCAGGTCCCCATAAGGAGAATCATGTGCTAACGGCTGTCTAAATGACTCGGGTAAAGTTTGTAGCATGCGTGCTTGTTGTTTTTGTCTGCTTCCACTTGTCTTTGCACTAGGATGATGTCAGAGTAAATGTGCAATCATATTTGTTGTGTTCTCACTAGTGCTGTCAGCGTTAATCTCATTAAAATGACATCAACGCCATAACGCAGCAAATCTCCGTTAACGAGTTACCTTGGATCGCCCTGTGTGTGGGGCTGGACGGCGTCAACACGTTAACAAGCTAACTGCGCTAACACACTAGTTCCCACCAATTGAGCATTACATGGCACATCCGACATATTGTTTTACTTTTGTCCATGACGCGCTTACCTTCAGGGTCATACGTCACATGAAAACCAAAATAGTTCCAAACGCCAGATCTGAATGAGGGTGGGGGAGGTTCAATTTGGGATAGCGTTGAGGCAGTTGCCATGTTGCAACCAGCTTAGCTTCTGTCTTGCTAGCTTGCGCTGCGCTCAGTGGATCTGCACTCGACAGTGCAGCCTAGGCGGAGTAGTCGAACGCAGATCCACTGGGCGCTCAACACAGACAGCATCGTCATTAGAAGAGTTGATAAAATAAATTTTAAAAATTTGTATTGTTCGATACATATGCGTACCGAACCGAAAGCACTGTATCGAACGGTTCAATATCGATACGAGTATCGTTGCACCCCTAATATATATATATATATGTGAAATTTAAGAATAAGTGTAGTACTTCATTTCTGACATTAATAGCATTGGAGACAATAAAAAAAAGTCAGTATCTCTGCCAGATAGACCATCTTTCTGTATCAGCTGTAGATCAGCTGTTCAGATGCCAGACTCTAACAACAGTTAGATAACTGAGGAAAGACCAAATGTTGTCCACCCTTGACTTCAGTGCTGTAGTATCTGGAAAAAAACACATACACACATTAAGTTGAAAGATCAGCAGCTACCTGTTCGCCACGCTGGCACCCCCAAACTGTTAAATGTCTTTATGGAGCAACTTTTAAATGGCCCCCCCACTGATGGTTTCCAGCATTACATCGGGGGGCCACGGGTCACCTCTTCCTCTCCTTTCTTCTCCTCTTTTCATGTCCCTCTTTTTCTCCCTCTCAGCAATTTTTATACAGTCCTCCTTTCCATATTAGCTGCTCTGAAAGCCTGTTAACTAACACACCCCTAAACCCACTGCTGGTTTCTGTTAGCGTTTAGCCACATTAGCAGGGGGTTATGGATAAAAAAGCTGCATATACACGGGGGCAAAAAAGGAGAAACTGCTTAGATTGGACCTGCATGTTTTTGAAGTTTTATGGTGGTGTTTTAAATGGGATTTCAGGGGCTTTAGGTTACAAAGTAGGTTGTTTATGGCTGCTTTGCTTTAACTTGTTCATATGGGCAATTGTTTTTTCCACCTCAGAAAGATGGCGTCTTTATTTACACCAGGGGCCTGTGCACCTACACATGTTTTAGCATGAACAAACGAGTAACAGTTTGTCTTGATCTCAAAACTTCTTAATCAAAGTTGACGGATTAATTGTCACAGCAATATAGTAATAGAGTAAAAACTAATAAGGAGAAGGTTTATTATGTCATTATTATGTCAATGTCATTTAATCATAGCTGTGCCTTGTGGGTGAACATGGTTATGATTCGCTCTTCTTATTAACTTGATAATGAGAAGAGTGTTTCAGGTGGCAACAATATTACACAATCATCTTTTAGAGAGGTAGTGTTTCACTAAATAACACAAATGTCCTTGGGTTGCACTAAGTGACTGGAGCATGGCATTAATGAGCTCACTTTCACAGCTTGTCATTTTGAATATCCAAAGTTATACTTCTGAAGGGCCATATTTTGTTGTGAAGGACAGTAGAACAAGTCGTCTACTATACAGAAGGTTGCTGGTTCGATCCCTGGCTGCTCCAGTTTGCAACATACTAACGCAAGGGTTGCATCTGTCAGAGTTTGAATACACTTAGATAAAAAAGTGCTTGGATGGGTGAACGAGGCACGTGTAAAGTGCTTTGAGTGCTCAGGAAGAGTAGAAAAAGGGCTACAGAAGAACCAGTCTGTTTACCATCTCAATGATTGTTGCACTATTCTGAGTCACATATTTAATCTTGGACCCAGAGGGATAGAGTTTAAAACCCAGATTTTTCTTGTCTCACTTGTGTCAAGTAACCTGCAAAACTCTACCCATAAAGTTTAACCTCTCTCCATTCTCCAATTGTTGCATGGTGTTTTGGAAATGCTGTCACTACAGTCAACTAAAGGCATTTACTAGATTTCAGTAGCAATGGCTGTCCCAGGTGAACTGTGAAAGTCAAAGGTCAGGCATGCAACTGGACTACTACCAGTCCAGGAAGAAATGCGGAGAGCCAAGTGGCTCCTTCTTGATATATTACTGGTGATTCCTGAAGTGTTGTGGAAAGAGACACTAAGGAATTCCCTCCAAGCCACAAGACCGAGGACTGAAAGAAGACAGATTTCTCTTTTCTTTTTAACTCGTTTGTTACTCCATCTATTAAAATGAGCACCTCTCTTTATTTCTATTTTTATGGCAATGACTAATCATCAGTAGTGATCAATTCAGTTGCCAGCCTTTAGCTATAACAGGATATTCACAGTTCAGATTATTTCAGCTGAAGTTATTCAAAAGGATGTGTTACAAAGGGGCTTGGAAAGAAAAGCGTCTGGACTTGTTTAAGTTGCTTGAAGACGTTTCACCTCTCATCCGAGAAGCTTCTTCAGTTCTAACGGTCAAATGGTGGTTGACAATGGTTTCACAATGGTTTCTGTAGCAGGTATTACAAATAAATAATATGAGATACGCATTAAATCATTGTCTCGACAACTTTGGACCAGTATCAGAAAGTTCTAGGTAAGACTATGGAGCCTTGAAAGGATCAGCAGAGAAGGAACCTCACAATGATAGATAAGATGTGATTTGAATAGAAACTGTACTGAAAGATGTAAAGTTTACAAACCTTGCCTGTCTAAAGCCGGCTTTCTACAGTGCACAAACGCACATTAAAGGGCCCAAGATAAAATCAAAACCAAACATCCTCTTTAAGGAAATTATCCAAACAGTTTCAATTAAAGAGCTTCCACTCCTGTTGCTCAGTCCACTTCTCTTTGGAAAGAGAAATTAGAGTTCCTTGTGTGTGCGTGTTTCTGTCCACTGGTTTTAACACTACCCGGTGTTAGTTTTATCTGTGTCAAGGAATGTAGTTATAGTCCTGAGGTTCGCTGAAGATGGATCCCACGGCTGGCCACACCGTACTCTGGTCCGTCTACAGTCACTCTCTTGGGATTGGCTGGCCACTGAACCCACAGGGTTCAGATCTCGAATGATCCAGTCCTGGTCAAAAACCAATCTATGCACACAGATCGGAGTGCATACATTACTATTTTATCTATGCTTCTTCCATCACTCATCTTTCAGTCAGGTATTGCTCAAGTATAACAAATTATTTTAATTATACAATGTCTCAACCATCATGAAATAACTTGAGTTACATCACACAAGGTTTTTATATTTACCCTTTTAAAAATAAATAAACTTGTAAGATCCACTCTTCCATATTTATCCTTTTAACAGCTTGCTTTTAACTGTTCTTCTTTTTAAGATATTTCAACTTGAATTATTTCTCAGAAAAATATATCAACTTCTTAAAACATTAATACTTCAAAAGAGTAATGAGATCCCTCACTTTTTAAAATCACATTTTATGAACTTTTTGCATCTTTATCAAATGAATTGACTTCTAAGTCAACAAAACTAAAAGGGTGTGCATTTAAGCACAAAGTTTTGGAAAGCTAACAAACTCAAATGAATCACAGTAATGTTAGAACACAGAGATACACAGAAATCGCTAAGCAGTAGCTTAGTACTAGCGGTTAGCTGGGCACATTTTAATATATTCTTTAGCACTTAAAATTAAACATCTGCACATCAGTGATGTTACAGTTCTTTAAACATAAATATCACAACTCAGACTGGTTTTGTTTTTTAAAGCATAAAATATATTAACAGCAGTCAACTACATGTCTTTATGGTGCTAACATTCATGTAGCATCCCTTACCGGAGCTCGTGGTGAGATAGCTCGCCCGGCTGACGCAGCTTCCCACGGCCGTATCTCACTGATTTCAGATCCTAATAAATAGCCATCTATTAACTATTAGTATGTGAAGATAAATTGTGAATTTAACTTTTATTTTAACTTTTCTTACCGGGATCTTTCAGCTAATTTGGCGGTTGCCTCATGAGTAACGGCTTTCACAACAGGAAATGTTGACTAACAGAAAGTCATCTTAAGGCATACTCGCCTCCTAGTGGCGGGGAGGGAAATTACACCTCCAACTTTATTCATCAGCCGAACTCACAAATCTGATGTGGGTTACATTTCACAATGAGCTCACCCGAAACCCTGGCTGATTGTGACCCACACCCATTTTCACACCTCAGCTCATGTGATTAGGTAGAGGATCATCACGGGGTCCTTTGTCCCTCTTTTGGGGAAACTCCCATTAGGTTTAAATCTGGGACTCTCCACCATTTGATCTTAGAACTGAAGAAGCTTCTCAGATGAGAGGTGAAAGGTCTTCAAGCAACTTAAACAAGTCCAGATGCGTTTCTTTCCAAGCTCCTTTGACTACGATGACCTGGATGACTGAGAACCTTCACAGACGATGTGTTACAAAGTTTGACTGGCCTCAACATTAAAATGTTAATTAGAAAGAGAGATCAGATGTAGTTTTGAACTGGGAATAAGACTGCATGCGTTCAGTTAGCCTTCTCAACATTATTAATACTGATTAAATTGGTTGTACAAACCACTCCTGTTCTGTGTCAGGCAGTATAGATTAGATTAGTGTAGATAAACGATGGGGGTTGCATCAGGAAGAGCCTAAAATCTGGTGCTGTTGACCAGCACAGTGCCGGTGCAAACTATGCTACTGCAGTGTAAAGACAAAAGAAGAGAAAAGGCCTGTTTGGAGGCAGTGAGAGAGAAGGAAAGTTATTAGATAAACCTGCCAGACAGCAGGAAAAGCCGATGTAGTGAAGGAGGACACGCAGTGTGCTGGTGTGACAGAAGAGAATGGTAAGGATAAATGATAGCTAAAGGTGTAACCTAAAGGGAAAAGGTGAAAGAAGAAGAAAACAAAGAAGCAGAAATAGAAGAGAAAATGCATATACAAATTAGCAAGAGGTGCAACAATGATGCATCCCCCAAAACAGGAATGGCCTGACATTTTTCCCTCCTCATCTTTTCTGACTGTTTTTTTTTCATTTGTTTTTCATGTGGCTAGGGTCAGTGTCACTACTTGTAGCATCAGGTGATACTGACCCTACTAAGGTTGCAAATTCTCTGGGATGGCACATTAATATTTGCTATTGTCAGTTGGTTTGCTGTGTCTCCCAGCACAGCCTCCAGAGCATGGAGGAGATTCCAGGAGACGGGCAGTTACTCTAGGCCAGGCATTTTTCTCTTTGATTTCAGGGATGTCTTTGAATTCAACTCTTTGTTGTAATCATTTTATTTTCCATCAAATGAAATAGCATCTTTTTTCATTCATAACGCATTTTACCATCCATATCAGTATAGATACCCAGCATGATCTTTTGTCATTGAGATCTAGTGTATGTTAAAGTGTTCCTTTAGGTTTTTGAACAGTGTATATACATGGCACACCTCCTTTTTTTTAAAAATGTATTTATTTAAAAATGTCAATTTCAACTTATTATCTTATTGTTTCCTGTTTGATGCCATTTATAGGTTATATTATTTAATATTTTCAAATTTAAACAAGCTAAAATGACAAAACTCACTATATTGATGGATACAGATTCCTATTTTCTGGTTAAATAAATTTAGAAACTCTGTATTTAACCATCTATCTTCTTCCACTTTCCTACTTCAGGGTTGCAGGTGGACCAGAGCTTAGCCAAGCAGAGTAATTTTTGTTTTCATCAGACACAGATGCTTTTTTTTAATCTGGCTACTTGCCTCAAAGACTGTCTCTTGACTCCAGCAACAGCCCCGTCACATCACTGTTAAGATTATTTGTGTTGGATTATACATTTATTTGCAATGTAGTCATCTTAAATTTGACTTTGACAGAAAATCCCTGAGAGGGTGGAGCAAAGAGGTGGGCGGGTTCACCTAAACTGAGTGCTACTGATTGGTTGATGCTAATGTATTTTATTGGTCCTGGTGCAGAGACATTGTAGCAGCTGTGTTCTGAGCTGGCTGATGAGGTCTGCAGAAGACCAGCGCATGCACACACAAATGCTAACACACACACTGAATGCGTTTGTTACTCATCACTGACTAACGTGTGGCTGGGTTCTTTTTCTTTTCCTTCCCCTCTGGTAGTCTTAGTCTGCCCCTGTAATCTTCACCGTACTTCCTTATCTAAGAATTTCCTTCTAGCTGACATTAAGCGTGTGGCAACAAACTCTAAAACCAAAAATCCACAGTCACCTTTTGTTCTAAAGTAAAACTCATTGTTCTACTACTAATGACGTTCTCATACAGATTTAATGTACAGTGATCAAATCCTCTACAATAGTTTCCTGAAGGGTTTGTTTTCTGTTTTTTAAATCTATTTCTTTTTTACATATTGTTTATTGAATAACTGATGATCACCAATTCAGCAGTTCATAACTGTCCTGTGATGACAGAGTCAGTCAGGTATTATAATGCAGCAGACTGTGGAGGTCTGGGTGGGTGTTTGTAATGTTATATGAATGATAGTCAACGTTTCGGTGTCCTGGTCTTCATTAAACTTGTTTCTTGGCTTCTCCAGGCAACATGTTGAAGTAACGTTGGGCAAGATAGTGAACACTGCGTTGCTCCTGATCTCATCTGTGTGTGTGAATGTCAGAGAAGATTCTTATGTAGAGAAAAAAAGCACCAGCCCTGCGACAGACTGGCGACCTGTCTGGGGTGTACCCCCGCCTCTGGCCCTATGACAGCTGGGATAGGCTCCAGTACCCCCGCAACCATGAAAAGGATAAGCAGAAGCGAATGGATGGATGAATGTGTGCGATTGGGTGAATGAAGCTTGTAGTTAAAATACTTCAAGTGCTTGATTAGAGCAGAAAAGTGTTTTGTAAACACCACTTCATTTCTTTATAGTAAATATTAAATCAAAACATCCTGCTAAGCTAAGAATTAGCATAGCAGTAAAGACTGTTCAATCATATCACTCAATAAACTTACTAATGTCGAACCAAGGACTTCCATTAGCCTACCCAACTACTGGGGTGAGTCATAACACAGCGTAAGGTAGGTTGTATTAGTAAGAGTCAACAAATAAAAACTGAGATCACAAAATATGGTTCTTAATCCTATTATTCTGCATTGACCAGCACTTCATGATCTTCCAGGGTTTCATCTAGGTCAGCGGTCTCCAACCAAGATAGAGATGGACTAGAAACTAATGAAGGACATCACATTTCATAGCTACTGTCCTCTAGAGCAGCGGTCTCCAACCTTTTTTGCTTGCTGTCGGTTTATGCCCGACAATATTTTCACGGACCGGCCTTTAAGGTGTCGCGGATAATACAACAAAATAAAACTAGTACCGGTACCGAAAAAAGAAAATTTATTCATAACACACGTGAAAAGACCCAGGAAAACCGAGTAAACGATAAAAACGATAACAAAATAACGCTGAAAACCGATAAAACCCCTGAAAACCATACATTTCACACCTGAGCCTCAACTCTCGCGGCCCGGTACCAAACGACTCACGGACTGGTACCGGTCCGAGGCCCGGGGGTTGGGGACCGCTGATCTAGGTCACAAAACACTCACCTCAGACTTAACACACAGTCGCCTGTTGCTAGAAAATATCTACTAAGCTGCAAAAAGATTGCATGCTTTTTTCACCCACTGAATTATATTGAAAAAACTGAGTAGGCCAGGGAAAATGTATTTACTCATCATCATGGGGATAGTTTTGTTTTTCAGAAGGTGTTACAGTACAACCATCCCCATGCATGCCAGCCATTACTTAGCTAGTTGTAGGTGTTGCTGTAGTTCAGGTAGTGCAGGTCATCTACTAATCAGAAGTTTGCTGGTTCAATCCCTGGCTGCTCCAGTCTCCATGCTTGTTCAGCTGCAAGATATTTACCCCAAGTTGTTCTCCGATGCATCCATCTGTGTGTGAATGTTAGATACAAAGCACTTACACAGAACAAGCATAGAGTAGAAAAATGCTATATGAGAACCAGTCCATGTACTATTGTAGCAGCATGGTGGTTTGAAAATAGCATAGATGGTTAAAAAGAGTCTTAGTTGTAAATCAGTGGTTTTACTATAAGATCTGAATGCTTCTTCATAGCTTTTCAGTTTCACCTGCAAGGCCAGGAAGGAAATTTTTCTGGTTATCCCTTCTTAGTAGAAATTTATGCTGGTAAATGCATTGCTTTGTTACAATGGAGATAATAGGAGATAAGAAAAGATTAGACGATAGCTTTTATGTTTTTAAAGATGTGTGTTTTAAGAACGTGCCGACTCTTAAGTCTTTTTTGCAGCAAATGTGAAGCCACGTCTAGTTAGCTTAGCATAAAAACAAAAATGGGGAACCCTCTATCCTCGTGGCACTGTCCGAAAGATAACTGATCCAAGCATTAGATTCTGAACTCCAGAAAGAATTCCTACATAGAATTGTTTTCCAATGTACGTGACAGTTAGGTCCATAAGATTTTAAGCAATGACAGTTTTTAACAAAAGTTAAAACTTTTACGTTTAAGTTTAACAAAAGTATTGCATTACCTAGGAATTTCATGACAAATAATCAGATAAAAAAGAGTTCTTTTTTTCCAGGTATTGATCTTGCATTTAACAACTCTTCACTGGATTCTAAATAAAGAAAACAAAATAAAACCTTCAGAGAACATAGGAATGGCCAAATGCGATTGGACAGCTCAGCAACACCAAAGTGCCTGGAATACGAAAGCAGAAAATGACAGTGGATGATAAAATAATTCTTTCTTTGGTTGAAAAAAAATCTAACTCAAGACAAGAACACTTTAAGAAGGGTTGGCATATCACTGTCAGTGTCTACAATCTAGAGACACAGATGATTTACAACCAAGTGCAAACCACTAGTAATGCACAAAAGCAAGGTTAGACAAGATTAGACAAATCCTGCCTTTTTGGTTGCAATGGAAATATTTAACGTAGAATGAAATTCACAGAAATAATCATTTTCTTCTTTAAATGGCTTCCTCGTTGATGCAGACCACCCATTCGTTCTACAATAAAGTAGAATAACACAGATGTAATACAGTTATCTGCATGTTCATACTGTAACACTATGGTTACAAAGCTATGGTAATGGCTGAATCTATTTGTTGTTGATTTATTTAGGATGTCACCATCTCTGGACAGATTGAACTGTCCTAGTGTCCCCTGGTGGTTGCACTGTATAACTACATTCTCAAAACCAGAACTCCCGTTCACACACCCAGACCCTGGATCCCCACATCTTCTATATTCTGCTTACTTGGTACTACTTAGTTGGGACTAGTCTGACTGATGAACTCGTTTTATTGTTGTGGAAATAGTAAGATCCAGCTCACTAGTTTACCCAGTTAACATCAGGTGTCAAATGTGGACACATGCTACAGATTTAAGGTGCTGGGGGAAGAAGAAGCGAGTGAGAGACGGGTGGCCGAGGGTAGAGCAACCAAGGGGGTGTTGCTGATCAGGCAGAGGGCAGGGTTAAAGAAAAAGTAGGAGGTGTTCTGTTTCCAGATGGAAAACCAGGAGGATGAAACACTCCCTGATCATGTCTTTTACTTTCATGTACAACACAGTTCTAGCTGTCAACGTACACGCAAATATTGCAAAAGCAGAAAAATGGATGGTAAATGAACCCAATTAAACTGACAAATAGGCACTGTCACACATCTTTATTAGCATGAATGCACGCTAATGCATTAATTCGCTAATACACAATCTTGTAGCCTTGAATACACAACAGTTAAAAGAAAAAACAACTGAGCCTCCTGAGCGCCTGCCATCTTCAGGCATGAAGATGTTGTCAAGATGACCTGCTGAAGTTCAAATGGAGCATCAGAATAATGAAGAAAGGTACATTTAAATGCATTTTTACAAATCATGGTTGTTGGGTATTTTAGAAACTGTCGATCTACTCATGATTTCCTGGACACCTATTTCAAGAGTTGTGAATGGTTTTTTAAATAAATCCAGTGAGCACCTTGGTGGTGCGAGAGGTCAGAGAACAATTGCTGATACAAAGGCAACAGCAACTCAAATAAACCACTTGTGAAAACCAAGGTATGCAGAAGAGCATCTGTCACTATGTTAAAGATAGAGAGATGAAAATAGTTGCTCCCCATTTTATTTTATGCTCAAAGACACTTTCTTTTGGTAAGACCACTGTAATGTCAGTTTTACTGTTATGTAAGTTCCACAAGCAGAAACATGATGCTGACGCTACACTAGAAGAAGTAGTGACCGTAGTAAAGACACAGCCCGTGCGCCAAAAGACCTGATTAATCTGACATTTTTCTATTTTTACAGGTAAGCTGGGGGGTTGATAATAGAAACCAGATATTATAAAAGTGACAGACAGCAGTGGCGATTGATGATAAATGTCTTGTTTGTAGCGAATGTTAAGCTAGAGAGCTCATTTCCAAGTTGGTCCAGTTGTTAGCCTGTGCCGATGTAGTTGTGTGTCAGGGGTCGTGTGCGGAGGCGAGGAAGAGATGACCCACACGCAGGACTCTAGGTGCAGAAGGAGGTTTATTGGAAACAGAGACAAAAGATGACAGGATGGCTGGCTGAACTCAATGGACTGGTAGACTAACTGGCTGACTGAACTGAACATGCGACGGGAACAACATCAACATCAATGACATGACAGTGAACGAGTAGAAACAGAAGACTTAAATACACAGACTGATGAGGATGATAATGAGAGACCGGTGAGTACACAGCTGAACATAATCTGGCTAATGACACGAGACGAGCTGACACAGGAAAAGCAGGAAGTGAGAACATGGAAGTGGCAAAATAAACTGAACATGAACAAAACTGAAAGCACTGGGTCAACGACCCAGGAACCCTGACATTGTGAGACGGTACCGAAAGTCTGTGAGCTCCACACAGGTATATTTTTTGGGTTAAAGCCAAACTTAATACGTTTTGCACAATAAGAAAAAATGTGAATCGCTGTATGTTTAGTTCATTGAGAGCGAATGCTGTAGAAATATGTTAAGAAAAACATTTATTTGAAAGGGATTGAGTTGAATAAATAAAGTTAATAAGACAGATTCATAAATAGATTAAAACAGTAGTAAAAACAAGAGAAAACGGTAATCACAGTTCATTATGGTGTTTGTGCACACAGTAAAATGTATTTTTGTGATTTAACCCTTTAAAGCCGGTCGGAGCGGCCGCGCTCCGTTTTGCGTAACTATTTTTAAATCCTGGTAGCTCTGCAACCACGTGAGCTAGCGCAATAACTTTTTTTGCATATGAAACCGGAGGAGTTGTACTTACATCTTATGCCATCAGCTTGTCCTCGGTCACAGTTTCCTTCCACATATAGCTTTGCAAAAACTGCATAAAAAGCACTTGCAGCAACAAAAACATAATATTCCAGAAACACGCTTTGCCGATCCGATCAGCTATTTGTAACACTTCCTACATCCTACAGCGCGAAATATCGCATGTCCGTGATGTCATTTTGCAGAAATGTAGTTTTTTACCATCAGGACCTTATGAGCCTATACTGGTGTTTTTAAAAGTTATGTTTGACTTTATGCTTTTCTGAATAATTTCTGGGATGCTTAGGACTCATATTGCACTGCTGGAAATAGTTTATTTTGATGCATATGCTGCTTTTTTGCAAATTTGCACTATAATATTTATTTTCGTTTTTCCTGCGGTATATAAAAATTGGTGTATTTCAAAAATAAAACTATGAAGACACTCAAAATAAATTTCCTGTTGTGGGAAACTATTTTGTGCAACTTTTTTGTATTTACAGTTTTGAGGGATAAGCCTCTTAAATTTCTCTAACTAGAAATATATGTCATAAAAACAAAAACGCTTTTCAATTTTTTTGTAGTTTATTGCACTTTTTTGCAATGTATGTAATTACTATGCACTTATTCCATATATATCATTAATATTTGGGCTATAATGGTTGTATTGATGTATATCAACTTGAAATGCTTCCAAAAATGGCACTACAGCATGTAAAAATATAATATAAGCTCTGGCGGACTTGGTTCTATGGTAGGTCTTAAAGGGTTAAGCAGTTTATAAAAGGGGTGCATGTGAGTATGAAACTGTATACATTTGGGAAACGTAATGTTAGCTACAGTGTCAGTAGTGAAGAGGCAGTGTACGGCCCGCGCGCCGAAGAGAACTGATTAATTTGACATTTTTCTGTTTTTACAGTTGTGAAAAATAAATATGTTGCACCCAAGATGAATTGGCCCATCATTTCAGCGGTGTAACATAAGCACTGAAGCAGAAGAGGTGAACTGCCTACTTAGATGTTTCTGTACGTTTTCACTTGTTTATTAAATTAAGGAGTTTGGGGTAATGCTTGTCTTTTGTTTGTTTTTTGTTGAACACAGGGTTTAGGTACCACCTTTCCTTTGGAATAGCTTGTTTTGTTTATTATTTTGGCCTTTGTTTACCCAGATTTAATGCTTTCAGGTTTTGGCTGTTGGGTAGGGCTTTGGGGACCCTTATGTTGCACTCCTGTACCCCTAGACTGGGACGTAACATTAGAGAAGAGTTGTTAAGTTAAGCTAATTAACATAACACATTTAAACATGAGATTTTTTAGCCAATAAAGCTAACTAAGCATTAAAACACATTTTAAAGCAATCAGGAAACAAAAAAATGGCTAAGCGGGAAAAACAATCAGCACAGCACATCAAGCTTCATATTAACATATTAGCTCTCATTTAAATATATCTCAAGCCTCTATTCAGGCTGCTGCCACAGTTTTCTTTCAAATCCTCATCACTTCATTTTATCTCATGTTTCCTTCTTGTCTCTGTGTCTCTCATTCAGCCTGTCTGTGCCTGTCTCTGGCATACCAAAGGTTCCTGTCCTCTACTTCTTCTAATAGTTTTCCACTCTCGCTCTCCCTTCTCTGTTTCTCAAAGCTTCTTCCTGCAACACTTTTTTTTGGTTTGCCCTCTCTTCTCTTTCCAACACACATTCTGATTTAATTTGAAATAATTAAATTCTTTTAAACAGTAAGTTAAAATTAACCAAGAAACACTACGACTCCTTGAAACACTTGCACTGATTCCAAGCATGCTTATTCGGCAAATTAGTTTGTGGCAACCCAAGTATTACACATTGTTGCTTGCGCGCGCGCGCGCACACACACACACACGCACACACACACACACACACACACACAGACTCATTAAGTTGCACTGCTTCAACCTCTGCCCTTACAATAAAGGCAAGCTTGAACATGTAAGCTACTGTGGATATATGTAGATATGGTTTACAACTTTTTCTGGATTTTCTATTTTTAAAACCTTTTGACATCAGAACAACAAATCCCCACGAGCTAAACGCTTAGGGTTAGTGTCATGTGATATCAATGTGAAGGTCAGAAATAACATATTTTCTGTTTATTTATTTTCAGATTAGGATTAATTAGTGTTTAGTTTTAAATTCTTTGCATTTGCAGTTCTGTCAAGTTACAAATCGTTTTCGTAGTGTATTTGCCAGTTTTCAGTCTAATCGTCATCAGTCCAGTAAATTTGTAGTTTTCATTATTACATCTAAAAATGTCAGCAGTTCTGGAAAAATATTCTTTGGACAGATGAAACCAAAATCAACCTCTACCAGAATGATGGCAAGAAAAAAGTATGGGGAAGGCGTGGAACAGATCATGATCCAAAGAATACCACGTCATCTATAAGACACGGTGGAGGCAGTGTGATGGCTTGGCTGACATGGCTGCCAGTGGCACTGGGAGAAGCAGCTGAAGGAAGTCTGAGGTGTTCAAACACACACTGTTAGCTCAAATGTAGCTAAATGCAGACGATGATCCAAAACATACAGCCAAAGCAACCCAGGAGTTTATTAAAGCAAAGAAGTGGGATGTTCTTGAATGAACAAGTCACTCAACTGATCTTAAACAATAGAGCTTGCATTTCACTTGTTGAAGACTAAACTTCGGACACCAGCATATGGTGGTGTCCATGAGTTCAAGACTTCTTGCTGTCAGTCCCAGCAAAGAGTTTTCAATCAAATATTAGAAATTTCAGTTATTTAATTTGTCCAATTACTTACTGAAATAACAAGATCGTGTTAAAAAAAAAGCTTTATACTAACTGCATAATTTTATTTTAATAATCAGTATTAACAAAATTCATTTTAAAGTATTTTTAGTTGAAAGGTTATCTGCTTTATTTCTGTGTGATGTTTAATATATTGACTTCCCCTAATATTAGAGGATCAAATCAATAGAGTGTGCTGCTTCAGAACCTGCTTTTTAATGCTGGCATTTCTTTTATCATTCCTTCACATTGTGAATTACTTTCTATCAACAAACTTTAGGTCGGACTGCTTAAGTATATATCTTGTGTTGTGGGTGTGTTTTATTGTTGTGCAGTTGTTGAGACTGTGAAGGGTGTAGCGTTGAGGCTGGGTCTTCCAACTTAAAAGGATTTCAGCACAAAGTGCCATCTGGTGGACAACCATGTACACCCACACTCAAACACGTGTACCTTTTTTTCAGTTGTGAAGCAGAAAGCAGTGGAGTTGGCTAAGTTGCAGCGTCACCACCACAGAAAAGGAGAGCTGTGGATTCTCTGGGCTCCCAACATGGCGTGGGCCAGACTCTGACCAATCCACTCACTTGGCAGAACTTTGACACAGTTTTAATCGAATGCTTTGTTGACCTCAGTCATCTAAGCCAATCAAACTTCGAGCCCGCCTCATATAATTCTACATTGCAGTAATGAGACACACAGTGAATTCTACTTTAAGCGACATGGTTTTTAAGACATGGCAGAGTTTTAACTCTTAACTCTGGCTTTAGTCAGCATCCAAATCAAAAAAGAAAAAACCATAATACTAACAACTGCCAGATTTTACGATCCAAACAGGAACAGGAAAGGCACCACTCATAGCCTCTTTCTGGCTCCCCCAGTAACAATCAAGGGGCAACAGTATACAGACCTGTTTAGATCTCTTATTGGAAATCAACAGACTGAAAACCAAGCAAAAAAAGAAAGTGATGAAACTACAAAAATGGCAACAAAGGGATACAGAGTGTTAACAAAGATATAGAAAACAGTTGCAAAAAGAAAGAAAATGAAGGGACACGAGTAATTTAATTATATATATATATATATATATATATATATATATATATATATATATTAGGGGTGCAACGATACACAAAATTCACGGTTTGGTTCGGTTCGATACTTTGGTGTCACGGTTCAATATTTTTTCAATACAAAAAATGTTCATGCCTTTTTAATTTGTCATTTATTTAAATTATAAATATATATTTTAACTCAAACGTACAGTTTTTAAATTTAATGTTGCTGAAACAACAAAATAATGAAAAAAAATCACTCATCTTTGGAAAAGAGAGTTTATTACAGAGAAATGTCTCTTTCCAAAATAAAAGCTATACTATACGCTTCTTCTGGGCTATATTCTCAGCAGCATATTAAACATATCAGGTCCCCATAAGGAGAATCATGTGCTAACGGCTGTCTAAATGACTCGGGTAAAGTTTGTAGCATGCGTGCTTGTTGTTTTTGTCTGCTTCCACTTGTCTTTGCACTAGGATGATGTCGGCGTAAATGTGCAGTCATATTCATTGTGTTCCCACTAGTGCTGTCAGCGTTAATCTTGTTAAAATGACACTGACGCCATAACGTGGCAAATCTCCGTTAACGAGTTACAGCGATCGCCCCGTGTGTGGGGCTGGACGGCGTCAACACGTTAACAAGCTAACTGCGCTAACGCACTAGTTTCCACCAATTGATCATTGCGTGGCACATCCGACACACTGTTTTACTTTTGTCGATGATGCGCTTACCATCAGGGTCATACTTCACATGAAAACCAAAATAGTTCCAAACGCCAGATCTGAACGAAGCATTGAGGCAGTGTTGCAACGAGCTTAGCTTCTGTCTTGCTAGCTTGCGCTGCGCTCAGTGGATCTGCACTCGACAGTGCAGCCTCGGCAGAGTAGTCGAACGCAGATGAGCGCTCAACACAGACAGCATCGTCAGAAGAAAAGTTGATAAAATAAATAAAAATAAATTATATTGCTCGATACATATGCGTACCGAACCGAAAGCACTGTATTGAACGGTTCAATATCGATACGAGTATTGTTGCACCCCTAATATATATATATATAATATTAATAATGGATTGCATTTATATAGCGCTTTTCGGGACCCTTCAAAGCGCTTTGCAATACCACTATTCATTCACTCTCACATTCACACACTGGTGAAGGCAGCTACAGTTGTAGCCACAGCTTCCCTGGGGCGCACTGACAGAGGCGAGGCTGCGCCATCGGCCCCTCTGGCCAACACCAGTAGGCGGTAGGTGAAGTGTCTTGCCCAAGGACACAACGACCGAGACTGTCCGAGCCGGGCCTCGAACCGGCAACCTTCCGATTACAAGACGAACACCCAACTCTTGAGCCACGATATTTATATTATATATATATAATATAAATAAAAATCCCCTCTCGCCCCTGCGGGCAGTCTATCCTTCAAGCTGGGGTCTGGTGTGGTCTCCCTTTGCTTGTGTCTTCTTGGCATTTATAAATGTTTTTGATTAAAACACACACACACACACACACACACACACACACACACACACATATTTATTGCGCAGTATCTTTGCTGCGCTCTTCTGGTCATTCTCGACCATGCCAGAGGGCGTGCCCCATTTTGATTTCGGGACTTCCAGGCCACACTTGGCACAGATGTTTCTCTATACAATGCCGGCCACTTGGTTATGGCGTTCCATGTATGCCCTGCCTGCTAGCATGTCTGGTGTGATTTAAACAGCATAAATTCACCCAAAGTGCTTTAGAGAGAGGCACATTTACACTCTCAGTCTCCAAAAAACAAATGAAAACATGAAAAGCATGAAAAGTATGTTGTGTTAACTAATTATTGTAGAAAGTAAAAATCACACTGATTTAGTGATCATTAAAATGTGTTTGGAATATGCAAATTAATGATAAGTCCTCTGATAAGTCATGACACACTGCCTACATAATCTTCCTTTTTGGGTTAAAAGGTTATCGATATTGGTATTCACAATACTGGACCTGTATTTACTTGATATCAGATCAATACCAAAATCAAAATCGCACACCACAAGTTTTTCCTTTCATTAGCTGAGGGAGGAAAAAATATATTTGAAGATACAATTTTCCTATGTATCTGCACAGTGCAGATACATATACATGCAGACATGAAATCTACGTGAAAACGGCACATTACATATAGTTTTTTAAAAAGTCAATATGAGATTATTCATGGTTCCTCGCTAGCTTTGCGTTAGCATGCTGTCTATGTACACAAATGAGATACTAGGCTCCTCCATGTCTCACAAGAAGGCATGAACTCCTGGTTCATGGTTTGTACCAGGAGTTAAAGCTGTAAGATGTCTGCTTTTGTACATGTTTTAAAATGTCAGTGGGGCAGTTTAAATTATTTTTGGTGGATTTTTGACATGCATTCTGAGTCTACAAGCAAGTAAAGAATAAACATTAAAAAATATGTAAAAAAAAAAAAAAAAATCTCAAAAATGGTTTCTTATTGATCGACCATTTTTTGCAACCTCATACCACCCCCTGGTGATCATGTTGGAAGATTACAGTTGCAGCACAGATGCATAAAAAATCATATCAACCTTCATTTTACTTTTTTTAATTGTCTTTAAACTACTGATTAGATTATATATATGTATATTATTGGATTTATGCACATTACACTACATATGTTAGGCTCCCACAAAAAAATAGTGAAATAATTACACGTATTATATGTAATTTAACTGTTTACATGAGGTCCCTCTGGTTTGCAGATCAAACACTGGTTGATCAAAATTCCTCTTTATTTAATATACAATAACAAGTAACAACAAGTACATGCACAAACACACATAAACATGCACAAACACACATAAACATGCACACACACACATTCGAGTAACTTTTCATCATACCAGATCAACATATAAAAGTATAAGTGTGCAGAGACAAAATCAATCTCAGAGTCCACAAGCTGGTACTGCAGGAAGGAGAAATCAAATCAAATATGCATATCAGTCTGCCTATATGCCACATCTCTCTCTCTCATCTGAAATCTGGCTCAGCTACAAGTTTTAACCTCTGATCCCAACGGGTCATAGCCCACTGTCAACGCGAGTCCAGATGGAGCTGACGTTTCTTTCATTGGTGAATATCTGAACAAACGGATTGTGCATGTCATCTTCAGTGTTGGGTAAGTTACTTTAAAAAAGTAATTAATTACTAATTAATAATTACTTAGTCAATATTGTATTTAAAATACTTATCTAATTACTGTGTCAGAAAAGTAACTTAATTACTAAATAAGTAATTTAACTAAATACTTCTTAAAATCCCGATAAACCTTGAGTGGACAAACAATAGAAATTAAACTCTTTAAATAATATTTTTTTCTTTTTAAAGACAGAGACTCTACAGTACGCAGCGGTAGCATCTCTTCCATAATGTAGCCTGCAATCATTTTTTTAAGCTCACCTTCAGACGCTTTCTGTGCTGCTGAAGAAAAATCACGTTTTGCCTGCTTAGCAGGAGTTGCCGCGGTGTTATCCATGGATGATGAGCAAGGATCACTCAGAAGTGTTAGTCTATGCTTTCGTGTCAGGCGCTTCAGTAGATTACTCGTGCTATTAACAGCAGCCGATAGTTTTTTTCTCCCCAGGACATAGCTTACATATTACTGTAATATTCTTGTCTGCTTGTTTCAGAAAAATGAAACAACGGGAATATGTCCATTTCAAAAAACAGCCACACGCTTCAGCCGAGTCCGACATCTTCCGCTTTAGAATACGACTGTGCAGCAAACCGGCGTGAAATGACGTTCAGCTGCACTACAGCAATGTTAAAGAGCAGAGTTTACTTTTACGTTTAGAAGATAAATTATTGAAATTAAATAATGATATTCAGCGAGTTTAATTATTTTACAATGCAACGCATGTACATTGTAAGTAACTGTAATTAAAATACCTAAGAAATGAACAGTATTTAGTTACTCTACTTTTTCAGTGGAAAAGTAATTTAATTACAGTAACGCATTACACCCAACACTGGTCATCTTTTAATCACATTAAATGTTTGTCAAATGTTTAGTAACTCCTTTAATGATAATTACTTCTAAAAGCTAGCTTCTAAAAGGTAGCTTTCTAGGCCGTAGGCGACCACCATTGCCACTTGTGTTTTGAAATGCATTGTGGGATATCTGACTGCCCCAAGTATAACCTACCTGTCACTACCCGATCCGTACCGGAAACCCGATCGGTGCCCCGCATGCGCGAAAGGTGTCTACTTCCGGTCGAAGCATTTACGATAGTTACGGGTCAGAGCATCTGTTAAGATGTTAAGAATAACAAGTATCTCTTAAAATGTTTCCGATAATGAAACATTTAATATAATGTAGACAAAAATGAAAAATAAAAAGATAGTTACGGATCAGGACTCCCCGATCCTTACTGCGCATGTGCAAAGTCGGACCGTACAAATCGGGTCTACCCGATCCGTACCGCGCATGTGCAGGGGTTTTCTTCTTCTTCTGTTCGTTTAATGGCAGTTTACTCCCCAGTGTAAGAGGATACTGCCACCTGCTGATTGAGCGAATGAACCCTATTGTAAACTGAATTAGCGTCATTACAAACGTGTGATAAGTTTGATTTAGTGATAGTCGAGTGTGTTTATGCTTGTCTGTGAGGAGAGGATTGATTGGAATAGTGATGGTGATGTCCGCTATCACTGTCAATTGTCAGTGAACACTTAATCTGGCTGATGAATCTTTACGTGACATATTACAAAGTCTGTATTATTAACTCTGTAATTAGGCGCCATTCTTCTTATTTTACGGCGCTGTTGTTTGATCGGGGAACGCTCTCTGTTGAGGAGAAAAGCGTGAATTTGTTTGTATACGGATTATCCATTGTTTAAATGTCCCGGTAGTCAAAAAGGAGGCAGAGCTGTTGAGAAATGCTGGGAGCTAACTGGGCGCTAACCGTGTCCCTCAAATATATTGAATGTCGCAATGTTGGCAAAGAGAGGAAGTGACGTAAGATTTGCGCATGTGGGGTACCGATCGGGTTTCCGGTATGGATCGGGTAGCGACACTACCTCCAGTTCATAGCAGTTGATCAGCTAGGATTGATCTGTCTTGACTTACTTTGCACGGTAACCAATCAGATGTTAGACAAGCTGCAGCAGCAGCATTAAGCCCGCCCCCTGACTTTGGAGGGTGAGGCTGACAGATAAAATGCATTCAAGAACACAGCTGCAGGGCCAGGAGTGCCAAAATGAATTAAATAAATGCATCATTAAATTATTAATTAATTAATTAATTAATTAGGTTTGCATTGAGTGTGACAAACATGGGCAGTCTTTACTGATTTAGAGACATCACATTTTAAACATGGCCAGGAAAAGAGATGGAGCACATGAAGGTACGTTTTTCTCACACATATGGGTCCTGCAAGATGATAATGTGCTGCCTGAATGACAGATTTCTAACCTTGGAATGCAGTGAGATTTGCTCAATCACCACTGAATTCAAAATACACTAATGTGGGAGTGCCAGAAACTGCAGTACCTACAGTGGCCACTTGAAACTAGCTCAAAATGCAAATGAATCCCCAAACACTCTTTAAGACAGCTTATTAACATTAAAAACCATGTACGTAGTCTGATATGATTTCCTCCTTGTGCACACAAACAGATTTTTTGATAGTCCACCAAACTGGACTTAAATTTAGGGACATGTCTGCTTTGACAGGTATGTCATCACATACACCTGGCACCGGTAGCTGTTTTCTTAACTACCTTTTATTAGAATTGCTGAACATGAACATGTTTGTAATATTAATATCTTTTGAAAGATATTTTATGGAAAAACCTCAACCAGTAATAAAGCGGCTACATGCCATTCAGGATGTTTCTTTTCAATTTTGGTGCATGAAAATCTGGTATCGTACTGGTCTATTATTTAGCACAATTAGGAAATGTGAAAAATCAGCACATTTTGTCAAACACAGATAATTTATCACAAAAAAAAGTCATTTGTATGCCAAAAAGTAAGTTTTTTGACTTCATTTCAATTTCTAATAGCATTATCTGCTTTGCAGTTAAACTCATCAAACTTAAATTATGTTATTTGTAAGTCTATGGGGATATATTCTGTCTTTAGTGCTAATGTTTTAGCCGTTGGCTGTAATGTTAGCTAGTTCATGGCTATAGGAGTCTGCGTAAGTTGTAACAGCAACAGTCTGGGTTAGTTGTAACAATAATGCAGATGTTACAACTTACCACACTATTACTTTAACTTATATTAAACAAGTTGGGGCAACGACATCAGCAGAGAGAGGTTCACTGGTCGCCTTTGTATATGCGGTTAATGCTATTGGCAACACAATTCCTCCACTGTTTGTGTTCCCACACATACATTATGCAGACCACTGTGTCAGAGATGGACCAGCAGGAAGTACTGGTAGTGGAAATAAATCAGGATGGGTGCAAGGTGCACTCTGCAAACCACACCAAGGTAAGCCATGATAAAAAGTAATGGAATTGCGATGCTGGTGAACAACTAGATTTTTTCAGCTTCATTGTTATGTTCAAAATTGGTGCAAGAGTTGTAGGTTATAATGCCCACTGAGCCAATGAGGCCAAACTCAAGGAAGACCAACCAAAATGAATGAAATATTCAGTTGCAGAAAATTCCATAATTTGTCTTTTTTGGGGGGTTGGCATATGTTCAAAAGCTAGATTTCTGCATTCTGTCACACACACACACACACACACACACACACACACACAGCTACATAAATGGCTCTAAGTGCATTCATGTGTTGAATAAAAAAGATTACATGTTAATGTTTTGTTAGTACCCTTATTTCATTGTTACATTTCACCCCAGGATATGTTACAACTAACCCAGACTATGGGGTTAATTGTAACATTTCACTCTTCGTGTTGCAATGCATACCATGCAATGGGTAATTGTGCTGCAGAGAAAAAAGCCGCACTATTTAATAGCCGAGACATGTAAATACTTTGCATTACATTTTGAATCCACTACCTTAAAAAAGCTCCAATTTACAGACAGAAATGTCAAAAATGTTACAACTATCCCCGGTCTCCCCTACATTTGAAAGTGTATTCCTCTCCCGCTTTCACTCCCGCTTCGTTGTTAAAGGAGCTTGCAAAGAAAGCTCCGCTTCGTCCGCCATTGTTATACACAAAATTCTTCTTCTTCTGCTAAATTTATGCGAAAGGTCACTCCACCTATGTTAGAAGCATTTGAATATCTCTGGCTTTCCAGCCACAAATTAAATTTAAATCTCTTTCATTTCAGATGCAAAGCAGCAGCATTCAAATGTAGTTTAGTGATCTTCCTGCTTCTGTTTTGGCTCTCAAGAAGAAATCATCATTTTGGATCTTTTTATTATTTTTGTTTGTTTGTTTGTTTGTTTTGCTATTTAACTCAAAGCTTACAACCTTTAGTTGTCTCATTAATTAATAACTCGCTTTGCTGCTTTCTTTACAAGCATCATGTGATTTCCATGTATATGAGGTAGTTTTGAATGTGGAAAAAAAGCTGTGAAAATGCAACCTCAACCCCAAATCATGAATTAACTATGATTACCCAAGTTTTATGGAAAAGGCCACTTCAGTTTTAAAGTAACACCTCAAGTCACGCAAAAAGAAAACATCTGGGAAACAAAGTATTTGGCATCATCATGCTGGAAATGATTAAAACCCATTTTTAAAGCTATGGAACTCCAGCTAACCATGGTGGGAGGGAGGAAACGTCAATGAACCTCACCATTTTTTTATTTTAATTATATTTTTGCTATTTAAATTGTTATTCAAATGAGTATTTAAATCAAGGGTGTAGATTTGGCATGGATGGAAGGGACATGTCCCCACCAATAATTTGATCTCTTCGAGTAAAGAAAAACTAACCCGATAGAAAAAAAAAAGATCTGTCAGCGTCTCATTCACCCAGCGGTGCAGAAAGAGTTAAATTACGTCCTCTACTGGAGTCCTACCTCATGTGACAAATATGGCCAATGTGATTGGCTGAGCCTTTCAGGGAGCTCTGTTTACTTTTAGCAGCGGCAAACCTGCGCTGCCAGGAGGAGAGGAGGGCGGCAGCAAAGAGGAAGAACCTGGATATAAGAAAGTATTTTTCAAAGAAACCTGTAAGTCACTTAAACTCAAGTTCACTCATAAAATGTGTCCGTCATAATAATGTTACAGGCTATGCTAGGGCCATACATGCCAACCCTCCCGATTTTTCCGGGAGAATCCCGAATTTCAGTGCCCCCACCGAAAATCTCCCGGTGCGACCATTCTCCCCAATTTCTCCCGATTTTCCACCCGGACAGCAAAATTGAAAAACCATATCCCAGACTGGCCCAGCCAATTCCAGTGTCCAACAATGGCTACTATTACTGCAGCTACTTAGTTTTAATATTACTCTTATTACTCTCTCTGGGTCGCAAAAGAAACTTTTAACATATTTTCAGGCGAGAATGTAACTGTGTAAACTTTAAATATCTGAGCCGGAGAGAACAGCAAACTCCGGTCATTCAATGTTCAGATGTTGGTGTACTGTAACTGAAGTAATGTTGTTGAGTCCTTAAAGTCATATTCTTTTATTGTCATGACTGTATTTGAAGCTATTTTTATTTTTGTATGACACCTGATTTATATGGAATATGGCTGAAGTAAACTAAAGTCTAAAATCAGTCAGTCATTTGTTTAATAGTAATTTAACATTATATAATTCACATGTAAAACTATGAATTGTAATTTTAAACTGTTTAAAAGCTGGTAGAATAGCATATGTAGGCAAGTATATTTCTCCTTTTGTTATGAAGAAGCAAAAAAAGAAAAAAGAAACGGGGCAGGGTTTGGTGAATCATCCGTCCCCACCAATGCCAAAACCAAATCTACGCCCTTGATTTAAATGAATCCTAGAGTGCTTTGATGACTCATCCATGAGGTCTCAGGCCTCACATGCTTGCGTTATGGTCAATGATTTTTTTTTTTGCCTGTCCCGTTTGGCTCTTTTGCCATCAGAATTATTGTCTAAAGGCGAAGAAAGCTGCCCAACGGATTTACTTTACCAAATGGACCATCCCAGCCTTGTTATGGTTCTGGGTCAGTGTTGACCCAGCATTTTGAGTTTCTTATATTTTGGTTTATTTTTGCATTATGGATTGTTTTCTGATGTTCTGGTGCTTTGTTTATTATTATTATTACTATTATTATTATTATATTATTATTATTATAGATGTGTTTCTGTTATTCTTGGTGAGGGATCAGTTCTTAGGTTTTGGGTTCTCATGTGTATTGCAGTTTCTGTTCAGTGTCTAGTCTGTCTCTCAGTGTCGGGTCTGCATCTTTGTTTAGTGGTTTCTTGTTTCCTGTTTTATTGTGAAAGTCTTTGTCTTATGTTAGTGTGTGCAGCTTAGCTCCCCCTGTCTCGTTAGCCCTGATCTCTCCCAGCTGTGTCTCCCTCCTGTTACCCATTCCCTGATTACCACCCTGTGTATATTAGCCCTGTGTTGTCCTCAACCCAGTGTCGCGTCGTACCATCAGATTATGCCTGTGTGTTTCTGTTTTTCCATATTCAGTGTTCACTTCATGTTTTGTTTTCGTACCAGCAATAAAGCTGACGTTTTTTGAGTTTCAAGTTAGTGTCCGAGTCCTGCGTTTGGATCCTCCTCTCAGCCTGCCCGCACACAGAGCCCTGACAAGTCTTGCCGTAATGGTCCATTTGATTCACATTTTATTTTTTATTTTCCATTGCTAGATACGGGACAGACTTGAATGAGGAAAAGAAAAGGGAGAAAGGGCAAAAAACAAAAACCAACAAAATAAGCAGACAAAAAATACATATATCAATCACCTGGATCACCCGTTAAGAGCAATAGAATAAACAACATCACCATAATCTATGTGAATATAACAGTAAATACTAAATGTTAAACATTATTGTGCAGCACGTAAGATCGACAGCGCACAGTGTGCTTTGAGGTAGGAGCCAAAAAGGGTGTAGTTTGTGTGTGTGTGTGTGTGTGAGCACCCGTGTGTACACCTGTGAGCATGGACGCGCTTGTTTTTAAAAGGTTTCATGTAATGATCTGCTAGAGGGTGTGTGTGTGTGTGTGTGTGTGTGTGAGGGGGGGGGGGCACTGCCCCATCCTCCAGGGCATGAAACAGGTATGGAGGAGATCAATGATTTAACAATAAGAAAGAGATATTGTACGTTACCAGTCCATTAAATATACCTTATTAGCGGTAATCAGCACCATAGAAATGGGCCAATAGGGTCTCCTACAACTGCTAAGTGTATTCCTCTCCCGCTTTCACTCCCGCTTCCTCCGCCATTGTTATGCACAAAATTCATCTTCTTCTTCTAAATTTATGCAAAAGATTCTCCTGTATGACCCGCAATGAATCCTAGGATATGGTGGACTACGAAGGATGCACCAGACCCATCCTTCAAATCTGGGGAAAAGGAGGACGCATTTGTCGTCGCATTTGGAGGACTCTTCAAATTTGGACAGCCTTTGTCACATCACTGTGATGCCATTGCTTACAGATGCGTACTTTGAAGCATGCTACCCCTGAATTTGGAAACACCCAAACCGAACAAATCCTAAACTGGGAAAAACAACTAAAACCTGAACACATGTGATGACTTGGGAACCTAAGACATGAAACATGAAACCCGACCATGGACATAGACATGGACTCGCATGGAACACAGAGATACTGCATACAGATACAGATACTGTTTTGCCCAGTGATTTGAACTACTTTATTAATTGGCCATTGTCAATCACTGGCTACACCTGTCATGCAGCATGTTGTGTGACAGCAGAGCAGCAGAAGAAAAAACAATGAAATGATTTTGGTCATTTTTTGTGCAAATTATTTGACAAATTAAGAAAAGGAATTAAACCTACACCACCTGATAACTCCTCCACTCCTGCTGAAATGTAGAATTTGTAGAGGGCACTCCAGGAAGCAAGAAGGAATTGCATGCCAATGCCAATGATTCTCTGACAAAGTAATGTTTAACACACAAAATTGTAATTGTATGTAAAGATAGTTGTTTCTAACTTTGGCAGTGCCATGATTGTTTTTTATTATCACATATGAACAATGAAAGTATGAGTTTTCAGGGAAAATGTTAATGCGGTTGGGGTACAAACCTTTGAGCAGTCAAAACTAAGAGTCATTAATAAGGAAATCAAAATTAAACTAAAGTACAGTTCTTGAGTAAATGTGGTCAGTTTCAAGGCTTTTTGTAACAGAAGAAGTTCCTTCTCTGCTGACAGTTTCTTATGCCATAGGATGCAGTACCACTCTTCTCGAGGACGCCACAGAAGCCATTAGTCGGGCAGCTTGGAATATTTTCATATTGCATCTGTTCTCCACCCACCCACAGCCACTGACCAGCCAGGTTACACAGACCTGTCCACACCTGCCAACAATGAACACAGAGACAATTGTAAACATGGTGTATGAGTTTCTCAGCAACACGCATACGCTGTAGGAAACTGTCCAACCTCATCAGTGGTAGCTTGTTGTGCTCTCTCCCGTGCATAGGTGTGGTCATCAGTAGTGATCAGTGTGGCCAGGTCATAGCGATGGTTCCTGTAGGGAGAGTTGGGATCATTTGTGTCCACTGCACCCAGAGACCTGCAGTGGTTTAATGCCTCCTCCCACGTCTTATTCTCCTTCACCAAAACCAGTTTCTCATCATAACACATGAAAGAATGATCGACATAGCAACCATGAGTCCACCATACACCATAATTCTTATATACACAGTCTCCATTTTGACTTGCCTCTGAAAGAAGACGAAGCAGAGAAGAAATATTAATTACTAGAAAAGCCTTTTTGTGTCTTTTTGTGTTGATCATGTATATGTGTGAAAGTTTTCTGTACTTAACACCAAATACTTTTTTCAGTGCAGTTTCAACCTCGGCACATCTAACAAAATTGCAAAACATGCTGAGAAGCGGCAAATCTGGGCCACCAACTATGGCAAAATAGCCTATGAAAAGTGCTTCAATTAAATAACAAACAAACAGACAAATAAATAACTATAGTACTTTACAATACAAAGTACTCTTGTGTTAATACCAAAAAATTTGGTCTTGCAATCTCTATAATAACTCAATAACTATCTCAATAATTTGCACTCACACCTAAACAGGTGTTATTCTAAGATAAATATTTGAGCTTGAAAACATGTTACTTACGAGAATCACCCCACTTGGTGAAGCTAGTTATCTCGTCTCCTCTGGACCATTTCCATGTACTTGCATTAGCTCGATATAACCCGATCCACCCTCGGCCATCAAAAAATGTGTTCTCTTGTTCATTTCTGATTGTGATCAGGTCAGTGTGGTGCTTTCTGCAGAAGGTCTGGGCATTTGTCCAACTTGTCATGTAAGACCCAGAGTAAAATTTAAAATTTAACCGATCTCCACACACAGGAGAAAGAAAAAGCAGCAGAGGGATGAGAATGAACATCTTCCTTAGGATACCTTGACACTGTAATGAAAAGGTATGCACAGCCAGAGAAAGGAAAAGAATCACAGAGGGGAAGACTGGAGTCTGTTGCGCTGCCACAACATTTCACTGATAATGAGTTTTTATATCTTTCTGAGCAATGACAATGTAGATCAGGGGTGTCAAACTCAAATACACAGTGGGCCAAAATTCAAAACTGGAGCAAAGTCGCGGGCTAACATTAATATTTATTGAAAAAAAAAAATCTTCCTCCAGATATAAGAATGAATCTTTTCTTATGGACTCAAATTTTGCTGGAAAACTGAATATGAAACAAGCAAAGCTTAATACTAAACAATATATATATTAGCTGTATAATACCAGTAGGCCAGCTCTAATAGTAATTTGGTATGGCTTCGCGGGACAGAGTTTGACACCTATGATGTAGGACATAATATAGTGTTAGGAAATGTAAGGAGAAGTTTATATAATGAATAAAAATGACATTTCAATATAAATATAATAAATAAATATCATAATTTTTTTAAAGCAAATCAATTCCTCTAACATCTGTATTTTTAAATATACATCAACTATAAATTTAAACAAGAAAAATGACATTGCATGAAGATCTGTGCACACATACTAATATATAAAATAATAAAATGATATTTGGTTGAGGTTTGGTTAGAACAAGTATCTTTAGTCAAAGTAATGTTACTTAATCAAATTAATATTTTACCTAATGCATTTGCTCGATGTCATCCTACAAGAATTTCACACGCCTAAATCATGTATGGTACAAATAACTAAAAAGCTAAATTAACCATCATTTTTAAAAATAGCTAACACCTGAACAATCATTACTAGTGAAGTGAGCCACACATAAGTGAAATACTACCAGCAGGTTAAACTATTCATTACACTGTATATCAGTTTCTACAGCAGTACTCACCTTGGCAACAGATAAGGGGGAACCTCAAGGTCTACTGATGATGTGAGACACTCATGTACTGTGAAAGACCTGTCAAAGCTTTTCTTTAGCATAGGTCACTCCACCTATGTTAGAAGCGTTTGCATCTTTCTGGGATGCAAACGCAATGCAAATGCGTTTGCGATGCAAACGCAAACGCATCTTTCTGGGACAGAAAGATGCAAAGCAGCAGCATTCAAATGTAGTTTAGTGATCTTTCTGCTTCTGTTTTGGCTCTCAAGAAGAAATCATCATTTTGGATCTTTTTATTATTTTTGTTTGTTTGTTTTGCTATTTAACTCAAAGCTTACAACCTTTAGTTGTCTCATTAATTAATAACTCGCTTTGCTGCTTTCTTAACAAGCATCATGTGATTTCCATGTATATGAGGTAGTTTTCAATGTGGAAAAAAAGCTGTGAAAATGCAACCTCAACCCCAAATCATGAATTAACTATGATTACCCAAGTTTTATGGAAAAGGCCACTTCAGTTTTAAAGTAACACCTCAAGTCACGCAAAAACAAAACATCTGGGAAACAAAGTATTTGGCATCATCATGCTGGAAATGATTAAAACCCATTTTTAAAGCTATGGAACTCCAGCTAACCATGGTGGGAGGGAGGAAACTTGTAACGTCAATGAACCTCACCATTTTTTTTATTTTAATTATATTTTTGCTATTTAAATTGTTATTCAAATTAGTATTTAAATGAATCCTAGAGTGCTTTGATGATGCATCCGTGAGGTCATAAAAGAAACCAGAACAGCACCTAAAGAACTACAGGCCTCACATGCTTGTGGTCAATGATTTAACAATAAGAAAGAGATATTGTACGTTACCAGTCCATTAAATATACTTTACTAGCCCTTCCGAGATGTATTCAGTCTGCAGTCGGAGGTCTTATTCTGAGTATTCACAGCAGCCGTAGCCTCTCCAAGATCTTATCCGTGCTGACTCAATGAGCCCATTTTGAGAAACTCACGACTCTCCCATCTTTCCAATCCCAGCGGGCAGCCTTGTGGGGTTTGAACAGCCGGTTCCGCTTTCTTAATTCTTTGATAAGTCAGGGCCAAGCCAGCTCCGATCAGCCAGAAACCTGTTACCATGGTTCCAAATAGGTAGATATCTTCAGCACTCAGGCTCACCCAAGCCCAAACTTCTCGTTGAGAAAAGGGTGTCAATTGCATTTAGGGACCAGTTGATCCAATCCATAATTCCTCTTTTAGGTTTTAGAGAACAGACTGTGAGAGAGTGTTCCAGGGAAAATACAAAAAAACCCACGAGACTAGACAAGGACATAAGCAGGGAAGATAAGGGAGAGGAGAAAAAGTGCGTCCGCCTCCTCCCAGAGCCAAAGAACAGAGAATTTACTGAATGTGAATCTAAAACATGATAAAAAACTTCGAGTAAATATCACAACTTGATAATTAAAATATCATGACTGTAATTCATGTTTTGAGCACAGTGTATGAAAGTGGATAAATTATCAAGTGCATGTATTTGTTACACTACAGTACTTCATTGAATGTAATGTGTTTAAGTCTTCTTGTAACATAAGAACTTCCTTTTGAGCTGGCAATTTCTTATACCAAACGATGCAGCACCGTTCTTCTCAAGGACACCACAGAAGCTTTCAATTGGGCAGCGTGGGATATCCACATATTGCATCTCTTCTCCACCCACCCACAGCCACTCACCCGCCAGGTAATGTAGGCCTGTCCACGCCTATCAGACAGATGCATATAAAAACGTATAAACTAGTATGAGTTTCTCAAAAATATGAACAGGGTACAGAAAACTACCCAACCTCATCAGTGTTAGCCTCTTGTGCTCTCTCTTGTGTGAAGGTGTGGTCATCTGGACTGATCAGGGTGACCAGGTCGTAGCGGTGGTTCCACTGCATCCATAGACCTACAGTGGTCTAATGCCTCTTCCCATGTTTTATTCTCCTTCACCAGAACCAAAGGGTCAAAATAACATGTGAAATACAGTCAGTCATCACAGTTATTGGTTCTCCATTTACCGTTAAACTCCCTAACACAGTCACCGTGGCTTTGGTTCTGCAAGAATAAGAAGAATAGTAGAGTAAAGCGCATTTGGATGGATTTCAGAGAAGGCTTTTTTGGACCTCTTGAGCTTTAACTGTTAGAAAAATAAACCTAATTCCAAAAAACATGGGTCAGCAACGTGACTGGGTATCTTAGAGAGACAGAATTTCACAAAGATGAACAGAGGTTTACAAATATGCAAAAAACTGCAACTCCAAATTTATCATCTACAGTGCATAATATCATCCGGAGATTCTAAAAATCAGGAGAAATCAGTATTTGATAGCAATGTTCTTTGGGTCTTCAGGTGGCACTGCGTTAAATGCAGAAATGATTCTGTCATGGAAACCACTGCATATACGTAGCAACAGCGCTTCTACTGCTTCTATTCACCAGTAACTTTTGAAGCTTCTTAACCTCACACTTCTACATTCAATTCAATGTCCTTCTGTGCAGATGCAAAATTGCACCTTCAAAAGCTACTGTGTACCTTGTAGCTCCACTCACCCGCTCAGCGCCAAACTCAGTTCTGTTCACCTGCCTTCTACCACCATTTAAATATGCAATATGCAGCAGCATTCTTTTGGGCACCACAATTCACTGATCACATTAACTTGGTAGATCAAGACGTCAAGTTCACCATGGAGAATATAAAAAAAGAAAGGGTAGCATTCTTAGACTGTGAGATTTTCATCACTAATAGGTGACATTTAAAAGCGGAAACCAATTGTCATTGAGCAGTATTTAAGGTTTGACTCCCATAGGCTACGTCACCCCCACCCTGATAAATCTCCCATTTTATTTTGTTAGTCCTTTGTCCCTTGTGTTCCTTATGCTTTTAGTTTTACTTGCTTAAACAAAGAAGTGTTTGCAAGATTTCAGTAAATGCTAATAACATGTAATCAGTGTCAGCTTTGAAATCTAAAATTAAGCCTATAAAATAAGTCTAAAAGAAATATTGTACTAAAGTTTGAAAGTATAACTCTGCTTCATGTTCATTACCATTAGTTTCCCATATAGTTAAGGACGCCATCTCATCTCCTCTGGACCATTTCCATGGACTTGTTGCATTTTTTCAGTGTAATCCAATCCAACCTTAAGCATAAAGATAATTCTCTTGCTCATTTCTGACTTCTGTGCATCCTTCCATGTCTTTATGGTAGTGGAAGAGTAATATGTATTTTTCCACTGATGCCCGCACACAGGAAAAAGGAAGAGCAGCAGAGGGATGAGAATCCACAACTTCTTCATCTTCTTTTCCACAGAAGAACGGACACTAGAACAAGACATTGATGACCAGCGGAAAATATGACGAGAAATCTATAGTGAGTCTGTTCAACGGTTTCATCAATGAAATCTTAATGGATAACTAGTTTTTACAAAGTAAACATGACATTTGAAATGATAATGCTGCACAGGTGACAAAATTATGAAACAGCTGGACAGAGCAACCGATAGTGTTCCAACATTCGGAGTAAGGAACTGCTCTCACGGCTGTCATGAGATATGCTGTGGCAGGCAGGATGTAGGGCCCAAGTGCACGACACGAACGAAGAGGGTTACCTGAGAGAGGCAGCTTTATTTAGGCTGTACAAAAACCCAAACATTAAATGCAAGAAAACTAAACCAGGAACAAGAAACAATGAACTAAAACTAGAAATTTCAATGTACATGGAGGGAACACACAGCACATAGAGGCTAAGACAACACAAAAAACACAGGGCTTAAAGACACAAGGGAGTGACGATGGAATGAGACACAGAGAACAAAGCTGGGAGTAATCAAACATAACGAGAAAGGGAGGAAGCAAAACTGAAAACACTAGCATAGAATATGAGACTATCAAAGTATAACAGGAAGCAAAAGAAATTCACAAAGACAGACTTGACACTGAGACATAGAGACATGGCTGACTCGGAGACAAAGGGAACATAGAGACAAGAGTGACTAGATGTGAAACAGGGAAACCAATGTAGAACAAACCTAAATCCCAGGGACTAAGAATTTAACATAAGCAGAAAACAATAAAGAGAATGAACAAAGAGTATATATTAACCAACCAACACAAAACACTGGGTCACAGACCAAGTACTGTGACAACGGCTAGAGATTGATGACACAAACAACACAAATGCTACAGCAACTGGGAGCCAGTACCAAGCCCCAAGTGTGATGGAAGAAGGATCGTAATCAGGATAAGGATAATGAGAGTAATTTATTTCAATTTACTGGGGAATCATAATGTTTCTATTAAACAGCAAAATGGTACAATCTTACAAAATTAAGGGGTCCCCTAAAAAACTGTCATATACACCATTTTGCTCTGCTTAATGCATCAGACCTTTTTGATTCAAATTAACTTTATTAATGCCAAAAAGGGGCAGCGTTTTGTGTCAAACTCACACAACCACTAATCACAAACACTGTTACATGGAAGAGACAGGAAGAGATCAACAAAAAATGTGGTGAAACATAAATGAAGTACAGCACCCCAGAGCAAGTTCTTGAACTCCGATGACAAGAACTGATAATCGGGTTTTTTGCCCTCTTTATCACCTGATTTTCCCAGAGTGAACACAAATCTGCCTGACCCCAGTGATTCTGGAGCAGGTATTAACAATACTGCTGAGGGAGTTTCTATACTTAATAGATAAAACACTAAACCAGCAGATAAAAGAAAATGTTAAAAGATTTTCAATAAATGAACAGTAAAGGTTAATTAGAATTTTCTTGTTAAATGGTAAATGTATTTGTATAGCGCTTTTCTAGTCCCTAAGGACCCCAAAGCGCTTTACACAACCAGTCATCCACACATTCACACACTGGTGATAGCAAGCTGCATTGTAGCCACAGCCACCCTGGGGCGCACTGACAGAGGCGAGGCTGCCGGACACTGGCGCCACCGGGCCCTCTGACCACCACCAGTAGGCAATGGGTGAAGTGTCTTGCCCAAGGACACAACGACTGAGACTGTCCGAGCTGGGGCTCGAACCGGCAACCTTCCGATTACAAGGCGAACTCCCAACTCTTGAGCCACGATCGCCCCACGATTGTTAACATTAAGAGAGTTCAGGATTCTTAACAAAAATATTCTCTGTTGACTCTGTTTTACAATAGACTCATTGTCCACATCGAACTTGAGTTGATGTTCAAAGACTGTGCCAAGATAGTTACAAGACTGCACTTTCTGGACGTCCCAGTCGTGAATAGCACTGGCTTTATACTCAGTATTACAGTGTCTGGAGTCAATAATCCTTTCCTTTGTTTCTGATGCATTTAAGTCTAGAGTAGTGAACATCACACCACAGATTTAGGTAAAGCAGGACCAGTGACAGACTCAGAACCTTGAAGCAAGGATAAGAGGATAGTGTCATCAGAAAACTTAACTATAATTCTGTTCTCATAAGAAGTCCTGCAGCTGCTGGTGTGAGTAATAAGAAGCGGCCTGAGGTGAACCAGAGCTTGACACAATCTATTAACGAGGGTCTGTTGATCTCTTTCAGTAGAAAGTTTCAAATCAGCATCAAGAGCTGATCTGGAAGTTTAAAATGAGAGACCAGTCTCACACTCAGAATATGAGGCTGCATATTCTTACTCTGGATGGCATTACCTTGGCCTCCAGTAACACTGTGAGGAACCTTGGAGTCATTTTTGACCAGGATATGTCCTTCAACGCACATATTAAACAAATATGTAAGACTGCGTTCTTCCATTTGCGCAACATCTCTAAAATTAGAAATATCCTGTCTCAGAGTGACGCTGAAAAACTAGTTCATGCATTTATTACTTCCAGGCTAGACTACTGCAATTCATTATTATCAGGATGTCCAAAAAACTCCCTGAAAATCCTTCAGTTAATCCAAAATGCTGCAGCAAGAGTACTGACAGGGACTAGAAAGAGAGAGCATATTTCTCCTGTTTTGGCTTCCCTTCATTGGCTTCCTGTTAAATCCAGAATTGAATTCAAAATCCTCCTCCTCACATACAAGGTCTTAAATAATCAGGCCCCATCTTATCTTAATGACCTTGTAGTACCATATCACCCTATTAGAGCACTTCGCTCCCGCTCTGCAGGCCTACTTGTTGTTCCTAGAGTATTTAAAAGTAGAATGGGAGGGAGAGCCTTCAGTTTTCAGGCCCCTCTTCTGTGGAACCAGCTTCCAGTTTGGATTCAGGAAACAGACACTATCTCTACTTTTAAGATTAGGCTTAAAACCTTCCTTTTTGCTAAAGCATATAGTTAGGGCTGGACCAGGTGACCCTGAATCCTCCCTTAGTTATGCTGCAATAGATGTAGGCTGCCGGGGGATTCCCATGATGCATTGAGTTTTTCCTTTCCAGTCACCTTTCTCACTCACTATGTGTTAACAGACCTCTCTGTATTGAATCATATCTGTTATTAATCTCTGTCTCTCTTCCACAGCATGTCTTTATCCTGTCTTCCTTCTCTCACCCCAACCGGTCGCAGCAGATGGCCGCCCCTCCCTGAGCCTGGTTCTGCCGGAGGTTTCTTCCTGTTAAAAGGGAGTTTTTCCTTCCCACTGTCGCCAAAGGGGGTCATATGATTGTTGGGCTTTTCTCTGTATCTATGAAGCGCCTTGAGGCGACATTTGTTGTGATTTGGCGCTATATAAATAAAATTGAATTGAATTGAATTGAATATTATTAAAAGCAGAGGACAAATCAGGACACAATATAACTTCACTTTTCGAGGTGCTTTTAGACAGCGTTTAATATAAAGAGTTTAGCATCATCCACACTTTTACGTATAAGCGAATTGCAAGGATCAAATTTACAAAGATAATTGATATTGTCACCACATGTATCATAAAGTATGTGGTGTCATGTACAACACTCACCTTGGCAGATGTTCACAGGACACTTCTGATGGTTGTACTTCTGCTTTAAGTTTGTCAAATATTTGTTTCACTGCAAGTCAAGAGTCAAGAGATCGTGCAAAACCCACCACTTATGTCCTTTTTTAACAAACAAACAAATCACCAGCTATTATTAAGGCGACCTTTCCCGATTCATAAATGAGAATATTAACTTCCTAAGTAACAAAATAGCTCACAGTACCATATCTTATCTGTTATTATCATTCTGTTTTGAAATGCAAATATGCATCCATCACAGAACAAACTGAATGATGGTCACACAAAGGAACAGCTGGTGTTGATCAGTTGTGAAATTGTCCACTCACTATTTATTGTGATGTTTCTTTTGTGACCATTTAGAGTTGATACCCATCAAGAATAAGAAGTGGTCCTCTTCATACCACTTGAGGCTGCTCCATATCAAGGACACATCTAAAACCTTCAGGACACCGGCTCTTGAGGCCTGGATTTCCCTACCCCTGGTCTACACCATGGATATAGACATAAAGTGATTTTATTGTGTGGCCAATTTATCTTTGCTGACACAATTGGCCACAATTGCGTCCTACAATGTGCGCAGTGCGGTCAGAAAGGCAAAGCGGAGCTACGGGGAAAAACTAGAGTCACAGCTACGACAGTGCGACTCTAGGAGTTTGTGGAAAGGACTGCGGACTCTAACGGACTATAAACAACCAGCTTCTTCAATGATGAATGCCGACTCTTCACTGGCTGATGAGCTGAACACGTTTTATGCTCGCTTCGACGCCGCAGCAACTAAAACAACAAATGGCTGCGCACGCTCGGAGTGCACCAGTGAAGACAATGCATTCATCATCACAGAGCATGCCGTGAGGAACACTTTCAGGAGGGTGAACACCAGGAAGGCAGCAGGACCAGATGCAATCCCTGGCCGGGTCCTGAGAGCCTGCGCTGACCAGCTAGCACCGGTGTTCACGGAGATCTTCAACCTCTCCGTGGCCCAAGCTGTGGTTCCCACGTGCTTCAAACAGTCCATTATAGTTCCTGTTCCAAAGAAACAACAGCCCGCTTGCCACAATGACCACCGTCCAGTAGCAATGACTTCAATTGTGATGAAGTGTTTTGAAAGACTGATGAGAGATCACATCACTTCTTCACTTCCTGCCACCATCGACCCACTTCAGTTTGCTTACCGGACTAATCGTTCCACAGACGATGCCATATCTCACCTGCTCCACACATCCCTGAGTCACCTGGACACTGGCAGAGGGAATTATGTTAGGATGCTGTTTGTGGACTACAGTTCAGCATTCAACACAATAATTCCCTCTAAGCTTTTCACCAAGTTCACGGATCTAGGACTCAGCTCATCACTGTGTCAGTGGATCCTCAACTTCTTCACAGACATACCCCAATCAGTGAGGGTGGGAAAACAAGTCTCCCCCTCCATCTCACTCAGCACTGGAGTGCCTCAGGGCTGTGTTTTAAGCCCCCTGCTGTACTCACTGTACACGTGTGACTGTGTAGCCACATCAGACACCACCTCCATTGTCAAGTTTGCTGATGACACTGTTGTTGTCGGCCTGATCTCCGACAACATCGAGACGGCCTACCTGGAGGAGATTAGGAACCTGGAGACCTGGTGCCAGGAGAATAACCTCCTCCTAAACATCAGCAAGACTAAGGAGCTGATCGTGGACTTCACTACAAAGCAGGCGAGGAATTACAAACCCCTCATCATCAGTGGCACGCCAGTGGAGAGAGTGGACAGTTTCCAATACCTGGGTGTTCACATCACTCAGGACCTGTCATGGTCCTGTCACATCAACACCCTGGTTAAGAAAGCCCGTCAGCGTCTCTTCTTCCTCAGAAGACTTAGAGACTTCCATCTGCCACTGAAGGTGCTCAAGAACTTTTACTGCTGCACCATCGAGAGCGTCCTGACGGCAAACATCTGCACCTGGTTTGGGAACAGCACCAAGCAGGACAGACGAGATCTGCAAAGAGTGGTGCGCTCAGCCGAACGCATCATTCAATCAGAGCTCCCGGACCTGCTGTCCATCTACACCAAACGGTGCAAGACCAAAGCTAGGAAGATTATGATGGACCCCTCCCATCCCAACAATGGACTCTTCTCACTGTTGAGGTCTGGGAAGCGCTTCTGCTCCCTTAAGGCCAAAACAGAGAGAATGAGGAGGAGCTTCTTCCCCCAGGCTATTCGGGCCCTGAACCAGGTGTAGGACTGGACTCTCCCACACACATCACTATAAGACTGGACTCTCACACACATCACATCACCACACGCACCACCACACATTTCCTATAATTTATAATCTTTATAATCTCTTTCTGCTATTTGCACATTTTTTACTGTAAATTTCTAAGTTAATTTGTAAATTTTGTAGTAACCTGTAAATTGTAAATACTGTAAAACTTTTTTTTTTCTGTCATTTAATGGTCAGGCATTGTACAGCTACAAGCATTTCACCCCCATGTCATACTGTGTATGGTTGTGTGTGTGTGACAACTAAAATTTGAATTTGAATTTGAATTTGAAGTCCTGCAGCTGCTGGTGTGAGTAATAAGAAGCGGCCTGAGGTGAACCAGAGCTTGACACAATCTATTAACGAGGGTCTGTTGATCTCTTTCAGTAGAAAGTTTCAAATCAGCATCAAGAGCTGATCTGGAAGTTTAAAATGAGAGACCAGTCTCACACTCAGTTATCACTTTATAAAGAATTTCACCTCAGTTTTAATTCAATTCAATTTTATTTATATTGCGCCAAAAACACAGCAAAAGTCGCCTCGAGGCGCTTTATATTGTACAGTAGATCCTACAATAATAGATACAGAGAACAACCCAACAATCATGTGACCCCCTATGAGCAAGCACTTTGGCGACAGTGGGAAGGAAAAACTCCCTTTTAACAGGAAGAAACCTCCAGCAGAACCAGGCTCAGGGAAGGGCGGGGCCATCTGCTGCGACCGGTTGGGGTGAGAGAAGGAAGACAGGATAAAGACATGCTGTGGAAGAGAGACAGAGGTTAATAGCAGATATGATTCAATGCAGAGAGGTCTGTTAACACAGTATAGACCTTTCTAAATAAAGCTTACAGTTTTAAGCTTTCAGCCAGACACTGTACTCATTGGGTTAATTCTTACTACACTCATAATGTTGTTTTCTGTCACCATAGGCACCATAGGCATGTCACGTTTCTGGGTCAATTTTGACCCAGCTTTTTCTGTTTCTATTTTGTTTTTCTAATCATATGATTTGTTGGGGGTTTTGAGTTGTGCTTTTGTATTCAGGGTTATTCTTGGTTTTGTTCCTTTTACATTACTTGGTGTTCTGGCCTTCAGTTCAAGTCACTGTCGTCTCTGTTTTATGTGTTATATTCTTTCTGTCGGCCTTCTGGTGCGTAGTCTGCTTCTTTTGTGGCACATATACTAATGTGCCACAAACAGGACTTTAATATCACCAACCATTATCATTTTATTACGGTGTATCCATATAAATGGCCCACCTTGTAGATCCTTCGCCATGTCCCATGACAACATCTATTAAGTATTTTTAGTCATCTTTTCATGCCTAAAGATGACTAAAAATGCTTAACCTCTTAAGCCCCAAGCCTACCTGATCTCCTGCCTTTTGCCCCCGTATCAGGGGGCGTTGGGGCTTAAGAGGTTAAGAAAAAAATTAAGGTTGTCATAATTCATGCATGACAGGGTTAACTGAGTTAGAAGTTAGGGAGTTAGCTTGCTAGCTTCCAGCTAAAGGGATTTATGAAACAAATTAAAACGTACAGCTCTGCTATCACTTCCAACATAAATGAAGACAGGAAAGTAAACAGCAGTGATGTTTGTAGGGTTACTGAAGTTGGGCTAGCTGGTGTATAATGATGTGCTACGTGATCGCTAGTACGACAAAGCCATGTTAGCATAACACAAACAGTAAAGCTGGAGGATGAACGCTAATGAACAGAGGACTTTTTTCAATTCTATAAAAGTTAATATGAGGATTCCCAATGGTTAGGGGCAAATGTAATCACGTGGCAGGATGCTGTAAACAGACCAAACATCAGTCAGGAGAACCACCGAGATAATCCATCCACAATACAAGGTTAGTCACACTGCGGCATGGGCTGGGCTGTAGGTACATCGTAAGGGTTTAAAAACTGAGCTTTAAAGTGATTATCAGTAATAAAAACCGAGAGAAGCCGACAGTGATCACTGACTGACTGTGTGATCTGTGTGGGGTTAACACAGAAAAAGAGGAAGTATCTGGTTAAACTTAAGAGTTCCTCATTTAAAGTTAGTTCTTTTTTCACACAATACAACAAGCAAATATTTAACCATACAGAAAGAAGTTATGTTGTTTACCTCTTACTGGATTTAGTGTGTTTGGTGCTGAACAGGCCATGTTTTAGAACACAAAACAGCTTCCTGCTGTAGCCAAAATCCTGTTGTGAACATGACGGGTGAACCACAGTTGGGGACAGAATAGCGAATGAACTGAAACTCGATATGTGACTGTTAAACTGAGCAGAATTACAGATTTAAATGATAACGCCATTCAGTATCACCGTAATGTCACAGTTTCCCCCCCAATGCAGTTACTTATAAATAGTGTTTATAAATGTCAACTAATCATGATTCATAATTAAAAGAGGTAATATTTTGAGCTCAAATAATGGTTTTCTCAGTACCTTCTTCAGAATGAGCACTACAATTTCATTTTATGAAACCAGTGCAAAGTGGACTTAAATCACCATATCTTCATATTCAATTCAATTCAATTTTATTTATACAGCACCAAATTACTATAACAGTCACCTCAAGAAACTTTATATTGTATGGTAGAGCCTACAATAATACATACAGAGAAAAACCCAACAATGATATGACCCCTATGAGCAGCACTTTGGTGAAAGTGGGAAGGAAAGGAAGGAGGAACAAATAAACTGTGGTGATAAATGACAGGAAGTGATCACTGAGCATAACAGAAAAAAAAAACACGAGAATAACTTAAAAAAATAAAATAAATAATGCAAATGAAAACAACCAACAACCACGAGATATTACAAATTAGTAGAATAAAGGTAGAATCTGGCTTGGCAAATTTAACTATTACTGTGCTGACTAGGGATGGGTATTGATAAGATTTTCACGATTCCGATTCCATTTTCGATTCTGTTTAACGATTCGATTCTTTATCGATTCTCTTATCGATTTTTTTTTTTTTAAAAAAGGAGAACACTAAGGTCAATTAGCTTAGATCTTTGTTTTATATCTTCTCTTTGAACAAGATAGAAATTTAGGAGTAACATGGCCTTACAAACCCAACAGTGAGATCTTAACAGATCCAACCTACGGCTCTTCAATGGGGTGTCACAGGGTCCCCAGGAAAAAAAATTGTGAATGTAAAATAATAAAATAAATATTCTTCTGTAGCAATAACAAAGTATAACATAAATTATTCAGTAGCAATTACACAAGAATATCCAATAATGTCCCTGCCTACAATTAAACACATTCACTTACCGAAAATCGGGGGCATCTGCTGTGGCAAATGGGTGCAAGCCTTTGACCACAAACTTAGTCACAGCTCGGTGACATTCGTCTATCCTGGCCTGAAAGGAGACGCTACCGGTAGACTGCAGCGAGAACTGCCAGCATCTGAGCCAGACTCTGTCTGTCTGTCTCATCGTGGTCACCTAAATGCACAGTAATGGCAGGTTTTGTAATAAGGCAGATCGCGCTAACATAATATGCACTGTTAGTTGATTATTTACCTGCCGTATTAACGGGAGAGGACGTGCAAACGTTACCGCCGCTGCTGGGTTGAGATTCACGAGTCCGGAGCGGAATTAAAAACACGACATTCATTTAAGGTCATCGTGTGTTTTGTGAGCAAATGCTTTTGCATATTCGTAGTGTTTCCTCCATTAAATTAAATATCTACTTTGCAAGTATTGCAAGTTGCCCTGTTGTCATCCGTTCTCGTAAAGTATAACCAAACTTTTTAGCGTTTGAGCCGCCATGTTTCCTGCCAGGTAAGCGACGCTCCGCAACGTGGTGACGTCATTCGGGGCGACTGGAATCGATAAGGGAATCGTTTGCAAAAATGGCAAACGATTCCAAGGAATTGAAACAGTGGGAACCGGTTCTCAACAAGAACCGGTTTTCGATACCCATCCCTAGTTATGACATTCTTGTACAGCATGTATATTTATTTCTTTGGTTTTATTAAATATAAACATATGTGGCATAGATAAATGACTCACAACATCTATTAGTCATGTTGATTTTACCGTGTTTTTTACTTTTGTGAAGATATATAAAGTTTTAAAGTTCAGTGTATTCGATTTACAATGAAAACATGAGTGAAAACACAGGATGACAAAACAGCAAAAGAAAATAAGTAAAAACAGAATTCAGTGTCACCAGCATCACAAGACATTAAACTCTATAAGAATAATAAAGAAAAAAAATCTTGATGAATAAAATCCAAACAGAGAGCCAAACTCGGCTATATTCACTGAGAATCCTAAACTCAGATAACCCTGGGACCATGACAAAACAATATGACATTACAAGTGACGCTGATGTTCTTTGAATGAATCTTCTATCCATATGTAATGCACTTAAGGTTGTTTTTGAAAAAGTGAAGCTGCAGTTTGAATTCTTCATCATTTTCTCCCGGGAATCTATATTTGTCGTATAGAGAACTTTGGCTGTCGGCTGTTTTGGGTTGATGACCAATGGATACGTGACTACAGGATGCAACCAGCAAAGAGCCCAGACCGTCCATAAAAAACTCTAGAGTTAGAAATTGGAATTTAATATTTAACACAAAATTCTGTTGCTGTCATTTGTAATATAAACTTCTTTGAGATCTGGACCTACCTGAATGTGCTACTCGCTGTAGCTTAGGGTCAAAACCCACCTTCTGTACAGCATCTGTACGAGCCAGGAAGAAGTTGACCACTCCATTAGCCAAAAAGCATTGTGGGTAGCCAGGAAGTGAGTGAAATTTTCCTTGAGACTTTCTGTATAGGCAACCACCTTCATTTTCCTTTCCTTCCTCATATATAAGAGTAAAATAAAACTGGTTCTCTTCTACAGACCCACCAACCTAATACGAATAAAGAAACACAACATCTTGTTACAAAACAGCAAGTGTTTCACTGCAAGCTCCAATATTGTTCAGTCGATGTTCAGGTAGACACTACTTGTCATGCTTGTTTTTGAAAAGCAAATCTAGAAATGAGACTAGTCTTTCAGGTAACCTATGCATCAGTCCAGAAGCTGGTTCCACCAACTTTACTTTATTGTGCCTGGTCATAACTGCTCATCTGATCTTTGTTAATAATAAATGTTACAGTAAACCCAAAAATCTAGAATAACCTTTGTCTTCATTGATTATAAAGGATCTGCTCCATGCAAGTTACTGTGAAGTTAAGACCCCAAACGTTGGCATGCTACATGGTCCAAAAGGCCTAACTAGATCAGATGTAATAAAGGAAAAAAGGATTACATCAGTCTAACATGTGTATTTTATGGGTGTATTATATTTACCTTTTAATGTTCTATTCAAATTATTTTAAATAAACTGCAAAAGCTTTATGTGAGCTATTTCATTCTCACCACATCCAGTTCAGGGTTCGCCTCCATCACCTCCACCAGCTTCTCTATCTTTGTCTTCTCTGTAAACACAAAATCATCATCCACCCACAGGAAGTACTTGGTGGTTACCTGGGAAACAGCCAGATTTCTGCCTGCAAACCAGCCCTGAGGAAGGAAACATCTTTCACATCTTAATCTTAACATTTTAATCTTTTACAGTGTGGTGTAATGGTGCTCTCAAGTGATCAATACAATAAAAGTCACTGTAAAGCAACACTGTTTTTTGTTTTATTAGCACTTAACAAATTTCATCCATCCATCCACCTTCTTCCGCTTATCCGGGATTGTGTCACGAAAGAAGCAGCCCAAGCCTCCCTCTCCCCAGCCACCTCCTCCATGTGAAGGAGCCCTACTCTACTCTGAGCCCCTCCCAGATGGCTGAACTCCTTACCCTATCTCTCAGGGAGAGGCTAGCCACCCTTCGGAGGAAGCCCATTTCTCATTCTGTTACTCACTACCCACTGCTCGCGACCATAGGTGAGGGTAGGGATGTAGATCAACTGGTATGTTGAAAGCTTCGCTTCTACACTCAGCTCACCCTTCATCACAACAGACCAGTACAGCGTCAGCGGAGTGGCACTCCACCCTTTTCCTGCTGAGGATCATGGTCTCAGATTTGGAGGTGCTCATTCCCACCGCTTCACACTCGGCTGTGAACCGTTCCACCATAGGTGGAATTATTATTTTAAATTCATACATACAGGAATCTGAATTATATCTGAGATTTATCTGGTTTTGTAGAAAATTCAAACTGACAGTTTGTACCAACATTGTGTAACCCATATCAACTACTCCCTGTCACATGACCCACGTCAGCTGGTTTGAGGTCACTCTCCTGATTGGCTCCTTCCACGTCGCGGCAACTCTGAAAACCGGCTGTGGAGGGATACTTCCAGGTTCGACTCCTGCTGTGGCTGTAAGCTTATGGCGTTTAGAACGGCGTTGGAAAACAAGGCGTTTTCTCCCCTCAATTCATCTATAAACTCATTTCACCTCAGCGGTCAGGTTTTTTTCCCCCCTTTGAACTGATCTTCTTCATATTGAAGTGGCGAGCCGGTAGGACCATTCTTTGTTTTTTCCCCCACGTTGCCGTCTTTGGATTACGGACATATTTCCCCATTGTATGAAGCTGCACCCTAAGGAGGAATACCTTAAAAGTGAACTTTAAAAAGAAAAGGTCCAAAAAGGACTCTTAACAAAAGGACTCTTGCACAGAAAATCACAGCAATTACTTTTCTAATTAATTGTGGGCATTCGTTTATGTTGTGTGTTGCATTAATTATTTTGTTCCACTTCCCCTTTCCCCCATTTCTTCAATATATTTTTGGCACAAGATATTGCAGTTTTTGGTCTCATCATTCACACCATCTAGGCTCCATAAAGAACTACTTCTTCTGCGCGTCAGTCAGTAAACTCATCCATTGCAATAAAACTAGTCCTCAAATAACTTTGCGTTACAATTGCATATTTAGTAAAACACAACTGTGGTTCCAATTCTTGGATCTACCACACATACCTGTGCGGGAGGCATGATGTAATGTAAGATGTTTTCTCTTTGACTTGGCTCTGGTTTTAAGCTGTCATCTGCAATAATCACTTTTATGTTGTTGTAGAATTTTCGGATGCTGTCCAACAACACCTTCAGTTCTCTGTAGCGCAGGAAAGTCTTTGTGGTGATGGTGACTTGAGAACTAATGTCTAAAAGGCGAAAGAAAGCAAATTATTTTCACTTTTCTTCAGTCAATAGAAAAATTAAACAGCAGAACAGAAAAAGGTCAGAAGAAAAGGATACACACTGATCTTTCCTCTTCTCTCTGTAAGATTTCAGTCATAGGTTTTACCTGCCCACACACCTAGAGCAGGCTGTATCTCGTACTTACAAATAATAAGCATTTCATGACTGAATCTTGGTAAAAAGCGCACTCCTACCTGTCCCTGTGTCGTACAGGACTGGTATATGAGGCTGTTTGATGGCAATGGGGAACACCGCTTCATGGTTTTCAAACTGGAATGTGGCTATAGAAAAAGTGGAGAAAACAAAAGTAAATTAAGAAAACACTTTTCACTGTTACCTGAATCCGCTTGCATTTAATGTTAAAGATGTTAGAAGTTTACATTCAGAGCAAAGAGAAAGTTCATAAACAAAAGAACATACAGATATCAAAATTTGAAATAGTAGGTCATTTATCATTTCTTAGACACATACCAAGGTCTCCAGTGTTTATATGGTAGATAGTGCTGGTATACGACACTTTGGCCAGCAGGTTGTTGAGGATTACCAGGTTACTGGATTCAATTATCAGTTTGTTCTCACCAGAACCTGTGAATTAATAAAAAAAACAAGAATTTCACAACAGTCTTACAATAACTTGGTTAATATGTTAATGTGTAAGAGCCAATGTAGCAACTTCGTTTTGTGTTGTAATGATCGTATAACACAGTGTGACTATCATACATGATACTCAGTTTTTACGTTTCTAAAGCAGTATGAAAGTTTGCTTAGCCAGATCAGCTTTACCCATATTTGCTTGACGACCACTAGAAAAAGGAAACATTTTTACTGACCCTTCCATGAAACAGGAGAGTTGGGCTAAAAAGAACACATCATCAAATGCCCCATACACCTTATAATTTAAACTATTTGATTTTTTCACCAGTTTAAAAATAAACTTTAGTTCTGACAGTCAATTCTCACCTTTGACTGTCACGTCTTGATGTCCTATTTCAGTTGTGAGGATGCCTTTAGACACACTTAAGACCACCTACAACAAAAAGACCTCAATAATGTGAAGCAGAATATTGATACCTATACAATCATCTAAACAATAATAGCTACACTAAGCTGTATATGAAACAGGTTTAGGTTACTCTGATTTTCTCAGGTATTGCAGATGGAACTATGTCTTAACTATACCCTTACTGGTACAGTGTGCAGATAGTGCAGAACACAGGTTTCACAATCAGGTTTCACCAGAAAGAATTTCAATGAAAATCATGTTTGTTATGAAACATTTGATGACAATGGAATGCCTTTGGCTATGGAGGTACAGAAGGCCATCTGCTAATTGGAAGGTTGGTGGGTTGATCCATGGCTGTTCCTGTTTGCAAGCCAAATATCCTTGGGCAAAAGACTGACCCCAAGGTGCTCTCCAACTCTCTCAGAGTGTGAACGTTAAAGCATAGCGTTCTTGTGTGAATGGGCAGATTAGGCATGTTTTATAAAGAACGTGCTCTAGAAGAGTAGAAGGCGCTACATAAGAAACACTACAAATGCCTATGGGAATATCTACTAATTTGATATAGGTGTCAAGCTAACTGTCAAGTAGCAAAATGAGGAAAATAGCATGGAAACTGATGCTAGTTTATGTAAATGACACTACTGCTAAATATCCTTTATGATCACTGAGATTGAACTAAAATCACATGACATGTTTATGTTTTTAAGACCTGATGTGGGCAGGCCTTTTTAGAAAGCTGTTTCTGATTTTGCTGATTATGTATACCAATGTATTTGCTACAAAGTTACCAAGTTATTTGAGTAATAGCATGCAATAGTTTATGTAGTCCATGCCTTAAAATTAGTCTTGGCAAACTGAGATTAATATATTAGATTAACAAGATTAACACCAAGATGGCTGCTGTAAAATAATAATGATATAAAAAAAAAAAACATGTGTCTTGTCCATAATCAGTTTTGCAAAGTTATCAATGTAATTTTTTTCTGTCCTTGTTTCACAAAGAGAAGGATCAAGTTAACATCAGCTGTAGGATCACAATCACTGGATTTAATGACATTTAGGGATTTGAAAGTTAAATACATCAGAATCCCCCTTGAAGTATGAACTTTACACTTTCAGCAGCCATCTTGATTAGACCAGGCAACATCTACTATGCTTTACCATCAGTTAGATATGAAAGCTCGTTTCCACCACTGAAAAAAGTATTAATGAATTGATACTTTTTGGCAACTGATTGGCAAAAATGATACAATTTTGAGTTATCTCAGAATTGTGACTTTTTCTCAGAAGTTAATACGATGAAAATGCCCAACTTGAAATTTGGAGATAATGACACAAAATTTTAAGATGACCAATTTGACTTTAAGACCATCATTCTTACTCATAGATGATCATTTTTTTGTTTGTTTTTTGTTTTGTTTGTCTGGTTGTGGGATTTTGTTTTTTGTTTTTTTGTGGTGGAAATAAGCTTCCATAGTGGCATCAGTGTGAGAAATCCCCAACTCATCTGTGATGTCACACCAACCTTGTAGCTCTTTCTTTTTTCTGCATGCAGCCCTAAAGCTGGAAATGAAATCAGTTATTTTATGAGAAGACACATAATTAACTCAAATTTAGAGTTTACAACAAGACTAAACTTTGCAAAGCAAGTAGATTAGGTAAGACAAATGGTTTGGGGTATCCAGATTTATGTTTTTCTAAAAAGTATTTCACACATTCACACAGTGCTTTAGACTCTATAATATAAACACTTTACCTTGCATGCATGTTCACTTAAGAACCACCTGGTAATCTAATAAGCATTTTTTTGGGCTGTGGGAAGGAGCCAAAAAACCTACACAGGCCCAGGGTACAGTGAACATTCTCGGAGAACCTGGAAAACCCCACGATCCTCTATATAGAAATCACTTAAGCCACAGATCAAAGTGAGATAAATTTGACGGTGTGACGTTGTAGCCATGCTAACCACACCTTCCCTAGCTATTTCAGTAGCTGCCAGGGCGAAGAAGAGGTGTGCAGGGTTTGGAGAGGAGAGTAATGGGATTGAACTCGCTGGAAAGGGTACAGCCACACAAATTCAATATGTGGGGAGCACAATAAACATGAGCTTCCCATGTTTGATCGTGCACACAGGGATTATTTTGTGCACGATCAATTCATTCAATTTAATAACAGTAAACAGTAACAAAGTGCTCTGTATATTAAAGCCAGTATACCTGGTATGACAGTGGAGGTCAAAGGCTGCACTGTGTAACCCTGGATAGGATACTGCAGAGGAGAGTTAGGCAAGGCCAACAACAGTCTGGACAGTACTGAAGTTGTCCTGTTGAAGAGACGAGGTGTGAGCAGAGGAAAAGACAGATTACCTTCTTGACTTATAACATGAAATAAAATTGTTCAATTTCTGTCATTTATATTTGACACACACACACACACACACACAGTATACGATTAAATGGTCAAAACCCACAAGTTTTATACTGCTGTTCTATTCATAACATGCTGATGTTTTGGAAAATAAAAATTTCCAGCATTCTATCCGTGGAGCTGGTACCTGTTTTTGTTCTGCTGAAACTCCATAGCTCGTCGCTGCTTTAGCTCCTCACTTTGCTCCTTAGGGAGGTGATCTTTTAGGATATATGAGCCTTGAGGACAGGTGCAGGAACCAGGTAGAGGTCTGGTTACAGATGACCTGGAAACATGGCTGTAGGATAAAGATGCTGAAGAATGACTGTTATATAGAAGTCCTGTATGGTTACCACTCCATTCTTTAATACATTCAGTGTTTGATTACTTTGCTGTTCAGTTTCTAAAGACCCAACCTAGGGAAGTTCAACTTGATCTCTTCTCTAACTCCAAATCATAATGTCATCTGCAATCATCCAAATCCATGTAAACTCCTGGCAGGCCTCATCTATCAGACTATCCATCACCATTGCAAACAGTGGAAGGAGCTCAGAGCTCATCCCTGATATATTCCTATCCCCACATTGAACGCTTCAGTCACTCCAATCGCACACCTCACAGGTGTCCCACTGTCTTCATACACATGCTTCTCTGTCCGCATTAAATACAAAACTTTCTCTCTCAGCATCCTATCATGTTTTCTTTCACATCATAAAAGACACAGTGCAACTCTTTGACAGATTGACCTCTTATATAATTCTTCATCATCAACCATGCAAAGACTTTTTGAGGCACATGATATGGTTTGCAGGTATATTTGAATGGACATGCAAGACAAAGCAGGTTATAAAAAATGTGTTTCATGGTATTGATATTGACTACCTGTGCCTGCCTGTCATTGCTTTCATTATTGTTGAAACTACTAATATGAATATGAAAAAGGATGGTATGTCTTTGATCATTCTAAACAATTTATTTTAGAAATACTGCTAAAAAATATCAAATGTTACATAGAATAAATTAGAAGCAGGCAGAATTCATATCCACACACAGAGAGTTGGTTTCGAAAAGTTGATTGTGTTCATCTGGACGTAGCGTTTTGTGGGAGAAACATTTTGTCACTCATCCAAGTGACTTCTTCAGTCTCAGCTGACTGCAGAGTGACGAAAGGCCACTTCAGTTTTAAAGTAACACCTCAAGTCACGCAAAAACAAAACATCTGGGAAACAAAGTATTTGGCATCATCATGCTGGAAATGATTAAAACCCATTTTTAAAGCTATGGAACTCCAGCTAACCATGGTGGGAGGGAGGAAACTTGTAACGTCGATGAACCTCACCATTTTTTTTATTTTAATTATATTTTTGCTATTTAAATTGTTATTCAAATTAGTATTTAAATGAATCCTAGAGTGCTTTGATGATGCATCCGTGAGGTCATAAAAGAAACCAGAACAGCACCTAAAGAACTACAGGCCTCACATGCTTGTGGTCAATGATTTAACAATAAGAAAGAGATATTGTACGTTACCAGTCCATTAAATATACTTTACTAGCCCTTCCGAGATGTATTCAGTCTGCAGTCGGAGGTCTTATTCTGAGTATTCACAGCAGCCGTAGCCTCTCCAAGATCTTATCCGTGCTGACTCAATGAGCCCATTTTGAGAAACTCACGACTCTCCCATCTTTCCAATCCCAGCGGGCAGCCTTGTGGGGTTTGAACAGCCGGTTCCGCTTTCTTAATTCTTTGATAAGTCAGGGCCAAGCCAGCTCCGATCAGCCAGAAACCTGTTACCATGGTTCCAAATAGGTAGATATCTTCAGCACTCAGGCTCACCCAAGCCCAAACTTCTCGTTGAGAAAAGGGTGTCAATTGCATTTAGGGACCAGTTGATCCAATCCATAATTCCTCTTTTAGGTTTTAGAGAACAGACTGTGAGAGAGTGTTCCAGGGAAAATACAAAAAAACCCACGAGACTAGACAAGGACATAAGCAGGGAAGATAAGGGAGAGGAGAAAAAGTGCGTCCGCCTCCTCCGAGAGCCAAAGAACAGAGAATTTACTGAATGTGAATCTAAAACATGATAAAAAACTTCGAGTAAATATCACAACTTGATAATTAAAATATCATGACTGTAATTCATGTTTTGAGCACAGTGTATGAAAGTGGATAAATTATCAAGTGCATGTATTTGTTACACTACAGTACTTCATTGAATGTAATGTGTTTAAGTCTTCTTGTAACATAAGAACTTCCTTTAGAGCTGGCAATTTCTTATACCAAAGGATGCAGCACCGTTCTTCTCAAGGACACCACAGAAGCTTTCAATTGGGCAGCGTGGGATATCCACATATTGCATCTCTTCTCCACCCACCCACAGCCACTCACCCGCCAGGTAATGTAGGCCTGTCCACGCCTATCAGACAGATGCATATAAAAACGTATAAACTAGTATGAGTTTCTCAAAAATATGAACAGGGTACAGAAAACTACCCAACCTCATCAGTGTTAGCCTCTTGTGCTCTCTCTTGTGTGAAGGTGTGGTCATCTGGACTGATCAGGGTGACCAGGTCGTAGCGGTGGTTCCACTGCATCCATAGACCTACAGTGGTCTAATGCCTCTTCCCATGTTTTATTCTCCTTCACCAGAACCAAAGGGTCAAAATAACATGTGAAATACAGTCAGTCATCACAGTTATTGGTTCTCCATTTACCGTTAAACTCCCTAACACAGTCACCGTGGCTTTGGTTCTGCAAGAATAAGAAGAATAGTAGAGTAAAGCGCATTTGGATGGATTTCAGAGAAGGCTTTTTTGGACCTCTTGAGCTTTAAGTGTTAGAAAAATAAACCTAATTCCAAAAAACATGGGTCAGCAACGTGACTGGGTATCTTAGAGAGACAGAATTTCACAAAGATGAACAGAGGTTTACAAATATGCAAAAAACTGCAACTCCAAATTTATCATCTACAGTGCATAATATCATCCGGAGATTCTAAAAATCAGGAGAAATCAGTATTTGATAGCAATGTTCTTTGGGTCTTCAGGTGGCACTGCGTTAAATGCAGAAATGATTCTGTCATGGAAACCACTGCATATACGTAGCAACAGCGCTTCTACTGCTTCTATTCACCAGTAACTTTTGAAGCTTCTTAACCTCACACTTCTACATTCAATTCAATGTCCTTCTGTGCAGATGCAAAATTGCACCTTCAAAAGCTACTGTGTACCTTGTAGCTCCACTCACCCGCTCAGCGCCAAACTCAGTTCTGTGCACCTGCCTTCTACCACCATTTAAATATGCAATATGCAGCAGCATTCTTTTGGGCACCACAATTCACTGATCACATTAACTTGGTAGATCAAGACGTCAAGTTCACCATGGAGAATATAAAAAAAGAAAGGGTAGCATTCTTAGACTGTGAGATTTTCATCACTAATAGGTGACATTTAAAAGCGGAAACCAATTCTCATTGAGCAGTATTTAAGGTTTGACTCCCATAGGCTACGTCACCCCCACCCTGATAAATCTCCCATTTTATTTTGTTAGTCCTTTGTCCCTTGTGTTCCTTATGCTTTTAGTTTTACTTGCTTAAACAAAGAAGTGTTTGCAAGATTTCAGTAAATGCTAATAACATGTAATCAGTGTCAGCTTTGAAATCTAAAATTAAGCCTATAAAATAAGTCTAAAAGAAATATTGTACTAAAGTTTGAAAGTATAACTCTGCTTCATGTTCATTACCATTAGTTTCCCACATAGTTAAGGACGCCATCTCATCTCCTCTGGACCATTTCCATGGACTTGTTGCATTTTTTCAGTGTAATCCAATCCAACCATAAGCATAAAGATAATTCTCTTGCTCATTTCTGACTTCTGTGCATCCTTCCATGTCTTTATGGTAGTGGAAGAGTAATATGTATTTTTCCACTGATGCCCGCACACAGGAAAAAGGAAGAGCAGCAGAGGGATGAGAATCCACAACTTCCTCATCTTCTTTTCCACAGAAGAACGGACACTAGAACAAGACATTGATGACCAGCGGAAAATATGACGAGAAATCTATAGTGAGTCTGTTCAACGGTTTCATCAATGAAATCTTAATGGATAACTAGTTTTTACAAAGTAAACATGACATTTGAAATGATAATGCTGCACAGGTGACAAAATTATGAAACAGCTGGACAGAGCAACCGATAGTGTTCCAACATTCGGAGTAAGGAACTGCTCTCACGGCTGTCATGAGATATGCTGTGGCAGGCAGGATGTAGGGCCCAAGTGCACGACACGAACGAAGAGGGTTACCTGAGAGAGGCAGCTTTATTTAGGCTGTACAAAAACCCAAACATTAAATGCAAGAAAACTAAACCAGGAACAAGAAACAATGAACTAAAACTAGAAATTTCAATGTACATGGAGGGAACACACAGCACATAGAGGCTAAGACAACACAAAAAACACAGGGCTTAAAGACACAAGGGAGTGACGATGGAATGAGACACAGAGAACAAAGCTGGGAGTAATCAAACATAACGAGAAAGGGAGGAAGCAAAACTGAAAACACTAGCATAGAATATGAGACTATCAAAGTATAACAGGAAGCAAAAGAAATTCACAAAGACACAGACTTGACACTGAGACATAGAGACATGGCTGACTCGGAGACAAAGGGAACATAGAGACAAGAGTGACTAGATGTGAAACAGGGAAACCAATGTAGAACAAACCTAAATCCCAGGGACTAAGAATTTAACATAAGCAGAAAACAATAAAGAGAATGAACAAAGAGTATATATTAACCAACCAACACAAAACACTGGGTCACAGACCAAGTACTGTGACAACGGCTAGAGATTGATGACACAAACAACACAAATGCTACAGCAACTGGGAGCCAGTACCAAGCCCCAAGTGTGATGGAAGAAGGATCGTAATCAGGATAAGGATAATGAGAGTAATTTATTTCAATTTACTGGGGAATCATAATGTTTCTATTAAACAGCAAAATGGTACAATCTTACAAAATTAAGGGATCCCCTAAAAAACTGTCATATATACACCATTTTGCTCTGCTTAATGCATCAGACCTTTTTGATTCAAATTAACTTTATTAATGCCAAAAAGGGGCAGCGTTTTGTGTCAAACTCACACAACCACTAATCACAAACACTGTTACATGGAAGAGACAGATCATCAACAAACAATGGGGTGAAACATAAATGAAGTACAGCACCCCAGAGCAAGTTCTTGAACTCAAGAACTGATAATCGGGTTTTTTGCCCTCTTTATCACCTGATTTTTCCAGAGTGAACACAAATCGGCCTGACCCCAGTGATTCTGGAGTAGGTATTAACAATACTGCTGAGGGAGTTTCTATACTTAATAGATAAAACACTAAACCAGCAGATAAAAGAAAATGTTAAAAGATTTTCAATAAATGAACAGTAAACGTTAATTAGAATTTTCTTGTTAAATGGTAAATGGCCTGTATTTGTATAGCGCTTTACTAGTCTCTAAGGACCCCAAAGCGCTTTACACAACCAGTCATCCACACACTGGTGATGGCAGCTACATTGTAACCACAGCCACCCTGGGGCGCACTGACAGAGGCGAGGCTGCCGGACACTGGCGCCACCGGGCCCTCTGACCACCACCAGTAGGCAACGGGTGAAGTGTCTTGCCCAAGGACACAACGACTGAGACTGTCCAAGCCGGAGCTCGAACCGGCAACCTTCCGATTACAAGGCGAACTCCCAACTCTTGAGCCACGATCGCCCCACGATTGTTAACATTAAGAGAGTTCAGGATTCTTAACAAAAATATTCTCTGTTGACTCTGTTTTACAATAGACTCATTGTCCACATCGAACTTGAGTTGATGTTCAAAGACTGTGCCAAGATAGTTACAAGACTGCACTTTCTGGACGTCCCAGTCATGAATAGCACTGGCTTTATACTCAGTATTACAGTGTCTGGAGTCAATAATCCTTTCCTTTGTTTCTGATGCATTTAAGTCTAGAGTAGTGAACATCACACCACAAATTTAGGTAAAGCAGGACCAGTGACAGACTCAGAACCTTGAAGCAAGGATAAGTGGATAGTGTCATCAGAAAACTTAACTATAATTCTGTTCTCATAAGAAGTCCTGCAGCTGCTGGTGTGAGTAATAAGAAGCGGCCTGAGGTGAACCAGAGCTTGACACAATCTATTAACGAGGGTCTGTTGATCTCTTTGAGTAGAAAGTTTCAAATCAGCATCAAGAGCTGATCTGGAAGTTTAAAATGAGAGACCAGTCTCACACTCAGAATATGAGGCTGCATATTATTAAAAGCAGAGGACAAATCAGGACACAATATAACTTTGCTTTTCGAGGTGCTTTTAGACAGCGTTTAATATAAAGAGTTTAGCACCATCCACACTTTTACGTATAAGCGAATTGCAAGGATCAAATTTACAAAGATAATTGATTTTGTCACCACATGTATCATAAAGTATGTGGTGTCATGTACAACACTCACCTTGGCAGATGTTCACAGGACACTTCTGATGGTTGTACTTCTGCTTTAAGTTTGTCAAATATTTGTTTCACTGCAAGTCAAGAGTCAAGAGATCGTGCAAAACCCACCACTTATGTCCTTTTTTAACAAACAAACAAATCACCAGCTATTATTAAGGCGACCTTTCCTGATTCATAAATGAGAATATTAACTTCCTAAGTAACAAAATGGCTCACAGTACCATATCTTATCTGTTATTATCATTCTTTTTTGAAATGCAAATATGCATCCATCACAGAACAAACTGAACGACGGTCACACAAAGGAACAACTGGTGTTGATCAGTTGTGAAATTGTCCACTCACTATTTATTGTGATGTTTCTTTTGTGACCATTTAGAGTTGATACCCATCAAGAATAAGAAGTGGTCCTCTTCATACCACTTGAGGCTGCTCCATATCAAGGACACATCTAAAACCTTCAGGACACCGGCTCTTGAGGCCTGGATTTCCCTACCCCTGGTCTACACCATGGATATAGACATAAAGTGATTTTATTGTGTGGCCAATTTATCTTTGCTGACACAATTGGCCACAATTGCGTCCTACAATGTGCGCAGTGCGGTCAGAAAGGCAAAGCGGAGCTACGGGGAAAAACTAGAGTCACAGCTACGACAGTGTGACTCTAGGAGCCTTTGGAAAGGACTGCGGACTCTAACGGACTATAAACAACCAGCTTCTTCAATGATGAATGCCGACTCTTCACTGGCTGATGAGCTGAACACGTTTTATGCTCGCTTCGATGCCGCAGCAATTAAAACAACAAATGGCTGCGCACGCTCGGAGTCCACCAGTGAAGACAATGCATTCATCATCACAGAGCATGCCATGAGGAACACCTTCAGGAGGGTGAACACCAGGAAGGCAGCAGGACCAGATACAATCCCTGGCCGGGTCCTGAGAGCCTGCGCTGACCAGCTAGCACCGGTGTTCACGGAGATCTTCAACCTCTCCGTGGCCCAAGCTGTGGTTCCCACGTGCTTCAAACAGTCCATCATTGTCCCTGTCCCAAAGAAACAACAGCCCGCTTGCCACAATGACCACCGTCCAGTAGCACTGACTTCAATTGTGATGAAGTGTTTTGAAAGACTGATGAGAGATCACATCACTTCTTCACTTCCTGCCACCATCGACCCACTTCAGTTTGCTTACCGGACTAATCGTTCCACAGACGATGCCATATCTCACCTGCTCCACACATCCCTGAGTCACCTGGACACTGGCAGAGGGAATTATGTTAGGATGCTGTTCGTGGACTACAGTTCAGCATTCAACACAATAATTCCCTCTAAGCTTTTCACCAAGTTCACGGATCTAGGACTCAGCTCATCACTGTGTCAGTGGATCCTCAACTTCTTCACAGACATACCCCAATCAGTGAGGGTGGGAAAACAAGTCTCCCCCTCCATCTCACTCAGCACTGGAGTGCCTCAGGGCTGTGTTTTAAGCCCCCTGCTGTACTCACTGTACACTTATGACTGTGTAACCACATCAGACACCACCTCCATTGTCAAGTTTGCTGATGACACTGTTGTTGTAGGCCTGATCTCCAACAACATCGAGACGGCCTACCTGGAGGAGATTAGGAACCTGGAGACCTGGTGCCAGGAGAATAACCTCCTCCTAAACATCAGCAAGACTAAGGAGCTGATCGTGGACTTCACCACAAAGCAGGCGAGGAATTACAAACCCCTCATCATCAGTGGCACGCCAGTGGAGAGAGTGGACAGTTTCCGATACCTGGTTGTCCACATCACTCAGGACCTGTCATGGTCCTGTCACATCAACACCCTGGTTAAGAAAGCCCGTCAGCATCTCTTCTTCCTCAGAAGACTTAGAGACTTCCATCTGCCACTGAAGGTGCTCAAGAACTTTTACTTCTGCACAATCGAGAGCGTCCTGACGGCAAACATCTGCACCTGGTTTGGGAACAGCACCAAGCAGGACAGACGAGATCTGCAAAGAGTGGTGCGCTCAGCCGAACGCATCATTCAATCAGAGCTCCCTGACCTGCTGTCCATCTACACCAAGCGGTGCAAGACCAAAGCTAGGAAGATTATGATGGACCCCTCCCATCCCAACAATGGACTCTTCTCACTGTTGAGGTCTGGGAAGCGCTTCCGCTCCCTTAAGGCCAAAACAGAGAGAATGAGGAGGAGCTTCTTCCCCCAGGCTATTCGGGCCCTGAACCAGGTGTAGGACTGGACTCTCCCACACACATCACCACACGCACCACCACACATTTCCTATAATTTATAATCTTTATAATCTCTTTCTGCTATTTGCACATTTTTTACTGTAAATTTCTAAGTTAATTTGTAAATTTTGTAGTAACCTGTAAATTGTAAATACTGTAAAACTTTTTTTTTCTGTCATTTAATGGTCAGGCATTGTACAGCTACAAGCATTTCACCCCCATGTCATACTGTGTATGGTTGTGTGTGTGTGACAACTAAAATTTGAATTTGAATTTGAATTTGAAGTCCTGCAGCTGCTGGTGTGAGTAATAAGAAGCGGCCTGAGGTGAACCAGAGCTTGACACAATCTATTAACGAGGGTCTGTTGATCTCTTTCAGTAGAAAGTTTCAAATCAGCATCAAGAGCTGATCTGGAAGTTTAAAATGAGAGACCAGTCTCACACTCAGAATATGAGGCTGCATATTATTAAAAGCAGAGGACAAATCAGGACACAATATAACTTTGCTTTTCGAGGTGCTTTTAGACAGCGTTTAATATAAAGAGTTTAGCATCATCCACACTTTTACGTATAAGCGAATTGCAAGGATCAAATTTACAAAGATAATTGATTTTGTCACCACATGTATCATAAAGTATGTGGTGTCATGTACAACACTCACCTTGGCAGATGTTCACAGGACACTTCTGATGGTTGTACTTCTGCTTTAAGTTTGTCAAATATTTGTTTCACTGCAAGTCAAGAGTCAAGAGATCGTGCAAAACCCACCACTTATGTCCTTTTTTAACAAACAAACAAATCACCAGCTATTATTAAGGCGACCTTTCCCGATTCATAAATGAGAATATTAACTTCCTAAGTAACAAAATAGCTCACAGTACCATATCTTATCTGTTATTATCATTCTTTTTTGAAATGCAAATATGCATCCATCACAGAACAAACTGAACGATGGCCACACAAAGGAACAGCTGGTGTTGATCAGTTGTGAAATTGTCCACTCACTATTTATTGTGATGTTTCTTTTGTGACCATTTAGAGTTGATACCCATCAAGAATAAGACGTGGTCCTCTTCATACCACTTGAGGCTGCTCCATATCAAGGACACATCTAAAACCTTCAGGACACCGGCTCTTGAGGCCTGGATTTCCCTACCCCTGGTCTACACCATGGATATAGACATAAAGTGATTTTATTGTGTGGCCAATTTATCTTTGCTGACACACAAGCATACAAAGGGAATTATCCCAGATGCAGATGCATCGTGTCTTTCTTTTTCCAATGACAGACACGATGCATCTGCTTACCAAACAAGTTTTGTTTGTCACTGAGGCACGGACGTATTTGACTATATTCAAAACTGGTTGGTAGACATGGATGTGTTCTTATGTTTATAAAGCTAAGGTGAGTTAATTCTACTAATGAAGCAGTTAAATGTTGTAAACTAAGTTTTTAATGGCAAGAAGAACCTGCTAGTTCTACTTTGCTTTTGTTAAAGCTGTTGTCACTATTCATATTAATTATATTTGAACATGATAAATGACAAAGCAAAAACAGTTCAATGATGAAACCATGAAAAATTATCACTTTATAAAGAATTTCACCTCAGTTTTAATTCAATTCAATTTTATTTATATTGCGCCAAAAACACAGCAAAAGTCGCCTCGAGGCGCTTTATATTGTACAGTAGATCGTACAATAATAGATACAGAGAACAACCCAACAATCATGTGACCCCCTATGAGCAAGCACTTTGGCGACAGTGGGAAGGAAAAACTCCCTTTTAACAGGAAGAAACCTCCAGCAGAACCAGGCTCAGGGAGGGGCGGGGCCATCTGCTGTGATTGGTTGGGGTGAGAGAAGGAAGACAAGATAAAGACATGCTGTGGAAGAGAGACAGAGGTTAATAGCAGATATGATTCAATGCAGAGAGGTCTGTTAACACAGTATAGACCTTTCTAAATAAAGCTTACAGTTTTAAGCTTTCAGCCAGACACTGTACTCATTGGGTTAATTCTTACTACACTCATAATGTTGTTTTCTGTCACCATAGGCACCATAGGCATGTCACGTTTCTGGGTCAATTTTGACCCAGCTTTTTCTGTTTCTATTTTGTTTTTCTAATCATATGATTTGTTGGGGGTTTTGAGTTGTGCTTTTGTATTCAGGGTTATTCTTGGTTTTGTTCCTTTTACATTACTTGGTGTTCTGGCCTTCAGTTCAAGTCACTGTCGTCTCTGTTTTATGTGTCATATTCTTTCTGTCGGCCTTCTGGTGCGTAGTCTGCTTCTTTTGTGGCACATATACTAATGTGCCACAAACAGGACTTTAATATCACCAACCATTATCATTTTATTACGGTGTATCCATATAAATGGCCCACCTTGTAGATCCTTCGCCATGTCCCATGACAACATCTATTAAGTATTTTTAGTCATCTTTTCATGCCTAAAGATGACTAAAAATGCTTAACCTCTTAAGCCCCAAGCCTACCTGATCTCCTGCCTTTTGCCCCCGTATCAGGGGGCGTTGGGGCTTAAGAGGTTAAGAAAAAAATTAAGGTTGTCATAATTCATGCATGACAGGGTTAACTGAGTTAGAAGTTAGGGAGTTAGCTTGCTAGCTTCCAGCTAAAGGGATTTATGAAACAAATTAAAACGTACAGCTCTGCTATCACTTCCAACATAAATGAAGACAGGAAAGTAAACAGCAGTGATGTTTGTAGGGTTACTGAAGTTGGGCTAGCTGGTGTATAATGATGTGCTACGTGATCGCTAGTACGACAAAGCCATGTTAGCATAACACAAACAGTAAAGCTGGAGGATGAACGCTAATGAACAGAGGACTTTTTTCAATTCTATAAAAGTTAATATGAGGATTCCCAATGGTTAGGGGCAAATGTAATCACGTGGCAGGATGCTGTAAACAGACCAAACATCAGTCAGGAGAACCACCGAGATAATCCATCCACAATACAAGGTTAGTCACACTGCGGCATGGGCTGGGCTGTAGGTACATCGTAAGGGTTTAAAAACTGAGCTTTAAAGTGATTATCAGTAATAAAAGCCGAGAGAAGCCGACAGTGATCACTGACTGACTGTGTGATCTGTGTGGGGTTAACACAGAAAAAGAGGAAGTATCTGGTTAAACTTAAGAGTTCCTCATTTAAAGTTAGTTCTTTTTTCACACAATACAACAAGCAAATATTTAACCATACAGAAAGAAGTTATGTTGTTTACCTCTTACTGGATTTAGTGTGTTTGGTGCTGAACAGGCCATGTTTTAGAACACAAAACAGCTTCCTGCTGTAGCCAAAATCCTGTTGTGAACATGACGGGTGAACCACAGTTGGGGACAGAATAGCGAATGAACTGAAACTCGATATGTGACTGTTAAACTGAGCAGAATTACAGATTTAAATGATAACGCCATTCAGTATCACCGTAATGTCACAGTTTCCCCCCCAATGCAGTTACTTATAAATAGTGTTTATAAATGTCAACTAATCATGATTCATAATTAAAAGAGGTAATATTTTGAGCTCAAATAATGGTTTTCTCAGTACCTTCTTCAGAATGAGCACTACAATTTCATTTTATGAAACCAGTGCAAAGTGGACTTAAATCACCATATCTTCATATTCAATTCAATTCAATTTTATTTATACAGCACCAAATTACTATAACAGTCACCTCAAGAAACTTTATATTGTATGGTAGAGCCTACAATAATACATACAGAGAAAAACCCAACAATGATATGACCCCTATGAGCAGCACTTTGGTGAAAGTGGGAAGGAAAGGAAGGAGGAACAAATAAACTGTGGTGATAAATGACAGGAAGTGATCACTGAGCATAACAGAAAAAAAAAACACGAGAATAACTTAAAAAAATAAAATAAATAATGCAAATGAAAACAACCAACAACCACGAGATATTACAAATTAGTAGAATAAAGGTAGAATCTGGCTTGGCAAATTTAACTATTACTGTGCTGACTAGGGATGGGTATTGATAAGATTTTCACGATTCCGATTCCATTTTCGATTCTGTTTAACGATTCGATTCTTTATCGATTCTCTTATCGATTATTTTTTTTTTAAAAAAGGAGAACACTAAGGTCAATTAGCTTAGATCTTTGTTTTATATCTTCTCTTTGAACAAGATAGAAATTTAGGAGTAACATGGCCTTACAAACCCAGCAGTGTGATCTTAACAGATCCAACCTACGGCTCTTCAATGGGGTGTCACAGGGTCCCCAGGAAAAAAAATTGTGAATGTAAAATAATAAAATAAATATTCTTCTGTAGCAATAACAAAGTATAACATAAATTATTCAGTAGCAATTACACAAGAATATCCAATAATGTCCCTGCCTACAATTAAACACATTCACTTACCGAAAATCGGGGGCATCTGCTGTGGCAAATGGGTGCAAGCCTTTGACCACAAACTTAGTCACAGCTCGGTGACATTCGTCTATCCTGGCCTGAAAGGAGACGCTACCGGTAGACTGCAGCGAGAACTGCCAGCATCTGAGCCAGACTCTGTCTGTCTCATCATGGTCACCTAAATGCACAGTAATGGCAGGTTTTGTAATAAGGCAGATCGCGCTAACATAATCTGCACTGTTAGTTGATTATTTACCTGCCGTATTAACGGGAGAGGACGTGCAAACGTTACCGCCGCTGCTGGGTTGAGATTCACGAGTCCGGAGCGGAATTAAAAACACGACATTCATTTAAGGTCATCGTGTGTTTTGTGAGCAAATGCTTTTGCATATTCGTAGTGTTTCCTCCATTAAATTAAATATCTACTTTGCAAGTATTGCAAGTTGCCCTGTTGTCATCCGTTCTCGTAAAGTATAACCAAACTTTTTAGCGTTTGAGCCGCCATGTTTCCTGCCAGGTAAGTGACGCTCCGCAACGTGGTGACGTCATTCGGGGCGACTGGAATCGATAAGGGAATCGTTTGCAAAAATGGCAAACGATTCCAAGGAATTGAAACAGTGGGAACCGGTTCTCAACAAGAACCGGTTTTCGATACCCATCCCTAGTTATGACATTCTTGTACAGCATGTATATTTATTTCTTTGGTTTTATTAAATATAAACATATGTGGCATAGATAAATGACTCACAACATCTATTAGTCATGTTGATTTTACCGTGTTTTTTACTTTTGTGAAGATATATAAAGTTTTAAAGTTCAGTGTATTCGATTTACAATGAAAGCATGAGTGAAAACACAGGATGACAAAACAGCAAAAGAAAATAAGTAAAAACAGAATTCAGTGTCACCAGCATCACAAGATATTAAACTCTATAAGAATAATAAAGAAAAAAAATCTTGATGAATAAAATCCAAACAGAGAGCCAAACTCGGCTATATTCACTGAGAATCCTAAACTCAGATAACCCTGGGACCATGACAAAACAATATGACGCTACAAGTGACGCTGATGTTCTTTGAATGAATCTTCTATCCATATGTAATGCACTTAAGGTTGTTTTTGTAAAAGTGAAGCTGCAGTTTGAATTCTTCATCATTTTCTCCCGGGAATCTATATTTGTCGTATAGAGAACTTTGGCTGTCGGCTGTTTTGGGTTGATGACCAATGGATACGTGACTACAGGATGCAACCAGCAAAGAGCCCAGACCGTCCATAAAAAACTCTAGAGTTAGAAATTGGAATTTAATATTTAACACAAAATTCTGTTGCTGTCATTTGTAATATAAACTTCTTTGAGATCTGGACCTACCTGAATGTGCTACTCGCTGTAGCTTAGGGTCAAAACCCACCTTCTGTACAGCATCTGTACGAGCCAGGAAGAAGTTGACCACTCCATTAGCCAAAAAGCATTGTGGGTAGCCAGGAAGTGAGTGAAATTTTCCTTGAGACTTTCTGTATAGGCAACCACCTTCATTTTCCTTTCCTTCCTCATATATAAGAGTAAAATAAAACTGGTTCTCTTCTACAGACCCACCAACCTAATACAAATAAAGAAACACAACATCTTGTTACAAAACAGCAAGTGTTTCACTGCAAGCTCCAATATTGTTCAGTCGATGTTCAGGTAGACACTACTTGTCATGTTTGTTTTTGAAAAGCAAATCTAGAAATGAGACTAGTCTTTCAGGTAACCTATGCATCTGTCCAGAAGCTGGTTCCACCAACTTTACTTTATTGTGCCTGGTCATAACTGCTCATCGGATCTTTGTTAATAATAGATGTTACAGTAAACCCAAAAATCTAGAATAACCTTTGTCTTCATTGATTATAAAGGATCTGCTCCATGCAAGTTACTGTGAAGTTAAGACCCCAAACGTTGGCATGCTACATGGTCCAAAAGGCCTAACTAGATCAGATGTAATAAAGGAAAAAAGGATTACATCAGTCTAACATGTGTATTTTATGGGTGTATTATATTTACCTTTTAATGTTCTATTCAAATTATTTTAAATAAACTGCAAAAGCTTTATGTGAGCTATTTCATTCTCACCACATCCAGTTCAGGGTTCGCCTCCATCACCTCCACCAGCTTCTCTATCTTTGTCTTCTCTGTAAACACAAAATCATCATCCACCCACAGGAAGTACTTGGTGGTTACCTGGGAAACAGCCAGATTTCTGCCTGCAAACCAGCCCTGAGGAAGGAAACATCTTTCACATCTTAATCTTAACATTTTAATCTTTTACAGTGTGGTGTAATGGTGCTCTCAAGTGATCAATACAATAAAAGTCACTGTAAAGCAACACTGTTTTTTGTTTTATTAGCACTTAACAAATTTCATCCATCCATCCACCTTCTTCCGCTTATCCGGGATTGTGTCACGAAAGAAGCAGCCCAAGCCTCCCTCTCCCCAGCCACCTCCTCCATGTGAAGGAGCCCTACTCTACTCTGAGCCCCTCCCAGATGGCTGAACTCCTTACCCTATCTCTCAGGGAGAGGCTAGCCACCCTTCGGAGGAAGCCCATTTCTCATTCTGTTACTCACTACCCACTGCTTGCGACCATAGGTGAGGGTAGGGATGTAGATCAACTGGTATGTTGAAAGCTTCGCTTCTACACTCAGCTCACCCTTCATCACAACAGACCAGTACAGCGTCAGCGGAGTGGCACTCCACCCTTTTCCTGCTGAGGATCATGGTCTCAGATTTGGAGGTGCTCATTCCCACCGCTTCACACTCGGCTCCACCATAGGTGGAATTATTATTTTAAATTCATACATACAGGAATCTGAATTATATCTGAGATTTATCTGGTTTTGTAGAAAATTCAAACTGACAGTTTGTACCAACATTGTGTAACCCATATCAACTACTCCCTGTCACATGACCCACGTCAGCTGGTTTGAGGTCACTCTCCTGATTGGCTCCTTCCACGTCGCGGCAACTCTGAAAACCGGCTGTGGAGGGATACTTCCAGGTTCGACTCCTGCTGTGGCTGTAAGCTTATGGCGTTTAGAACGGCGTTGGAAAACAAGGCGTTTTCTCCCCTCAATTCATCTATAAACTCATTTCACCTCAGTGGTCAGGTTTTTTTCCCCCCTTTGAACTGATCTTCTTCATATTGAAGTGGCGAGCCGGTAGGACCATTCTTTGTTTTTTCCCCCACGTTGCCGTCTTTGGATTACGGACATATTTCCCCATTGTATGAAGCTGCACCCTAAGGAGGAATACCTTAAAAGTGAACTTTAAAAAGAAAAGGACCAAAAAGGACTCTTAACAAAAGGACTCTTGCACAGAAAATCACAGCAATTACTTTTCTAATTAATTGTGGGCATTCGTTTATGTTGTGTGTTGCATTAATTATTTTGTTCCACTTCCCCTTTCCCCCATTTCTTCAATATATTTTTGGCACAAGATATTGCAGTTTTTGGTCTCATCATTCACACCATCTAGGCTCCATAAAGAACTACTTCTTCTGCGCGTCAGTCAGTAAACTCATCCATTGCAATAAAACTAGTCCTTAAATAACTTTGCGTTACAATTGCATATTTAGTAAAACACAACTGTGGTTCCAATTCTTGGATCTACCACACATACCTGTGCTGGAGGCATGATGTAATGTAAGATGTTTTCTCTTTGACTTGGCTCTGGTTTTAAGCTGTCATCTGCAATAATCACTTTTATGTTGTTGTAGAATTTTCGGATGCTGTCCAACAACACCTTCAGTTCTCTGTAGCGCAGGAAAGTCTTTGTGGTGATGGTGACTTGAGAACTAATGTCTAAAAGGCGAAAGAAAGCAAATTATTTTCACTTTTCTTCAGTCAATAGAAAAATTAAACAGCAGAACAGAAAAAGGTCAGAAGAAAAGGATACACACTGATCTTTCCTCTTCTCTCTGTAAGATTTCAGTCATAGGTTTTACCTGCCCACACACCTAGAGCAGGCTGTATCTCGTACTTACAAATAATAAGCATTTCATGACTGAATCTTGGTAAAAAGCGCACTCCTACCTGTCCCTGTGTCGTACAGGACTGGTATATGAGGCTGTTTGATGGCAATGGGGAACACCGCTTCATGGTTTTCAAACTGGAATGTGGCTATAGAAAAAGTGGAGAAAACAAAAGTAAATTAAGAAAACACTTTTCACTGTTACCTGAATCCGCTTGCATTTAATGTTAAAGATGTTAGAAGTTTACATTCAGAGCAAAGAGAAAGTTCATAAACAAAAGAACATACAGATATCAAAATTTGAAATTGTAGGTCATTTATCATTTCTTAGACACATACCAAGGTCTCCAGTGTTTATATGGTAGATAGTGCTGGTATACGACACTTTGGCCAGCAGGTTGTTGAGGATTACCAGGTTACTGGATTCAATTATCAGTTTGTTCTCACCAGAACCTGTGAATTAATAAAAAAAACAAGAATTTCACAACAGTCTTACAATAACTTGGTTAATATGTTAATGTGTAAGAGCCAATGTAGCAACTTCGTTTTGTGTTGTAATGATCGTATAACACAGTGTGACTATCATACATGATACTCAGTTTTTACGTTTCTAAAGCAGTATGAAAGTTTGCTTAGCCAGATCAGCTTTACCCATATTTGCTTGACGACCACTAGAAAAAGGAAACATTTTTACTGACCCTTCCATGAAACAGGAGAGTTGGGCTAAAAAGAACACATCATCAAATGCCCCATACACCTTATAATTTAAACTATTTGATTTTTTCACCAGTTTAAAAATAAACTTTAGTTCTGACAGTCAATTCTCACCTTTGACTGTCACGTCTTGATGTCCTATTTCAGTTGTGAGGATGCCTTTAGACACACTTAAGACCACCTACAACAAAAAGACCTCAATAATGTGAAGCAGAATATTGATACCTATACAATCATCTAAACAATAATAGCTACACTAAGCTGTATATGAAACAGGTTTAGGTTACTCTGATTTTCTCAGGTATTGCAGATGGAACTATGTCTTAACTATACCCTTACTGGTACAGTGTGCAGATAGTGCAGAACACAGGTTTCACAATCAGGTTTCACCAGAAAGAATTTCAATGAAAATCATGTTTGTTATGAAACATTTGATGACAATGGAATGCCTTTGGCTATGGAGGTACAGAAGGCCATCTGCTAATTGGAAGGTTGGTGGGTTGATCCATGGCTGTTCCTGTTTGCAAGCCAAATATCCTTGGGCAAAAGACTGACCCCAAGGTGCTCTCCAACTCTCTCAGAGTGTGAACGTTAAAGCATAGCGTTCTTGTGTGAATGGGCAGATTAGGCATGTTTTATAAAGAACGTGCTCTAGAAGAGTAGAAGGCGCTACATAAGAAACACTACAAATGCCTATGGGAATATCTACTAGTTTGATATAGGTGTCAAGCTAACTGTCAAGTAGCAAAATGAGGAAAATAGCATGGAAACTGATGCTAGTTTATGTAAATGACACTACTGCTAAATATCCTTTATGATCACTGAGATTGAACTAAAATCACATGACATGTTTATGTTTTTAAGACCTGATGTGGGCAGGCCTTTTTAGAAAGCTGTTTCTGATTTTGCTGATTATGTATACCAATGTATTTGCTACAAAGTTACCAAGTTATTTGAGTAATAGCATGCAATAGTTTATGTAGTCCATGCCTTAAAATTAGTCTTGGCAAACTGAGATTAATATATTAGATTAACAAGATTAACACCAAGATGGCTGCTGTAAAATAATAATGATATAAAAAAAACATGTGTCTTGTCCATAATCAGTTTTGCAAAGTTATCAATGTAATTTTTTTCTGTCCTTGTTTCACAAAGAGAAGGATCAAGTTAACATCAGCTGTAGGATCACAATCGTTGGATTTAATGACATTTAGGGATTTGAAAGTTAAATACATCAGAATCCCCCTTGAAGTATGAACTTTACACTTTCAGCAGCCATCTTGATTAGACCAGGCAACATCTACTATGCTTTACCATCAGTTAGATATGAAAGCTCGTTTCCACCACTGAAAAAAGTATTAATGAATTGATACTTTTTGGCAACTGATTGGCAAAAATTATACAATTTTGAGTTATCTCAGAATTGTGACTTTTTCTCAGAAGTTAATACGATGAAAATGCCTAACTTGAAATTTGGAGATAATGACACAAAATTTTAAGATGACCAATTTGACTTTAAGACCATCATTCTTACTCATAGATGATCATTTTTTTGTTTGTTTTTTGTTTTGTTTGTCTGGTTGTGGGTTTTTGTTTTTTGTTTTTTTGTGGTGGAAATAAGCTTCCACAGTGGCATCAGTGTGAGAAATCCCCAACTCATCTGTGATGTCACACCAACCTTGTAGCTCTTTCTTTTTTCTGCATGCAGCCCTAAAGCTGGAAATGAAATCAGTTCTTTTATGAGAAGACACATAATTAACTCAAATTTAGAGTTTACAACAAGACTAAACTTTGCAAAGCAAGTAGATTAGGTAAGACAAATGGTTTGGGGTATCCAGATTTATGTTTTTCTAAAAAGTATTTCACACATTCACACAGTGCTTTAGACTCTATAATATAAACACTTTACCTTGCATGCATGTTCACTTAAGAACCACCTGGTAATCTAATAAGCATTTTTTTGGGCTGTGGGAAGGAGCCAAAAAACCTACACAGGCCCAGGGTACAGTGAACATTCTCGGAGAACCTGGAAAACCCCACGATCCTCTATATAGAAATCACTTAAGCCACGGATCAAAGTGAGATAAATTTGACGGTGTGACGTTGTAGCCATGCTAACCACACCTTCCCTAGCTATTTCAGTAGCTGCCAGGGCGAAGAAGAGGTGTGCAGGGTTTGGAGAGGAGAGTAATGGGATTGAACTCGCTGGAAAGGGTACAGCCACACAAATTCAATATGTGGGGAGCACAATAAACATGAGCTTCCCATGTTTGATCGTGCACACAGGGATTATTTTGTGCACGATCAATTCATTCAATTTAATAACAGTAAACAGTAACAAAGTGCTCTGTATATTAAAGCCAGTATACCTGGTATGACAGTGGAGGTCAAAGGCTGCACTGTGTAACCCTGGATAGGATACTGCAGAGGAGAGTTAGGCAAGGCCAACAACAGTCTGGACAGTACTGAAGTTGTCCTGTTGAAGAGACGAGGTGTGAGCAGAGGAAAAGACAGATTACCTTCTTGACTTATAACATGAAATAAAATTGTTCAATTTCTGCCATTTATATTTGACACACACACACACACACACACAGTATACGATTAAATGGTCAAAACCCACAAGTTTTATACTGCTGTTCTATTCATAACATGCTGATGTTTTGGAAAATAAAAATTTCCAGCATTCTATCCGTGGAGCTGGTACCTGTTTTTGTTCTGCTGAAACTCCATAGCTCGTCGCTGCTTTAGCTCCTCACTTTGCTCCTTAGGGAGGTGATCTTTTAGGATATATGAGCCTTGAGGACAGGTGCAGGAACCAGGTAGAGGTCTGGTTACAGATGACCTGGAAACATGGCTGTAGGATAAAGATGCTGAAGAATGACTGTTATATAGAAGTCCTGTATGGTTACCACTCCATTCTTTAATACATTCAGTGTTTGATTACTTTGCTGTTCAGTTTCTAAAGACCCAACCTAGGGAAGTTCAACTTGATCTCTTCTCTAACTCCAAATCATAATGTCATCTGCAATCATCCAAATCCATGTAAACTCCTGGCAGGCCTCATCTATCAGACTATCCATCACCATTGCAAACAGTGGAAGGAGCTCAGAGCTCATCCCTGATATATTCCTATCCCCACATTGAACGCTTCAGTCACTCCAATCGCACACCTCACAGGTGTCCCACTGTCTTCATACACATGCTTCTCTGTCCGCATTAAATACAAAACTTTCTCTCTCAGCATCCTATCATGTTTTTTTTCACATCATAAAAGACACAGTGCAACTCTTTGACAGATTGACCTCTTATATAATTCTTCATCATCAACCATGCAAAGACTTTTTGAGGCACATGATATGGTTTGCAGGTATATTTGAATGGACATGCAAGACAAAGCAGGTTATAAAAAATGTGTTTCATGGTATTGATATTGACTACCTGTGCCTGCCTGTCATTGCTTTCATTATTGTTGAAACTACTAATATGAATATGAAAAAGGATGGTATGTCTTTGATCATTCTAAACAATTTATTTTAGAAATACTGCTAAAAAATATCAAATGTTACATAGAATAAATTAGAAGCAGGCAGAATTCATATCCACACACAGAGAGTTGGTTTCCAAAAGTTGATTGTGTTCATCTGGACGTAGCGTTTTGTGGGAGAAACATTTTGTCACTCATCCAAGTGACTTCTTCAGTCTCAGCTGACTGCAGGTTGGGGAAACTTGCAGTTTAGTTACCTGGATGATTGAGCATGCATCAAGAAAGAGAGTTTGTTATACCTTCGTTCTGGTTTAGTGGGTGGCTCTCCACGATATTTAGTAAAATCTATGAAATAGAACGCCATCAGGATCATCAGGCAAACAGCAAAAAGCAGCTGAAATCTGTTGAAAAACATCTGTGGAGACAGACACACGCAAAAGCACTAATGTTATAGAAAGTTAGTTGTCAGGACATTTTATGATCTGAAAAATGTAACTGCTAAACACATTAAATCAGCAGAGATAGCAGTGAGTGATGATTTTATGAATAATCCTAAAACTATGAAGGATGTGCCAGAAATTAAATTTGTGGATGTGGTGACAGTGTCACGGGGTGCCGAGGCAGGCCGTGTGTGGATAGTAACGGACCCAAGATGCAGACTGCTTAAGTGGAGGGTGAGCTTTATTAACAACAGGTGAAGTACAACAAAAAGGGTGGCGAAAAACAGAACTGTAAAAGACTCTAAACTGGGAAAACTAAAACTAAACACAAAGCCAGAACACGAACGAAGGTACCTAGCAGGGAGAATGATGCGGCCAGAATACACAGGAAAACGGAGGGGAAATGACACAGACGAACCAGCAACGACTAAGACAGAAGACACGACTTAAAAACACTCAGAGAACACAGGGAGATTACACGCAGGTGGGGGACACAGCTGGGAGTGATTAACGTGACGAGACTAGGGAGGCAAACTGAAAACACTCACATAAGACGCAGACCTTCACAATAAAACAGGAAACACACACACACGCAAAGACACAGACTAGGAAACGTGGACTTAACACAGGAATAGATGGGCAGAACAGAATACACTAAACAGAAGGAACAACAGAACCAAAATCACTAATAGAAAACACAAAACGCTGGGTCAAAAGGACCCAGGATGATGACAGACAGAGTGCCAAAGAGTTTTAGAGATTATTTTAAAGTTGGATTATTTCTCTACCACTACCTCTCTGCTGAATCACACTTGTTATTAACCTCTGTCTCTCTTCCACAGCATGTCTTTATCCTGTCTTCCTTCTCTCACCCCAACCAGTCGCAGCAGATGGCCCCGCCCCTCCCTGAGCCTGGTTCTGCTGGAGGTTTCTTCCTGTTAAAAGGGAGTTTTTCCTTCCCACTGTCGCCAAAGTGCTGCTCATAGGGGGTTTGTTGGGTTTTTTCTCTGTATGTATTATTGTAGGGTCTACCTTACAAGATAAAGCACCTTGAGGCGATTGTTGTTGTGATTTGGCGCTGTATGAATGAAACTGAAGAAAATTGAAGCTTGCCTATTCTGCTGGATTTTAATAATATGATGCCTTCAACTGTCAATTTATGCATACTTGTTATTTTGCAATTATTTAGTTGTAAGTTTTCCTTGAATGTTTTGAAAAGTGCCTATAAAATAATAAATAAAATGTATTATTATTATTATTATTATTATTATTATTATTATTATTATTATTATTATTATTATTATTATATTGGACTCAAAGCACATGCTTTCAGTGCAGTAGCTTTCTTTTAGTGCAGTATTTGATTGCTCCTTGGTAGAATCCTCTACCTCTAATTCGAATGAGTCTTTTCTAAGTAAAGGGTACATCTGACTTAGAATAAGTAGTCATTACATTCCTTAGCCATGAGTGTAAGTAAACTACACTAAAAATTCTGTCAACTTGCACACAATATCAGTAACAGAAGCGATTGTAATGGGTTCCAGTTAAAGCCAGAAAAACTGGTATAAGACGTGACTGCTTTTGTTTATAGTGTAAGGTATGCCCTCCTTTTATAAACAGTGAGGAGAATCTGTGAGAAAGACAGAAAAGCTCCTCTGCCTGGCTCCTCAGAGAAACCCAAAATAAGGGTGAAGAACACGTGAACATAAGAATTTTACAAATTCTGCTAATTGTGTGGATGTAAAATCTGATATATAAAAATCATATAATATTGAATTCAACTCAATTAATTTAAAAACAATGATGAGACATTGTCAAACAAACATATTCCTCTCCACTGGGGAAGGACAATGTAACGTAATCTCAAAGCCTAATGTTGAGGTACTGTCTAAAACATAGCAGTCAACAAATACTATTTTCATTTCTGACTACAAGGTCAATACACATAAAACTATTCTTGTTTCATCAAATACAGATTAGGAATGTTTTTCACAAGATCAGATTATGCATACCAGCAGCTGCCTCTTCTCTCACCCACAAAATGCCTTGTATGGAGGAACAGAAGCCTGAGAAAGGTTGAAAACAATGTGTTTGTGCTTGTCACAACAAGACTTACAAGAGTACCTCATGTTCAGCCACTATGAGGTAATGTAAACACGGAGATATACTTTAGCACCAGTTTCTTCCCAGTAAAGTAAAAGTTGGCTTATAATACACAGCTTTCCTGAAAAGCAGCAGCGTTTGTCTTTCAAAAAGCAAATCCAAAAATGTCAAATATCCACTAATACTTATTTTAAGACAGAGTCTGAGTGGAGTCCTGTTGCCACCTGCATGCGCACCTCAGTCAAATAGCCTTTGTAGTTAAAGTGTGAACACGGTTCTCCACTATGACAAACCTCCGCCTTGTGAAAGATACAGAATTAATACAGACCTTTCCCAATGGCAGCAGGGTGTGGCTTCGTGCTTGATTCTCCAAGCCTGACCAAAGGTAATTTCAATCATGTATGCGGAAAAGCAAATCCAAACATGTTAAATGTCGAGCAACACTTGTTTGAAGACAGAGGACAAACCCTTTGGGGGAGTGTCTTTCCTACCTGCCTGCACACCTCTATCAAATACCCTCGGTGCTAAGGTGTAATGTACAGCCTACCTGCACCACAGACTTCCCCTTGTTGCACTGTAAAAAGCAACAGTAGACTGTAAAATCCAAAATAATACATGTCCAAATGACTTTTACAAAAAGACAAGCAAAGATGCCATCACCACATTCACTCATACACAAACGTCAACAAAACAGCTTCCTACATGATTTATCAGTTCAAAATAAATAGGACCAGATTAAAACATACTATTTATACTGCCCATCTACATGGTAAATTCACCTTCCTGCGTTTCTTCCTGACTGAAGAACTGTAACATATTATTACTTCATTTGTTAAATAAATATCTACTGTATTACCAAAGATTAGCTGACAATGAAAAGTGGTGAAAGACTTCTCCAAAGCATTCCTTTAGTACACCAGTACACACTAAAGTCAACACATAAAACTGTATTAATGAAAAATTCTGCATAAAATACCAAAAATAAAAATGATTAATACTGCTTGAGCTCATTTTAAATACTTATATTCTGTTTAATGTCCAGCATCCAAGCATATGTTTGCGGTGGCTGTCCTGTGAGGACCACATAGCTATGATAAAACAAACAAACCAAAAAGACAATTGTTCACGAGCTGAGAAGCAGATCTATAATAAATATATTAAAACACATTAATTTAAAAAAACAGCTGAATTAAAAGCATTGAGCAGTATGTGACATGGATAATAATCTACAGGGGGTTTGAAATATGAATGGAAATGAAGGTGAAGCGTTGGCAAAATGTGTTACAAAATCAGACTGATAGAGACATGTACATGCTTGATACAGACTGGCTAATTGTGGAGAGCGAGAGAGACCTGAAATCAGCAGGTACAATTGTGTCAAAGTAAGCAATGAGTCATGCATTCAACCACAATGGACTGTGTGCACTTCACCACCAGCGAGACTCCATTGCTGAAGAAAAAAGAATGTTGAGCAACACTTAGACCAGCCTGTGAAATACTGGGAGAATATAGTCTGTTTTTGGATGCCGTAAACGTGATATTTAGTGGTCAAAAGGCACTGCATATTACCTCACCATGCCAACAGTGACGTTTAGAGAACATCATGATGTGGGGCTGTTTTTCAGCATAGGGCACTGACATGCTTTAGGTAAAGCAAGGAAAGATGAATGGAAAAAGATACCAAGACATCCTGATAGAAATTCGCCGTCCTCTACCAGGTTGATAAAGATACAACAAGGGTAGATGTTTCAGCATGACGGCGATTTCAAACACACAGCTGAGGAAACTCTCAGGTGGTTTCAAAGAAAGAAAATAAAGCTGTTAGAACGGCTCAGCCAAACACCTGACCTGAATCCATCTGATGATCTATGGCAAGAACTAAAGGTCAGAATTTGCAACATTTTATCAGTGTGTTGTTGCAAGCACCACCTTCTTTGCTGTGTCGTGCTGAGGTGCAGGCATCAAAGCAAAGGAAGCAAACAGACTGAACACACTCATTGCCTCCCTGGAGGAAGTGATCAGGGACATAATGCTGGTAAAACCTCTGGCAATCATTGACAATGATTGCCACCCGCTCCACAGCACACTGGACAATCTGAAGAGCAGTTTTGGCAACAGGTTCCTTCACCGTCGCTGTCTGAGGAAATGTTAGAGGAAGTTGTTCCTTCTGCTGCTATCAGACTCTTTAATTCCTCCACTTGGGTCGGATCCACACATGTGGAACAGAACTAATCACATCTCAATGCACCCTGTCACTTTTGTACTCCACGACATATATTTTCACAGCTACTTGTATGTTTATATTGATATTTGTATTTATAACTATTATCTATTTATCTTAATATTTATCTATCAATATCTCTGTTTCTATACTCATTTTATAGTGTAGTGCCCATAGTGCCCTATGGAGAATAATTCTATTCTAATTCCAAGACTGAATTAAACTTAAATGAATTGAAACAACAAGTGCAGCGTTTTCAGTTTGTTTTTGATTTCTTGTGTTATATTTTGAGTTCTTGATTATTGTTAGTTTGCCTCAAGTTGTAGTCTAGGTTATGTTTCACCCGCGTCCTCTGTGTTGTCATGCATTTCTTGTCATGATCCTGGGTCCTTTTGACCCAGCGTTTTGTGTTTTCTATTAGTGATTTTGGTTCTGTTGTTCCTTCTGTTTAGTGTATTCTGTTCTGCCCATCTATTCCTGTGTTAAGTCCGCGTTTCCTAGTCTGTCTTTGCGTGTGTGTGTGTTTCCTGTTTTATTGTGAAGGTCTGCGTCTTATGTGAGTGTTTTCAGTTTGCCTCCCTAGTCTCGTCATGTTAATCACTCCCAGCTGTGTCCCCCACCTGTGTGTAATCTCCCTGTGTTCTCTGAGTGTTTTTAAGTCATGTCTTCTGTCTTAGTCGTTGCTGGTTCGTCTGTGTTGTTTCCCCTCGGTCTCCCTGCGTTTCTCCATCCATCTCTCTGTGTATATTTCCCCGGACCTCCCTGCATCTTTGTTCTGGTTTGTTTTGTTTTGTTAGTTTGCCCAGTTTAGGTTTTCTGTTACCGCTTCACCCGCGCCATTTCTGTTGTATTTTCTTTTGTAAATAAATACTCACCTGCACCAGAGCTGCCGCTTCCGGGTCCTAAATAATTACCACACGGCTTGCCCCGGCAGACCGTGACATTTCTTGTCTGTGTGTTCCATATTGTCAAGCGTTCTATGTTGATTGTGTTTAGTCTCACTTTTCTCCTGTGGCATCATTATGTTCATTAGTCAGCTGTTTCCCCATGTGCTTCCTCTTCTCCTGTGTGTATTTAGTCTGTGTGTTTTTTCAGTCTTTGTCTGGCCGTCTGTGTTTCCTCCCACCACGCCACGTCATGTTCCATGTATTTCATGATTTACGTTTATGTTTCTTCCTCATCATAGTTTGTCACATGTTCCTGTTCAGAATCATGTTCATGTCTGTCATGGTTATCACAGTTCTGTTTTCCCAGTTTAGGTTTTCGTTTTAGTTATCGCCCCTGTTAGCCTCACTTTGTTTTTGTATTCTTGTTATCAGCTGTAATAATGGCTCGCCTTTTGTTAGCCTTACTTTGTTTTTCAACCATTTTTGCGTATTGGGTCCTTTCCTTAAACACACACACTTCGCAGCTGTGACAATACAGCCCGTTCTCACTCCCGAGGCGTAACATGCCGACGTTTTGTCATGACCCGCGGCGTTCCTGAGGAACGCGAAAGGAGACCTTTGGCGTTCTTATGGTACGCGCCGGGTTATGGCCGAAATCCAGTGCAATGACGCTCCCGCGGTAATAGACGTTCCAGCCCTGTATCCCTAGCCCTAACCATAACCTTTTTCCTGAGGTTAACCAGGACTTTAATGATGTTAAATAGCGTGTTTCTAAGCGATTTGAAGAAAAAGAGCGAACATGTGTAGATTGAGTTCATACGGTTCTCATATTTCCTCATTTTTCCAAGGTCGTCATTTAGGAACGTGGTGGGTAGCCGAAAACGTAATATGTTGACGATTTGTCACCTAGCGTAAAATGTTACGCTTTGGGAGCGAGAACGTGTTGGACAATATCAGCTATTAGTGGTACCAGTAGTACCAGCAACAACTAATAACAGCTTGTAACTAGGCCTCGCAGTCACATGAGGCTGCTGCCACTAGCACCAGCTGTGGGGAAGTGAGGAAGAGAGGAAGTAGATGAAATTAATGTGGTAAGAAAATAGATGGAGGGGCATAATTAGAAGGGGAGAGATTTAAAGATTCAGGTAAGATGAACGGCTACTTTGACAATGAGCCACAGCTGAAGTGTAATAATTTAATTAATGTCACATGCTGAAGTGCAACTAAGCAACCAACCCAATCAATAATCATATTGATATTAAATATGTTTTAGCATCCACTGTCTATACTTTAGGACACATATTCTAGTCATGAATCTGTGTTAGTCAGGTTAAGATAGAGATATGATTGATGTGTGGACTTTCAGCTTTAATTCAAAGGGTTTAAGAAAAGGAACTATTTGTTACTTTACTTGTTAACTATTTAGAAATTACAGCTATATCTATAAATGTTGCCGTCTCTCACCTTCTCTCTACAGAGAGCAGAGGTTTAAAAGTTTAGGTTTGTTCAGTGTAGTCGCCGCCATGTTCAACTTTTGTTTGTATTTCATTGTCGTCCCTCTGTAAATAAAATAAACTCACAAAGTTTTGCGTCAGTGCCAGCACTTGGGTCCTTTCTCTCATTCCTTCCAGGCCATCTGCCCTGTCAGATGTGATATATAACATAATGTCTTTATACCATATTATATTGCTCTATGTGGAATGTGGATTTCAGTGGATTCATCAAAGAATCATCCTCTTAATTGCAAATTTCACATCAGTACCACTCTTTATCCCGTGCTAAACAGTCCTCACCTTTAAATCTAACTTCTCCTCTCCCTTCCTTGTCTTTCTTACATCTTCCTCCATCTCTGAGTGAACCCATCTCGCACTCTTTTCTTTACTCTGCCTGGAAACACAGCAGCAGCAATACACTGTGTAACAAACAACAAAATCTAATTTTAATTGTAAAATAATGAATTACTCGGTCCTGTCAGAGAAGGCTGTATTTTAGATGTGTGCAAATCAGGCAGAGAACAGTCAGATTACACACCAGTATTTTGTGTGTGTTTGTGTGTGTGCACCAGTAGGAAAGACAGTCCAAACTTTGGGACTGCGCAATCCTCTTGTGAAACTTATAAGCAGGCTTTCAAAATAAATGAACAGTCATAACAGCAACAATCACAGTCATAAGGCGTTGGCATAAACCCGGCAACATGGTTTGGTTGTGTTTGGTTGTCACACGAGCTGTCCATTTTGAGGGATCATTTTGTGAAACACACACAAAAGATAGGGTCAGGAGGTGTTTTTTAGTTGTATTGTGTCAGAATCATTTGCTGTGTTGTTATTGTTTTTGTATTACAAGCTTACACAGTATTAGTCATTTATAAATTAGACTGAGATTCAAATCAAAGCAATTACCTTCAGGTTTGATCATTTTTCACCAGCAAATTAAAGGTATGACGTAGCTAGCTTAAAATGTTTATAAAAACGTTGGTTGGGGATGGTTGTTTCACTGGTTGGTTGTCACATTGCTTGTTACTGTCACACTACAGGGCCTTTTGAAATGCTGTTAATATCACACATTTCACTTGACAGTGCAGTGTTCATTTTGTGAGTATAAAAAATATTTTTGGAGCTAGAAAAACAGTTGCAAAACTACATCATTAAGGCTTCTGATATTTACGGTTTTGCATCCAAAAGTCCATAAGCTTGCATGCCACTTTGCAGTTGCACAGAAAGTCACAATCTGAAAGCCCAGTGAGCCTGAGTGAGACTGAAAAAGGCAAACTGGTTATGTGGCTTTCTCAAATGACACTCTACTCACTCCATTCGATCACCAAGCCTGGAGGAAGGGTGTTCTCAGACATTGTGGAGAAGATTACATTGAAATACAAATGGGCCTGTACGAAATACCTGGTTGGATGACAAAAAGCTTTGTCAACAAAATATTCAAAGGGGAAACCCACCCTGCTATATTTCGACAACCGTGACAACCTGAACTATGCCAAAGAAAATGATATGGTCATCTTTTCATTCCCTCAATGTTTCTCACAGAATCTCCCTGTTCAGTATATGGACCTTTCAAAAAACATCCAAACTTTACCTGTGATACTGCAAAATGCAAGAGCAGCACTCACACACATCAGAAGCAGCATCCGATTCCTCCCAACCCACAGCAAATGCAGTCCCTGCTAAAGCGAGACAGAAGACTCCCCTGATCATGAATGTTTCTGCCTTTGTGTTGAGCCATGTACAAATAACCAGCCCAAGGAAGTTAAAAGAAAGATATCTTCTATACTGAAGTTTTGTATTTTGTCCTTGTCAGACGTTTCCTTTGTGATACTGAGTTCAGTGTAGATTTGATTGATCAACATTTGCTTTCAAGAGTTTGTCTTCATCAAACTGCTGACATTTCTTCCCAAAGTTTATGATGATGTTTATGATGATGCTCGACCTCCTGGCTGTAGCTCAGGAGGTAGAGCAGGTCACCTACTGATCGGAAGGTTGGAGGTTCAATCCCAGGCTCCTCCAGTCTACATGCCAAATATCCACGGGCAAGATACTAACCCCAAGTTGCTCTCCGATGCATCCATTGGAGTATGAATGTGTGTGAGTGTAGTTAGAAAGCACTCAGTATAGAGGTAGTGCTTGTGAGAATGGGTGTGACTGGGTCAATGTGGCATTTTGTATAGAGCGCTTTGAGTACTCCGGGAGAGTAGAAAAGCGCTGTATAAGAATCAGTCCATTTACCATTTAATCAGTGAGAATCTCTGAGAGACCAAATAATAAAGTTAGGATGTATTTGAACCAAATGACTTAAACCAATACATTTCAATGCGTTCTCATCTGATTTATCCCCAAAAGCAGACTTTTAACAATTAAGTGTAATCCATTAAACCATATATTAAGATAATTTTAAGAGAATTCGACATAGTGGAAACAAGCTAGGAAGAAAAAGCACAGATCATCCACAATATTAAAATCACAGTTGAAATCAAATCTACTAATAATATAATTACTGTCATGGTCCTTGTGCGTCCCCAGTCAGCCCAGCACGGCTACAAATGCTTTGTTGTAGTTTTTGCTTTTCTCTCTCTCTCTCTTGCAACTATCGCTCTGCCTGAGGGGAGGTCATGCTGGGCTCCCGCCTTTGGTCCACACACCTGCAGTTAATAACCAACCTGTGATTCATCACTCTTTGCTGGCCGAGTCATAATGCAGGAGAACTACTCGTCGATGGAATATTGAGTAACTCATGTTAGTGAACGCCCGGCTCTGCAAACGTGTGTTTCTCCTGGTGCTTACTCGGGAATTAACGTTAACTTTGGATTTAGGACGGCTACACCCCTGAGCGTGAGTGTTGGCAGTTTGAAGTGGAGTGTGTGTGAAAGGAAGGAATTCCAAGTGAGGAGCTGAGCGAGGGTGGAGATCCAGTTTTTCCTAACCCCGTTGACCCCTAACACCCCCCACATTCCCACCCCCACCACACACACGAACACACACACACACACACACCACACCACCTGTATGTAGTTCACCTGGTGTTGTTTAAAAAAGAACTGTATTCCTCAGTCTGCTCCTGAGTCCATCCCACCTGCCCTGACTATTACAATACAGTTTTCATGGAAAACTTGTGATCTGGCTTTGACATAAGCTCCAAATAAACCTTTTATAGACAAACTGCTCAGGACCACAATGAGCAACAAAAAATCACAGGCATTGATGACATCTCCAAACTTCTAATCTGTTCCTGAGCTGATCAATCATTTGTGCAATGCGCTGGAAAAAGGCCAGTCTATAAATGTCAAACTCCGCAGTCCACAGAACCAACCTAGAACTGTAGAACTAGACACCGCAGGATGCCTAAAAAGCTATCGTGTCAAAAGAACTAAGCTATTTTGGGACCTAAACAATATTAGGCAGATGGTGATTTATTTATTATAAATAAATAAAATAAATATTTATTTATTTTATTTATTGCTGATACAATGGGAAACAAAAATATTAGTTTAAAGAATGCAAATGATCTCATTTCAGCTCTGTTATTTAACACTTTTACTAACATTTACTAACAATATATACCAATATATACTATTGAATTCAGTTCTTTGCATTCTTTCGGTCGCCAAGAAAAACTGGGCTCAAAGTGGTCTAACTCAAAAAATTATCTTTATTTTGCATTCCCGGGAATGCGAAGCTGTTAGGCGCTATCATGCACCCACAGCTCTGAAAAAATCACAAGATGATCCCCCCCCTCTCAGTTTGCTCAGTTCCTCTTACTTTGTGTCAGATTTCCGGTGCAGCTCTGCACTAATGTACACAATACAGCATCTATCTAGGATTTCTGGGAGGCAAGGGGAGGGGGGCACACCTAAGCACTGCACAGCTCTTAACAAAGCCATTTTTTATACCTGACTATCAATAATTATAATTAACGTGCTTTTGAGAATTTCCCATACAAACAAGGAAAGATAAATGTTGTATTAAAGACAATAAATTCGTGTCTATAATGAAAAGTGTACTTCAGCAAATACTATTTTCTCTATGTTAACATGCGTGAGGCTATTTCACTTGATTAGAAATTTCTGTCTGTTGTATTATTCTCTTTGAAAGTGGTTTCTGCTTTTTTACAGCACAGTGTGCCACTCCCTCTGTTAATGAGTCATTGGGGGTCACCCAGCAGTCAGTTTCTCGATCTCGCAAAACTAACTCGGGATCTCGCAAAAGTTTTGTGAGATCTCACAAAACTAACTCGGGATCTCGCAAAACTTTTGTGAGATCTCGCAAAAATTGAATTCCAACAATGGCGGCAGCTACTTAGTTGTAATATTACTCTTTCTGGGTCACAAAATACACTTTTAAGATATTTTGAGGCGTGAATGTAGTTGTGTAACGTCAGATATCTGCTCGGTTTACAAGATATCACATATTTGCAAAAGTGCTCCGATGTTTTCCGAGATCCGACACCCACTAGCTCGAAGCTAACTGGAGGTCGAGACCTACTACAGCCGGGAGGAACACCGCTTTCCTGGCACATCGTGCCTCGACCTCCCGGTCGGCTTCGAGCTGGCGGCCTCCGAAGAATGCGGCTAAAACTTTTGCGAGATCTCACAAAACTTTTGCGAGATCCCGAGTTTGTTTTGCGAGATATCGCAAAAGTCTGTCTTAATTTTTTTTTCTCCCATGTCCCCTGCGGGGCTCAGTAAGTTCAAAACTTGAGTATAAATGTAATCTATTAATGGAATTCAGTAATCTCACTTTTTTATATAGAGCATTTAATTATTCATGCCATTGCTGGATAAAATTGCTGAACGAGACTTATAGAAAAACTCTGCTTTAATGTTTTGCAGTTTGACAATCCAATCTCCGCTTCACTGGTCATGCTTTCAAAGCCCACATAGAGCTCTTTTAATGAGTTACTGGTAATAAAGTTCAGTAATAGGTTAACATTTAATTTTAAAAAATGCAGAGCAGCTCTTCAAGTGTTCAAAGTGCAAGACATGATTTATGTGCCTGAGTCAGTCAGTTTCAGCGTGCTGACTCGGGAAATGACCTGAAACAGCACCTGTGCGGCACTACTCGTGTTGATATTGTGTTGAATAATCCACTAGAACTAATATTACGCAATACCCACATGCACTCTGGTGAAATGGAAGTGGACAAGTCCCAGCTACCCACACCTCCAGCCCTTCTTTCTCAATGTTCTTGCTGCTTCCAGTTAGCGGGGTTCAGCGTTTATAGCCACTAGGACCTTCGATGGAGATTGCGGATAAGAAAGGGTTATTGCAGCAGTTAGCCACAGTGGTGATGAGCCATGAAGCCTCTTCCTTGGGGCTGGGACTGGCAATTTCTGTGGTTTAGCTTTTCAGCTCTGTGCTGCTCGACTCAGCCCTCCTCTCTGGCTGTTCTTGCCTCTCTTACTTTACACTAGGATACTATTAGTGGTGCAACGGATAACGGTTGATCCGTAATCCGAACCGATCCCACTCCATGGTTCGGCGTGATCCGAAGATTCGAAAAAGAAGAAAAAAGTATGTGTATGGTGTGCGTGGTCAGTCTGTCAAGCGATAGCTATGGTCAGCACTAGCGGTCCAAGTGGAGGAGCAGAGGAGTTTGGGATTAAAGAAGTTATTTTACTGCTATTTTATTATCAGTATTATCATTGCATTAGAACCACGTAACAAGCATTGCATTAAATCATTTATTGAAGTTGTTAACATTACATTAAAGTCTGTATTACAGGTGGTATCATAATCATATAATAATCTTTCATTGCAGGAGCAACTGTAATCATTTTATACACATTGCATTTTGGTGCTTATTAAAGAGTTGAAGCTCGGTCAGTTAATTGATGGTCAGAAGCTTCGTCCGGCGCGATGTCCGGCCGATCTATTGAGCAAAGTGGCCTAGAGCTATGGAAAGATTGCATACAATACATATATCACATATAATCTAGAAACAGGCCTGAATAAAGGCCTGAGTGTATTCAGTAACCTGCTGCGTTTGAGTTTGCTTGGTAACAGATGACTCAGAATAAGTCAGGAAGTGTACTTCTGAAATGTCTTTGTTTCCTCTGTAAAGTGTGCATTTTTTGGTGCTTATTTTGAGGAGCTGTCTGGATGAGGCTATTTGAATAACCAGGTTATTCATTATTGTCTTTTATTCATTTATATCTTTTGATTAAGCTTTTAGTAGTGGTTCTTGATATACTATATATACAGATATAGTTTCAGTTAGGTTATTATGCACATGAGAATTGGCCTCTCTTCTCATAAGACAAAGTTCGTGTGAGGTCGAGCCACACACACACACACACACACGTACACATACACACATACAGAGTAAGTGAACTTAGGTGTAGGTGAGAGTTCAATCATATTTTGCTTGTGCCTGCAAAAGAACAGTTTGTTGCAGAATGTGTGCCTGATGTTCCAGACGATAAGCGGGCGTCCGGCAGCGACAGGAAGCGCCATGCAAAACATTCGCATGAGTGCTGCTGTTTGACTGAGGAAGAATAAAGTAGTCGTGGTAAGCCAATCACATAACCACTTAAAGACAAAGCAACAAGGTGATTTATACCAGTTTATAAATTGTGTTGATGGGCCACGTAAAACCAGAGTCATGATAAACGATATATACGCAGCGTTTTTTCCTCAATAGTTTCGTCACGTTTACTGTCTAAGGACAGCGCAGCGAGCACTCTCTGCTTATGAGCAACAAAACAAAACAAAACAAAAACAGAGAAAGTTTTAGGAGTGACAGTGAGAGAGAGAGCAGAAAAGGAGAGAGAGAGAGTTTTGAGATGTGAGAGATTTGTGACGTTTAGCGTGTTTGGAGTGTGTAGTTGATGTGTTGTCTTGTGTAGTTAGTGTGTAGTGTTGTGGATAGTTTTGTGTTGTGTGTCAGAACAATGAGGTGACTGCTGTCTCCAGGTAGAAACAGGAGTGATACACCTGCTGCTGTCAGACCTGCAGGTATCAGGCTGTGATGTTTCCTTTATAGTGGACAGAAATTATGTTTTGGAGTGGCACAAATAATTTGTGTGACATCTTATTGAAGAACAGCTGATTGTTCTGTAAATAGTTTGAAATCAAGGTAAAAGGTAAATGGATGCAAATAATGTTGTTGTTTGCAAAACTTGTGCAGAGGATTTTAAAATTGACAATTTATACTTGCATTTAAAGTTATGAAATATGATTCATTAAACATGTTTGTGGTTGTTACAGTAAAATTATAACTTTTTCTACTCAGATTTTATGTTTTTGTCTGATTTTAGATCAACTGTGTTAATACAGTAGTCAAAATGAAAACATAACTGTAAATTCAGACACATGAGGTTGTGCTGAAAAGGATGATACCAAACAAGGCAAAGTAAATAGTTTTTAAAGGTGAAATGTAGAGGAAACATCAAAAGTAGTTAAAAATGGCCAATTATACCCTGGACCCCAGAGGGTTAAACATTTTTTTTAAGTAACGCAATAGTTACTTTTCAAGTAATTAATTACTTTTAGAATATTGTAATTCAGTTACTAACTCAATTACTTTTTTCAAGAAGTAACTAGTAACTATAATTAATTTCTCTACATGACCAGCGCAGAGTCCTGAAACCTGGCATAACGTGGTGGAAGTTGAACAGACGAAGGAAGACTGAGGACTTAAATACAAACATGAGGTGATCAGGGGAAGTGGAGACACACGAGAACACAGCTGACTAGAAGGAAACATAATGACAATACAGGGGAGAGTAACACTAACTACAATGAACAAAGAACACCAGACTCTTCCAAAATAAAACAGGAAACACAGAGACATAATTCAATTCAATTCAATTCAATTTTATTTATATAGCGCCAAATCACAACAAATGTCGCCTCAAGGCGCTTCATAGATACAGAGAAAAGCCCAACAATCATATGACCCCCTATGAGCAAGCACTTTGGCGAAAGTGGGAAGGAAAAACTCCCTTTTAACAGGAAGAAACCTCCGGCAGAACCAGGCTCAGGGAGGGGCGGCCATCTGCTGCGACCGGTTGGGGTGAGAGAAGGAAGACAGGATAAAGACATAGACATGGCATGAACTTGACAACAAGAGCCACACAGACATGAAACATGACAGGCAGACGCACGGACCAGGGAGAGATGACAAAAGGGACTAAGAAACCAAGGACTGAAAAGGCTGCTCCAACGGAACTTATTGTTTTTGGAGGAAAACACGAACACAGTGTACAGTCGAGTCTTAATAGCTTACTTACAACTGGGCTCGTCAGGCTCTCTTCTTGGCTGCAGTGGTTATTATTATATTTACATGCTTCCAGCTCCCGTTTCTGCTCGATGACAGCTCGTACTTTTCCTTTTTCTCCCTCCCTCCTCGCGCTCACAGACACATAACGAGTATGGCAGTCCATTCTCCCTGCAGCACGGACTACACTGCCTATGATGCTACATTCTTTAGAGCTATACCGGTAGCATTCTGCCTATTAGCTTAGCACAACAACAACAAAAAGGCCTCTCTCACCCAGGAAACACGCAGAGAGAGAGCGTCACCCTGTAACCATGGCAACCGTAACGCTGCCACCTGGAACAACAGAACGTAGCTGTCAAACAAAACCCAAACAGTCCTGACCCGCCACAATATGAAACAGGGAAGTACCGCCGTGTAATCCATTTATTTCAACAAAGTAACTGTATTCTAAATACCACCTTTTTACATGTATTCCGTTACTCCCCAACACTGCCAGTACCATGACAGTAGAAAGACATATAACAACAAGTCCATTTAACATTTAGTCTCCTTTATTGCTCAGGGACCTTGTTGTAGTAAAGCTATCCTGCAGTTTGCTACAAGTATGGATTTTGTACATAGGAAAATGTCTACAGTTTTCTTTCTGTTATCATAAGGAGAAAAATATATTTCTGAAAAGTTATGTGCAATACATAATACAGACAACAAAAAATGTAATTGCGAAAAATGTCATCTGCTGCACACACAAGGGAGAGCAAGTGGTAAATTACACTAAACCACTAAAGGAAAGTTGACGGAGAGGGCTGGCTCCCAATTTAAAGTCAATGACGCTTAACCACCAGAAAAAGAGGAATATTTCAGAAAAGATACGACATTTTGACCATCTCAACATAATGTTCTCTCTCACTCTCCCTCTCTTCAATTCAATTCAATTCAATTCAATTTTATTTATATAGCGCCAAATCACAACAAAAGTCGCCTCAAGGCGCTTCATAGATACAGAGAAAAGCCCAACAATCATATGACCCCCTATGAGCAAGCACTTTGGCGACAGTGGGAAGGAAAAACTCCCTTTTAACAGGAAGAAACCTCCGGCAGAACCAGGCTCAGGGAGGGGCGGCCATCTGCTGCGACCGGTTGGGGTGAGAGAAGGAAGACAGGATAAAAGACATGCTGTGGAAGAGAGACAGAGGTTAATAACAGATATGATTCAATACAGAGAGGTCTATTAACACATAGTGAGTGAGAAAGGTGACTGGAAAGGAAAAACTCAATGCATCATGGGAATCCCCCGGCAGCCTACATCTATTGCAGCATAACTAAGGGAGGATTCAGGGTCACCTGGTCCAGCCCTAACTATATGCTTTAGCAAAAAGGAAAGTTTTAAGCCTAATCTTAAAAGTAGAGATAGTGTCTGTCTCCCGAATCCAAACTGGAAGCTGGTTCCACAGAAGAGGGGCCTGAAAACTGAAGGCTCTCCCTCCCATTCTACTTTTAAATACTCTAGGAACAACAAGTAGGCCTGCAGAGCGGGAGCGAAGTGCTCTAATAGGGTAATATGGTACTACAAGGTCATTAAGATAAGATGGGGCCTGATTATTTAAGACCTTGTATGTGAGGAGCAGGATTTTGAATTCAATTCTGGATTTAACAGGAAGCCAATGAAGGGAAGCCAAAACAGGAGAAATATGCTCTCTCTTTCTAGTCCCTGTCAGGACTCTTGCTGCAGCATTTTGGATTAGCTGAAGGCTTTTCAGTGAGTTTTTTGGACATCCTGATAATAATGAATTACAGTCGTCCAGCCTGGAAGTAATAAATGCATGAACTAGTTTTTCAGCGTCACTCTGAGACAGGATATTTCTAATTTTAGAGATGTTGCGCAAATGGAAGAACGCAGTCTTACATATTTGTTTAATATGTGCGTTGAAGGACATATCCTGGTCAAAAATGACTCCAAGGTTCCTCACAGTGTTACTGGAGGCCAAGGTAATGCCATCCAGAGTAAGAATCTGGTTAGATACCATATTTCTAAGCTTTTCAGCGCCGAGTACAATGACCTCAGTTTTATCTGAGTTAAGAAGCAGAAAGTTAGTGGCCATCCAAGTCTTTATGTCTTTAAGACATTCCTGCAGTTTAACTAATTGGTGTGTGTTATCTGGCTTCATGGACAGATAGAGCTGGGTGTCATCTGCATAGCAGTGAAAATGTATGCTATGTCTTCTAATGATGCTGCCTAGGGGAAGCATGTATAATGTAAACAGAATTGGTCCTAGCACTGAACCCTGTGGAACTCCATAATTAACCTCAGTGTGTGAAGAGGACTCTCCATTTACATGCACAAATTGAAGTCTATTAGATAGATATGATACAAACCACTGCAGTGCAATACCTGTAATACCTACAGCATGTTCTAATCGCTCTAATAGGATATTATGGTCAACAGTATCGAATGCTGCACTAAGGTCAAGAAGGACAAGCACAGAGATGAGTCCACTGTCAGAGGCCATAAGAAGATCATTTGTAACCTTCACTAAAGCTGTTTCTGTGCTGTGATGAACTCTGAAACCTGACTGAAACTCTTCATATAAACCATTCCTCTGCAGATGATCTGTTAGCTGTTTGACAACTACTCTTTCAAGGATTTTTGATATGAAAGGAAGGTTGGAGATTGGCCTATAATTAGCTAAGACTGCTGGGTCTAGAGATGGCTTTTTGAGTAAAGGTTTAACTGCAGCCACCTTGAAGGCCTGTGGTACATAGCCGATTATTAGAGATAGGTTGATCATATATAAGATCGAAGAATTAATCAATGGCAGGACTTCTTTGAGCAGTTTTGTAGGAATGGGGTCTAAAAGACACGTTGATGGTTTGGAGGAAGTAATTATTGAAGTTAACTCAGAAAGATCGATTGGAGAAAAAGAGTCTAACTTAACATCAATGGTACTAAGAGTAGCTGTAGATAATATTACATCTGTGGGATGATTATTGGTAATTTTTTCTCTAATGATAAAAATTTTATTTGTGAAGAAGTTCATGAAGTCATCACTAGTTAACGTTAAAGGGATGGTTGGCTCATCAGAGTTCTGACTGTTTGTCAGCCTGGCTACAGTGCTGAAGAGAAACCTGGGGTTGTTCTTATTTTCTTCAATCAGTGATGAGTAGTAAGCTGTTCTGGCTTTGCGGAGGGCTTTCTTATAAAGCAACAAACTATTTCTCCAGGCTAAATGATGATCCTCTAAATTTGTGACACGCCATTTCCTCTCCAGCTTACGAGTCATCTGCTTTAGGCTGCGTGTTTGAGAATTATACCACAAAGTCAGGTACTTCTGATTTGAGACCTTAGTTTTCACAGGAGCTACAGTATCCAGAGTCGTACGTAGTGAGGAGGTAAAATTATTAACAAGATAATCAACCTCTGTTGGGGTAGCGTTCAGATAGCTGCTCTGCTCTGTGTTGGTACAGGGCATTGACGATGATAACAGTGGCTGGATTATATTCTTAAACTTAGTTACAGCGCTTTCAGAAAGACATCTACTGTGATAAAGTCCACTCTCCACTGCTGCGTAATCAATTATTGTAAATGTAAATGTTATCAAGAAAAGATCAGACAGGAGAGGGTTTTCAGGAAACACTGTTAAATGTTCAGTTTCTATGCCATATGTTAAAACAAGATCTAGAGTGTGATTAAAGTGGTGGGTGGGTTCTGTTACATTTTGAGAGAAACCAATTGAGTCTAGCAACAGATTAAATGCCATGTTGAGGCTGTCATTTTTAGCATCAACATGGATGTTAAAATCACCCACAATAATTATTTTATCTGAGCTCAGAACTAAATTAGATATAAAGTCTGAGAAATCAGACAGAAACTCTCTCTCTTGTGCTCGCTCTTGCAGATTCTCTCTAGAGCATCAGTCCTGGTCCCTAGAGTAGGAGCAGCTAAGCAACAATGGCCAGCCTAGCCTTCAGAGCAGCCAAGCAACCCCAGCTTACGTCTGTCCCAGAGGACCTGCAGTCTGAACCTGCGCCTGTGGGGCCCAGGGGGGCTTTTCTTTACTTTGCATTATCTTCTTTCCTTTTTGGTTTTTTACTGTGTTGTCACTTTCTCCATAATTTGGTTTCAATGATAACAAAGCAAGCCTTTCAAAACTATTCTACAGAATATTGAAATTCTTTTATGCAACCATTCGGTTTTATACAACATCACCGATTCTTATTATGGGGTCCAGGGTCATATTAGGGACAGGCCTGAATTCTACTCATCAGTTCAAAGCAGTTTTATCCTTCTGTAGCAAGAGGTCATTCATAGGCTGCTGCAGGCAGATATGGATAAAGAAAGATGTTAAAGCTTTACTTACTTAGATTACTATGTCAGTATACAAAATTTTGTTTCCTCTGTTAAACCTATTCAAAGCCCGTCAACCGGGCAGAGAGTAGTGTGCTGCCAGCCAAGGAAGCAGCAAAAACATCTTTTTCCATTGCTAAAAATAATTTACAAAACAGATGTAAAATGATATATAGAAAATGCAGCAGAGAGTTGACAAAATTAAAAATCCTTATAAGACCATAACCCACTTTTATTAGACTTTTAGCAACACTAAAAATCTAATAAAAGTGCACTTAAAAGTTGCAGGAGAAGCTAGAGTTCCCACAATTGAAGTGGCCTTATTTTACACCCTCAGGACGCTGATCTTCTAAAGTGGGGTCCATCTGTTTCGGTCAGGAAGAGGGGGGTGAGGGGATTTCATCCACACAAGCCGTGCTGAAAGCAGATGATCCAACTGTTGAATGTTAATTGGTTGACAGGTGGGCCGAAATAGAGCAGGGGGTGATAACAGAGTTTACAGGGAGTGGTGGTATAGTCATCACGTCTCTTGATCCCTTCCACCAGAGCCACCTAGTGGTCTTTGGTGAGACTAACCCTGATTGGTTAATGGTGGACTCCTTTAGGGGGATGAACTAATGCAGGGTAAATCATTTTAGTTTCAGAATGTGTTGTCCATTAGAAAAAGAAACTAAAAACACAAGCCTTAAGATAAAAAACATGCAATATAGCACAGCTACAAAAGACTAAAAACCATAAAAGATTAACAAACTGCCCACTACCAAAGTGTTTGCTCTCTTCCTGATTTCCTATTTTTTTCTATGTTCGTCACACTTAAATGTTTCAGGTCATCAAACAAATTGGTAACACCTTATAACACGACCGGTGAATAAGGCACAAGTACTTATGTGCATTCTGAGGGCAACAAGTCAGGTTTTTGCAAGAAACAATGAAACACGTACACTGTAAATCCGATATTATAGAGTCGCCTGCAAGACCCATCCATCCATTCACTTCCTCATCCCAGCTGTTATAGGGCGAGAGGCGGAGTACAACCTGGACAGGTCGCCAGTCTGTCACACGGCTAACACACAGAGTTTGCGTGAGTTCCCTCCGGGTACTCTGGCTTCCTCCCACCATCCAAAGACATGCAGTTTGTGGGGATAGGTTAATTGATTAATCCAAATTGCCCATAGGTGTGAAAACCTGCAAGACCCGCAAAACAATTACGCTATTGCACCCATGAATAAGGCACAAATAGCCTGTAATTTTGTGTACCTGGTTGGGGTTTTACAGGAAACAATAAAATATTGACATAATTACACCCCAATACCCTGTAATTACATGTAATTTTGTGTAACAAGTTTTGTACAGGAAACAAACTTGGTATGTATAAGTTAATTTGCTCACAAAGTAAAAGATATTTTCCAAACTGAAAAAACAACAACTTGTGAATTCCATGCTGGTTCTGAATGTAAGAATAGTTTTGTATAGTAATGTATTGTTAAAGCTATTTGTTTCATGTTCTTCTTTTTTAAAGTTGAATGAAAATAGCTGCTCTGCATGACCTTAAAAAGGTGCTTCAAGCTCATAAACCCTCAATGTGGCTAAATTACAACAATGGTTAACTGTCAATAGCTACAAGGAGAAGAAAAATGTAAATGAAAAAAATGAAGGGTGCGTATTGACAAAATAACTCGTTGAACTTATTGTATTCAGACATTCTCACAGATCCTAATCTGAAAGTGCTTTTGATCCACCTGCTCAATTTTCCTTTTATGGACATGGTCAGAGCTCCAAGCCCCTTTTGCAACTTTCCATGATAATGTGCTGCATGAATTATGAACAATTTTGAACAAGCACCACCTTCTCTACATCACATTTGTTAGCTGATGTGGCTAGCAAGAGGAAACTCGTCTCTGACGATGCAAAATCACTGAAGCTTGGTTATTTGTTGATGTATTTCCATATGAACCACAGGTCATAACTAATCCTAGAACAGTAAAAGAAAGCCAGCAGTAACTTGAGTTGCACACTCAATTTACAGTCAAAGACCTGTGATTTATCCACGACGCGCCTGCGCACACTGCCAGAAAAAAGGTGCTGGACTGCTGGCTCCAGTAAGTGATCTCAGACCTCAGGCAACAGACATAGCCTACTTGTTTTTGAGTTTGGATTGTGAGCATCTGTTTTTTTTATGGTTTTATCTTTAAACACACTGTAGATTTATAAGACTAGGGAGTAAAGCTTTAACTAAAGTTGCAAATTCGCTGGTGTGCCTGGGACAACTGCCCCGTTCTGCATGACCCAATTTCAGCTTACCTTTAGCTGTCTGACAGATGGCATTAACGTTTGCCTCTAGAACAGAAGAGTTCATGGCTGACCCAAAATCTTTTATGGAGGTTATTACATTTACTGATTATTGTGCTTTTGAGGCTTTAGCCTCTTAATTCCTGCTGCAGTAGTAATGGTGTATTTAGTTTTTCACAAGGGTATATACAGTTATGTGACAACGTTATTTACACAAGGCATACAATACTGAGAGACCCTATTTTAGGATGTGGAAAACCTCATAGCACCCTGTGGTGGCTGCAAGGTTACCATGTGGTTCAGGTAGCGCTGCTCATGAAGACAAAAATAACTGCAAAGTAATTCAATTCAATTACTTTCAATTTTATTTATATAGCACCAAAATCACACAACAGTCACCCCAAGACGCTTTATATTATAAGGTAGACCCTACAATAAAGAGAAAAAAGCCAACAATCACATGACCCCCTATGAGCAGCACTTTGGCGACAGTGGGAAGGAAAAACTCCCTTTTAACAGGAAGAAACCTCCAGCAGAACCAGGCTCAGGGAGGGGCGGGGCCATCTGCTGCAACCAGATATCAATGATATCTTTATTGCATTTGAACTATTTCACTTATTTATAGTCTAGCATTTACTTCATATATCATAAGATCACACAACTAACAACACAGTAGACAATATGTGATAACTGTTTATATGAGATTCTTCTGGCTTACATTTGTGTGTAAGAATAAAACCTAACACCACAAACACGTCCATCAGGATTTCCTTCACATTTCATGAATGAGAGTAAGAATATTCACACAACTTCTGACTGGTAGTGTGCAGTATGTGTCATTTCCCCATAGCCTTCCACTTTAGGAAAGTTACTGTGCATATATGTGTATGTTGGCTTGTGTTTTTTTTTTTCAGTAATAGCTATCTTGTGTCTGGGTCTATGTCCCTCTTTCTCTCTGATTGTCTGATTCTGTTTACCTGTGTTTCATTTGTTTCCCCTGATGTCTAAGTTTCTGTGTAGATAGCTTCTGTCATCCCCATCTTATCCTTGCCTGTGTTTGGATTATTAGTGTGAATGCTTGTAAAAGCATTCACAGTATTGTTCTTCTGTTTCTTTATTATTATATTTTATTATCTATTCCGTACGTTTTTTGTACTCCTACTCCTTCAAAACCGTTCAACTTAGAAAAACCATTCAAACACCGTTAGATTCCTCTTCTTTTGGACATGACTGCTTCTATTTTTCTCATTTTTAACATTTATATTTTTAATTTTATTCAACTTTTTTCAACAAAAATTTCCCATGTATTTCAATGGGGAGACCCTTCAAATCCTCATTCAACTTACTCATTTTTAAACTCTTACTACTTCCACATACATTGACATAGAGCAACCATTCAAACTTTAAAACGAAGACAAGACATTCAACTATTCAACTTGTATTTATCTTTTCAATATCTATTATACTTTTTCTTCAGTTCCAGTTTAAGTTTCATGATGTTTTTTCACCCGTTTCAGAGTTTATAATGGGTGTGTATGGGACGGAATGTTGGCGCTAGAGTGAGACAGCACAACTGCTAGAGTGAGAGGAGCAAAATAATTAATCTTAAAATCTTTTTTAAAACTGCTGCTGTGTCCGCAGCGTTTGCTCTACAGGTCTGGTTTTACCCTCAAAACGTAGCCACCGCTGTCCTCTTTCATCCAATGTGTTTATTATAGTAATAGGTGTTATGGTTCTTTCATAAATGTCACCGATGCACAGCCTCCTCCCTCCAACTCTTCCATAGACTCTAATGTTAAAATGGCTCTGGAGGTTCGTTTGAAAATCAGAAGAGCATGGTGTCTTTCCACTGTCACCACGTCCATATAATAAACTCCACAGCCATGAAAACTGAGAATTCAGTAGACCAGACATTGCTGCCGCTCACGGTGAAAGAATTTTGTCAATACGACCTGTACTTTTCATTTGGGAACGATTTGTTTCGGGCTGACTTTTCTGTTCATTTTAAGCAGCAAAAGTGAGGGGCATGTCTGTGTGCGTGTCACACCTGCCTGCCTAACGAGCTCTGCCTGCCACTCTGCCAGGATTCATCTTAAACACTTCTCTTTCAACTGCTGCTGTGTCCACAGCGTTTGCTCTACAGGTATGATTTTACCCTCAAAACGTAGCCATCGCTGTCCTCTTTCATCCAGTGTGTTTACTATTGTACTAGGTGTTATGGTTCTTTCATAAATGTCACCGATGCACAGCCTCCTCCCTCCAACTCTTCCATAGACTGTAATGTTAAAATGGCTAAGAAAGTTCGCTTGAAAATCAGAAGTACAGGCTGTCTTTACACTGTCACCACATCCATATAATAAACTCCACAGGCATGAAAACTGAGAATTATGTAGACTAGACATTGCTGGTGCTTACGGTGAAAGAATTTTGTCGATACAACGTGTACTTTTCATTTGGGAAGAATTTGTTTGGGGCTGACTTTTCTGTTCATTTTAAGCAGCAAAAGTGAGGTGCATGTCTGTATGCCTGTGTATGGAGCCATTGGGTGAAGTCAATACAGCAACTAGGCTCACACCTGCCTGCCTAACGAGCTCTGTCTCACTCTGCCAAGATTCATCTTAAACACTTCTCTTTGAACGACTTCTGTGTCCAGAGTGTTTGCTCTACAGCCATCATTTTACCCTCAAAATGTAGCCATCATTCTTCTCTTTCCAACACCGTGTCTTTGAAAGCTCAGAGATGTAAACTTTTTAAACTGTGTGGATCCAAGTGGAGGGATCACATTTTAGTCATTCAGTGATTCAAAGAATATGAACTTTTAATATTCATTCAGATGTTTTCTGACTCTAAATTTTCTTTTCTCATTTCTTAGGTTTTTCTCATTTACCTTTAAACATTTTCAGCTATTTTCCAACTACTTCTGTGTGGATGTCAGCTATCATAAGTTCAGCACTTTTGTTTTCTGGCAAAAATTTCTGTATTTTTCATCTCATTCAAAATCTTTAACTTAAATTCAGCAATTAATTCATTTCAGTGCATACATTCAGATTCAAGCATTCACACAGCAGTTTCTTCAGAAAATGCACTTTCTAGTTATTAGTGTGAATGCTTGTCAAAGCATTCACAGTATTGTTCTTCTACATCTTTATTCTATTTTATTAGTGTGAATGCTTGTAAAAGCATTCACAGTATTGTTCTTCTGTTTCTTTATTATTAGTGTGAATGCTTGAAAAGCATTCACAGTATTGTTCTTCTACATCTTTATTATTATTATATCATATTCCGTACGTTTTTTGGCATCTATCTCCTTCAAAACCGTTCAACTTAGAAAAACCATTCAAACACCGTTAGATTCCTCTTCTTTAGGACATGACTGCTTCTATTTTTCTTATTTTTAACATTTATATTTTTAATTTTATTCAACTTTTTTCAACAAAAATTTCCCATGTATTTCAATGGGGAGACCCTTCAAATCCTCATTCAACTTACTCATTTTTAAACTCTTACTACTTCCACATACATTGACATAGAGCCATCATTCAAACTTTAAAACGAAGACAAGACATTCAACTATTCAATTTGTATTTATCTTTTCAATATCTATTATACTTTTTCTTCAGTTCCAGTTTAAGTTTCATGCTGTTTTTTCAGCCGTTTCAGAGTTTATAATGGGTGTGTATGGGACGGAATGTTGGGGCTAGAGTGAGACAGCTCAACTGCTAGAGTGAGAGGAGCAAAAAAATTAATCTTAAAATCTTTTCTTAAAACTGCTGCTGTGTCCGCAGCGTTTGCTCTACATGTATGATTTTACCCTCAAAACGTAGCCATCGCTGTCCTCTTTCATCCAATGTGTTTACTATTGTACTAGGTGTTATGGTTCTTTCATAAATGTCACCAATGCACAGCCTCCTCCCTCCAACTCTTCCATAGACTCTAATGTTAAAATGGCTCAGAAGGTTCGTTTGAAAATCAGAAGAGTATGGTGTCTTTCCACTGTCACCACGTCCATATAATAAACTCCACAGGCATGAAAACTGAGAATTTGGTAGACTAGACATTGCTGGTGCTCACGGTGAAAGAATTTTGTCAATACAACCTGTACTTTTCATTCGGGAACGATTTGTTTCGGCCTGACTTTTCTGTTCATTTTAAGCAGCAGAAGTGAGGGCCATGTCTGTGTGCTTGTCACACCTGCCTGCCTAACGAGCTCTGCCTGCCACACTGCCAAGATTCATCTTAAACACTTCTCTTTCAACTGCTGCTGTGTCCACAGCGTTTGCTCTACAGGTATGATTTTACCCTCAAAATGTAGCCATCGCTGTCCTCTTTCATCAAATGTGTTTATTATAGTAATAGGTGTTATGGTTCTTTCATAAATGTCACCGATGCACAGCCTCCTCCCTCCAACTCTTCCATAGACTCTAATGTTAAAATGGCTAAGAAAGTTCGTTTGAAAATCAGAAGTACAGGCTGTCTTTACACTGTCACCACGTCCATATAATAAACTCCACAGCCATGAAAACTGAGAATTATGTAGACTAGACATTGCTGGTGCTTACGGTGAAAGAATTTTGTCGATACAACGTGTACTTTTCATTTGGGAAGAATTTGTTTGGGGCTGACTTTTCTGTTCATTTTAAGCATCAAAAGTGAGGTGCATGTCTGTATGCCTGTGTATGGAGCCATTGGGTGAAGTCACTACAGCAACTAGGCTCACACCTGCCTGCCTAACGAGCTCTGTCTCACTCTGCCAAGATTCATCTTAAACACTTCTCTTTGAACGACTTCTGTGTCCACAGTGTTTGCTCTACAGCCATCATTTTACCCTCAAAACGTAGCCATCATTCTTCTCTTTCCAACACCGTGTCTTTGAAAGCTCAGAGATGTAAACTTTTTAAACTGTGTGGATCCAAGTGGAGGGATCACATTTAAGTCATTCAGTGATTCAAAGAATATGAACTTTTAATATTCATTCAGATGTTTTCTGACTCTAAATTTTTTTTCTCATTACTTAGGTTTTTCTCATTTACATTTAAAACATTTTCAGCTATTTTCCAACTACTTCTGTGTGGATGTCAGCTTTTAGCAGTTCAGCACTTTTGTTTTCAGGCGAAAATTTCTGTATTTTTCATCTCATTCAACATTTTTAACTTAAAATTCAGCAATCAATTTATTTCAGTGCATACATTCAGATTCAAGCATTCACACTGCAGTTTCTTCAGAAAATGCACTTTCTAGTTCTAGATTTAATTTGCCTCTTTTTTTTTGCCTGTCTGTGAAGTCTGCTTTGGAAATATTATTTATTTTAAGTACACAACTTAATTAAATGTGTTTAAGGGCTTCTGTAACAGAGAAAATTCCTTTTCTGCTGGCAGTTTCTTATGGCAAAGGGTTCAGTGCCGTTCTTCTCGAAGACGCCACAGAAGCCATCAGTCGGGCAGTTTGGGAGATCCTCATACTGCACTTGTTCTCCACCCACAGCCACTCACCAGCCAGGTTACACAGGCCTGTCCACACCTGCCAACAGTAAGCAAAGAGATACTTATAAATACAGTATAAATACAGTCTCTCACCAACACAAATGTGTGCATGAAACTGCCCAGCCTCATCAGTGGTACTCTCTTGTGCACTCTGTCGTGCAGTGGTGTGGTCACCTGGTGTGATGAGGGAGGACAGGTCATAGCTGTGGATCCAGTATGAAGAGGCTGGATCATCTGTGTCCATTGTATCCAGGGACCTGCCTTGTTCTAATGCGTCCTCCCAAGTCTTATTCTCCTTCACCATAATCAGGTTTCCATCGTAACATCGGAAAGCACGATTATCATCACAATTCTTGTTTTCCCATTTTCCTCTGTTTGTGTACACACAGTTTCCATTTTGATCTGGTTCTGCAAGAAGTGCAAGAAGCACAATAGAGAAACAAAGACTGGGATAGATTTCAGAAATATTTCAAAGGTAAATAAAACTAGATTTAGTGTCAAATCATTTAGCCAGTACAGCGTTTATGTCTCTAACAAAGAACCTCTTTGCTGAAGTTGCAGCTAAAACGGCTAAAACAGCTGGTTTGGGCCATCATTAAAACTCTAGTATAGTCAACACTGTGGTTGAAAATACTGCTGAATATTGTAAATCTGACCCTCTGTCAGCACTAATGTCTCAAATGGATTTCAGATCAAAGTGCAAAAGACTTTATTTTTTATAAAAAATTTATATCATTGGATAAAAAAAACATTTTTAAACGACCTGCTTTTTAAAAGGTTTAAAAGGTATTGCTTGCTCGGTTTGAGGTAGCACAAACAAAGTTTGATGTGTCACATGACCCTCTTCCTATTGAAAAAACAAAAGTTGTATCCAAGATGGCCGACTTCTAAATGACCACCATGGTCACCACCCATCTTGAGGAGTTTGCCTGCTCACAAATACTAATGTGCCACAAACAGGACTTTAATATCACCAACCATTCCCATTTTATTACGGTGTATCCATATAAATGGCCCACCCTGTATAATGACCAAAAAGGAGCTATTCTATTGTATTCTAAAGGTAGTCCTGCAAACTGAATAATGGGAAGTGCTTAAGTTTTTCAAAGGACTGCAATGAGTCACATGACTGTATAATTCAAGTGAAGATGGCTATTTCACCTCCTCTGGACCATTTCCATGGACTTGATACATCCTCTCGGTACAAACCAATCCATCCAAAGCCTTGGAATACTTCACTCTGTTTTGCATTTCTGATTTGGACCAGGTCAGTGTGGTGCTTCCTGCAGAACGCTTGTGCACTTGCCCAGTTTCTCTTGTAAGAGTCAGTATAATACGTGAAGTCCAGCAGATGTGCACACACGGGGAAAAGAATGAGCAGGAGGGCAACATTCTTCCTCATTGTGTTTTTGACAGAAGAAAACTGGAACAAAAAAGCCTGCACAGCCAGGACACAGAGGAACAGCTTTACAGCGGGACAGAGCACAGTCACTGAGTCCACAAACTGCTCTACTGATAAATGCTGAGAACAATTTTAATCAATAAACTCTTCAGTAGAGACAATTAAAGTGCACAGATGTAGGATTTTGTGTCTGTTTATAGAAATCAATAAAACATTTAGAATTTCAGAAACATAAATAAAATTTTAGAAATAAAATGTTTTAATTATTAAAAAAGAAAAAAGAAAAGAAGACAAAGCAATAGAAATAATACTTTAAATGAATCACTGAAATGACATTTGCAAAAAAAAAATGAGTTAAGTTCAGATCTGCCAGTGAGATAACTTTTCTTTTTTGGGGAAGCAGCTATTTCCTCTGTGAACCATCCATTCACTTCTACTTATGCTTTTTCAGGGTTGCGGAGGGCACTGGAGCGAAAACAGGATCCACCCTGGACAGGTCGCCAGTCTGTCGTAGGGAAAACACATAAACAACCATCACACCCTGGGCAATTTAGTGTTTAGTTCCAGTTAACCTATTCTCCCACTAACTGCATAACTTTGGACTGTGGGAGGAAGCCGGAGTAGCTGAAGAGAACTCACGCAAACACAGGGGGAAATCCAAACGTCATACAGAACAACCCAGGAGTGGTGGTGGAATTGAAGTCAGGACATTCTTGATGTGAGGCAACAGTGCTAACCACCGCGCCACCACACTGCCTTCTCTGCTGCTTGAAAAATGTAGATGTAAGAACTCTTCAGGAATCAAGCCGTTTCAGAGACTACAGTGACTGTGGTCCAGTTTATACAGGAATACTTTGTTAATGAGCTACCTTTTAAAATCTATATCTTTCCTATATCCATGTAACAGTTTAATTAATCATGGTTTTCAATCACTCATATGAAAACAGGCCTTAATCCAGTTGATCTCTGTCACTTGAGCTGTGTTTATTATCACTAACTGGTTGTTACACATTTTCCTCAAGGCATCTTCAGCTGTATATCTTACTACTGTTAGCTGTGGGTTAGTGCAAAACATTACAACAAAATCAAAGCATAAAATGTTAAGAAAAAACCAACAAAGAAAAACATTTATATCATTGGATAAAAAAAAACATTTTTAAACGACCTGCCTTTTTAAAAGGTTTGAATATCTTTAACTGCCTTGAGAGACATGACTGTTTATATTGCTTGCTCGGTTTGAGGTAGCACAATGGAAGCACTGGAAGACTGCGGTGTGGACGTCTTCTTCGTACAGAAGATTCCACTGTAACATTTAGCTGAGCATTCCCCAGAAGTAGAAGGGAAATGTTACTGTAAATTAGATATACAGTAACATTAAGTTACGTTGAAACCAAGCCCACCATTGTTTTTCTTGTGACATTACCAATAAGTTTGATGTGTCACATGGCCCTCTTCCTCTTGAAAAAACAAAAGTTGTATCCAAGATGGCCGACTTCTAAATGGCCACCATGGTCACCACCCATCTTGAGGAGTTTGCCCCTCACATATACTAATGTGCCACAAACAGGACTTTAATATTACCAACCATTCCCATGTTATTACGGTGTATCCATATAAATGGCCCACCCTGTAGAATGACCAAAAAGGAGCTTTTCTATTGTATTCTAAAGGTAGTCCTGCAAACTGAATAATGGGATGTGCTTAAGTTTTTCAAAGGACTGCACTGAGTCACATGACTGTATAATTCAAGTATGCCTCATATTTACGAGACGTGATGAGCAAATCAGCTGATCTAAATCCAGAGCACTTTGTCCTAGATTTTTAGGAAACCTGAATGAATGAGCTTACAGCACATGGCTCCAGAAATCCAGTTCACATTAGGCTATGCATAAAATGGCATAGAGCTCATATTTCTTACTGTGCAGTCAGGAACATTTAGATATTTTGCTGACATCAGCAGGGTTGCTTGCAAACTGAATGCATTTAGCCTGCATGTAGCTATGTGTACAAAAATGTTTTGGGAGTTAAGATGCTTGTTGATTGAGCTATGGGCTTTACTTTTTATACACAAAATTGGGATCTTACATAAATATATTGGGTGGCTGTGGCTGAGGTAGCACAACTCACCTGCTAATCAGAAGGTTGGTAGTTTAATCCCTGGCTGCTCCAGTCTGCACGCCAAATATTAGGTAAGATACTAACCCCAAGTTGCCACTAAGATGCACCAATCAGAGTCCTAAGCATAGGAAAAAAGTGCTTGTGTGAATGATGCACTGAATGAATGAGCAGAAAAGAGCTACGTGATTACCATATCTGTATAATGCTAAGTAAACATTGGTCATTTTTTTCTTGAAAACTGAATTCTTTAGTTTTACTGAGACACTTTCTACTGTTCTGGAATATGCCACTGATATACAATGACTAAAATGCTCTAGTCTGGACTTATTATTGGAAATACACTGAAATATGAATAAACTGAAACCTGTTTCTATGTTAACTGTTTCATTTAGAGATTTCTTATAAATTTACTGAGAATTTATATGCATAGATGGGCATCAGTGTTTTATTCATAGCACATTAGGCTTACAGTAATGCAGAAAGCTGATCAGAAATATATATATATGATTATATCTGCTTTTATTTCTTTCCAAGCAGAAAAGGATCCAGAAACATTGTAATGTCCATATATGAGCCGTGATCCCTCCGGCTTCCACGTGTAAACGTCTCCACCTGTATTAAGGGGCCAGAAAGCCCAGTCCAACTGAGTCAGGAGTTGGCACCAGTCCGTGGCCCTCTGATGATGTGGATCCTAGCTTCCTCATCCAGTTCCTCCACAATTCTCTCCTGTTTCACAGACAGGATGGTGTAGCTAACTGGGAAACTGCAGGTTAAAGGAAACATTAAAAGAGACATGTGTGTAGTTTAACTCGTGTTTTAACTGGAAACCCTCAAGCCCAAAGCTAGCTGAACAGTTAGCAACCTTTAAGGTGCATCGCAGTTAGGTTTAGGGGTTCAAACCTATTTTGTTGTAGAGCCCCAAATAGGTTTGAAAAAAAAAAAAATAATAATAATTTATATATATATAATTTTTTTCTTTCTTTTGGGGGGGGGGGGGGGGGTTGTCATAAACTAAGAGGGCAAGACTCGCATCATGTCACATGTTTAGGGCAGGGAGATTTTGTTCTGCCATTAAGACATAGTGGACAGCTGTCAGGCTATCCATCCGATCCATTTAACTACGACATTTCACATACATCACTATAAATCTGAAGCTATAAAACAACGATCGCTGATTTCTCGTCAGTAGCAAAAGTCATCATCTCCAGTTAGAGACTTAATATTTTCATAGTGCGTTTCTTTCTTGTCCATAAATCAAAGCACAAGATTGTGTTTTAACGGGTTAAAAACAAATAAAAACTGAATGCGGTGACTTCTTAAAATTAAATACATTCACAGAGCTACAGTTTCAACAACAAGTAACATTTGTTCTGCTGCCTGTGCATTATTTATAATTCTGTTTTATTGTGTTATAAATAAATTTAAGTGCACTCAGTTTTTTTAACAAGTCTGATGATCAACTCTGCTAAACAGACTGTATCTTTAATAAAGTGTAATATTTACATGTTTAAGCTGGATTTGCAGACCCGCACATTTATGGCTCACTGTGAACACATCCCGATGACCTGCTCTGCCTTCACATCACGGGGTTAAACCTCACCTCTCCCCTTTCTCTGAGGAGTGATGAACACATGGACTGTTTTAGTCTAAGCACCCAAACACTCCTGTCATTCACTCTTTGAGCGACCTGTGAAGGATACAGATGCCGACCACAAAAGCTCCTATAGACAAGCCTGTCAGCAGGTTGCGGGTTCGGATCTGGGCTGCATTTTTCTTCCAGAAATCGAGATTCTTTCGGTGGCGGAGGAGTTGTTCCTCCGCCGCTGTTAGTCTGGGTTTATCAGCTCCTTCCTTAGACATGACTTCTTTGAATTGTTCGCTGCGCGAAAGGAAAGTGTCGCATAAACCGGAACGGCACTTCTTCTTCCTTATATTGTTTTTTGGCGATTGGCAAACAGCAAAATGGTGCATTACCGCCACCTACTGGTGTGGAGTATGCAATGACAGAAAAAAACCCACCAAAAAATTCAAATCCTCCCAAACAAATGAGTCTGCCCTAAAAACAGAAATATGGTCTGAAAACTTTCACTTCTCGAGTTCTTATGAAATAAATCAACCAAGTCCAATTTCACTTTCATATCGACAAGCTTTTTGATCAGTTATCATCTTTCAGCATCATAATTCTGACAATGCAATAAAACATGTTCTATTGTTTCCTATTTTCTACTGCGGTCACACTCCCCTGTATGGTGTTTCCCTATTAAAAGCAACGTGTTATTCAAACCGGTGTGTCCAAATCTAAGTCAAGATATAATTGTTTCCTCTCTCCTGTCTGTTTCTGTGCAACTTCTCCTGCTTTCCTTTGGATTTTGTAAAACCTCCGCCCTTTCCTCTCTTCCTCCCATGGCTTTTGGCACCTTTCTTTCATTTTGTGCCGTACTCTACTCTTAATCTCTTTTCTACTAACACTGATATCCATATCCACCATCGGTCTCTTTGCAGCTTCCTTTGCTGTTCTGTTTGCCATAAGTCCCTTCATAGTAATTCTGTATAATGTTTGAATCTCTATCAGAATGTCAGCTCTGCAGTCTGAATGACTGTCTTGCAAACTAGCCAGTGATAAACTTGAGTCTGAACATATCACAGATCTTAGTGGTCAGCATCTTCAATCCACTCTGACAGCTAACAGTATTGAAACCATTTCTCAGTTACACTGATAAATCATCACTGATCCTTTTCCTTACTTTGATATGAAATTCAGGAACAACAAATGCTATCCCACTTTGGTTGGCTATATTCTTGCATCTGTGTATATTTTGACATAATTGTAATACTGATTAATATATTCCTGCACTGTATGAGAGTTTAAATAAAACCCCTCCTTTTGTTCAATAGTGTGAAATCGACTACTGCATCAGGGAGCATCCAAGGTGGTTTTGTAGGCAACATAACTATATGACTCATGTTGATCTTGTCCAGAGTAAGTTCAATGGCTTTCTGTCCTACTGGCCACACAAAGGTCATCAATTCTCTTTTAATTTTTTCGCAGCAGGGGTGTAAAATTGTTTTTGTTGGATGTCATTGTAGACTTGCCCAGTAATTCAGTGCTAGTTGCTCTCTCCTTATTTTTAATGGCATTTCTCCCATTTCTACCTGTATTGCTGCTGTCGAGGTTGTTTTGAATGCACCTCTGCAGACTCTTAGTTGCCTGATATTGGATGATGACTTGTTCTGGCTGCAGAATTATATAATATACACCCATAGTCTAATACTGATGTAATTAACCCAGCTTTAAAAAATGTCATATCAGCCCCCCATTCAGTTCCCACTAAGCACCTCATTATATTTAACACTTTCTTGTATTTGTCTATTATTTTCTGAATATGTACTATACATGTTACCCTTTCATCAAACCATAACCTCAGAAATGTAAATTGTTTTACCCGTTCTTATTCTTAGTCTAAAAAGCTTCGAAAGAAAATCATCTGGACTTCTTTAAGTGGCGTCACTGTCTCTTCACAGCATATCTTTCTTATTTTGTATTATTCACCATTTGACCCTAGAACTGAAGAAGCTTCTCAGATGAGAGGTGAAACGTCTTTCAAGCAACTTAAAGAAATTCAGACGCTTTTCCTTCCAAGCTCCTTAGACTACGATGACCTGGAGGACTGAGAACCTTCAGACATCTTTCTTATTCTTGTTCATTTAATCTGACCTTGATTTCCTCCCCAACTCTTTTCCTTGTAAAAAACATTATTTTAGTCTTATCAACTGAGAATTTACACCCCCATTTATATCATCACTGTTCTACTTCTGCGATTGCCCCCTGTACCTTACTCTTCTTAAAAACCAGACAGCATTTCATCAGAGCAGGGTCGGAGCAGGGTTTGTTAATTGCAATACCCCAAAGAAACCACTAGATGTCACTAGCAGGAAGGATGGTGATGTGTGTATATCTTCTGTTTTATCCAGTAGTGCTGCTACTGCATAAAACAACACTAATACTAATTTGCAGTGGTTTTTGTTAATAAATAGAAATCGTTGCAATGGTTTCAATTATTCAAAGTAGACTAAACAGATTTGAATAAAAGTATTAGAATCAAACTGGAATAAAAAAATAACAACACAGCACAACACAACTTGATTTCTATTTTTATTTCACCTTTCTTTTCAACTTTTCAACAAATTAGTTGAAAACAGCATCCGCAATACAACAGGATTTCTGTAAAGTCACATAAAAATGTAAAAGCATAGTTTTGTGACTGAATTTTTGCCATCAACATGCATTGTACCATTTTGGGCGCTCTCTGTTAACACGACTTCACACTACTTGAAAGCTTTGTGCAAGGAAAGAGACAATAAAAGAAAGGCAGAGAAAGCAATGGTGTGGCTAGCTAAGACAACCCTTCACTCCTTAAATATCAGTTTGTGCATTTTACTTCTCACAGTTTATTTATCTTAAAAATATACAGGAGTTAGGATTAGGAAAAAAAACACACACACACTGACATGTCCTGTGTCATGGCCCAGCTTTTATAAGATTTTATTTTGTTATTTAAAGGGAATCACCCTGCGAAGCCACAAGTCAGCGTCACCTCTGTTTCCTGCTTGTCCAAAGTGAACAGTCATTAAAAGATCAATTCATACAGAAGTGAATTGTAGTGGAAGCAGCAGGATCAGTCATGGACGCACAAGTTTTTTTGCAGTCTGTTTTGTGGCACCACAAGGGAGCCTGTAGTGACTGGAGCCCCACTGGATCATCACCAGTAGGGAAAAAAAAAAACACCACGTGGAACATTTTTGTAGAATCGTTGCAAATTTTCCAGCACACACTGGATGTGATCTGGGAATGTAGTTTCTTGCAACATGTACTCATATATTTATGCAATACTTATGTAAGAATGCTGTTTGTTGACTTCAGCTCAGCATTCAGTACAGTTAATCCCTCCAAGCTGATCACCAAACTTGTGGCTCTTAGACTCAGCAACTCCATCTGTATCTGGATCATGGACTTTCTGACCAACAGACCCCAGCATGTTAGGTCAGGCCATAACTGCTCTACCACCATCACACTCAACACTGGCACTCCACAGGCTGTGTGCTGAGCCCGTTCCTCTATGACTGCAGACCTGGGTATGGATCCAACTCCATCATCAAGTCTGCAGATGACACCACGGTGACTGTCTCATCAGTGACAACGATGAGACTGGCTACAGGGAAGAGGTAAAGCACCTAGCTGTGTGGTCTGACAATAACCTGCTCCTGAGTACCAGCAAAACCAAAGAGCTCACTGTGGATTTCAGGAGGGAGAAGACAGACACCCATGTCCCCATCTACATAAATGGCACAGCTGTTGAACGGGTCTCCAGCTTCAAGTTCTAGGGGACCCACATCTCTGAGAATCTGTCCTGGTCAACTAACACCTCCAGCCTGGTCAAGAAGGCCCATCAGCGCCTTTTTTTCTTTACGATACTGAAGAAGAACCACCTGTCTACTGACATACTGGTTAACTTCTACCGCTGTGTGATAGAGAGCATCCTGACCAACTGTGTCACAGTCTGGTGTGGGAACTGTTCTGTTGCTGACCGCGAGGCACTGCAGCGGGTGGTGAAAGCCGCCCAACGCATCACAGGGACTCCACTTCCTGCCATTGAGGATGTCCACAAGAAGAGATGTCTATGCCAAGCACGCATCATTCACGGGGACTCCTCTCATCCTGCCTCCAGCTCCTCCCCTCCAGAAGGCGCTACAGGAGCCTTCAGATTAAAACCAGCAGGTTTAGGAACAGCTTCTTCCCCACAGCTGTCACCCTACACTGTTCACTATTGTAGTCTGTTCAGAGAGCTACGCTTCCACTGCTGTAGATATATTCATAGCACTCTGTAGATCTGTTTACCTCACACCGATACATCTGTATATATGTAGTACATCTGTATATTTGCTCTTATTGCACTTACTGATAAGATGCAAACTGTATTTTGTTACCCTGTATTTAGACATGTGTAATGACAGTAAAGTTGAATTCTAAATGCTAAACATTTAAACAAAAGCAGCTACAGGAGAAGTTTTTAGAAGTGATTTTTAGAAGGCCAGTAAAGAGAGCATGGAGACAGATGGAGGACGCCAAATCCACTGAATCTACACGCTTCCTGTTTCCACCTCATCCTTCCAGTGCTCTACTATACTCTCTGCTCTCTCTACCACAACTGTCTTTGAACTTGCCTGGGCCAGGTCTGAGTCCAGCTTTGCAACTCCAGCCAGGTCACATGACACAGGGGTTTGCTCTGATGTCAGCAGGCAGGTCAGTGGAGCCCTCTGGTGATGGATTTATGCCAGTGAAACAGGAGGAGGCCTGAGAACAGACAGCAGGCTTAACTAGCAGGACAAAGTAGCATGTAGTACTTGAAGGAGTCATCACAGCCAATCAGTTCTCAGGAAAATGGAACATCACGTACATTTTCTCTTCTTTGATTTTCATCAATGTATTTCCTTTGAAATTTAAAAAATTATTATTTTTTTTATTTTGAAATATTTCCTTCTGTCAATATTTCTGCCTGATTAGAAGCTCGTAGGCACTTCCTGTCACTCTACAATAAAATAATGTAAAGGCTGCCCTCTCTGCCTCCCACTAGCTGACCTAACTGACACAAGTAAACTGTGTTAAGATACCCTACATGGACTAAGGTTCTTGGCCACATACATATAGATTTGTGTGGTTGTAGAAATCATGCCATGAAGCTCCCAGCGCACATTTTTGATGCTTCTGTCTGTGGCAGAGGTGGTTTGGAGCTCTGCAGAGCCTTGGTGGCTTTTACTGACTACACACCCCTACCCATTTATTATGAACTAACAGCACAACTGTTTGTGGGTTTTTTCTATATTACACTTGCATGATTTAGATTTATACTTATGTGGCAGCTATTCACTGGCCTGACAAAGTTATTTTAAATGATATCATGTCATGAATAACACAAGTTATTTTCCATGAAATCGAAAAGTGGTGAAATTCTCAAAAAATGAATGAGACGTGCATGTAATTTGACATATTTTGTTGTTTTGTGTGTGTGTTTGTCTCTATGAAATTTTGACGTGTATCTGAAAAACACAATTTTGAAAACACTGGAAAGACCTCAAGACATTTTTTCTTTTGCTTACTATGTAAACAAAATTCCCACCAATGCTTTTCAGTGTGAAATTTAGTGTGTAGAGAAAATACATGTGCCAGGTTGTCTCCATCTAGTGGTGAATAACGCATTACCACTACATCAGGTGAGTTTTTCTCTGTGCACAGTGACACAAAACTCATTTAACAACATAAACTATTTAAAAAATGATGCAGGCAGATCAAGGCAATGTTACAGATTCAGTAAGAACAGAAATTTATTGCAATCCTTCAAATATGCAGGGCGTCACACTAACACAGCTGCTTGTCCAGCATAGCTCTGTTATTATCAATTTGATTCGAAACGTGTCCAGTTTATTGTCTTAAACTGGCATTAAAGCTTCAATGAACTAAAGTGGTCCCTCTGAGTCAGCACCCAGAAAGCTCGTCTCTTTTAAAAATGTGGCCATAAATACGAGCGCTGCTAGGATCTTAAAACACTGGGGCTAAATCCAGACCTGAAATCTTTGGAAGTTTCACTCAGTAACAGCACCTTTTTAATATTATTGACTATATTTTATAGTCACATTTATATAAAATGTCAAACATTATACGTTAGCTAAAGGTTGAAGTCACAGAGCTATACTGAACAACAATGCAATTTGAGTTTTTCTTGTTTGTACTATATATTTGATTTACTGTAAGCAGCGGGAGTAAAACCTAAAGAAAAAAATAGTAAAAATATGAATGAATCTCTTTTTTTTTTTTTTTTTTTTTTTTTTTTTCTGCCTGTCCCATTTGGTTCTTTAGCCATCAGAATTGTTGTCTGAAGACCAACAAGGATACCCAATGGATTTATTTTGCCAAATGGATCATCATGGCATTGCCGTATTGGTCCATTTGATCGACCTTTGTTTTTATTATTTATTTTATTTTCAGTTGTTACAGACGGGACAGACATGAGTGAGGGATAGGAAAGGGAGAAAGAAAGAGGAAGGAAAAGAAAAACAGAAGGGGAGAGGGACAGTGAGAAAGGGGGGAAGAAAAAATATCTCCGGGATCACCTGTTGAGAGAAAAAGAATAGAAAACAAGCAAAAAAAACAAAACAAAGCAACATACTATACACAACACCATCGCATTAATCTAGCTAAGTGTAAACAGCAGTAAATACTAAATATTGAATGTTGTTGTGCAGCACGCAGGACAGACAGCGCACAATGTGCTTTGAAGTAGCAGCCAAGAAAGGTGTGATTTAAGTCTACGAACAGTGAACACCCATGTGCACACCTGTGTGGATCGGCGCGCTTGTATTCAAATGGTTTCCCCATGTAATGGTCTGCTAGAGGATGTAGAGAGCCATAGCCCTGTCCCACAGGGCATGAAGCAGGCATGGAGGAGATCCAGGCCCCAGACATCCAGAGGCCCCAGAGTGCAAGAGCCCAAGGAGGACCACCGGAGGGGCATCCGTGCCACCTTCATGGGAAGGGCTGAGGATCCCCAGACGAGGGGTCACCCAGTAGCCACCGGGCAGGAGCTAGAGGGGGCTGCACCGGCGTGCCCGCCGGCTCCGCCGGCAGCCAGCTGTGCCAGAGTGAACCGAGCCGCAGGCACAGAGGCCGGAGGCCCGAGGGCCCCCCGCGCCCCGGAAGAGGCCTGACCGAGCAGCAGGCGCCAGGCCCCGCCAAGTAGCCACCGGGAGTGAGCTGGTACATACCCGAGCGCCCAGCCCCGGACACCAAGAACCAACAATGCACCGACCCCTGAGGGCATCAGTCACCGGCAGGGAGTGTGGTGAGGGGAGATAGGCCTCCACACTTTGGAGGGCCTTGGAGTTCCCAGAGAGGTGGAGTCTAAGACCCGACCTGACATATAGACACAGACAAACAGGCACACACAGACACAGACATGCATTCCCACCCTCATGCACACATATACAAACACTCAGCACTCGCCCAACGTAGGAATAAACGTAAATGGACATGTACACACAATCACACTCCCCAAACATACTCTATACCCCGGGTCCAGGTATCCTCACCCCCAGAGATGGAAACGGCACCCAGACCCAAGAGATATTACCCTTCCCTCCGGGGTGGAGGCAAGCAGACCGCCCCAGGCTCCGCAGCAGCAGGGAGGCCAATCGGACAGCCAGCATCTCTTCCCAGCCCCCCCGCCCCGATGGCTAGCAGAGAACGGGGGTGTGTTAAGACCCCATACCTCCCTCCTCCTGCTCAAGTGTAGTGTTGCTGCGTGTTGCTCTAAAGTGTATTTAAAACAAGGGAGAGCATGGTGCTGCTGCCAGAGAGCAGCAGGTGTTAGCACGGCCCCTCCCGAGAACCCTCAATGTCTACATGGATTTAAAATTGAGAGGTGGGCACCGGCGCCAGAGGTAGGTTTGAATACACAGACCGTCTACTGGACGCCGTTAACGTACCCACCCTCAAGGCCCTATATATATATATATGTGTGTGTGTGTTATGAGAGTGTAAGTAATGTGGATGTCTAAGTTGTAAGATAAAATTGAGGCACAGGTGGCCAGAAGAGGACAGAGGGGGGGGGGGGGAATGTCTCCCCTGCACCCTGGTGACACACCTGCACCCCAAAGCCCTACCTGTGTGGGTGGGTGTGGTGGAGCGGGAAGAGGGAGGCAGCCGGGGATGGGGAGGAAAAGAAGGGAGGGGAGGGTGTCCCTCCCTAGGGCCAGCTCCCCCGCTGACCCCAATATGCACCCCCGTCCTCCGGTATCCACCAAGGCAAGGGAGCCCAGGCCCATCCAGACCGGGGCCTACGGCAGCAGCACCGCCAAGCCCCACAGGACCCGGGGCAGCCCACCCCACCCCACCGCAGAGGAAACTGTACCCACCCCAACATTCAATCATCTCCCAGACTACACAAGACACAGACACCCAGGTTAAGTTTATTCTCCACCTCTCCTATGTCTCTCCCCCACCTGCAGAGTGGACTCCTGCAAAGATGGAACAACCTCCCTGCCGGTTCAAGAGCCCCCCGGTTAGGCCGATGCACAAGAGGCCCCCTGCGCCAGGGCTGAGCCCCCGTGCACCCACCCGCCCACAACCTCGGCGACACACCGACGAGGACCGAAGCCCCCAAGGCCCAGCCAGAGCCCCAGCACGGAGGCGAAGCACCCCCGAACCCCAAACCCCCACGCCCGCCCCGGATCCACTCAGGGGCAGCCAGGCCACCAGGCCAGTAACCTACGTCCGCCAGCACAGACCATCCTCCAGCCCCGCTGCACGCGGCCACGAGGAGAACAACCTCTGAGAGCGACCAGAGCCACTAACCAGGTTATGAACACAACCCCCGGGTTAAGCCCTCCAGGGATAACGTCTCTAGGGGTTTTCATAAAAATATGAATGAATCTCTGCGCTTACAGCTTTTATTGTGCCGTGATGTCTCCTTTGAAACTGTCCTCTTGCTCGTCTTTTGGATGCTCACCTCTTCTTCACCTTTCCTGTTCCTTTCACTAAACTGCTGCACTCTTGTTCTCTGCTCTCGCCTCCTGTTCTGGTTACAATTAGAATGCAGTCAGCATGTGCCAAATAAACTTGCTCCAAATCAATCATGTTTGATATGACGATGAAGTTTTTAACATCTTATTTATCAGCTTATTTGATGCACTGTATCAATCAATTATTAAACAAATATCAGACTGTAGAAAAGCCAATAATAATGCACTGAGCAAGTTCATGCCATAAGAGCTAAATGGCCATAAAAGAAAATCCTGAATGCCTAATACAGGACAGGCCAACATTGAATGCAGCCACAGATCGACATCAGTCAGCTTTCTGCACTTTCCACCTGATCACATCTGTCCTCAAAGTCATGTCATTTCCTCTGTGGTTCATTTATGTTTACTTTTACATTTCATCCTCGACAGTACTCTATCTTTCAATTCACACATTAATAATATTACTCGGTCTGCATATTATCAATTGCGCAACATTAATCGTCTCCGTCCTTTTCTCACCCCACATGCCACTGCCATTCTTGTCCATAGCCTTGTTACTTCCCGGATTGATTATTGTAATTCACTTCTTTTTGGTCTTACTCAAAAATCCACCCACAAGCTCCAACGCGTCCAGAACTCTGCTGCCCGTATCATCTCCAGGACCCCTTCTGCCCACCACATCACTCCTGTCCTGCAGCAGCTTCATTGGCTCCCGGTCAAATATCGCATCAATTTCAAAATACTCCTGCTCACATTTAAGGCTATTCATCATCTCTCTCCTCCATATCTCTCTGACCTGGTTAAGATCATCGCCCCATCTCGTTGTCTCAGATCTTCTTCTTCCCTTTCACTCTCCGTCCCTTCCCCCCGTCTTGCAACCATGGAGAGCCGGGCTTTCAGCTGCTCTGCTCCACGACTCTGGAATTCCCGACCTCCTGATTTAAGAAACATCTCTTCCTTCTCTCTCTTTAAGTCCAAACTCAAAACCCAGTTGTTCAAAATAGCTTATCCCACATAACCTCTCCACTCTCCTATTTTCTTTGTTAATGTCTTACGCTTTTATGATTCTGTAAACTTCTTGCTTTTATGTTGCTTTTAAGTGTACAGCGACCTTGAATGTTTTGAAAGGCGCTTTTAAATAAAATGTATTATTATTATTATTATTATTTGCAGTGACAATAAATTTAGTGACATAGTGCACACATTATTTCCTATGGACTGCTGGGTTATCTTGGTTTATTTAAGTTAGTATTTTTAAAGGTGCAGTCAGTCATTTTTTAGGTTATTTGATAGACAAAAAGGATCTTGTACTCATAAACAAACATAGAATAGTGGATAAAAATGACACATTGTTAAATGTGTCATTGGTCACTGTTTAATTTCCTCATTATTTAAGCATTACTCATCCTTAGTATGTCATTTATAAATACAGATATACGTTCTTAGAAAGAACCACTTCTGAACCTGATCTCCTTACTCCAACGAGCTTTTGTGAGTTATCATTGTGCCAGAGGAGGAGGGCATCCAATACCTCTTTCATTTCACCTGAGTTCACCTGTGGGAAAGCACAGCGCCGAATACCCTGACTATTTCTTTGAATTCAGGAGTACTAGTGAACTAATCTTGAGTGATTACTGAATTATCTGAATAAAGCTAATGAACCAGAGAAATTCTAAACTCTTAAACATCCAATTCAGAGATATCTGAATTTATGTCTGCACCTTCACACTCCAGATATGAAGGATCATACCTGTTTTACCTCCGGTGTTGTGCCAAAAAGTCATCGTCTGACAAAAACTGATTTCCAATGTCTTTACTTATGTTGGTAAATAGACTTTAGTGAACATGATTTACAAAAGGGTTTATATCAAGTTTAATAACAACCCATTTTTTCAAGTATATTTATAACTCTGTGTTATTGTAACTATATTAAAACCAACCCAGTCCTTTTGGGACACTTAAAATATGTTTAGAGAACTATTATTATATTTGTTGCAGTTTCTGCTGTCCTCTTGGCCAGATTACTCTTTAAAAAAGTAATTTTAATGTCAAATGAATAAATACGAAGTAAAAATCACTGCCAAAAAGTGATTGCAGTGATTGCAAAAACTGATTACCTTGTGACAGGAAAGTTGTTTGTGGCACAAGATGACTCAATATCACTCATGAGGGATACATATGACATGTTTCACATATTATAGACCAAAAAGTTGTCTATAGCAGTTTAACCCTCCTGTTATGTTGCGGGTCAGATTGACCCAGAACAGAAGAGATGTCACATGTCATCTGCATCACTACAGAAAATGAAAAAAAATCTAAATTATAAAAGAAAATTGTAAAATAATCAATGCCAGTGTTTCTGACACTTTTGGATGAGTAAATTTGCCCCGGGTCAAATGAACCCAGGAGCATAATTGGTGTTCCTGGAAACCAACATAACAGGAGGGTTAAATATGATCAACTGGTTTTTGACAAATACCGAAAATGAGTTTATGGCAGATATGACTTTTTGACACAACACCAGCTAACTGACAAGACCTAGTTAAAAGCTAATATTACGGTTGAATATTATTGCACCAAACCTTAGGCTCCAGTATTCTAAAACTCACACTTCCCCTCTGATAAACCATATGATTATGTAACAAATATGTCAGCTTACCAAAGAACAGAGGACAGTTTATTCAGGGTGTGACAGCACTTTACCACCATTTATCCAACATATAATACAAATTACTGGACTGGAGCACGTACATCGTTAAAAACTCCAGGACTTCATCACAGCCTCTCTCGCATCCGCTTTACATGTGTAGTTTAGAGGAAACTTAAATAACACTGGGTGAATATGTTTGTAGCAGGATAACATTAGGCTCCCTTATATGATGGGATTTAAACAGGGAGAATGAAGAAAAATATTGGCATCAGTTACCAACACTTCACTCAATTGAGACTAGAGATGGACCGATCCGATATTAGGTATCGGTATCGGTCCGATACTGACCCAAATTCCTGGATCGGATATCGGCGAGAAATAAAAAATGTAATCCGATCCATTAAATATCAAAAAAGCACCTCACAAAACTTTCTACAAGGCGTAACCCGGCTCATAACCGTAGCACTTGCAGCAGTGTGCATCACGTGATAGAGCGGCTGTGTGCTACCAAACCAGCATTTCATCTCCGAGGACGTTTTCCCAGAGAGAAGTAAAGCAAGTGTGTAAGTTCATCTCTGAATGTTTGTAAAGCATTCCCGCGTTAAGATTAACAACCAATATATGGAGCGACTGCCTCTCTCTCTCCTGCTGCTACTTCAAACGTGAAACTGATCAATGATCAGCTGATCGTCTCTCTTGTTTGTTTTTGGCCCACTTTGCACCAAAAGAGGAAACCAGCGGCTGAACAACAGCAGCACTATTAAGCTTGATAATCTGTTGTTAGAATTTATTTAATATTACTTTATAGACCAGGATCTTTTTCTATGCAGCTGACGGCTGGTAACTGTGCAGGGGCGGATCTAGCAAAGTTTAGCCAGGGGGGCCGATAGGGCATTAACAGGGAAAAGGGGGCACAAAGACATGCTTTTCTTTCTTATTCTCATTTAAAATGTCGAGCTTTTAATAAATAATTATCTGACTCTTACACCCAAAGTTTTAATCTGATGTAAAAAATATATATAAGTCCATTACTGTATATAGTAACTGTTAATTCTAATATACCCTAGTAAGCTATAGTACTTTTTCCTTTGGGAAGATACCATCTGTGCAGTCTGCAATTTTGTTGAAGAAAGATGTTGAATCTATTTAATTATTCTTGAAAAATAATTTATTTCTGTGCATTTTCCTCCCTGCATCAAATTAAATTTGATTACATCGATTAAGCATCATGAGGTGGGGGGTGTGGGTGGTTCCCTATTTTTTTTTGCTGGGAGTTTGCAACCCTATTAGTTAGGTTGCTTAATATTTCTGCTAAGTACTCTTTAAAATACCAGAATAGGGAGGATGGAGCAGGTTTAACTTTATTAGATTGGTATTGCTGAACTATGAAATATTTTGGGCGCAGTGTATTTTTTACATGCAGGTATAACAGAATAGCTTTAGTGTTGTTATTTATTTAAACTTGAGTATAAACTTATACAAAATGCAGCAAGATATAAAAAAAAAAACAGTTTTATTGATTAAAAAACACTATATCGGATTCATATCGGTATCGGCAGATATCCAAATTTATGATATCGGTATCGGACATAAAAAAGTGGTATCGTGCCATCTCTAATTGAGACTCACTTGTGTTTAACACTGGAATATGTGAACATATTACTTATTGAGTCCTTTCTCAGTCCATGGGTTCTAAAACCGCAACATCCTCCATCCGTAGTAAGAGAAAGCGTCTGTGGCAATAACCAAAATGTCTCCATACAGCCTTTGTGAATAAGAAAAAAATTTTTTAAATTTTTTTTCAAATGTATAGAGCTAAATATAAAACATGTCTGTGAGTCCTTCAGTCCAAATACTCGAGGTCGAGAAGAATATATAGCAGCCGCTGATCCCTCAATGGCACCAGTAAGACGGCAGGACAGCAGGGCCTCTTCCTCAGCAGAAGTCTCCTCCACTGCTAGCAGGAGAATGACACATGAGTATTTTAAAGGTACTGCGTGTACAGATATCACCGCTGGCTCACACAAGCTTCCTCTGACACGGCTACAGACCTTGGCTGTGTCCCAATCCAGCGACCGCACACTCCTGAGTACGCATTGTGAAACATATTACGTCACAGCGACGTGACGACGGCTGTCCCAATTTGAAGTGTACTCCAAATGCGCCGTCGATTTTCCCAAATTTGAAATGTGGTCCGCTGTACACTTCGTGGTCCCATATATCCCACAATTCATAGCGCGGTGGTGGGTGTGGATAATTTTGCCAAAAAATACGGCAGAGGGCAGAAGCGGAGCAGCCGAAGGGTAAACTTTCAAAAGTAAGTTTACTGAATATGATGTCACTTATTTATGTGCGAATGTTTAATAATGAAGAACATTAAAACATGACTGTTGGCCACATGTCAGCAGAGTTATGTGACATTAGTGATGTGTACAACTAACTTGGTTTTAAAGCCTTTACTTTTAAATATACGCCGTTCAATAGTCGACCTTAATCTTAAAGAGAATGTGATGATTTTGTGGATAATTAAAGTCAGTCATATATCCACAAACACAACAGGCTGAAAGTCAGTGATGCTGCTCGGTTTGCAGTCCTGAATATGACGGCACAAGCAGGATTCACTGCACTGTTAATGTTAGCTAAGTTATATTGCTGCCTCTGTTCGGTGGTGTCGAGCCAAACGGACTTTAACGTGTGTTTGAACGAGCTGACGGTTCACTCGTTAAGCTGAAAGAAAGATGCTTTAATCACAGGAGTCACACATGTGTCCACTGTACCATCTGGGAACTCTTCTTGTTCAGCACTCGTAATAACACAAACACTAAATCCTCCTGTTTGTAGCAGTGTCTACACCTGAGACTGTCACCTGTGTGTCTGTCCTGCACTCTCTCTCTGTTTCTTTCTCTCTGATTGAGGAATAAAAGTATGAACATGTGTTTATAAGTTACACTTGTGTTTGAATCCTGCAGCTTATCACACATTTGATTTCCATGTGTGACGACTGCAAGTGTCCAGAGTGAGGACAGACTGAGGGACCCACTGCTGCACATCATCTGTGAGGCTTTGCACCCCTGATGATCCACCAGGACAAACTCAGCAGTGTGTGAGGAAGAGGAGGAGGAAGAGCCAGCAGCAGCTGACAGATGGAGAGAATAGACAGACTGTTCCCTGTTTGTGAAGGACTGCTAGAAAAGTTTAGAATAACTAATTGTCTGTCCTGAATCAGTCTTATTAGGTAATGTTCAAATAATTTGATCATCCCAGTGTTTTCAGTGTGGGAGAAAGTACTCAGGGCCTTCAAGTTACACACTATGAAAGGCAGCAACAAGTTTAATGTTCAGAAACCTAAAGTATGTATCAGCAGCAGAATGGAGCTAAAAATAAATGTTTGTTTCAGTTCTATGAAGCTTTGAGTATTTTGGATCAGTAGTACTGCTGTGTTTATTGCATCATATTGCTGTAATTGTTTATATGCTTTATATATTCTGAGGTAAGTTGATCTATAGTGTTACATCATATTCTATAATGATGTTATGTGTTTGTTTACTTTCTGCCCAGTTTGACCCATTTAGCAGAAGTCAGCCTGTTTAAGGCTCTGATATCTATTCTGTGTGACTTAAAGCAGTTATGACATGGTCTGATTTTCTCACCCAATAAAGGAATATTTCATATATCAGTCTACTCTTTATTCTATCAGACACAGTTATCACAGCTCGTACATTTTGTTTTTACACATGTATGTAAGCATTGAGCCAAATGTGATAATGCCAACAAATTAAACGAACAATATTTGTCTCTTATATATGATACATCTATATCAGGGGTCGGCAACCTTTCTGATGACGAGTGCCATCTAAAATTTCCTCAGAGGTCAATGTGCCATATGATTGCATTAGCAATGAATTTAATAACGCTCTATATGAACAGTTACACACTATATAGAACCACTTTATAGAATTATATTTGTTTGCAGATGTTGGCAGCTATCAGCGAATAGTTATCAGCTATTCTGAAACAAAAAAAAAGACACTTTTTATCCATAACAACAAATGAACTGCACAACAGAAAATGCAAATGCTATCTATGGCCTCCTCACAACAATGATAAGAAAAATAAACTGGGCCAATATGGCATGTTTGTTAATACAGAGACACACTTGTTAATGTGATCTCTGGTCTCCCACTCAGAGACACAGGTCTCCCAGTGTCCAGCATTCAGACCTGAGGACTCATGTGAGAGAAAATCTGCTCACACAGATATGTAGAGCCAAATACTGTCAATAAGGCCTCTGCAATGTTCTGAAGACAGTTAAACTTGTCAGGTAGTGATGTCCAGCAGGTGAAAAGGCAGCTCCATGAACACGCACAGCTGTGGATTCCAGCTGCTTCGATGTTGCATTAACTGGCATTAACTCAGCCAGTTAATGCGAGACAAATCCAGCTGCTCATTAAAGATTTCTGGTTTGATCAGAAAATAAAACATTGGTCCAAACACCTGAAAGTCCCAAAAACGCATTGTGAATTCTGTCTCGAGTCTACGGATGTATCCGTGTATTTCCGTGGTGCTGATACTGCGCAGAGCGGACAGCTCCTGAAGCTTTTGAAGTGTCGGAATGTAGAAAGCTAACAACGTCCCTCTCACCAGTAGGCTAAGTTATTTTAACCCAATTACAAGTTGAATCTGATTGTTAGGTTTGTTAGCTAAGATACCGTCATTAAGAAGCGGCACAACTAATGTGTCTATGTGAGCTGATTTGCGATGTGCACCGCTGGCGTGGCCATTTATTTTTTAATGCACCCTCTCAGATTAATTCACTGCGTGTCGTGCCCAGGGCTGGACTGGGACAAAAAATCGGCCCGGGCATTCTGACTAGAGACCGGCCCACCAGGTATTATAGGAAAACCATAAAGCCTTTGAATGAAAACAAACGCTGTTGTGACAGTGATGTACAGTCTTGTCGGTATATGTATGATTTCTATACATTTTACGTCAGATAAAAACTTTGGTTGTAAGCTTCAGATAATTATTTAATAACAGCTAGACATTTTAAATGAGAATAAGAAAGTATTTCTTTGTGCCCCCCTCTCCCTGTTAATGCCCTACCTGGCCCCCTGGCAAAACTTTGCTAGATCCGCCCCTGCACAGTTACCAGCTGTCAGCTACTTAGAAAAGGATCCTGGTGTTATTTGTCTCTCAGAAACAGTTCATAACTTCCCTTCAACTCATTCATGTCACCTAAAAGGTAAACCTGTTTCTCCATCACCTGTTCAGCTCTGATTCATGTTTCCCTCTCACCACATATCCAAACCGACATCATGACCAGCAGCTTTTACAGCTGTGGCTCCAGCAAACATCAGCTGATACTAGAAATTAATATTAAATAAATTCTAACAACAGCTGATTAAGCTTAAACATGCTGCTGTTGTTTAGCGCGACATCCGCTGGTTTCCTTTTTCTGGCGCAAAGTGGGCGATAAACAAACAAGAGAGATAAGCCGATCAGCTGATCATTGATCAGATTCATGATTGAAGTAGCAACAGGTGAGGGAGGGGGAGATAATGAGAGAAGAAGAGGCAGCTGACAGCGTAACGACAGAATAAATCCAGCTTTGTGTCTTTTTCCATTCTAGCTGAAGTCCGGTGTTCTGACAAACCATCCTACTTTGGCCAAACGTCCTACCGTAAGTAGTTTATGCACATTTCTGCTGTCACAGAGAAATTCCAGCACAAATTTAAGTTGGTATGACGGTTTGCCACTTAACTTTGCCCATCAGAGTATTTTTCTGGTTAATATTCACAAAGGTAGTACGGTTTGCCACTTAATTTCGTGTTGTGCGCATGCGCAGAAACAATGGGTAGGATGGTTTGTCAGGTAGGATGGAACTAGCTGAAGTCCGGGACAAACTGCATTCCTTTTCAGCTCAATACAAAACGCGTAATATTTTCTCTGAATGTGGGACGATTCCATCTTTTTACGGGACGGTTGGCAACTCTACTAACTATCAGTAGTATCACAGCACCCACCCAGCTGTATAGAAACTTCATCATGCTAGCTAGCATGCAGTACGAGTTACTGTAACTGACTGTAAAAAGTCAGCACAACAAAAATAAACGCCACCTAAACTTGGTTTATATCTGACCAACAGACTGCATGGTCATAACTTCTTACCTGAAGTTCAGTTCACCTGACACTCAGACCGGCGGCCGCCTCGGGTCTCTCCTCTTTCGTCCCCTTTCTCTCATCCACCTGCTGACCTCCACCACTTGCTAATGTGGTGGAGGTCTGTGGAAGCTCCACCATAGCCACCAACAAACAACTGAGTTATTTTTACACACCGACCAGCATCTGGCCAATCCACCACCTTTCAGTGTTTATAACGTTACAAAAAAAATAAAAAATCATCGGCCCACCGCGCAAATGCCCGGTATGCCCGATGGCCAGTCCAGCTATGGTTGTGCCATCGGTTAACCCTTCGCCTAGGGTTGCCGACCCCTGATCTATATATACACTGTCAAAGATACTTGTCTTTGAGTGAAGATTTAAGGTGAGAGGAAATATAAATAACTTCAACTTGAATCTTTGACACAGAGTTCAAGCTCACTGCTGTAATATATCATAATAATCTGACAAGAAATATATTGGCCATATTATATTTACATTACCAAAGTGAGATGACTTTAGTCTCATGAACAACATTAGCTAATTGTTATTTACTAACTAATCTTGAAATGACTGTTCAGTACAGAAATGAAGCCCAACAATTATGTTTTTACAGTCCCGTGGTCTCAGCCTCAGCTAATCAAAGTGATGTCATAAAAAAAAAGTAATGAATGAACAACAAAACATTTTTCTCCTTCATTTCTGTCAAACAATGCTGTATGAAACGTTTCTTGCGGTTAGTACCATGGTTGCTAGGCAACCTGAGCAGCGCGACGATCGCCAGACCGTCCCATTTCACAAGCCTCTCATTTCCGCACTTCTCGTACTTCCTAGTAGGCGCCGTACGTAGTACGCGAACTGCGCGTACTCCAAAGCGTGCGGTCGCTGGATTGGGTCACAGCCCATGTGTGCTCATAGCCCCTAAACAACAGTGCAGTCTGCTAGTTCAAATACACAACATAAATTACAACTTACTGTACAATGAACACATATCGCTCACTGAGTTAGGTCATTCTTGCACCTTTTTTTAAAACACACCCCTTTAGCTTACATCTTGAAAGTAGTGCAAGCCATATGGGTTTATATTCCAAACAGTGACACACGAACTTGATCACCGAAATCCGCTTAACATGGCTGCTAATTTTCAAGCTTACTAGCTTATTCACGATTAGCACACTAATAATCATCATTAACCACACATCATAACATAACCAAGCGATAACATATAGAAAGAAACAATGTACGTATAAAACACAAATTCTTACCTAGCAGGAGAATAAATAATCAGTATTTTAAGGCTACTGCATGTGCAGATGTCATTGCTGGCTCACATGAGCTACCTCTGAGAACCCCACAGTTTACTCCCCAGCTGACTGTAGCGAAAGAGTCGTAAATCACCGGCATTGTAAAACTTTTAATTATTCCAGGGCATGTTAAAAACAAAACTCCAAACAGATGGACTGGATATTAAACGGTATCAAACGACTAGATTAACACAGGGTTACAATTACATTCTACCATCGTCACATCGAGAGTTTATTCATTAATCATCAGAGTTCAACAATGTGACATCCAGTTGAAAACAACTTCAGTAACGCCAGCCAAAACAGGCTAACAGTAAATAACAGCACAAAAACAGCCGTGCTTATCGACAGCTCGACATATCCTCAACAACTCACCTCAGTATGGCTGCCATCGGTCACATTTTAACTGTCCGTTTTACAGCCTCTTCCAGAAAACGAACGCTTACGCGGTACACTATACACATATACAGTACATTGATTTTATTTGGTTTTAGAGTTTAACCTGAAATCTTTTGCTGCTGAGCAGCAGAGCTCCAAAGCGTCCCCTGTAACCATGGCTACGCAGAGGCGTAACAGTGTTCCAACTGTGACGTCACGGAGGAGAACCTATGTCAAACTGATACCTGGATCAGCCTGCAACTTTGATTGGCACTTTTCTGCTTAGATCCGGAGCTCGACGCCCTGGCACCCCGGGATAAGATGATTTGCTGTGTTTTTCACGGAGAAAAAATAATTAACATGGAATAACGTCAGTCTCAGATGGAAAAAAAAAAGATCCAAGCAAAAGAGGACAGCAGATTGAGAAGAGATTTCTTCAAACGGTAAGGAGCTTCTACCAAGTGATATTTGATAAGGTTAAAACTTCAAGCTTAAATCTAATGTCCAGATTCATGCTAAACTTTTCTGATTACTCAGTGAATCTGTTCATATGTTGCAGTTTTAAGCTATTAATTTCAGGGTGACAAATATCTTTGACAAAAAATGCAGGATTAATTAAAGGCTATATATGACTGCTAGGTTAGGACGTGGTTAGGAGCAAATACTTAAGAGAGAGAGAGATTTTTGCTCTGATAGAAATCTTTATTATTATTTGTTTGTTTGTGGCCAATACAATAATTTGTCTCCTGGCTTTCAGGTCCCCCTGAGCCAAATTTGCAAAAATACCAGATTTTACAATCAAGGAACAAACTAGAGTAAAGAACAAATTGCCTATTAAACAGTAATTTGGAGCAGAGGGGCAACTTCCTCAGAAGCCATTAAAATGATTTGAGAGTAAAGATCATGCATCATCGTGGTAAGAAAAATTATATCCAATGTGTAGCAAAGATACAAGAGGGAGTCATTGAAGTGACAGAACACTGAAGTGACACAAAAGATAATTCAAATTTTACAGTTTTTGCAATTAAGAAGAAAAAAAAAACAGATTTAAAGTGAAACAAATATTTCCAAATCATGGAATGGTGCTGACATTATCACTCATTCCATATTGTTCCTAAGGTTTGCAGTCTTTCTCTACTTTAACTTTTGAAATTGCATGTACACATATGCTTTAACTGCATATGTGTACATGCATGTGAACTGATGTGTGCTTGTGTGGTGATTTGAAGTTACGGTGCCTTGAAAAATTATTCATAGTTCTTGAACTTTTACACATTTTGTCACCCTACAACCACAAACAAAATGTGTTTTTTATTGACCTTTTCTATGATAGATTAACACAAAGTAGCACATAATTGTGAAGTGGTATGAAAATAATACATGGTTGTCAAAATTCTAAGCAAATAAATTTGGAAAAGTGTGGCATGCATTTCTATTCAAACCCCTGCTCTTCATAGAGCCACCTTTTGCTACAGTTACACCTGCAAGTCTTTTGGAATATGTCTCTACCAGCTTTGCACATCTAGAGACTGAAATATTTGCCCATTCTTCATTGTAAAAGAGATTGAAACTTTACTGATAAATGTGACAACCTATATATGTGATGTCATTACGGGATAATGACATCACATATATTTAGAATCTTACCACCAGTTTGATCCTTTGATCCTTAAATCCATAAATAGGGGTGAAAAGTGACGACTTGTAGTCCATTAATTGCAGCAATTATGTTCGCAGAATTGAAACATTCGCCAGAGAAGTATTTTGAAACATCTGGATCCTTTTCGGAGTAACTGTTTACAGATTCCAACATGTCTCAGAGAAAACAACCCTACAGATTTCTAAGGTAAGTTTTCTTTCTTTTTTCTGTTGTTCATAAACAGAAAAAAGACTCACACAGACTCAACCTTTACACGGCTGCCGTCTCCTGTAACCCAGCATGTTTCTAGGGTTTGTTTTCTTCTTTTTTTATGTTGTTCTTTCAGTGTTTGTCTTGAGATAAGGTTTGAAGTGTCTGTGGTGCAGCTGGTCTGGTCTGTCTCGAGACAGTGCAGGCTGCACCCACCTGTAACAGGTGGAGACTCACCAGGACATTCAGAACTCACAAGTTTTGTCTTTCTAAACTCTTCTGTAGAGGGTTTCTCTGAGAAGCAAGGGGAGGTCCACCAATATAAAGCGTGGCCAGGAGGCCTGGTCCAGGTCTTTTCTGCTTTCTTTTGTGGCGATCGTGGGTCAAGAGTTGGGAGTTCACCTTGTAATCGGAAGATTGCCGGTTCGAGCCCCGGCTCGGACAGTCCCGGTTGTTGTGTCCTTGGGCAAGACACTTCACCCGTTGCCTAATGGTGGTGGTCAGAGGGCCCGTTGGCGCCAGTGTTAGGCAGCCTCGCCTCTGTCAGTGCGCCCCAGGGTGGCTGTGGCTACAATGTAGCTTGTCCTCACCAGTGTGTGAATGGGTGGATGACTGAATGTGTAAAGCACTTTGGTAGTAAAGTGCCATTTACCATATTTTTACCATTCTTTTCCACGCCTGGGGGCGGTGCCACCCCATCATGAGGACGGGCAAGGCTTTCGGAGCCTGTGTGTGTGTATGTGTCTGTATGACTGTGCTTATGGTTTTCTCTATTTCAAACAGATGCCTGTCCTCACCTCTGCAGTGATGCCGTCTCTTTTAACCCGAAGTGTTTCTAAGGTAGGTTTTCTTTCTTTTTTTATGTTGTTCTTGTGGATTTTGTCCTCAGATGAGATTTGATGACAGGGATTGAAACTTTAAAGATAAATTGTCCAAGTAAAAAAGATACCGGGGTCCACAAATATCATGTGACAACCTAATTGGCTTACGGGATAATGACGTCACATATATTTAGAATCTTACCACCAATTTGATCCGTAGAGCCTTAAATTCTTTGATCCTTAAATCCATAAATGGGGCTGAAAAGTGAGGACTTTTAGTCCTTTAATTGCAGCAATTATGTTTGCAGAACTGAAACATTCGCCAGAGAAGTATTTTGAAACATCTGGATCCTTTTCTGAATAACTGTTTAAAGATTCCAATTACAGATTCCACTTTTTTTTCCTTCTTATGTTGTTCATTAACGGAAAGAGTGCCACCCCATCACAAGGGCTGGCAAGGCTTTCGGAACCTGGGGAGCGGACACCCGCACAGAGGGTGGCCAGGCGGCCCGGTCCGGGTTTTTTCTTCTTTGTTTCAGACGCCTGGTGGGTGGTGCCACCCGATCACAAGGGCTGGCAAGGCTTTCGGAGCCTGGGGAGCGGACACCCGCACAAAGGGTGGCCAGGCGCCCGGTCCGGGTTTTTTCTTCTTTCTTTCAAACGCCTGGTGGGCGGTGCCACCCAATCACAAGGGCTGGCAAGGCTTTCGGAGCCTGGGGAGCGGACACCCGCACAAAGGGTGGCCAGGCGGCCCGGTCCGGGTTTTTTCTTCTTTGTTTCAGACGCCTGGTGGGCGGTGCCACCCGATCACAAGGGCTGGCAAGGCTTTCGGAGCCTGGGGAGCGGACACCCGCACAAAGGGTGGCCAGTTGCCCGGTCCGGGTTTTTTCTTCTTCTTTTCAGACGCCTGGTGGGCGGTGCCACCCAATCACAAGGGCTGGCAAAGCTTTCGGAGCCTGGGGAGCGGACACCCGCACAAAGGGTGGCCAGGCGGCCCGGTCCGGGTTTTTTCTTCTTCTCTTCTTTCTCTCACATGCCTGGTGGGCGGTGCCACCCGATCACAAGGGCTGGCAAGGCTTTCGGAGCCTGGGGAGCAGACACCCGCACAAAGGGTGGCCAGGCGGCCCGGTCCGGGTTTTTTCTTCTTTGTTTCAGACGCCTGGTGGGCGGTGCCACCCGATCACAAGGGCTGGCAAGGCTTTCGGAGCCTGGGGAGCGGACACCCGCACAAAGGGTGGCCAGGCGGCCCGGTCCGGGTTTTTTCTTCTTTCTTTCACACGCCTGGTGGGCGGTGCCACCCAATCACAAGGGCTGGCAAAGCTTTCGGAGCCTGGGGAGCGGACACCCGCACAAAGGGTGGCCAGGCGGCCCGGTCCGGGTTTTTTCTTCTTTCTTTCACACGCCTGGTGGGCGGTGCCACCCGATCACAAGGGCTGGCAAGGCTTTCGGAGCCTGGGGAGCGGACACCCGCACAAAGGGTGGCCAGGCGGCCCGGTCCGGGTTTTTTCTTCTTCTCTTCTTTCTCTCACATGCCTGGTGGGCGGTGCCACCCGATCACAAGGGCTGGCAAGGCTTTCGGAGCCTGGGGAGCGGACACCCGCACAAAGGGTGGCCAGGCAGCCCGGTCCGGGTTTTTTCTTCTTTCTTTCAAACGCCTGGTGGGCGGTGCCACCCGATCACAAGGGCTGGCAAGGCTTTCGGAGCCTGGGGAGCGGACACCCGCACAAAGGGTGGCCAGGCGGCCCGGTCCGGGTTTTTTCTTCTTCTCTTCTTTCTCTCACATGCCTGGTGGGCGGTGCCACCCGATCACAAGGGCTGGCAAGGCTTTCGGAGCCTGGGGAGCGGACACCCGCACAAAGGGTGGCCAGGAAGCCCGGTCCGGGTTTTTTCTTCTTTCTTTCAAACGCCTGGTGGGCGGTGCCACCCGATCACAAGGGCTGGCAAGGCTTTCGGAGCCTGGGGAGCAGACACCCGCACAAAGGGTGGCCAGGCGGCCCGGTCCGGGTTTTTTCTTCTTTCTTTCACACGCCTGGTGGGCGGTGCCACCCGATCACAAGGGCTGGCAAGGCTTTCGGAGCCTGGGGAGCGGACACCCGCACAAAGGGTGGCCAGGCGGCCCGGTCCGGGTTTTTTCTTCTTTCTTTCACACGCCTGGTGGGCGGTGCCACCCGATCACAAGGGCTGGCAAGGCTTTCGGAGCCTGGGGAGCGGACACCCGCACAAAGGGTGGCAAGGCGGCCCGGTCCGGGTTTTTTCTTCTTTCTTTCACACGCCTGGTGGGCGGTGCCACCCGATCACAAGGGCTGGCAAGGCTTTCGGAGCCTGGGGAGCAGACACCCGCACAAAGGGTGGCCAGGCGGCCCGGTCCGGGTTTTTTCTTCTTTCTTTCACACGCCTGGTGGGCGGTGCCACCCGATCACAAGGGCTGGCAAGGCTTTCGGAGCCTGGGGAGCGGACACCCGCACAAAGGGTGGCCAGGCGGCCCGGTCCGGGTTTTTTCTTCTTTGTTTCAGACGCCTGGTGGGCGGTGCCACCCGATCACAAGGGCTGGCAAGGCTTTCGGAGCCTGGGGAGCGGACACCCGCACAAAGGGTGGCCAGGCGGCCCGGTCCGGGTTTTTTCTTCTTTCTTTCAGACGCCTGGTGGGCGGTGCCACCCGATCACAAGGGCTGGCAAGGCTTTCGGAGCCTGGGGAGTGGACACCCGCACAAAGGGTGGCCAGGCGGCCCGGTCCGGGTTTTTTCTTCTTTCTTTCAGACGCCTGGTGGGCGGTGCCACCCGATCACAAGGGCTGGCAAGGCTTTCGGAGCCTGGGGAGCGGACACCCGCACAAAGGGTGGCCAGGCGGCCCGGTCCGGGTTTTTTCTTCTTTCTTTCACACGCCTGGTGGGCGGTGCCACCCAATCACAAGGGCTGGCAAAGCTTTCGGAGCCTGGGGAGCGGACACCCGCACAAAGGGTGGCCAGGCGGCCCGGTCCGGGTTTTTTTCTTCTTTCTTTCTATCACATGCCTGGTGGGCGGTGCCACCCGATCACAAGGGCTGGCAAGGCTTTTGGAGCCTGGGGAGCGGACACCCGCACAAAGGGTGGCCAGGTGGCCCGGTCCGGGTTTTTTCTTCTTCTCTTCTTTCTCTCACATGCCTGGTGGGCGGTGCCACCCGATCACAAGGGTTGGCAAGGCTTTCGGAGCCTGGGGAGCGGACACCCGCACAAAGGGTGGCCAGGCGGCCCGGTCCGGGTTTTTTCTTCTTTGTTTCAGACGCCTGGTGGGCGGTGCCACCCGATCACAAGGGCTGGCAAGGCTTTCGGAGCCTGGGGAGCGGACACCCGCACAAAGGGTGGCCAGGCAGCCCGGTTCGGGTTTTTTCTTCTTTCTTTCAGACGCCTGGTGGGCGGTGCCACCCGATCACAAGGGCTGGCAAGGCTTTCGGAGCCTGGGGAGCGGACACCCGCACAAAGGCTGGCCAGGCGGCCCGGTCCGGGTTTTTTCTTCTTTCTTTCACACGCCTGGTGGGCGGTGCCACCCAATCACAAGGGCTGGCAAAGCTTTCGGAGCCTGGGGAGCGGACACCCGCACAAAGGGTGGCCAGGCGGCCCGGTCCGGGTTTTTTCTTCTTTCTTTCACACGCCTGGTGGGCGGTGCCACCCGATCACAAGGGCTGGCAAGGCTTTTGGAGCCTGGGGAGCGGACACCCGCACAAAGGGTGGCCAGGCGGCCCGGTCCGGGTTTTTTCTTCTTCTCTTCTTTCTCTCACATGCCTGGTGGGCGGTGCCACCCGATCACAAGGGTTGGCAAGGCTTTCGGAGCCTGGGGAGCGGACACCCGCACAAAGGGTGGCCAGGCAGCCCGGTCCAGGTTTTTTCTTCTTTCTTTCACACGCCTGGTGGGCGGTGCCACCCGATCACAAGGGCTGGCAAGGCTTTCGGAGCCTGCGGAGCAGACACCCGCACAAAGGGTGGCCAGGTGGCCCGGTCCGGGTTTTTTCTTCTTTCTTTCACATGCCTGGTGGGCGGTGCCACCCGATCACAAGGGCTGGCAAGGCTTTCGGAGCCTGGGGAGCGGACACCCGCACAAAGGGTGGCCAGGCGGCCCGGTCCGGGTTTTTTCTTCTTCTCTTCTTTCTCTCACACGCCTGCTGGGCGGTGCCACCCGATCACAAGGGCTGGCAAGGCTTTCGGAGCCTGGGGAGCGGACACCCGCACAAAGGGTGGCCAGGCGGCCCGGTCAGGGTTTTTTCTTCTTCTCTTCTTTCTCTCACATGCCTGGTGGGCGGTGCCACCCGATCACAAGGGCTGGCAAGGCTTTCGGAGCCTGGGGAGCGGACACCCGCACAAAGGGTGGCCAGGCAGCCCGGTCCGGGTTTTTTCTTCTTTCTTTCACACGCCTGGTGGGCGGTGCCACCCGATCACAAGGGCTGGCAAGGCTTTCGGATCCTGGGGAGCAGACACCCGCACAAAGGGTGGCCAGGCGGCCCGGTCCGGGTTTTTTCTTCTTTCTTTCACACGCCTGGTGGGCGGTGCCACACGATCACAAGGGCTGGCAAGGCTTTCGGAGCCTGGGGAGCGGACACCCGCACAAAGGGTGGCCAGGCGGCCCGGTCCGGGTTTTTTCTTCTTCTCTTCTTTCTCTCACATGCCTGGTGGGCGGTGCCACCCGATCACAAGGGCTGGCAAGGCTTTCGGAGCCTGGGGAGCGGACACCCGCACAAAGGGTGGCAAGGCGGCCCGGTCCGGGTTTTTTCTTCTTTGTTTCACACGCCTGGTGGGCGGTGCCACCCGATCACAAGGGCTGGCAAGGCTTTCGGAGCCTGGGGAGCGGACACCCGCACAAAGGGTGGCCAGGCGGCCCGGTCCGGGTTTTTTCTTCTTTGTTTCACACGCCTGGTGGGCGGTGCCACCCGATCACAAGGGCTGGCAAGGCTTTCGGAGCCTCGGGAGGGGACACCCGCACAAAGGGTGGCCAGGCGGCCCGGTCCGGGTTTTTTCTTCTTTCTTTCACACGCCTGGTGGGCGGTGCCACCCAATCACAAGGGCTGGCAAAGCTTTCGGAGCCTGGGGAGCGGACACCCGCACAAAGGGTGGCCAGGCGGCCCGGTCCGGGTTTTTTCTTCTTTCTTTCACACGCCTGGTGGGCGGTGCCACCCGATCACAAGGGCTGGCAAGGCTTTCGGAGCCTGGGGAGCGGACACCCGCACAAAGGGTGGCCAGGCGGCCCGGTCCGGGTTTTTTCTTCTTCTCTTCTTTCTCTCACATGCCTGGTGGGCGGTGCCACCCAATCACAAGGGTTGGCAAGGCTTTCGGAGCCTGGGGAGCGGACACCCGCACAAAGGGTGGCCAGGCAGCCCGGTCCGGGTTTTTTCTTCTTTCTTTCACACGCCTGGTGTGCGGTGCCACCCGATCACAAGGGCTGGCAAGGCTTTCGGAGCCTGCGGAGCAGACACCCGCATAAAGGGTGGCCAGGTGGCCCGGTCCGGGTTTTTTCTTCTTTCTTTCACACGCCTGGTGGGCGGTGCCACCCGATCACAAGGGCTGGCAAGGCTTTCGGAGCCTGGGGAGCGGACACCCGCACAAAGGGTGGCCAGGCGGCCCGGTCCGGGTTTTTTCTTCTTCTCTTCTTTCTCTCACACGCCTGCTGGGCGGTGCCACCCGATCACAAGGGCTGGCAAGGCTTTCGGAGCCTGGGGAGCGGACACCCGCACAAAGGGTGGCCAGGCGGCCCGGTCAGGGTTTTTTCTTCTTCTCTTCTTTCTCTCACATGCCTGGTGGGCGGTGCCACCCGATCACAAGGGCTGGCAAGGCTTTCGGAGCCTGGGGAGCGGACACCCGCACAAAGGGTGGCCAGGCAGCCCGGTCCGGGTTTTTTCTTCTTTCTTTCACACGCCTGGTGGGCGGTGCCACCCGATCACAAGGGCTGGCAAGGCTTTCGGATCCTGGGGAGCAGACACCCGCACAAAGGGTGGCCAGGCGGCCCGGTCCGGGTTTTTTCTTCTTTCTTTCACACGCCTGGTGGGCGGTGCCACACGATCACAAGGGCTGGCAAGGCTTTCGGAGCCTGGGGAGCGGACACCCGCACAAAGGGTGGCCAGGCGGCCCGGTCCGGGTTTTTTCTTCTTCTCTTCTTTCTCTCACATGCCTGGTGGGCGGTGCCACCCGATCACAAGGGCTGGCAAGGCTTTCGGAGCCTGGGGAGCGGACACCCGCACAAAGGGTGGCAAGGCGGCCCGGTCCGGGTTTTTTCTTCTTTGTTTCACATGCCTGGTGGGCGGTGCCACCCGATCACAAGGGCTGGCAAGGCTTTCGGAGCCTGGGGAGCGGACACCCGCACAAAGGGTGGCCAGGCAGGCCCGGTCCGGGTTTTTTCTTCTTTGTTTCACACGCCTGGTGGGCGGTGCCACCCGATCACAAGGGCTGGCAAGGCTTTCGGAGCCTCGGGAGGGGACACCCGCACAAAGGGTGGCCAGGCGGCCCGGTCCGGGTTTTTTCTTCTTTCTTTCACACGCCTGGTGGGCGGTGCCACCCAATCACAAGGGCTGGCAAAGCTTTCGGAGCCTGGGGAGCGGACACCCGCACAAAGGGTGGCCAGGCGGCCCGGTCCGGGTTTTTTTCTTCTTTCTTTCACACGCCTGGTGGGCGGTGCCACCCGATCACAAGGGCTGGCAAGGCTTTCGGAGCCTGGGGAGCGGACACCCGCACAAAGGGTGGCCAGGCGGCCCGGTCCGGGGTTTTTCTTCTTCTCTTCTTTCTCTCACATGCCTGGTGGGCGGTGCCACCCAATCACAAGGGTTGGCAAGGCTTTCGGAGCCTGGGGAGCGGACACCCGCACAAAGGGTGGCCAGGCAGCCCGGTCCGGGTTTTTTCTTCTTTCTTTCACACGCCTGGTGTGCGGTGCCACCCGATCACAAGGGCTGGCAAGGCTTTCGGAGCCTGCGGAGCAGACACCCGCATAAAGGGTGGCCAGGTGGCCCGGTCCGGGTTTTTCTTCTTTCTTCACACGCCTGGTGGGCGGTGCCACCCGATCACAAGGGCTGGCAAGGCTTTCGGAGCCTGGGGAGCGGACACCCGCACAAAGGGTGGCCAGGCGGCCCGGTCCGGGTTTTTTCTTCTTCTCTTCTTTCTCTCACACGCCTGCTGGGCGGTGCCACCGATCACAAGGGCTGGCAAGGCTTTCGGAGCCTGGGGAGCGGACACCCGCACAAAGGGTGGCCAGGCGGCCCGGTCAGGTTTTTTCTTCTTCTCTTCTTTCTCTCACATGCCTGTGGGCGGTGCCACCCGATCACAAGGGCTGGCAAGGCTTTCGGAGCCTGGGGAGCGGACACCCGCACAAAGGGTGGCCAGGCAGCCCGGTCCGGGTTTTTTCTTCTTTCTTTCACACGCCTGGTGGGCGGTGCCACCCGATCACAAGGGCTGGCAAGGCTTTCGGAGCCTGGGGAGCAGACACCCGCACAAAGGGTGGCCAGGCGGCCCGGTCCGGGTTTTTTCTTCTTTCTTTCACACGCCTGGTGGGCGGTGCCACCCGATCACAAGGGCTGGCAAGGCTTTCGGAGCCTGGGGAGCGGACACCCGCACAAAGGGTGGCCAGGCGGCCCGGTCCGGGTTTTTCTTCTTCTCTTCTTTCACACGCCTGGTGGGCGGTGCCACCCGATCACAAGGGCTGGCAAGGCTTTCGGAGCCTGGGGAGCGGACACCCGCACAAAGGGTGGCCAGGCGGCCCGGTCCGGGTTTTTTCTTCTTTCTTTCACACGCCTGGTGGGCGGTGCCACCCGATCACAAGGGCTGGCAAGGCTTTCGGAGCCTGGGGAGCGGACACCCGCACAAAGGGTGGCCAGGCGGCCCGGTCCGGGTTTTTTCTTCTTCCTTTCACACGCCTGGTGGGCGGTGCCACCCGATCACAAGGGCTGGCAAGGCTTTCGGAGCCTGGGGAGCGGACACCCGCACAAAGGGTGGCAGGCGGCCGCGGGCCGGGTTTTTGTCTTCTTCTTTTTAGACGCCTGGTGGGCGGTGCCACCCAATCACAAGGGCTGGCAAGGCTTTCGGAGCCTGGGGAGCGGACACCCGCACAAAGGGTGGCCAGGCGGCCGGTCCGGGTTTTTTCTTCTTCTTTTTCAGACGCCTGGTGGGGCGGTGCCACCCAATCACAAGGGCTGGCAAGGCTTTTCGGAGCCTGGTGAGCGGACACCCGCACAAAGGGTGGCCAGGCGCCCGGTCCGGGTTTTTTCTTCTTTGTTTCAGACGCCTGGTGGGCGGTGCCACCCGATCACAAGGGCTGGCAAGGCTTTCGAGCCTGGGGAGCGGACACCCGCACAAAGGGTGGCCAGGCGGCCCGGTCCGGGTTTTTTCTTCTTTCTTTTCAGGACGCCTGGTGGGCGGTGCCCCCGATCACAAGGGCTGGCAAGGCTTTCGGAGCCTGGGGAGCGGACACCCGCACAAAGGGTGGCCAGGCGGCCCGGTCCGGGTTTTTTCTTCTTTCTTTCACCAGCCTGGTGGGCGGTGGCCCCAGCATCACAAGGGCTGGCAGGCTTTCGAGCCTGGGGAGCGGACACCCGCAACAAAGGGGTGGCCAGGCGGCCCGGTCCGGGTTTTTTCTTCTTTCTTTTCAGACGCCCTGGTGGGCGGTGCCACCCGATCACAAGGGCTGGCAAGGCTTTCGGAGCCTGGGGAGCGGACACCCGCACAAATGGTGGCCAGGCGGCCCGGTCCGGGTTTTTTCTTCTTCTTTTCACACGCCTGGTGGGCGGTGCCACCCGATTCACAAGGGCTGGCAAGGCTTTCGGAGCCTGGGGAGCGGACACCCGCACAAAGGGTGGCCAGGCGGCCCGGTCCGGGTTTTTTCTTCTTCTCTTCTTTCTCTCACATGCCTGGTGGGCGGTGCCACCCGATCACAAGGGCTGGCAAGGCTTTCGGAGCCTGGGGAGCGGACACCCGCACAAAGGGTGGCCAGGCGGCCCGGTCCGGGTTTTTTCTTCTTTGTTTCACACGCCTGGTGGGCGGTGCCACCCGATCACAAGGGCTGGCAAGGCTTTCGGAGCCTGGGAGCGGACACCCGCACAAAGGGTGGCCAGGCGGCCCGGTCCGGGTTTTTTCTTCTTTGTTTCACACGCCTGGTGGGCGGTGCCACCCGATCACAAGGGCTGGCAAGGCTTTCGGAGCCTCGGGAGGGGACACCCGCACAAAGGGTGGCCAGGCGGCCCGGTCCGGGTTTTTTCTTCTTTCTTTCACACGCCTGGTGGGCGGTGCCACCCAATCACAAGGGCTGGCAAGGCTTTCGGAGCCTGGGGAGCGGACACCCGCACAAAGGGTGGCCAGGCGGCCCGGTCCGGGTTTTTTCTTCTTTCTTTCACACGCCTGGTGGGCGGTGCCACCCGATCACAAGGGCTGGCAAGGCTTTCGGAGCCTGGGGAGCGGACACCCGCACAAAGGGTGGCCAGGCGGCCCGGTCCGGGTTTTTTCTTCTTCTCTTTCTCTCACACTGCCTGGTGGGCGGTGCCACCCAATCACAAGGGCTGGCAAGGCTTTCGGAGCCTGGGGAGCGGACACCCGCACAAAGGGTGGCCAGGCAGCCCGGTCCGGGTTTTTTCTTCTTTCTTTCACACGCCTGGTGGGCGGTGCCACCCGATCACAAGGGCTGGCAAGGCTTTCGGAGCCTGCGGAGCGGACACCCGCATAAAGGGTGGCCAGGTGGCCCGGTCCGGGTTTTTTCTTCTTTCTTTCACACGCCTGGTGGGCGGTGCCACCCGATCACAAGGGCTGGCAAGGCTTTCGGAGCCTGGGGAGCGGACACCCGCACAAAGGGTGGCCAGGCGGCCCGGTCCGGGTTTTTTCTTCTTCTTTCTCTCACACGCCTGGTGGGCGGTGCCACCCGATCACAAGGGCTGGCAAGGCTTTCGGAGCCTGGGGAGCGGACACCCGCACAAAGGGTGGCCAGGCGGCCCGGTCCGGGTTTTTCTTCTTCTCTTCTTTCTCTCACATGCCTGGTGGGCGGTGCCACCCGATCACAAGGGCTGGCAAGGCTTTCGGAGCCTGGGGAGCGGACACCCGCACAAAGGGTGGCCAGGCAGCCCGGTCCGGGTTTTTTCTTCTTTTCTTTCACACGCCTGGTGGGCGGTGCCACCCGATCACAAGGGCTGGCAAGGCTTTCGGAGCCTGGGGAGCAGACACCCGCACAAAGGGTGGCCAGGCGGCCCGGTCCGGGTTTTTTTCTTCTTTCTTTCACACGCCTGGTGGGCGGTGCCACCCGATCACAAGGGCTGGCAAGGCTTTCGGAGCCTGGGGAGCGGACACCCGCACAAAGGGTGGCCAGGCGGCCCGGTCCGGGTTTTTTTCTTCTTTCTTTCACACGCCTGGTGGGCGGTGCCACCCGATCACAAGGGCTGGCAAGGCTTTCGGAGCCTGGGGAGCGGACACCCGCACAAAGGGTGGCCAGGCGGCCCGGTCCGGGTTTTTTCTTCTCTCTCTCACACGCCTGGTGGGCGGTGCCACCCGATCACAAGGGCTGGCAAGGCTTTCGGAGCCTGGGGAGCGGACACCCGCACAAAGGGTGGCCAGGCGGCCCGGTCCGGGTTTTTTCTTCTTTCTTTCACACGCCTGGTGGGCGGTGCCACCCGATCACAAGGGCTGGCAAGGCTTTCGGAGCCTGGGGAGCGGACACCCGCACAAAGGGTGGCCAGGCGGCCCGGTCCGGGTTTTTTCTTCTTTCTTTCACACGCCTGGTGGGCGGTGCCACCCGATCACAAGGGCTGGCAAGGCTTTCGGAGCCTGGGGAGCGGACACCCGCAAAAAGGGTGGCCAGGCGGCCCGGTCCGGGTTTTTTCTTCTTTCTTTCACACGCCTGGTGGGCGGTGCCACCCGATCACAAGGGCTGGCAAGGCTTTCGGAGCCTGGGGAGCGGACACCCGCACAAAGGGTGGCCAGGCGGCCCGGTCCGGGTTTTTCTTCTTCTCTTCTTTCTCTCACACGCCTGGTGGGCGGTGCCACCCAATCACAAGGGCTGGCAAGGCTTTCGGAGCCTGGGGAGCGGACACCCGCACAAAGGGTGGCCAGGCGGCCCGGTCCGGGTTTTTTCTTCTTCTTTTCACACGCCTGGTGGGCGGTGCCACCCGATCACAAGGGCTGGCAAGGCTTTCGGAGCCTGGGGAGCGGACACCCGCACAAAGGGTGGCCAGGCGGCCCGGTCCGGGTTTTTTCTTCTTTCTTTCACACGCCTGGTGGGCGGTGCCACCCGATCACAAGGGCTGGCAAGGCTTTCGGAGCCTGGGGAGCGGACACCCGCACAAAGGGTGGCCAGGCGGCCCGGTCCGGGTTTTTTCTTCTCTTCTTTTCAGACGCCTGGTGGGCGGTGCCACCCGATCACAAGGGCTGGCAAGGCTTTCGGAGCCTGGGGAGCGGACACCCGCACAAAGGGTGGCCAGGCGGCCCGGTCCGGGTTTTTTCTTCTTTCTTTTCAGACGCCTGGTGGGCGGTGCCACCCGATCACAAGGGCTGGCAAGGCTTTCGGAGCCTGGGGAGCGGACACCCGCACAAAGGGTGGCCAGGCGGCCCGGTCCGGGTTTTTTCTTCTTTCTTTCACACGCCTGGTGGGCGGTGCCACCCGATCACAAGGGCTGGCAAGGCTTTCGGGGCCTGGGGAGCGGACACCCGCACAAAGGGTGGCCAGGCGGCCCGGTCCGGGTTTTTTCTTCTTTCTTTCACACGCCTGGTGGGCGGTGCCACCCGATCACAAGGGCTGGCAAGGCTTTCGGAGCCTGGGGAGCGGACACCCGCACAAAGGGTGGCCAGGCGGCCCGGTCCGGGTTTTTTCTTCTTCTTCTTTCTCCGCACGCCTGGTGGGCGGTGCCACCCGATCACAAGGGCTGGCAAGGCTTTCGGAGCCTGGGGAGCGGACACCCGCACAAAGGGTGGCCAGGCGGCCCGGTCCGGGTTTTTTCTTCTCTTTTTCACGACGCCTGGTGGGCGGTGCCACCCGATCACAAGGGCTGGCAAGGCTTTCGGAGCCTGGGGAGCGGACACCCGCACAAAGGGTGGCCAGGCGGCCCGGTCCGGGTTTTTTCTTCTCTTCTTTTCACACGCCTGGTGGGCGGTGCCACCCGATCACAAGGGCTGGCAAGGCTTTCGGAGCCTGGGGAGCGGACACCCGCACAAAGGGTGGCCAGGCGGCCCGGTCCGGGTTTTTTCTTCTTCTTTTTCAGAAGCCTGGTGGGCGGTGCCACCCGATCACAAGGGCTGGCAAGGCTTTCGGAGCCTGGGGAGCGGACACCCGCACAAAGGGTGGCCAGGCGGCCCGGTCCGGGTTTTTTCTTCTTCTTTTCAGACGCCTGGTGGGCGGTGCCACCCGATCACAAGGGCTGGCAAGGCTTTCGGAGCCTGGGGAGCGGACACCCGCACAAAGGGTGGCCAGGCGGCCCGGTCCGGGTTTTTTCTTCTTTGTTTCAGACGCCTGGTGGGCGGTGCCACCCGATCACAAGGGCTGGCAAGGCTTTCGGAGCCTGGGGAGCGGACACCCGCACAAAGGGTGGCCAGGCGCCCGGTCCGGGTTTTTTCTTCTTTCTTTCAGACGCCTGGTGGGCGGTGCCACCCGATCACAAGGGCTGGCAAGGCTTTCGGAGCCTGGGGAGCGGACACCCGCACAAAGGGTGGCCAGGCGGCCCGGTCCGGGTTTTTTCTTCTTTCTTTCAGACGCCTGGTGGGCGGTGCCACCCGATCACAAGGGCTGGCAAGGCTTTCGGAGCCTGGGGAGCGGACACCCGCACAAAGGGTGGCCAGGCGGCCCGGTCCGGGTTTTTTCTTCTTTCTTTCAGACGCCTGGTGGGCGGTGCCACCCGATCACAAGGGCTGGCAAGGCTTTCGGAGCCTGGGGAGCGGACACCCGCACAAAGGGTGGCCAGGCGGCCCGGTCCGGGTTTTTTCTTCTTTGTTTCAGACGCCTGGTGGGCGGTGCCACCCGATCACAAGGGCTGGCAAGGCTTTCGGAGCCTGGGGAGCGGACACCCGCACAAAGGGTGGCCAGGCGGCCCGGTCCGGGTTTTTTCTTCTCCTTTTCAGACGCCTGGTGGGCGGTGCCACCCGATCACAAGGGCTGGCAAGGCTTTCGGAGCCTGGGGAGCGGACACCCGCACAAAGGGTGGCAAGGCGGCCCGGTCCGGGTTTTTTCTTCTCCTTTTCAGACGCCTGGTGGGCGGTGCCACCCGATCACAAGGGCTGGCAAGGCTTTCGGAGCCTGGGGAGCGGACACCCGCACAAAGGGTGGCCAGGCGGCCCGGTCCGGGTTTTTTCTTCTTCTCTTCTTTCTCTCACATGCCTGGTGGGCGGTGCCACCCGATCACAAGGGCTGGCAAGGCTTTCGGAGCCTGGGGAGCGGACACCCGCACAAAGGGTGGCCAGGCAGCCCGGTCCGGGTTTTTTCTTCTTTCTTTCAAACGCCTGGTGGGCGGTGCCACCCGATCACAAGGGCTGGCAAGGCTTTCGGAGCCTGGGGAGCGGACACCCGCACAAAGGGTGGCCAGGCGGCCCGGTCCGGGTTTTTTTCTTCTCTTCTTTCTCTCACATGCCTGGTGGGCGGTGCCACCCGATCACAAGGGCTGGCAAGGCTTTCGGAGCCTGGGGAGCGGACACCCGCACAAAGGGTGGCCAGGCAGCCCGGTCCGGGTTTTTTTCTTCTTTCTTTCAAACGCCTGGTGGGCGGTGCCACCCGATCACAAGGGCTGGCAAGGCTTTCGGAGCCTGGGGAGCAGACACCCGCACAAAGGGTGGCCAGGCGGCCCGGTCCGGGTTTTTTCTTCTTTCTTTCACACGCCTGGTGGGCGGTGCCACCCGATCACAAGGGCTGGCAAGGCTTTCGGAGTCTGGGGAGCGGACACCCGCACAAAGGGTGGCCAGGCGGCCCGGTCCGGGTTTTTCTTCTTCTCTTCTTTCTCTCACACGCCTGGTGGGCGGTGCCACCCGATCACAAGGGCTGGCAAGGCTTTCGGAGCCTGGGGAGCGGACACCCGCACAAAGGGTGGCAAGGCGGCCCGGTCCGGGTTTTTTCTTCTTTCTTTCACACGCCTGGTGGGCGGTGCCACCCGATCACAAGGGCTGGCAAGGCTTTCGGAGCCTGGGGAGCAGACACCCGCACAAAGGGTGGCCAGGCGGCCCTGGTCCGGGTTTTTTCTTCTTTCTTTCACACGCCTGGTGGGCGGTGCCACCCGATCACAAGGGCTGGCAAGGCTTTCGGAGCCTGGGGAGCGGACACCCGCACAAAGGGTGGCCAGGCGGCCCGGTCCGGGTTTTTTCTTCTTCTCTTCTTTCTCTCACACGCCTGGTGGGCGGTGCCACCCGATCACAAGGGCTGGCAAGGCTTTCGGAGCCTGGGGAGCGGACACCCGCACAAAGGGTGGCCAGGCGGCCCGGTCCGGGTTTTTTCTTCTTTGTTTCACACGCCTGGTGGGCGGTGCCACCCGATCACAAGGGCTGGCAAGGCTTTCGGAGCCTGGGGAGCGGACACCCGCACAAAGGGTGGCCAGGCGGCCCGGTCCGGGTTTTTTCTTCTTTGTTTCACACGCCTGGTGGGCGGTGCCACCCGATCACAAGGGCTGGCAAGGCTTTCGGAGCCTCGGGAGCGGACACCCGCACAAAGGGTGGCCAGGCGGCCCGGTCCGGGTTTTTTCTTCTTTGTTTCAGACGCCTGGTGGGCGGTGCCACCCGATCACAAGGGCTGGCAAGGCTTTCGGAGCCTGGGGAGCGGACACCCGCACAAAGGGTGGCCAGGCGGCCCGGTCCGGGTTTTTTCTTCTTCTTTTCAGACGCCTGGTGGGCGGTGCCACCCAATCACAAGGGCTGGCAAGGCTTTCGGAGCCTGGGGAGCGGACACCCGCACAAAGGGTGGCCAGGCGGCCCGGTCCGGGTTTTTTCTTCTTCTCTTCTTTCTCTCACACGCCTGGTGGGCGGTGCCACCCGATCACAAGGGCTGGCAAGGCTTTCGGAGCCTGGGGAGCAGACACCCGCACAAAGGGTGGCCAGGCGGCCCGGTCCGGGTTTTTTCTTCTTCTCTTCTTTCTCTCACACGCCTGGTGGGCGGTGCCACCCGATCACAAGGGCTGGCAAGGCTTTCGGAGCCTGGGGAGCGGACACCCGCACAAAGGGTGGCAAGGCGGCCCGGTCCGGGTTTTTTCTTCTTTGTTTCACACGCCTGGTGGGCGGTGCCACCCGATCACAAGGGCTGGCAAGGCTTTCGGAGCCTGGGGAGCGGACACCCGCACAAAGGGTGGCCAGGCGGCCCGGTCCGGGTTTTTTCTTCTTTGTTTCACACGCCTGGTGGGCGGTGCCACCCGATCACAAGGGCTGGCAAGGCTTTCGGAGCCTCGGGAGCGGACACCCGCACAAAGGGTGGCCAGGCGGCCCGGTCCGGGTTTTTTCTTCTTTGTTTCAGACGCCTGGTGGGCGGTGCCACCCGATCACAAGGGCTGGCAAGGCTTTCGGAGCCTGGGGAGCGGACACCCGCACAAAGGGTGGCCAGGCAGCCCGGTCCGGGTTTTTTCTTCTTTCTTTCAGACGCCTGGTGGGCGGTGCCACCCGATCACAAGGGCTGGCAAGGCTTTCGGAGCCTGGGGAGCGGACACCCGCACAAAGGGTGGCCAGGCGGCCCGGTCCGGGTTTTTTCTTCTTTCTTTCACACGCCTGGTGGGCGGTGCCACCCAATCACAAGGGCTGGCAAAGCTTTCGGAGCCTGGGGAGCGGACACCCGCACAAAGGGTGGCCAGGCGGCCCGGTCCGGGTTTTTTCTTCTTTCTTTCACACGCCTGGTGGGCGGTGCCACCCGATCACAAGGGCTGGCAAGGCTTTCGGAGCCTGGGGAGCGGACACCCGCACAAAGGGTGGCCAGGCGGCCCGGTCCGGGTTTTTTCTTCTTCTCTTCTTTCTCTCACATGCCTGGTGGGCGGTGCCACCCGATCACAAGGGTTGGCAAGGCTTTCGGAGCCTGGGGAGCGGACACCCGCACAAAGGGTGGCCAGGCAGCCCGGTCCGGGTTTTTTCTTCTTTCTTTCACACGCCTGGTGGGCGGTGCCACCCGATCACAAGGGCTGGCAAGGCTTTCGGAGCCTGCGGAGCAGACACCCGCACAAAGGGTGGCCAGGCGGCCCGGTCCGGGTTTTTTCTTCTTTCTTTCACACGCCTGGTGGGCGGTGCCACCCTATCACAAGGGCTGGCAAGGCTTTCGGAGCCTGGGGAGCGGACACCCGCACAAAGGGTGGCCAGGCGGCCCGGTCCGGGTTTTTTCTTCTTTGTTTCACACGCCTGGTGGGCGGTGCCACCCGATCACAAGGGCTGGCAAGGCTTTCGGAGCCTGGGGAGCGGACACCCGCACAAAGGGTGGCCAGGCGGCCCGGTCCGGGTTTTTTTCTTCTTCTTTTCAGACGCCTGGTGGGCGGTGCCACCCGATCACAAGGGCTGGCAAGGCTTTCGGAGCCTGGGGAGCGGACACCCGCACAAAGGGTGGCCAGGCGGCCCGGTCCGGGTTTTTTCTTCTTCTTTTCAGACGCCTGGTGGGCGGTGCCACCCAATCACAAGGGCTGGCAAGGCTTTCGGAGCCTGGGGAGCGGACACCCGCACAAAGGGTGGCCAGGCGGCCCGGTCCGGGTTTTTTCTTCTTTGTTTCAGACGCCTGGTGGGCGGTGCCACCCGATCACAAGGGCTGGCAAGGCTTTCGGAGCCTGGGGAGCGGACACCCGCACAAAGGGTGGCCAGGCGGCCCGGTCCGGGTTTTTTCTTCTCCTTTTCAGACGCCTGGTGGGCGGTGCCACCCAATCACAAGGGCTGGCAAGGCTTTCGGAGACTGGGGAGCGGACACCCGCACAAAGGGTGGCAAGGCGGCCCGGTCCGGGTTTTTTCTTCTTCCTTTTCAGACGCCTGGTGGGCGGTGCCACCCAATCACAAGGGCTGGCAAGGCTTTCGGAGCCTGGGGAGCGGACACCCGCACAAAGGGTGGCCAGGCGGCCCGGTCCGGGTTTTTTCTTCTTTGTTTCACACGCCTGGTGGGCGGTGCCACCCGATCACAAGGGCTGGCAAGGCTTTCGGAGCCTGGGGAGCGGACACCCGCACAAAGGGTGGCCAGGCGGCCCGGTCCGGGTTTTTTCTTCTTCTTTTCAGAAGCCTGGTGGGCGGTGCCACCCAATCACAAGGGCTGGCAAGGCTTTCGGAGCCTGGGGAGCGGACACCCGCACAAAGGGTGGCCAGTCGGCCCGGTCCGGGTTTTTTCTTCTTTCTTTCAACGCCTGGTGGGCGGTGCCACCCGATCACAAGGGCTGGCAAGACTTTCGGAGCCTGGGGAGCGGACACCCGCACAAAGGGTGGCCAGGCGGCCCGGTCCGGGTTTTTTCTTCTTTGTTTCAGACGCCTGGTGGGCGGTGCCACCCGATCACAAGGGCTGGCAAGGCTTTCGGAGCCTGGGGAGTGGACACCCGCACAAAGGGTGGCCAGGCGGCCCGGTCCGGGTTTTTTCATCTTCTTTTCAGACGCCTGGTGGGCGGTGCCACCCGATCACAAGGGCTGGCAAGGCTTTCGGAGCCTGGGGAGCAGACATCTGCACAAAGGGTGGCCAGGCGGCCTGGTCCAGGTTTTTTCTTCTTTGTTTCAGACGCCTGGTGGGCGGTGCCACCCGATCACAAGGGCTGGCAAGGCTTTCGGAGCCTGGGGAGCGGACACCCGCACAAAGGGTGGCCAGGCGGCCCGGTCCGGGTTTTTTCTTCTTCTTTTCAGACGCCTGGTGGGCGGTGCCACCCAATCACAAGGGCTGGCAAGGCTTTCGGAGCCTGGGGAGCGGACACCCGCACAAAGGGTGGCCAGTCGCCCGGTCCGGGTTTTTTCTTCTTTCTTTCAAACGCCTGGTGGGCGGTGCCACCCGATCACAAGGGCTGGCAAGACTTTCGGAGCCTGGGGAGCGGACACCCGCACAAAGGGTGGCCAGGCGGCCCGGTCCGGGTTTTTTCTTCTTCTTTTCAGACACCTGGTGGGCGGTGCCACCCGATCACAAGGGCTGGCAAGGCTTTCGGAGCCTGGGGAGCGGACACCCGCACAAAGGGTGGCCAGGCGGCCCGGTCCGGGTTTTTTCTTCTTTCTTTCAGACGCCTGGTGGGCGGTGCCACCCGATCACAAGGGCTGGCAAGGCTTTCGGAGCCTGGGGAGCGGACACCCGCACAAAGGGTGGCCAGTCGCCCGGTCCGGGTTTTTTCTTCTTTCTTTCAAACGCCTGGTGGGCGGTGCCACCCGATCACAAGGGCTGGCAAGACTTTCGGAGCCTGGGGAGCGGACACCCACACAAAGGGTGGCCAGGCAGCCCGGTCCGGGTTTTTTCTTCTTTCTTTCAGACGCCTGGTGGGCGGTGCCACCCGATCACAAGGGCTGGCAAGGCTTTCGGAGCCTGGGGAGCGGACACCCGCACAAAGGGTGGCCAGGCGGCCCGGTCCGGGTTTTTTCTTCTTCTCTTCTTTCTCTCACATGCCTGGTGGGCGGTGCCACCCGATCACAAGGGCTGGCAAGGCTTTCGGAGCCTGGGGAGCGGACACCCGCACAAAGGGTGGCCAGGCGGCCCGGTCCGGGTTTTTTCTTCTTCTCTTCTTTCTCTCACACGCCTGGTGGGCGGTGCCACCCGATCACAAGGGCTGGCAAGGCTTTCGGAGCCTGGGGAGCGGACACCCGCACAAAGGGTGGCCAGGCGGCCCGGTCCGGGTTTTTTCTTCTTCTCTTCTTTCTCTCACACGCCTGGTGGGCGGTGCCACCCGATCACAAGGGCTGGCAAGGCTTTCGGAGCCTGGGGAGCGGACACCCGCACAAAGGGTGGCAAGGCGGCCCGGTCCGGGTTTTTTCTTCTCCTTTTCAGACGCCTGGTTGGCGGTGCCACCCAATCACAAGGGCTGGCAAGGCTTTCGGAGCCTGGGGAGCGGACACCCGCACAAAGGGTGGCCAGGCGGCCCGGTCCGGGTTTTTTCTTCTTTGTTTCACACGCCTGGTGGGCGGTGCCACCCGATCACAAGGGCTGGCAAGGCTTTCGGAGCCTGGGGAGCGGACACCCGCACAAAGGGTGGCCAGGCGGCCCGGTCCGGGTCACCCGGTCCGGGTTTTTTCTTCTTCTCTTCTTTCTCTCACACGCCTGGTGGGCGGTGCCACCCGATCACAAGGGCTGGCAAGGCTTTCGGAGCCTGGGGAGCGGACACCCGCACAAAGGGTGGCCAGGCGGCCCGGTCCGGGTTTTTTCTTCTCCTTTTCAGACGCCTGGTGGGCGGTGCCACCCAATCACAAGGGCTGGCAAGGCTTTCGGAGCCTGGGGAGCGGACACCCGCACAAAGGGTGGCCAGGCGGCCCGGTCCGGGTTTTTTCTTCTTTGTTTCACACGCCTGGTGGGCGGTGCCACCCGATCACAAGGGCTGGCAAGGCTTTCGGAGCCTGGGGAGCGGACACCCGCACAAAGGGTGGCCAGGCGGCCCGGTCCGGGTTTTTTCTTCTTCTTTTCAGACGCCTGGTGGGCGGTGCCACCCAATCACAAGGGCTGGCAAGGCTTTCGGAGCCTGGGGAGCGGACACCCGCACAAAGGGTGGCCAGTCGCCCGGTCCGGGTTTTTTCTTCTTTCTTTCAAACGCCTGGTGGGCGGTGCCACCCGATCACAAGGGCTGGCAAGACTTTCGGAGCCTGGGGAGCGGACACCCGCACAAAGGGTGGCCACGCGGCCCGGTCCGGGTTTTTTCTTCTTTGTTTCAGACGCCTGGTGGGCGGTGCCACCCGATCACAAGGGCTGGCAAGGCTTTCGGAGCCTGGGGAGCGGACACCCGCACAAAGGGTGGCCAGGCGGCCCGGTCCGGGTTTTTTCTTCTTCTTTTCAGACGCCTGGTGGGCGGTGCCACCCGATCACAAGGGCTGGCAAGGCTTTCGGAGCCTGGGGAGCGGACACCCGCACAAAGGGTGGCCAGGCGGCCCGGTCCGGGATTTTTCTTCTTCGTTTCAGACGCCTGGTGGGCGGTGCCACCCGATCACAAGGGCTGGCAAGGCTTTTGGAGCCTGGGGAGCGGACACCCGCACAAAGGGTGGCCAGTCGGCCCGGTCCGGGTTTTTTCTTCTTTCTTTCACACGCCTGGTGGGCGGTGCCACCCGATCACAAGGGCTGGCAAGGCTTTCGGAGCCTGGGGAGCGGACACCCGCACAAAGGGTGGCCAGGCGGCCCGGTCCGGGTTTTTTCTTCTTCTCTTCTTTCTCTCACACACCTGGTGGGCGGTGCCACCCGATCACAAGGGCTGGCAAGGCTTTCGGAGCCTGGGGAGCGGACACCCGCACAAAGGGTGGCCAGGCGGCCCGGTCCAGGTTTTTTCTTCTTTGTTTCAGACGCCTGGTGGGCGGTGCCACCCGATCACAAGGGCTGGCAAGGCTTTCGGAGCCTGGGGAGCGGACACCCGCACAAAGGGTGGCCAGGCGGCCCGGTCCGGGTTTTTTCTTCTTCTTTTCAGACGCCTGGTGGGCGGTGCCACCCAATCACAAGGGCTGGCAAGGCTTTCGGAGCCTGGGGAGCGGACACCCGCACAAAGGGTGGCCAGTCGCCCGGTCCGGGTTTTTTCTTCTTTCTTTCTAACGCCTGGTGGGCGGTGCCACCCGATCACAAGGGCTGGCAAGACTTTCGGAGCCTGGGGAGCGGACACCCGCACAAAGGGTGGCCAGGCGGCCCGGTCCGGGTTTTTTCTTCTCCTTTTCAGACACCTGGTGGGCGGTGCCACCCGATCACAAGGGTTGGCAAGGCTTTCGGAGCCTGGGGAGCGGACACCCGCACAAAGGGTGGCCAGGCGGCCCGGTCCGGGTTTTTTCTTCTTTCTTTCAGACGCCTGGTGGGCGGTGCCACCCGATCACAAGGGCTGGCAAGGCTTTCGGAGCCTGGGGAGCGGACACCCGCACAAAGGGTGGCCAGTTGCCCGGTCCGGGTTTTTTCTTCTTTCTTTCAAACGCCTGGTGGGCGGTGCCACCCGATCACAAGGGCTGGCAAGACTTTCGGAGCCTGGGGAGCGGACACCCGCACAAAGGGTGGCCAGGCAGCCCGGTCCGGGTTTTTTCTTCTTTCTTTCAGACGCCTGGTGGGCGGTGCCACCCGATCACAAGGGCTGGCAAGGCTTTCGGAGCCTGGGGAGCGGACACCCGCACAAAGGGTGGCCAGGCGGCCCGGTCCGGGTTTTTTCTTCTTTCTTTCAGACGCCTGGTGGGCGGTGCCACCCAATCACAAGGGCTGGCAAAGCTTTCGGAGCCTGGGGAGCGGACACCCGCACAAAGGGTGGCCAGGCGGCCCGGTCCGGGTTTTTTCTTCTTTCTTTCACACGCCTGGTGGGCGGTGCCACCCGATCACAAGGGCTGGCAAGGCTTTCGGAGCCTGGGGAGCGGACACCCGCACAAAGGGTGGCCAGGCGGCCCGGTCCGGGTTTTTTCTTCTTTGTTTCAGACGCCTGGTGGGCGGTGCCACCCGATCACAAGGGCTGGCAAGGCTTTCGGAGCCTGGGGAGCGGACACCCGCACAAAGGGTGGCCAGGCGGCCCGGTCCGGGTTTTTTCTTCTTTTCTTCTTTCTTTCACACCCCTGGTGGGCGGTGCCACCCGATCACAAGGGCTGGCAAGGCTTTCGGAGCCTGGGTAGAGGACACCCGCACAAAGGGTGGCCAGGCGGCCCGTTCCGGGTTTTTTCTTCTTCTCTTCTTTCTCTCACACGCCTGGTGGGCGGTGCCACCCGATCACAAGGGCTGGCAAGGCTTTCGGAGCCTGGGGAGCGGACACCCGCACAAAGGGTGGCCAGGCGGCCCGGTCCGGGTTTTTTCTTCTTCTCTTCTTTCTCTCACACGCCTGGTGGGCGGTGCCACCCGATCACAAGGGCTGGCAAGGCTTTCGGAGCCTGGGGAGCGGACACCCGCACAAAGGGTGGCAAGGCGGCCCGGTCCGGGTTTTTTCTTCTCCTTTTCAGACGCCTGGTTGGCGGTGCCACCCAATCACAAGGGCTGGCAAGGCTTTCGGAGACTGGGGAGCGGACACCCGCACAAAGGGTGGCCAGGCGGCCCGGTCCGGGTTTTTTCTTCTTTGTTTCACACGCCTGGTGGGCGGTGCCACCCGATCACAAGGGCTGGCAAGGCTTTCGGAGCCTGGGGAGCGGACACCCGCACAAAGGGTGGCCAGGCGGCCCGGTCCGGGTTTTTTCTTCTTTGTTTCAGACGCCTGGTGGGCGGTGCCACCCGATCACAAGGGCTGGCAAGGCGTTCAGAGCCTGGGGAGCGGACACCCGCACAAAGGGTGGCAAGGCGGCCCGGTCCGGGTTTTTTCTTCTCCTTTTCAGACGCCTGGTGGGCGGTGCCACCCAATCACAAGGGCTGGCAAGGCTTTCGGAGCCTGGGGAGCGGACACCCGCACAAAGGGTGGCCAGGCGGCCCGGTCCGGGTTTTTTCTTCTTTGTTTCACACGCCTGGTGGGCGGTGCCACCCGATCACAAGGGCTGGTAAGGCTTTCGGAGCCTGGGGAGCGGACACCCGCACAAAGGGTGGCCAGGCGGCCCGGTCCGGGTTTTTTCTTCTTTGTTTCAGACGCCTGGTGGGCGGTGCCACCCGATCACAAGGGCTGGCAAGGCTTTCGGAGCCTGGGGAGCGGACACCCGCACAAAGGGTGGCCAGGCGGCCCGGTCCGGGTTTTTTCTTCTTCTTTTCAGACGCCTGGTGGGCGGTGCCACCCGATCACAAGGGCTGGCAAGGCTTTCGGAGCCTGGGGAGCGGACACCCGCACAAAGGGTGGCCAGGCGGCCCGGTCCGGGATTTTTCTTCTTCGTTTCAGACGCCTGGTGGGCGGTGCCATCCGATCACAAGGGCTGGCAAGGCTTTTGGAGCCTGGGGAGCGGACACCCGCACAAAGGGTGGCCAGGTGGCCCGGTCCGGGTTTTTTCTTCTTTCTTTCACACGCCTGGTGGGCGGTGCCACCCGATCACAAGGGCTGGCAAGGCTTTCGGAGCCTGGGGAGCGGACACCCGCACAAAGGGTGGCCAGGCGGCCCGGTCCGGGTTTTTTCTTCTTCTCTTCTTTCTCTCACACGCCTGGTGGGCGGTGCCACCCGATCACAAGGGCTGGCAAGGCTTTCGGAGCCTGGGGAGCGGACACCCGCACAAAGGGTGGCAAGGCGGCCCGGTCCGGGTTTTTTCTTCTCCTTTTCAGACGCCTGGTGGGCGGTGCCACCCGATCACAAGGGCTGGCAAGGCTTTCGGACCCTGGGGAGCGGACACCCGCACAAAGTGTGGCCAGGCGGCCCGGTCCGGGTTTTTTCTTCTTTCTTTTACGCGCCTGGTGGGCGGTGCCACCCGATCACAAGGGCTGGCAAGGCTTTCGGAGCCTGGGGAGCGGACACCCGCACAAAGGGTGGCCAGGCGCCCGGTCCGGGTTTTTTCTTCTTTCTTTCAAACGCCTGGTGGGCGGTGCCACCCGATCACAAGGGCTGGCAAGGCTTTCGGAGCCTGGGGAGCGGACACCCGCACAAAGGGTGGCCAGGCGCCCGGTCCGGGTTTTTTCTTCTTTCTTTCAAATGCCTGGTGGGCGGTGCCACCCGATCACAAGGGCTGGCAAGGCTTTCGGAGCCTGGGGAGCGGACATCCGCACAAAGGGTGGCCAGGCGCCCGGTCCGGGTTTTTTCTTCTTTCTTTCAAACGCCTGGTGGGCGGTGCCACCCGATCACAAGGGCTGGCAAGGCTTTCGGAGCCTGGGGAGCGGACACCCACACAAAGGGTGGCCAGGCGGCCCGGTCCGGGTTTTTTCTTCTTCTCTTCTTTCTCTCACACGCCTGGTGGGCGGTGCCACCCGATCACAAGGGCTGGCAAGGCTTTCGGAGCCTGGGTAGAGGACACCCGCACAAAGGGTGGCCAGGCGGCCCGGTCCGGGTTTTTTCTTCTTTCTTTCAAACGCCTGGTGGGCGGTGCCACCCGATCACAAGGGCTGGCAAGGCTTTTGGAGCCTGGGGAGCGGACACCCACACAAAGGGTGGCCAGGTGGACCGGTCTGGGTTTTTCCTTCTTTCTTTCAGACGCCTGGTGGGTGGTGCCACCCGATCACAAGGGCTGGCAAGGCTTTCGGAGCCTGGGGAGCGGACACCCGCACAAAGGTTGGCCAGGCGGCCCGGTCCGGGTTTTTTCTTCTTTCTTTCAGACGCCTGGTGGGCGGTGCCATCCGATCACAAGGGCTGGCAAGGCTTTTGGAGCCTGGGGAGCGGACACCCGCACAAAGGGTGGCCAGGTGGACCGGTCTGGGTTTTTCCTTCTTTCTTTCAGACGCCTGGTGGGTGGTGCCACCCGATCACAAGGGCTGGCAAGGCTTTCGGAGCCTGGGGAGCGGACACCCGCACAAAGGTTGGCCAGGCGGCCTGGTCCTGGTTTTTACTCTTTCTTTCACACGCCTGGTGGGCGGTGCCACTCGAAATATAGGGCTGGCAAGGCTTTCGGAGCCTGGGGAGCGGACACCCGCACAAAGGGTGGCCAGGCGGCCCGGTCCGGGTTTTTTCTTCTTTGTTTCAGATGCCTGGTGGGCGGTGCCACCCGATCACAAGGGCTGGCAAGGCTTTCGGAGCCTGGGGAGCGGACACCCGCACAAAGGGTGGCCAGGCAGCCCGGTCCGGGTTTTTATTCTTTCTTTCACACGCCTGGTGGGCGGTGCCACCCGAAATATAGGGCTGGCAAGGCTTTCGGAGCCTGGGGAGCGGACACCCGCACAAAGGGTGGCCAGGCGGCCCGGTCCGGGTTTTTATTCTTTCTTTCACACGCCTGGTGGGCGGTGCCACCCGAAATATAGGGCTGGCAAGGCTTTCGGAGCCTGGGGAGCGGACACCCGCACAAAGGGTGGCCAGGCGGCCCGGTCCGGGTTTTTTCTTCTTTCTTTCAAACGCCTGGTGGGCGGTGCCACCCGATCACAAGGGCTGGCAAGGCTTTCGGAGCCTGGGGAGCGGACACCCGCACAAACGGACGCATCTGAGGGCCGCATTTCGAGCAGCCTTTGAATTGGGACAGCCTTTTTCGCGCCGCTGTGACGTAATAAGCCTTAAAATGCACCCTTTAAGGCCGCAGACCCTGAATTGGGATACAGCCTTCAAGACATGTTGAGGAGCTAATTTAGCCATTTAAATCAGCTGTGTTGGATCAAGGACACATCTAAAACCTGCAGGACACCGGCTCTCGAGGCCTGGAGTTGCCCACCCCTGCTTTATATGATTTCTTCTACACAGTTTTTATTTTTTAAACTGCATACATGAACATGACAACACCCAGAAAGAAAGCAAAAGCCAGTGCTTAACTTAACGTCTTAACAAATTCCTCTCACACGGCCAGCTTAAAGAGCTCAGTGAAACAGGCGTAGGCTAAGAAGTAAAGAGCAAACTGATATTTCCATCCAGAACTGCTAGCTCATTTAAAAGTGGGGACCAATCCTGTGAACATTTCGGTTAAACGATGGGCGGCGAAGACAGAACGCAAGATGCCAAAGATGAAGAAGGTGATGAGAGGAAGTGAGATAAAGGAAGAGTGGTGGGTTAAGAAAGGAAACCAAAATAGTGAATTATAATTGTGTAATCTGTCAAAGTGCTGCTTGTTATGTTAACTTCACAATCTTTCTGCTGTGTAAATGCAAGACACACACATGACACAGACTCTCACACACCGTGCTCTGGGTTTCATGTTTATTACTTTTCAATGTACAATGTAAATTTCCCAGGCATTGCTCCAGCAGCGTGCCAGCTGCTCACAATATTGCTCCTCTTTGGTCCCGACACCTCTCCAGCTTCTCCTGGTGCTGCCCCTTCAACCATCCACGTCACCTCTCCCTCTGCAGCTGAGCCACAACACACACCTCCCTGCCACACTGCCAAACCTCGACAGTGACTCCAAAAGTGGCACAAAGGGATGAACAACCACTCTTCTATAAAATATTCCCTCATTTGGTGTTTTGGACATGATGACGGACAGTGCTGGGTAAGAGCTGAGATCCATGAAAGCCATAAAACACAACACATCAGTAAATCCTGCAGTAATGTCCTATGGTCTGTCATCTTGAGTGAGACCAGTCCCAGAACCTTAACAACCTCAACCACTTGTAGCAGATGGCTGCCCCTCCCTCAGGTTTCATCCTGTTACAGTTTTTTCTGATGGCTTTAACCCTAACTGTGATTCTTATAGCACAATTCCTAAAACTATTAATACTTATAGCAAAACCACTCACTGAGTTTGCAAAAATAAAAGCACAAACACTTCTTTGCACTCAGTTTGCAATTTTGTAACACACACTTTGCAAGTGTGTAGGCACAATTCACTGCACAACACTCTTTTTGCAGAACTTTAAACACAACTCACTGCTTACACTCAATTACCAAGTTTCCAACACACTCCTAGCAAAATTACACACATGTATGGCTATCATTAACACTATTTTGCCAACTGTCTGGCACACTTTCACATGTGAAAACTGTTTTAGATAATTAGTCCACTTTGCAATCAGCCTAAGCACTATAAACAGGCCACAGGTAAGCTGTCTATGTGGAGTACAATGGAAGGAGCAGTAAGAGTGAGAAGAGTGAGAATCAGAGGAGGCCGAGGGAGAGGACGTGGAGGTGAAGAAGTTGGAGGAAGAGGACGTGGAGGTGAAGAAGCAAGAGGGTTAGAGGAAGTTAGAGGAAGAGGACAAGGAGGAGCAAGAAGAGGACGAGGAGGGGAAAGAGTAAGGGTAAGAAGAGTAAGAAACAGAATAACTGATGACATCAGAGCTACAATAGTGGACCATGTCATCAACCATGGGATGACCCTGAGGGAAGCTGGCCAACGGGTTCAGCCTAAACTGAGCCGCTACACTGTGGCAAGCATCATTAGGACATTTCAAAATGAGAATCGGTAAGTACTTTGTAGCACTGCCATACTCTAATGAGAAACACAACAGTACCATACATGCAAAAATACTGAAACTGTTACTTTACAGAATTGCTAGACGTCCAGATGTTGGGGGCAGAGGCAGAATGTTCACTCTAGAGCAAGAGACCCATATAGTGAACATGGTGATTGCCAATAATGCAATAAGACTGCGCGAAATACAGCAGCGCATAATTGATAATGACACCATCTTTCAAAATATACACAGTGCAAGCATGTCTGCACTAAGTCGTGAACTTGCGCGCCACAGAATAAGAATGAAGCAAATTTACAGAGTTCCTTTCGAGAGAAACACAGAACGTGTAAAGCAACTGCGATATGACTATGTGCAGGTAAGCTAGTGTCATTGGTTCTGAATTTGGAAGTGCATACTGTAGTGCTGTGCATGGGCCTGATGTGTTACATTTGTTTTGTCTTGTCCAGAGAGTGATGGAACTAGAAGCAGATGCAACGGGACATGAGCTACTTTTTGTAGATGAGGCCGGTTTTAACCTCAGTAAAACCAGGAGACGTGGCAGGAACATTATTGGACACCGTGCCATCATCAATGTCCCAGGACAACGTGGTGGTGACATAACCATGTGTGCAGCCATAAGCCAAAATGGTGTTGTTCACCATCATGCAACCATAGGCCCATACAACACTGCACACATTATTGCATTCCTGGACACCTTGCATGACATGCTCACTGTTCAGAGACCAGAGCAGACCCGATATGTCATCATATGGGACAATGTTAGTTTCCATAGGGCTACTTTGGTCCGCAACTGGTTTACAGACCACCCATCCTTCATGGCACTTACAGTTTTTTCTGATTGCTTAAGCACATTTTTTGTAACTATTGGCTATTTTTGCAAAACTCTACACACAAATAAGAAAACCTGTCACCCTATTATCAAAACATTGTAGTTCTCTTGCAAAAGCGAACACAGCTAGATTAACTCTTCACACCTTCGTAAAAATGGTGTTTTCGTATCAAACAGTACACACAAGCCATCATCTACTAAGCACACAATGCGCCAACTGCACACTGATGGTATGAATACAAAACACATCTGGCTTTTGCTTTCTCTGTGCACAAGCTAGGCCATGTCAGTTTGAGCTCATACTTTTGTCATAGGTCTGTAAACATGGAGGGATCCAAACTTCAAGTACTGGTGTTTATTTACACACATCAAAACAAACACAAGTGTTTATTTCCAAGTATAGGATTATTTGCAATCGCCATATTGACTATATGGGTTTCTTGGTCTGCAGTGAACAGGCTTCCTCTGCCCCCAGCATCTGGTCATCTAGCAATTCTGTAAAGTAACAATTTCAGTATTTTTACATCTATGGTATTGTTGTGTTTCTCATTAGCATATGGCAGTGCTACAAATCTTAGTGCAAAGTGACTGTACTAACCGATTCTCATTTCAAAATGTCCTTATGATGCTTGCTACAGTGTAGCGGCTCGAGTTAGGCTGAACCCGTCGACCAGCTTCCCTCAGGGTCATTCCACGGTTGATTACATGGTCCACTATTGTAGCTCTGATGTCATCAGCAATTCTATTTCTTACTCTTCTTACCCTTCCTCTGCCCCCTCCTCGTCCTCTTCCCCCCTCCTCGTCCTCCTCTCCCCCCTCCTCGTCCTCCTCTTGTTCCCCCTTGTCCTTGTCGTCCTCTTCATCCAACTTCTTCACCTCCACGTCCTCTTCCTCGGCCTCCTCTACTTCTCACTCTTCCTGCTCCCTCCATTGTACTCCACACACAGAGCTTACCTGTATTATAGTGCTTGGGCTGATTGCAAAGTGAACTAATTATCTAAAAAAGTTTTTACATGTGACAGTGTGCCAGACAGTTGGCAAAATAGTGTAAATAATAGCCATAAATGTGTATAGTTTTGCTAGGAGTGTGTTGATCATTTGGAAATTGAGTGTAAAGCAGTGAGTTGTGTTTACAGTTCTGCAAAAAGAGTGCTGTGCAGTGGATTGTAGCTACAGGTTTTCAAAGTGTGTGTTACAAAATGGCAAACTGAGTGCAAAGCAGTGTTTGTGCTTTTAGTTTTGCAAACTCAGTGAGTGGTTTTGCTATAAGTATTAATAGTTTTAGAAAATGTGCTATAAGAATCACAGTTAGGGTTTAAGCATTCAGAAAAAACTGTAACCTCCCTCCATACTCTCCATTCTTACAGTTTTTTCTGAATGCTTAAACCCTAACTGTGATTCTTATAGCACAATTTCTAAAACTATTAATACTTATAGCAAAACCACTCACTGAGTTTGCAAAACTAAAAGCACAAACACTGCTTTGCACTCAGTTTGCCATTTTGTAACACACACTTTGCAAACCTGTAGCTACAATCCACTGCACAGCACTCTTTTTGCAGAACTGTAAACACAACTCACTGCTTTACACTCAATTTCCAAATGATCAACACACTCCTAGCAAAACTATACACATTTATGGTTATTATGCACACTATTTTGCCAACTGTCTGGCACACTGTCACATGTGAAAACTTTTTTAGAGAATTAGTTCACTTTGCAATCAGCCTAAGCTCTATAATACAGGTAAGCTCTGTGTGTGGAGTACAATGGAGGGAGCAGGAAGAGTGAGAAGTAGAGGAGGCCGAGGAAGAGGACATGGAGGTGAAGAAGTAGGACGAAGAGGACGACAAGGACAAGGAGGAGCAAGAGGAGGACGAGGAGGGGGGAGAGGAAGGGTAAGAAGAGTAAGAAATAGAATTGCTGATGACATCAGAGCTACAATAGTGGACCATGTAATCAACCGTGGAATGACCCTGAGGGAAGCTGGCCAACGGGTTCAGCCTAACTCGAGCCGCTACACTGTAGCAAGCATCATAAGGACATTTTGAAATGAGAATCGGTTAGTACAGTCACTTTGCACTAAGATCTGTAGCACTGCCATATGCCAATGAGAAACACAACAATACCATAGATGTAAAATTCCAGAAGATATTTTCCCCAGTGCCTTTGACTAGAGGACATTGCATGTGATGTAGACAAAATTTTGTGGCCAGATCCAGAGAGACGACACGATGTAGACTGGTTTATTTTTTTTCCTCAGTGAAATTACTATTTCGTTTTGACTTGGAAATACAGTTTTTTCTGAATGCTTAAACCCTAACTGTGATTCTTACAGCACAATTCCTAAAACTATTAACACTTATAGCAAAACCACTCACTGAGTTTGCAAAACTAAAAGCACAAACACTGCTTTGCACTCAGTTTACAATTTTGTAACACACACTTTGCAAAACTGTAGGCACAACTCACTGCTTACACTCAATTACCAAATTTCCAACACACTCCTAGCAAAATTATACACATGTATGGCTATCATTAACACTATTTTGCCAACTGTCTGGCACACTTTCAGATGTGAAAACTGTTTTAGATAATTAGTCCACTTTGCAATCAGCCTAAGCACTATAAACAGGCCACAGGTAAGCTGTCTATGTGGAGTACAATGGAAGGAGCAGTAAGAGTGAGAAGAGTGAGAATCAGAGGAGGCCGAGGGAGAGGACGTGGAGGTGAAGAAGTTGGAGGAAGAGGACGTGGAGGTGAAGAAGCAAGAGGGTTAGAGGAAGTTAGAGGAAGAGGACAAGGAGGAGCAAGAAGAGGACGAGGAGGGGAAAGAGGAAGGGTAAGAAGAGTAAGAAACAGAATAACTGATGACATCAGGGCTACAATAGTGGACCATGTCATCAACCATGGGATGACCCTGAGGGAAGCTGGCCAACGGGTTCAGCCTAAACTGAGCCGCTACACTGTGGCAAGCATCATTAGGACATTTCGAAATGAGAATCGGTAAGTACTTTGTAGCACTGCCATACTCTAATGAGAAACACAACAGTACCATACATGCAAAAATACTGAAATTGTTACTTTACAGAATTGCTAGACGTCCAGATGTTGGGGGCAGAGGCAGAATGTTCAATTGACATCTGTACACAGAGAAAGCAAAAGCCAGATGTGTTTTGTATTCATACCATCAGTGTGCAGTTGGCGCATTGTGTGCTTAGTAGATGATGGCTTGTGTGTACTGTTTGATACGAAAACACCATTTTTACGAAGGTGTGAAGAGTTAATCTAGCTGTGTTCGCTTTTGCAAGAGAACTACAATGTTTTGATAATAGGGTGACAGGTTTTCTTATTTGTGTGTAGAGTTTTGCAAAAATAGCCAATAGTTACAAAAAATGTGCTTAAGCAATCAGAAAAAACTGTAAACACTTGTGTTTGTTTTGATGTGTGTGAATAAACACCAGTACGTTTGTACTGGGTCATACTTTTGTCATAGGTCTATGTTTATGGACCTATGACAAAAGTATGAGCTCAAACTGACATAGCCTACCTTGTGCACAGAGAAAGCAAAAGCCAGATGTGTTTTTCATTCATACCATCAGTGTGTAGTTGGTGCATTGTGTGCTTATTAATGTGATGGCTTGTGTTAACTGTTGGATACCAAAATACCATTTTTACAAAGGTGTGGAGAGTTAAGCAAGGGTTATTCACTTTTACAAGAAAACTACAATGTTTTGCTGATTGGGTGAAGAGTTTTCTTATTTGTGTGTAGAGTTTTGCAAAAATAGCCAATAGTTACAAAAAATGTGCTCAAGCCATCAGAAAAAACTGTAAATCCCATTGAGGAGTTCTTCTCTGCCTGGCGCTGGAAAGTGTACGACCGTCATCCTCATCAACAGGTAGCCCTTTTACAGGCAATGGAGGAGGCATGTGGAGATATTGACCAGGCATCATGTCAGGCCTGGATACGGCATTCAAGGAGATATTTTCCCCGGTGCCTTGGACTGGAGGATATCGCATGCGATGTGGACGAAATTTTGTGGTCGGACCCTTTTTTTTTTGTGAAATTCCTATTTTGTGTTCTGACTTTGTCTTGGTTTTGATGAGTGTGAATAAACACCAATACTATCAGTGTGCAGTTGGCACATTGTGTGCTTAGTAGATGATGGCTTGTGTGTACTGTTTGATACAAGAACACCATTTTTACAAAGGTGTGAAGAGTTAATCTAGCTGTGTTCGCTTTTGCAAGAGAACTACAATGTTTTGATAATTGGGTGACAGGTTTTCTTATTTGTGTGTAGAGTTTTGCAAAAATAGCCAATAGTTACAAAAAATGTGCTTAAGCAATCAGAAAAAACTGTAAAAACCAGACTTTGCAGTGTTTTTTTTTAATAAATAGAAATCATTGCAATGGTTTCAATTATTCAAAGTAGACTAAACAGATTTGAATAAAAGTATTAGAATCAAACTGGAATAAAAAAATAACAACACAGCACAACACAACTTGATTTCTATTTTAATTTCACCTTTCTTTTCAACTTTCCAACAAATTAGTTGAAAACAGCATCCGCAATACAACAGGATTTCTGTAAAGTCACATAAAAATGTAAAAGCATAGTTTTGTGACTGAATTTTTGCCATCAACATGCATTGTACCATTTTGGGCGCTCTCTGTTAACACGACTTCACACTACTTGAAAGCTTTGTGCAAGGAAAGAGACAATAAAAGAAAGGCAGAGCAAGCTAAGGGTTGTCTTAGCAAGCACACCATTGGTGTGGCTAGCTAAGACAACCCTTCACTCCTTAAATATCAGTTTGAATATATGTTTTGATTTGTATAATTTTTCATACATTCAACATTTTGTGCATTTTACTTCTCACAGTTTATTTATCTTAAAAATATACAGGAGGTAGGATTAGGAAAAACACACACACTGACATGTCCTGTGTCATGGCCCAGCTTTTATAAGATTTTATTTTGTTATTTAAATATTCTATTTGATTTAATCTTGATATTGTTTTCTGTATGTTATCCCTCGCTGTTCTTATTCTTTATCTTAGTTTCAAGTTGTTTCAGAGTTTAAAGAACCTTTGGGGGAACATTTTTTCTTCTTGGGCTATGTGTTTTTGTGACTAATCACAAATACACTTCAATACAGAAAACTGACTTTCTATTTCCAAAAATCTGGTTGGGAAAGTACAGATATTTTTTTTTAAATGTAAAAAGAAAGGATGTCGATCCTGAAGCACTTATTGAAAGTACTGAGCTGCTCGTTTAAACTTCTCCTGACGTTCTCTGGTAGAGTTGGCCTTCAGATTGTGAATTTAGCATATTCTACTAAATAAAAGGTTTTTATTTAAGTTTCCTACAACTGTATCTTGAAAGAAAATAAGATTCTCTGCTAAGTGGAAGACATTGCATTCCATTGGCTCTATGATGTGACGGATCAATGTAATGGAAATAGTTTCCTTCTGTTATTGCTGATGAATCACACAGAGGACCCACAACCGCATTTACAAATTCAGGTTGACAATGGGCAGAGCTCTTCAGTGAAATTGTTCTTTGCTTTTCTAACACAACTTATAAAGTTTTACAGCTGTGTACACCACCGATTAGAAAATAAAGCCATAAAAAAATCCAATGTACAAATGGGGAATTTCCAGAGAAGACTTTAGCACTTACTGGATGATGTAGTGGTGTGTTTACGTAAGTAGCTGCCTCTGTTTAAAATGGCTACATAAATAACAGGTTTTTGATTAAATCAGAAGATCTTCATCTTTCCTAAATTTTGAGGTTTCACTTGCTAATTGCTTCTTTTATTGAGCATAAAAAGAGAGCAAAGAAGATGAGTGGTTTAGCAGACAGATCAGATAACGAAACTAAACATGTGGTTGAACATTTAAACAACAGGGCTCCTATCTGTGTGAAAAAGACCAGGATTTAGCTGGACTGCAGCCATAATACAACAGACTTGTATTTATTATATGCTAGAGATAAAGAAGTTATTCAACCCTTGATAAGTACGTCCTTTATCAAAGAATACACTAAGCCGTCCTTTATGAAAGGACAGAAGATAATGTCACCCCACAAGTCAACGGACTATTGGACCATCATTAATAAGATGAAGTGAAACTGATCGTGTAAGTGTTAATTATTAAGTTTCAGTAAAAGGACTAGATGTTACAGTATCAGGGGTTGTAACATCTAGTCCTGAATCTTTCATGGTCCTGGGTTTTGACCCAGTGTTTTAAGTTTGTTTTGTATTATGTTTTTTGTATTGTTTGGTCTTGTTCACTCTTTGGGGAATTATTGATTCTTATGTTACGTTTTCAGAGCCCTGATCCAAGTTGTTATTTCACAGAGTTTTGTCACCTCTGTGTGTCCTCACCAGCACCCCTATATGTAGTTAGTCATGTCTGGTTATGGATGTCAAGTCTCTGTCTTGTCTCCATGTCGCTCTTGCTCTCCCTCTGTCCCACACTCTCTGCGTTTAGTTCATCTGAGTCTCACTAAGTGATTCTCTCTTTCCTCTTTTTATGTGATATTCTCTTGTCCTGTGTGCATTATGTTCAGTTCTGCTTCCCCTGTCTCGTCAGTCAGACTTCAGCCGTGTTCCCCTCCTCTCTGCCCCGATTTCCCTTTTGTGTAAACATTGTCTCTGTCTTCTCCTGTCTGCTGTCGATCTCCATCATCCTTCCAGCTGTGTGTTCTGTCAGTTTAGTGTTTCCCAGTTTAATTCCCAAGTGCCTTCATGGTTTTGTTATGTCAATCTGTGAGTCCTGCAATAAAGCTGCCTTTGAATCCTGCATTTTTTGGACCTATCCTGCCTCTCCTCACACAGCTTTCATGACAGTTTCCTGTGTGTGAACCTTTATGAAAAGCTAAGAAAAACCAAATATATGAACTATAAACATCTTTCCTTGCTTGAAGATCATACACTCTAATATATATATTACATACAAATATCATGAATTGTATTTACATTATCAAAGGGAATATAAAGTTTAATATAATTCGGTCTGAATGTGTTTTGTCCTCAATTTAAGCGATGCTGTAACATCAGCCAATCATTACTCAAGTCACAGAAAGTTTTAGTAAAGGTCCAGTGGAAAAGCAAAAATCTCAACCTCACAATAATGTTGACCTCAATAAAACACATTTATAGTGATGCTAACAGAAACTTGATTACCCTTTGCTTTTAGCACAACCACCATATTAATCTGATTAAAGGCTATTATTAGAGTTTCTTTTGTTGCTGAAGCAAGCGATTAGGAATTGCAATTATAGCACTGCAGGGAAGAATATTTCAGAAATTAAGTAAATCAAAAAATGATGACTTGAGCTCAATGGTGGGCTGAGAACAAAGTCCATAAGTTCTCTATGAGCCTATCAATCTATCAGTTAATTAAGATACAAACCAAGCTAAGCCTCTGTGTGGAGGACTAACTTATTATTTACTCCTAACTTATTATTTAAAAAAAAAACAAACATTTAAATTGTTTTTTTTATTCTAAAGTGCACTTTGGCTGTTGCTAGCAACAAGTGATGTCTCACATGTAAAAACTGAAAAAGAAGAAAGCCTTCTCTCTTTAAACCTGTCAGCCTGTTGTGGATCATTAAAACAATGGATGCTTGTGTACCAACCATAACTTATTTGAGTGTGTCAGTTACTACAGTTACTACAGCTGTGTACACAGTGTGAAATAGTTAGATGCTATTAGTTTTATTTATTAGATTTATTTACACTTTAAAAATTTTAACAGGATATGATATTAACGTGTAAGAGAAGTTTGGAATCTCCAAAACTGTGAAATTTTTGAAGGACTTAGAGAGGTTTTTCTCAGAAGAGGTTACAATTATTTGAAGAATTATACAGATACATGAACTTCATTTAGAAATCTCACTGGCAGTATATTAAGTGCACATGAAAAGGGCTTCATTTTATTAATCTCCACTGTAAGATTTCCTAAAGACACACTATGAGGGTCTATAAGCTGGAACACATTCATAATGTGAAAATACATTTTGCATGGCTTTAATATTATTTAATTTTTTATGTTTTATGTAGTTTAATGTAAAGGTTACTGTACAAAAAACAGTTGAGATGTGCAGATTTTTCACTAAAAACTTATGAAAATTAATTATAGCCCCTAATTTTCTTCTCTAATGTTTTTATCTGTTGCTGAAAGTGACCAGTAACTTTATAACAATAACTTCTCAACAACTATAACTCACTATAACTATAACTTAATGAGTAACCAATAACTTCTTCTAGCATAAATGCTATGGTGACTTCCAAACTTCAAAGTCCTTATTTCATCAACAACAAAACATTTATTGAATTTGTTTTTATTCTGAATATTTGGAAACATCCAATTTGAATTCTTCTTATTATAACATACAGTATAGTAGAATGGATTATGAGAAACATTGACAATTACAGGCAAAGCAATATCTATGAAAACATTGCTCTGAGTAAAATAAAGTGCAGTATAACTACAACCAGTTCACTGATGTTCTCTTAAGGTCTTCTATCCATATTTGATGCACTTAAGGTGGTTTTTGAAGAAATGAAGCTGCAATTTGAATTCTGAGTCATTCTTTCTAGGATTCCTGAACTTGCGATAATGAGCACTTCTGGCTACATGCTGATGGTCAATGGATACATCACCACAAGTGGCAACAAGTAAATAGCCCAGGCCATCCATAAAGAACTCTAGATTAAAAAAAACAACAAGTATTTTAAAATAAAACATTTTGTTATCATAGCTAAGCAAAACTAGAAGCCCCCCCTTCTTGTCACTTTTAAACCAAACTGAGATCTGGACCTACCTGAATGTGCTATCCGCTGTAGCTTAGGGTCAAAACCCACCCTCTGTACAGCATCTGTACGGGCCAGGAAGAAGTTGACCACTCCACTGGCCAAAAAGCATTGTGGGTAACCAGGAACTGAATGTAATTTCTTATTAGACTTCCTGTATAAGCAGCCACCTTCAGTTTCTTCTCCTTCTTCATAGATAAGAGAGAAATAAAACTGATTCTCTTTTACTGACCCACCAACCTAAAAAGAAGAGAAACCGAAACGTGAGCTATAAATATTGTCATGAACAGAGATGGGCAGTAACATGTTTACTTTTTTTCAAGTAATGAGTAAAGTAAGGGATTACTATTGCAAAAAAAGTCATTAACACGTTATTGCGTTACTAAACTGTGATTTTGTTTGTGAGAGTGTCTCATGACAATGACGTAAGAGCGTGCATGTCCGTGGAAGCAACAGACGTGTGCAGATTAACAATGAACAATATGGAGTGCGGGAGAGAGTACGACCATGCAGCGTTTAAAGTGTGGAAGTACTGACATTACTTTGAGTTTGATTCTGTAAAAAGTGACAAAACCATTAGCGTCCGTTGTTACTCTGTGTGGGAAGAAAAGTTCTTTCTACAGAGAAAAATGTAACTTCAAATATGAGCAAACACTGAGCACGCTGCCACAGGAATGTGACATTCACAGAGAAATCCCCGGACCACCCCACTGACATGACTGCTGCGACAACGGGCAAACCCTCAACCAGCCCCACTCCTGCTAAACAGGTTAAAATAGATTTAAGAGCGACAGGACTCAGTCCTGCTGAGTCTTTGATTTTATTTATTTTCTGCTGTGTTTTACTTGTATATTAAAGAGATTAGGGATTGAAAGATTAAAATATGATGGATTATGGAGAAAAAATAGAATTGGGCTGAAAGGTCTATTGCTTTATATTCAGGTTGTGTATCACGCTTTTAAAAACTAACTAAGTAACTAATTACTTTTGAAAATAGTAATCAGTAAAGTAATGGGATTACTTTCTTGGAGTAGTAATTAGTAGTAACTAATTACTATTTTCAAGTAACTTGGCCAACACTGGTCATGAACGCCGAACAGATAATCGTGACTTCTTTTTCTGTTTTTTTTTTAAATCAAAACCAAGTCTTTATCGCAAACTAGTTTATGAGGTGGCTAACCTTTTGTACTGTCGTTTATTTAATAAAATGGTCTTCAACTAAGCTTGGTCCTAACTGTGTCTAACTTTTGCTTGTTATTGGTTGTAACTCTGAATAACAAGAAAAAAAAAATCTGATTGGCCACTTTATTGGCTTGCTAAATTGCACTTTGATGCAGCTTAAAAAACAGTCCTTTATTCTAACTTGTTTTTCTTTTTGGAATAGTCAAATAATGCTGATCAGTTGGGTTGTAGTCCAACACAATCTCCAAGTTTAATGACAGCTTCAGTTTACAACTGATATTTGAAACACAATCTAAACCTCTCAACCACTTCCTCCTGCTCACTGTTTACAATATAATACATGTGACTGTGGCTTTTATGTTACATGCTGTACAAAAGCTTGGAAGCTTATTCCTGTTCCCGTAAAAGTGCAAGGTTTATGACCAGTCTTATCAAAAGGGAATGAGCCTTGGTGGTGATGGTAGAATGGGCGTATTAGGCCATACTTAGAATGCAAACATCTGATTTAGCTAAAGAAGAAAAAAAATCTGACAAAAACACAGAATTCTGCAGTTAATTTAGTGTAGCAGGAACCTAGATCACATTAGTGATGAAAATGATCAACAAATTGGGGGGGAGGGGCTTACAACTGTTAAATGAGAAGGATATATATATATATATATATATATATATATATATATATATATATATATATATATATATATTAGGGGTACAACGATACTCGTGTGGATATTGAACCGTTTGATACAGTGCTTTCGGTTCGGTACGCATATGTAATGAACAATACAAAATTTTTAATTTATTTTAACAACTTTCCTTCTGACGATGCTGTCTGTGTTGAGCGCTCAGTGGATCTGCGCTCGACAGTGCAGCCTAGGCGGAGTAGTTGAACGCAGATTCAATGAGCGCAGGGCAAGCTAGCGATACAGAAGTTAAGCTCCCCTTGCAACATGGCAAATTGAACCTCCCCCACCCTCATTCAGATCTGAGGTTTGGAACTATTTTGGTTTTCATGTGAAGTATGACCCTGAAGGTAAGCGTGTCATGGACTAAAGTAAAACAGTATGTTGGATGTGCCACGCAATGCTCAATTACATGGGTGGGAACTAGTGTGTTAGCGCAGTTAGCTCGTTAATGTGTTGGCCGTCCAGCCCCACGCACGGGGCAATCCGCGGTAGCTCGTTAACGGAGATTTGCCGTGTTGTGGCGTTAACGTCATTTCAACGAGATTAACGCTCACAGCACTAGTGGGAACACAACGAATATGACTGCACATTTACTCCGACATCATCCTAGTGCAAAGACAAGTGGAAGCAGACAAAAACAACAAGCACGCATGCTACAAACTTTAGCCGAGTCATTTAGACAGCCGTTAGCACATGATTCTCCTTATGGGGACCTGATATGTTTAATATGCTGCTGAGAATATAGCCCAGAAGAAGCGTATAGTATAGCTTTTATTTTGGAAAGAGCCATTTCTCTGTAATAAACTCTCTTTTCCAAAGATGAGTGATTCCTCAATCAGATACAGGGCTCGCAAAATCGCTAGCCCGACGTCCCGGGGCTAGCGATTTTTCCAGTCGGGTTGCCAAAATCTATCTCTGCCCTGCCCGTCGGGCTATTGTAGGAAGGAAAAATATATGTCAATGCTTTTGCATTCTTTCGGAAATGTAGCTGGGTAATTATGTCATTGGCATCGGTGAGCCACTGTCAATATGTGACATATTGAAATCACGTTTGAATTTGCACTTGTTTTTTGCTTTCACTTTGCAATCGCGCGAATTGTGTATAGAGAGCGACAGCACTGATTGGTGAGTGATGATTATTTGCGCACCAATTCCTCTGACATCATCTTATCAATCGTTAGCTTACTATGCAAACATGACAAGTGAAATCTCCCGCAGCTTAAACATGTGAGAGGTTGATCGCGCAGAGAATCGCTGAGCGTTATGTGAGTGCGTGTGTAAAAGCAGCAGGATATATATTTTAGTTCTGCTGAGCCAAATAAGACAGGTCAGGGTGAAGAAGTGACAGCCAAAGAAAAGCTTACCACAAAACGGAAAAGTTATGACAAATCAGACTATAAGGCAAAAAGAAAGTGCAGCTTTATGGTTTCATGGACAAACGAATTTCTGTGGCTGCAATATGACGAGCTAAATAACCAGGGCTGCACATAAGTGGTCCGCAGGTGCGCATTCGCTGTCAAAATAAAAAACACGCACAAGATAAGAAGTTGCAACGCGTGTTTGCGTACATAAGATTTTCAGGAGGAGGACAGACATTTGTTTAGAACTCTTAAAGATGTCGAAGAAGCTCCTTTAAGCAATTACTGTGATGTTCCTCCACCTCCAAAGAAATGTCAGGAGTCCAAACCACAAAAGAAGCGCGTATTCTCGGAAAAGTGGTTGCAGGAGGTGAGCTGGCTTCAAACAAATGATGAACGCACAGAGATGTGGTGCAGAATGTGCTGTGAAAATTTAATAAATGACAAATTAAAAAGGCATGAACATTTTTTTTTGTATCGAAAAACTATCGAACCGTGACACCAAAGTATCGAACCGAACCGTGAATTTTGTGTATCGTTGCACCCCTAATATATATATATATATATATATATATATATATATATATATATATATTATGTACATAGATCAGTTAGTGTTCTATTTAAAGAAGAAAACATAATCAGATAACATGAGCTATTTCATTCTCACCACATCCAGTTCAGGGACCGCCTCCATCACCTCCACAAGTTTCTCTATCTTTGTCTTCTCTGTAAACAAAAAGTCATCATCCACCCATAGGAAGTACTTGGTAGTTACCTGGGAACAGCCAGATTTCTGCCTGCAAACCAGCCCTGAGGATGAAAACATCTTTTACAGTCTGTTTTAATGGTCCTTTACCCTCTGAGGTGTAAGTAGTCACTTGTGACATTCATTACTTCTAGACTGGACTATTGTAATTCAGTATTATCAGATTGTTCTGAAAGTTCCTAAAATCACTAATCCAAAACACTGGAGTCTAATCTTAAAAGCTGCAAACTTTTTCTTCTAAAAGCTTACACGTAGGGCTGGATGAATGCACACTTGACTACCCTCAGACTACTGGAGGATTTCATGCCATGCACTGAGCATTTCCTCTCCACTCTTCTTATATTTAGGGGATGAGTGATTTAAAGTCTAATTCTAGAAAAGAAAAAAGCATAAAATCCTATATTTTACTATTTTATTAAATCCTTCAATAATTATACTGCTCTGTCCAAGATGTCTGATAAAACTCAGCATGAATAAAAAAAATCCCACAAAAAACACAATCTTAAGTTCTAAATGTCTATGCATACCTGTGCTGGAGGCATGATGTAATGTTGGATGTTTTCTCCGGTAATGTGCTCTGGTTCAAAGTTGTCATCTGCAACAATAACTTTTATGGTGCTATAGAATTTTCGGATACTGTCCAACAAGACCTTCAGCTGTTCGTACCGCAGGAAGGTCTTTGTGGCGATGGTAACTTGAGAGCTGATATCTGACAGACAGAAGCAAAGAAATGTTTCAAGAAAATAAGACAGATCATCTGCTACAGAGTAGAATGAGTTTTGTGCAAACTGTGCAAATTGAACAGCAAACTTTTCATTGCTGAAGCCGCTACACTGAAGTGCTGCAGCAAGGTCGTTGTTGCCTGTTGTTGTGGTAACCCCCGAACCAAATGGTGGACACCAGAGGTGAAGGGAGCCACCAGGCTGAAGAATGAGTTGTGTCGGGCTTGGTTAGCCTGTGGGACTCCAGAGGCACCTGAAAGGCCAAGCGGAACGCGGCTTGAGCAGTGGGTGAAGCTAAAAACTTGAGTGTGAGAGCAGTTCAGAGCAGCCATGGAAAAAGACTTTCGGACTACCTTGAAGAGATTCTGGCAAACCTTCTGGCGACTCAGGAGGGGAAGGCAGTGCTCTACCTGCACTGTGTATAGTGCGGATGGAGCGCTGCTGACTTCGTTTGAGAACATTGTCGAGCAGTGGAAAGAATACTTTGGAAGGAATACTTCGAGGACCAGCTTAATCTCACTGGCACCGTGAAGGAAGCAGAGTCTAGGGACGAGGGAGACGACTCACCTATTTCAGGGGGCAAGTTCACTAAGGCAGTTAAACAGGCCCTTGGTGGCAGGGTCACTGGGGTGAATGAGGTTCGCCCTGAGTTGCTGAAAGCTCAGAATGTTGTAGGGCTGTCTTGGCAATGGTGCGTGGAGTTCAGGGGCAGTACCTCTGGATTGGCAGACTGGGGTGGTGGTTCCCATCTTTAAGTAGAGTGTTTTTCAAATATAAGGGGATCACCCTCCTCAGCCTTCCTGGGAAAGTCTGTGCCAGGTTGCTGGAAAGGAGAGTCTGTCTGTTAGTCAAACCTCAGATACAGGAGTAACAATGGGGTTCTCGCCCTAGTTGTTGAACACTGGACAAGCTCTTTACCCTCTCAAGGAGACTTGAGGATGCATGGGAGTTTGCCAAACCAGTCTACACGTGTTTGTGGACCTGGAGAAAGTATTCAACCGTGTCCCTCGGAGTGGCCTGCGGAAGGTGTTTCAGGAGTATGGGTTGTCGCGCCCATTGCTACAGGCCATTCAATCCCTATACAGCCATTTCAAGAACCTGGTCCACATAGTCAGACTTGTTCCTGGTGGATGATGGGCTCCGCTAGGGCTGCGCCCTTTGTTACAGATTCCATTCATAATTTTTATGGACAGAATTTCTAGGCGTAGCTAAGAGTTGGAGGGCTTTCGCTTGGGTGGTCTCAGAATCTCATCTCTGCTTTTTGCAGATGATGTGGTTCTGTTGGCTTCATCGGCTGATGGTCTCCAGCTCGCGTTGGAGTGGTTTGTGGTCGAGTGTGAAGCAGTGGAAATGGGAATCAGCACCTCCAAATCTTGAGGCCATGATCCTCAGCCGGAACAGGGTGGAGTGCCCACCCCGGGGCAGGGACAAGTTCCTGCCCCAAGTAGAGGAGTTTAAGTATCTCGGATCTTCGACAGACGGATTGGTGCTGTGGCTGCAGTGAGGCAGACACTGTAGCGGTCCGTTGTGGTGAAGAGAGAGCTGAGTGTAAAAGTGAAGCTTTCAATTTACCAGTCGATCTTCATCCCTAACCTCACCTATGATTGCAAGCTATGTTTAGCAACTGAAAGAACGAGATAGCAGATCCAAGCGACAGAAATGAGCTTCCTAAGGGTGGCTAGCCGCTCCCTTAGCAAGCTAGTGGATGTGAACAGGGAGAGGGAGGTCTGGGGTTCACTGCTTAGGCTGCTGCCCCCATGACCCGGTGCCGCTTTGGGATGGGATGGATGGATGGAGACCCGAAACTGAGAGCAGACCCCAGGTTAGACCTGGTGAGATTGTACAACACATTATTTTTTGCATCTGGTTTCAAAGCACTCAACCAAAGGAGTTATAGATTTAATAATCCACAAGGAACAAAAAACAATTGTGAAGGGGAATTTAACTTAGAATACTTAATATTTTAACAACACACTATTCCCACTAACTAGTAGTAAGATACAAAATAAAACCAAAGAAATAACTGGGTTGGCATATACTGTGAAAGAACCTTCATAAAATTCATGGTTTTCCTGCATTTCTCTCTCTCTCTTTTTTAATACCCTTGTTTGAAAAGTAGATTCCTACCTGTCCCCATGTCATACAGGACTGGTACATGAGGCTGCTTGATGGCAATAGCGAACACAGCTTCATGGTTTTCAAACTGGAAAGTTACTAAAAACAGAAAAATAAAAAATACTTATTGTACACTAAAAAGAAGATTTGGGCTTAAAAGACAAGACTCTGAGTTCCCAGACAATGCAGACCAAGGTCTCCAGTGTTGATATGGTAGACTGTGCTAGTATAGGACACTTTGACCAGCACGTCATTGAGCAGCTCCAGGCTCCTGGACTTGATTATCAATTCTTTCTCACCAGAACCTGTGAATTACAATTTCACAACATTTCATTCCAGTGTCTTCTTTAGATTGAAGTTTGATTGTGAATGTCATAACATATCAAACCCATCATATGGGCCTATTCATGCGCTATTCATACTTTCGGGACATAAATGCTCTACCATAGGATAAAGTTAATGACTCAGAACATATTTGTTCCTGATTTGCAGTGACCCATCCTTTTAAGGGATATATCAGACACAAATCAAGCCAACAAATTAACCTCCACAAAATAACAGATTTGTTTAGTATAGGAGTTCTAGCTTTTTTTGTCACCAATTTGTATATAAACTGATGAGAAGTGGAATCTCACCTTCGACTGTGACCTCTGCTGGTGGAATATCTGTGGCCAGGATACCTTTAGAGACTTTTAAGACCACCTAGAATAGAAAAATCTGAATAAACTAAAAAGTACTCCAAGTATACTTACATACTTACACAGACATCTGTGACATCATTCATTTTAATCACAGTGACAGTAAACGCTGGATATAAATTTACATACAATCACAGGAAACTGTTTTCATTTTTAATTTACCTAATTTCTTGTGGTATTTGATTTAGATGTATTATCTTATATTTGAAAGCTGGCCCCAGACCACAACCACAAAACCAGACTCAGTGTCCTGGCCTGATGTTACTGCAGGGCTTTATGTATGCAGCTAGCAAAATGCTAAAGAGAGCTTAGGGGCCATCCACATGGGAAGCACATGACAACCAGAGACCAAAAAAAGTTATTACAGTAATGTAAATAAGTGACTTCAAGTGAGAATGAATGAAGAAAAGCACTGGTGGGGCAACTGGATAGGTCCTGAGTTAGACTTTATACATTATAGTAATTATATTATTTGAGAAATAGCTTTGGTTTAATAATCATATAGCAAATTATAAAATTCATATTACTAACACTCTGGCTTTAAATATCTAGGGCCTGACAATTTTGCTTACGGTGTGGTTTCTGTCTTCAACTCAAACTCAACACCAAAATGGCTTCATTTGCAAATGACAAAGAATTATTCCTACAACATAAAGAATGCAAATTCAACATCTTTGTTTCTCTAAATCTCTATGATAATAGTATTAAAATGAAAGTTACCAAGAGCTTCTAAGGTCATCACAATTACTATGAGGAAATTTAAAGTTTTACCAAGTAGAAATACTACAGTGGCAGCCTTGAAGTTCACTGTTTTTTAAATGAAACATACAGACCTACCTTTGGAGAAATATTTGATACCCATCTTGCACCTCTACTATTCTAACAGAGTTTGTTGAGATTTGCCTATCAAGCTGAACTGTTTTATGACACTAACCTTGTAGCTGCTTCTTTTTCCTGCATGCAGCTGTAAACCTAAAATTAAAATGACCACACTGTGACAGCATCCCATGATGGAAAGAAATAGATACGTCAGTGGTTATATTGACCTTATAACAAAGAAAATATAAAAAGGCAAATGATCAAGGAAGTGCCTGAACATGTGAAAACCGAGATCCACCTTCCTGTCTGTAACCATGGTAGCTCTACCCTGAAATTGTGTTTGATAATATATGACATGCTGCAGTGCCTTATTTGGCGCAATCTCTTTTATTACTCATTACCTATGTATTTCTTCATGTCTCACCTGGTATGACAGAGGAGGACAATGGCTGTACTGTGTAACCTTGGATTGGATACTGCAGAGGAGAGTTGGGCAAAGCAAACAGCAGCTTGGACAGTACAGAAGTTGTCCTGTGGAAGAAATGAGGTGTATGCAACACAGATCATTTTGACTATTCAAGTATAATGACTACAAAACAACAAATAAATACTATGAGGCCAAAGGTCAATCTAAGTAGTGGCATTATTGGATAAGCAATACACTTATCCATATGGGAAATAAAGCATGTAATCATGTTTTCAACAAACATGGAATCATTTCGGTGTGGCTAAAAAAAATGAAAATAGTTAAACACCTCTTGAGTTTTTTTTTTTTAGCTTTTGAGATTTAGTAATATTAGTTGTGGTTCCGCCCCAACTGCTGCGCCCTGCCCCGTCATCAATATCTGATCAACATTTCTCACTTTTTAAGAGCTGGTGTGACTAGACCTCTATTCTGTGTGTCAACGTCATACATTTCTGGGCCCTATACTACAACGTGAGATCAACATACCCAGGGTATCTTTCTATTGTTAGGATTAATGTACTTTGAGTAAATTTTCAAAATATTCATCTTTAAATAATAGTAATAAATATTTAAGTGCAGTTTTTCATCCTAAAAAAAATAAGGCAGAAACATAAAAGGTTATTTGAACCTTCACCTTTAAACTCTGAGCCAACATTATTCTGTACATTTGGCTAAAACAGTGTGATTATTAAACATTTTAGCAAAAAAACCAAAAACCAAAAAAAACAATGGATGCACATTACCTCCATTCTTATTTACTGTCTGTCTCTTGCAGCCAGTTACTTAGACAAACTAGCCTGTTCACAGCTCTCTTTTTTGTTACTGTGTGACCTGCAGGTGAGAACAGTCTCTCGCATGGGACAGAAGTGGCAGGACTAATCGAATACTTGTAGGACAGGACAGACAGCTGTGGGTGGTTCACTGATCAACTGGACCACCACTGTAGCGGGAAGTCTGTCTCACTGATGGTGGCTTTTGCTCTGCACAAACTCAGGGCCCTTTTACACAGGGCTTCCTCATCTAAATCTGTAGCACATTTTCCAACCCCCTACCACTGATAGTAGTCTACAGTCCCAAGCAATCCATTTTGCTAGAGAATTTGTAAGTTTGTCCTGTGTTGACTTACTAATTTTGGTCCTTAAAACAGTCATTTCATCATGTTTGGGCTGTTGACACCTTTTGTTGGTACTCGAACTGCTAGCGCCAACAGCTCCCACAGTTTCTGTGCTCACTGCCTTGCATTTAGATGGCGGCGTAAGGTTGAAGTGCTTCGGTGGTATGCCAACTCCTTTTTGCACAGTTTGCACAAAACCAAGCTTTTTTTCAAGGCTTCCGTCGGGTAGTCTTTTGAAATGAAATTTGCCTCCGATCAGTCCTAGCAACATGCTTTCTTCTGATTCTTCCATTTTTGTAGCTGTGTGCATCGATTAATTTGTTTGTTTGTTTTTGTTTTTTATATGTGTTAGCCTGCTGCCTTAAGCCTGGTCAAGATGGCGTCTCTTAGTTCCGAAATGTTTATGTATTGTGTTCATAGTGCCGTCCCTGCTAGCTTTAAAAATGCACTCCTTGTTGGTGTATAAGCAACAGACGCTTCTTAATATCCATGACTCACTGCTGATGCTCCCCTGCGTTAGTGAGCGACCTGGAGGAGTCCTGCCGCCTCTGGCGTCGGTACCAGAGAAAATGCATCAACGTGATCCACCCTGGAATCCTTTAGAAAGGAAGCGCTGAAAAAGTGGACGTATACATGGCGTGCGATCTGGGAAGCACGTGCGAGTCAGAACTTGGATGTGGCGGGTTCTTGCCACTAGCGATCATGGCTGTTTAGAACTTTTTTCTGCTGCCAAACAGCGCTGCCTTCTTCCGGTTTACCTGATGTTATCGGAGCATGCTCACCCATTGCAGTTTTATTCGTCGCAATGCCAAAGGTATAGGAGGGGAAGTAATAAGCTGGACGTTATGTTCCTAAATATCTGCTCGGTTTATCAAGATGGCATAAACATATATTTCCAAACGTGCTCCTATGTTTCTGAGGCAATGGTTCTCAGCCGGAAAAAGGTGGAGTGCCCACTCCGGGTCGGGGATGAGTTCCTGCCCCAAGTGGAGGAGTTCAAGTATCTCGGGGTCTTATTCGCAAGTGATGGGAGAAGGGAGCTGGAGATCGACAGACAGATTGGTGCTGCGGCTACAGTGATGGGGTGGCTGTAGCTCAGGTGGCAGAGCGGATCAGCCACTAACCAGAAGGTCGGTGGTTCAATCCCCGGCTGCTCCAGTCTGCATGCCAAATATCCTTGGGCAAGATACTAACCCCATGTTGCTCTCTGATGCATCCATCGGAGTGTGAATGTGTACGAATGTTAGATACTCAGCACTTAAACTTAGAAGTGATTGGGTGAATGAATTAGCTGTATAAAGCGCTTTGAGTGCTCGGACAGAGTAGAAAAGCGCTATATAAGAACCAGTCCATTTACCATTTACCATGCGGACGCTGCACCGGTTTTATTTGTTCCTGAGTAAATCGGTTTGGCTGAGATTAAAGTTAAGCTTCATAACATATTAATCACAGTTAAATTAAGAGGGGACGGCAGTAAAAACTCCGGACTTGTGACATCATCAAGTACGCTGGTGTTCCAGTTGTACAAATCGCAAGTCCGTACTCGCATTCTCGCCAAGTCCGTACACCCGTGCGTTCTCGCCAAGTACGGTCTCGCCGAGAACGCGAGTCCGTACTTAGAATTGAGAAAGGGCTCTTGACTTGTTGATTTCAGAATTCTCAGACTTGTTTTATCGCTGTATGAAAGGATTCTTTCATAGTGAGTGATATGAAAAAAACAAAGACTTTCATTTTCATCTATGTTGTGAGGATAAATCCCTGGTCAAAGACTTCTTGAATTGAGTCCCTAAATTTCACACAATTTGTGTCTGGGCCAACAAGCAAGGGCTACACCCTAGACGTTGTCCTGGGGTACGTACTGAATCTATCTGTGGCTGAAACCTGTCTTTTACCTATTTTAGAACATTTAGCAATTTTATTTGATCTTTTAATTCCTACATCTCCAGCCTCTGAGAGGGAAAAAATGCTGTTTTCTTTGTATCTGCTGCGTTTTGTTGTTCTTGTACATTCTTTTAATGTAACCTTTTATTGTTATGCTATTGACCTGCAGCTTTAAAACTGTGTTGACTTGTCTAAATTAGAAGCTTGTCTATCTGCCATTAGTAGCTGGTTATCTGATCATTTCCTGCTTCTTAATACTGATAAGACCGATTTGATGGTCATTGGACCACAAAAATTTAAGTACTTGTCCCAAAATTTCACCTTGAAAATTGATGACTATGTCATAAATTGCAAAGACAAGGTAAAAGACTTGGGTGTGTGGTTTGACACGGTGCTCTCCTTTGAGTCCAGTGTGGAAGAGAAAATAACGACTGCCCTTTATCACCTAAAGAACATAGAACATAGCTAAAATCAGGCAAGTTTTATCACTGGACACTGCAGAGGTACTTGTCCATGCATTTGTGCCTTTGCATTTGATTATTGTAAAGCTCTTCTTTCTGGGTTACAGAAGGAAGATTTTAAAGGTTTGTAAATGATACAAAATGCAGCTGCTCGCATTTTAACCAAAACTGGGGAATTTGAACACATTACCCCAGTACGGAAATCAGTTTTAAGCAGATTTTAAAGTTTAGCGCCTTCATATCTTTCTGACCTTTTGTACCTCTATGTTCTTTCCCTGTTCTTCGATCTCAGGATACTGGCCTTCTGAAAGTTCCTAAAGCCAGAAAAAAAGACTATTGGGGAGCATGCTTTTTCTTTTCAAGCTCCATTTTTGTGGAACAATCTGCCTGTTTTTTTCTGTACTGGTTTTATTTTATTTTTTATTTTATTCATCTTTTTATCTTCTAATAACTGTTCAGCACTTTGTTTGAAAGCTCTATATAAAAAAAAAAAATGTTATTATTCAAATCAATTAATCGCAATTAACACGCTAAATGCCCACCACTAATTTTTACATTACTCTTAAATCAATTTTTAAAAGTATGCAGTGAGTACCTTACTAAAACTGTTGTTAATATTTCTGCAAACTTTGTGACATGATGACTTGATTTATAACCAAGTGTAACTTAAAAATATGCAGAAGTAATTTCTACTTGATGGAATTATCTGCAGAGACAGAATACACCATGAAATTACTTGTTTGTTTGCTCACATTCCCAAAGACCTAGCCCAGCATCCATAAAATGTGGCTTAAACAGCTGATAAGAGTTACACATCCACAAGATCTCTCAAGTTAGCACTGGTCTAACACATTTGTTATGGTTAAAGAAAATTCTCTTTCAAGGTAGAAGAACTGGACTGAAAATGATTTAAAAAGCACTGAATAGCCTTTATAAAGCCCAGTGAGCACTTAAAGAAAGAAAAACTAAAGAAAGAAAAAACTGAAAGTCTGGCCTCTTTTATGCAAAATATATAGAAATTATGGTTGACTCAAGACATTTGCACAATATAGTAGTTTAAAGAAATCTGAAGAATAAGTCAAAATATTAAGTTGCAAGCTAACAAAAAAATAAATAAAAGAAGGACATTCTCATAATTCAAACAGAGGTCGGAAGGAAAAAATAGGCTAAATTAAAAATGAAATTTGACCAGACTCAGAAATAACCTCCACATCTGGATTGGGTTCCATGAGGAAGCTTGTGTGCAAGAACATTCTACTTCTGTAAATTGTACCTACTTATTAGATTAGACTGAAATGGCTAAATGAAGAACTGTTTGCTGGAAATAGTTTTGGTGTCTGAATTAAACAAAAAAAAAGTACTGCGTCATTCTTTGTTGTCCTGCTAAAATAACACTGACAAAAACGATTAACAGTTTAGTGAACTCCGTCCATCTACCTGGCTTTGTACTGCTGGAATTCCTTAGTTCGCCGTTGCACCAACTCCTCATATTGATCCTTGGGGAGGTGTTCTTTAAGAAGGCTTGAGCCAGCAGCACAAGTGCATGGACCAGATGAGGGAAGATGCGTGGGGAGAGATGAACTGGAAGGGTAGAAGGGTGAGGGTATATCAGATATCTTTAAAGCCTAACACTCATTCTATGCCACACAACTGTATAACTATAATTAGTACAACGATTATTATTATACCTCATTTGGTCTGGAGATGTACTTTAATGGACTGATATTAAAGTTTAACAAAAAAAAACTGGTTTATGAAACTAAATTACATCTGAAATAATGATAGAAACAGGGTATCATTGTTTTTAATATTTGTGTTTTCAGAAAAAAAAATGCCATATTCCACAGTCTTGTAGCAAAATCACTTTGTTTCTTTATATTATTTTTATTTAAAAGGTACAACTCGGTTCCTTACAAGGGAGACCTGGCCACCGGTAACAGCAATACAAAAATACAATAAACAGATCATGTAATAGACAAACCCATAACCTGAAACACTAGTGCTCACTAGTAGCAGTGCTCAAGGAAAATATCTAATTCTCTCTTCATCGGTTTTAAGTTCACAGAACAGATATAGACACTTTTACGTTTAGATCTAATGATAAGAATACACTGTCCATTAGATCTATCAGAATTCTAGGCACATCAAAAAGCAGAATTTTGGAGCAGAGTACCTGGTAACTATTGGCACTGGATAGTAAAGAGGACAAAGGGTAAACTGAACGTTTGCCTATTATTGCTCTCTAGAGAAACATATCCACATGCTGTTTGAAGCAAGTGGTCCATGATGGCCAAATCATACAGAATCTAAATGTGATTCAGAAATTTTGAATTTGAAATGAAACTTGGAGATGCATGGTACAAACGACTCCACACATTAATTAATCACAGTAATCAGTCACAGGCAGAAAATCTTCCACAGTATTTTGCTGGAATAAAAAGTTAAGGAAGAAACATTGCTAAAAAGAATCTTCATAGAGCTTCCTAACAAGACACAATTTCCCATTAAAGCAGGATTAAACTGCAGGTCCATCAGCAAGAAAAGAGCAAAATTGTAACATACGTTTACATCAAAGAGCTGATGTGAAACAGCAAACAACAAACCTTGTCCAATGAAGCCACTGTATGTGCTTTTCATGCTGTATTTTTTGATCTTTGAAGAATCGTGTACATGTACGAAGACATTTGCACGACTATAAAAACAGACAACACCTATGGGCAATTTAGATGTACAAATTGCCCAAACTCGACCAACTGCAAGTATTTGAACTTAAAAGTTGCTAACATGCATAAGGAGCATACTGTATCTTTCTCGGAGGTTGAATTTTACCTCAGTTTTGGTGTAGTGGTAACATCTTTCAGCAGAATAAAATAGGATATGGTCACAACGATCACACACACAGCAGAAACCACCTGGAGCTTCCATCTGTGAAATACAGACATCTGTAGAGGTGCACAGACACGCAGGCACATCCATTATAATCTGGAAAAACATTTTAAAATCTATAACTATAAATAAATAAACAAGAGCCGTGGAGAAAGAACAAAGTAACAATTCATAAGGATTTGAAGTTAGATCAGGATATCTATATGGTACTGTGCAAAAGTCTTTATCCATCCCTCATTCTTTAATATTTTGCTGTTAAGCATCCAGTAAGTGATGCCAGATTTTCTTGTCATTTTTAAAGTGGTCTTAAGCAATAGTTGTCAAAAACGGACAAAACTGAATTTAAGAAATAAGTCCTTGAAGTTTTAAAAACCTGATTAGCGCCATTTTCTTCCAGTACAGACCGTGACATCATGTAGTTGGTAGCTAATAGACTTTAGATTTCAACTCAGAGGAAATTAGGGACACTAAAACTAAAAATCAGTTTAAGGGAATCCCTTTTGTGTTGTCCCTGTCTGCAACTATGAGTTTTATGCTAAGAAACAGAGATATCCTCTGCTGTCCACTTTCACGGTCTGTCTCTTAGCGGCAATTGGCCGCTTGCTGTTTGGCTAGCTGCACTAAAACGGGAAAATCCAGCTGTTAGTTGCAATGTTCGAGTTTGTAAAGCACTTTATAGATGAGGACTTTGTGGAAGAGACCCAGTTTGAGTCAGAAGACATACAAAGTGTAGTCTGACAGCTTTTCTTCAGGCTGGGTGTACCAAGCCATAGTAGTTACTGCCTTTCGGCTGTAGAAAATATATTTAACAGTGTGAAAAAGTTAATTAAAAAGTCGCATTAAAATACAGTGATGGTGAATGTGAAGATCAGAAAGTTTTTTGGTATGTTTCCCCTAAAATATAAGTGGACATCCAAGCATGTCTGTGTTATTCCCTGGATTAATTAGCTTAACTATAGCGTTATTTTTGTGCCACTATTCTGAGCACACATGTAAAAAAAAAAAAAACATTGTAAGTGTTTGACGATTTATTTTGACTGAACAAAATAAATTGCTGCGTGCAAAAAAATTATTATTTATAGAATTATTTGCATCCAAGTCTGTGATTGGTTGGTTTTGTGGCACAAATATAACGGCGTTAAGAGCGCAAGCAACACATTGCGAGCAGGTCCGCAGAGAACTGAGCAAAATGCAAATGCAAAAACTGAGCGAGAGGGGCTGCCTGCTATTGTATGTGTATATGGATACTAGCAAACACTGAAATACATTTTTTGCACGCAGCAATAAATTTTGTTCACTTAAATTGAGCTTTTCTTTGTTTAAAATAAATTTCTCCTCAAAATGCAACACGTGCACCTGCAAATTTTCTTTTACGTGCTCTCAATTTTTTTTCCGTGAGCTCAGAATAGTGTCCGAAAAATAAGGCCATACTTAACGTGCTTGTTAGCGCCTATGTGTACCACCTTTGAAGTGGCCCGCTTTCTACTTGCTTCTCCTTAAAAACGGTACAACTTATATTATGCGGCAGTAAAAATAGACCTGTAACTTAAAGGTTTTTGGGTTGGTTTTTTAATGTTTTTTTAAGGGGCGGGCTAAGCACTGTTACTGGCTAGCAGGTAAATCAAAGCCTGGTCTGAATGGAAAATTTGAACTAGCTAAGTTGGCTCGCTGTCATAGTTTTCATATAGTAAAGACTGCAGCAACATAACATATATACTCAGGGCTCTAGACTAACTTTTTGACATGGGCGCACCGGTACGCCTCACTGTAAAAATTTAGGCGTACCAACACAAAAGTTAGGCGCACTCAAATTTTTCAACAGCATCGCTTATCACTGCAGTTTTACATGTGCACTTTCTTTGGGGGGGGAAGTCCATACAGAGAATATTCATTTCTAAATTATTAACTAACAAACTTGTGCTTAAAGTGCTTTGTAAATATTGTAGAAAATGTTAAATTTAATCATCATCTCGGCCTCCTCTGACGACCTGTTTGCTGCTGTCTGCTACTGAAAGGCAGTGGGGAGAGGGGACACTTGGGCAGTGCATTTATTGCAGCATATAATGTGTTTTCTGGATACACTGCTGCTTTTTCAGCGTTCAAAGATTGATGGCACCGTGTCAGAGCACTGGCTATGAATTTCAGACGGATCAGGCCTTAACTTAACAAAAAAGTTATCAATCGTTCTTTTCATCTTTTCTCATTACCCACAGCTACATCCACTTCTGTCGGGCGTAGGCTGCTCACTAGGGCTGGGTATCATCACTAATTTCTATAATCCATTCAATTCCGGTTCTCAAAGTCCTGATTTGATTCAATTTAGCCTCAGACAGTCAGAAATATTATAATTCTGATCATTTATCAGTACTGATACATGTGAGATTTCATCAGAATTGTGAAAATCACAGCAGATGCCTTTGTGTGAAAGTAACTGAGAATAAAACACAGAAAAACATGAAGAAGATTTTCCTGGTCCGGCTTTTTAAAGCAGATAACCTTAAAAATATTCTGCAATATTCTGCAATTTTGCATAATTTTAAGAAGTTTAAATTTCTTCAGTATTGAACAGCAGAAATTAGGCTTTCTTGTCCGAGGTCATTTAAGTGAAAAAAGAAAAAGACAGCGCTGTAAACAACGGTAGACTGGTGGGTAATAAGCGAAGGAATAATGCAGAAAACAGATTTGAGACAGGAAACTGTTCTTGAAGTACAGAGAGAGAGAGAGCTGTGCATGAAGTGTGATTTGTATCGTGGTGGAAGCAAAACAGCAAAAGTCAGAGGGAATTTATGACAACGTTGATCAAATGTGAAGCGTAGTTTGCTGCTTCTTTTGCTGCTGGCTCGGCGAATTTTGGTTGGGGAGAGACAAAACCTGCAGCTCAGAATCTAGTGCAAAAAAGACGTAAACACAGAGCGGACCCGACGCATCAGAAGCTCCGGCAGCGTATCCGTGTTCGGGCCGTCGGGTGAGAAAGCCGAGAAAGACAAAGCTGATCCTGATGCGTCGGGTCCGCTCTGTGTTTACGTCTTTGTGTGGAATCCGATAATGAATTGATATCGCCTTATTCAAACTACTCACCTCTCTCTTCCACCTGCACTTTCAACTGGACCGCGGCCAATCAGAGAGGTCCCGCCCCTGACTATCTCTGATTGGTTTAGTCCACGATAGGGGCATAATGTGTGTCTGTTGTTGACCACACAGAGAGTTGCAGAGATTTTTTTTGTTTTGTTACCCGAACAGTTCGACCAAATATTTATTTGGTCGAACTGTGGTCCAATTGGTCGCAAATTGGTCAGATTCTCCACCCACCCGCATTAGAGGATCATCAGGGGGTCCAGACGCTTTTCTTTGCAAGAAGAGTGCCTAAGTGCCTGCGCCTTGGATCCACTGTCAGGGGATACAGAGCAGACTTGATTCTACAGAGAGCACAAAATCACCTTTTAAGTGAAAGGATAAGACAGGTCCATTTCACTATAGATGCCCTCCAGATTAAGATCAGCCAGACTCTGCAGGAACTGGAAACCCTTCTACCCTCTACTATCTTAGAAGAGGTTTACAAGTTTGTGGTCAAGGCTCAGCGGGCCCAACACTCTAAAGGAAAAGAAAGACAACGCAGGAAATTTCACACCTTGCTTTCAAAAACACACACTCGTCATTCTGAACCTACACAACCCAGAGAAGAAAACACACCTAAAGACAGTCAGGAGAAATGGGTTAAGAACTTTTCAGATCGGAATCTGACTGAACCTGAAAAGAGAGTATTAGCCAAAGGACTCAATTTTGCCATTTCTCCACAACAGTTGCCCATAGTGGACCTCATCACAGCTACAGAAACTGCCATACAGATTAATAAATTATCACAGACAGAAGCAGAGCAAATCAGGATGAAAGTTTCAGCCACCCTCTCCAGTGCCAAAGTCCCTCCGTCCAACCTCACAATAAAAGAAAAGAAGGCCGTCGCTTCCCTGAGCAAAGACCACAACATCACTGTTTTACCAGCTGATAAGGGAAGATGCACCGTGGTCCTAAACACTACAGATTACCATACAAAGATCACTACTCTCCTCAGTGACAACAATACCTACGAAGCCTTAAAGCGAGACCCCACAAGCAGCTACAAAAAGAAAGTTATAGCTTGCCTTCAAGACTTGGAAAAGGACAAAATCATTGACCGCCTTACATATCACCGCCTTTACCCAGGGGATGCCATACCCTGCATTTACGGACTTCCTAAAATACACAAGGAAGCTGTCCCACTCAGACCCATAGTCAGTAGCATAAACTCAGCCACTTATAACATTGCAAAACACCTTGCTACCATCCTTGCTCCTCTCGTGGGGAACACCCCACACCACATCAAGAACTCCACCGACTTCACTGACAAGGTCCAGAAACCTACCCTGGATCCAGATGAAACCATGGTGTCCTTTGATGTAGTCTCTCTCTTCACTTGCATCCCCACCACGGAGGCCATGGAGACTGTCAGAAAACGACTACAAGAAGACAGCTCCTTGGAAGACAGGACCAACTTCACACCCGATCAGATTTGCACACTGTTAGACCTCTGCCTCACCACAATATATTTCAAATACAACGAAGGCTTTTACAGACAAAAACATGGCTGTGCCATGGGCTCCCCCGTGTCACCTATTGTAGCCAACCTTTACATGGAGGAAGTGGAAAGGAAGGCTCTTGGCGCTTTCAAAGGAAGAGTACCCAGCCACTGGTACAGATATGTAGACGACACCTGGGTCAAAATCAAGACACAAGAAGTGGAATCCTTCACTGCGCACATCAACGCTGTGGATAAAAACATCAAGTTCACCAGGGAAGACACAAAGGATAACTGTTTGCCTTTCCTGGACTGCGCTGTGCACATTGAAGAGAATGGCAACCTCAACATCGAAGTTTACCGGAAGCCAACACACACGGACCAGTACCTCCTCTTTGACTCCCATCACCCTCTGGAACACAAACTTGGAGTAATTAGGACCCTACACCACCGGGCAGAACATGTTCCCTCTAAGCCTGAAGGAAAAAAGAAGGAACACACACATGTAAAGGAAGCACTCAAAACGTGCGGTTATCCTAAATGGGCGTTCTTAAAGTCAGCAAAGAGGCACAGAAAAGAAGATCAGACACCAGCGAGGGAGGATAAGAAGGACAGACGCAACAACATTGTCATCCCCTATGTAGCCGGTGTATCAGAAAAACTCTGGAAAGTTTTCTCCAAGCATGACATCCCGGTGTACTTCAGACCCAGCAACACACTCAGACAAAAACTGGTTCACCTGAAAGACAAAACGGCAAAACACAGACTTAACAATGTGGTGTATGCTGTACAGTGCAGCGAGGAATGCCCAGACCTCTACATCGGAGAGACCAAACAGCCACTTCACAAGCGCATGGCACAACACAGAAGAGCGACTTCCACAGGACAAGATTCAGCAGTCCATCTGCATCTTAAGGTCAAAGGTCACTCTTTCGAGGATGCCAACATTCACATTTTGGACAGAGAGGACAGATGGTTTGAAAGAGGAGTGAAAGAAGCATCTATGTCCACTGTGAGCGACCATCTTTGAACAGAGGCGGTGGTTTACAACACCAACTATCTGCCATCTATAATCCAGTTTTGAGTTCCCTCCCTGGCTGATTGGGACCCACACCCAGTTTCACACCTTGGCTCAGGCGATTAGAGGATCATCAGGGGGTCCTTTTGTCCCTCTGTGGGGGGATACTCCCACTAGGTTTAAATCTCGGACTCTCCACCATTTGACCTTAGAACTGAAGAAGCTTCTCGGATGAGAGGTGAAACGTCTTCAAGCAACTTAAAGAAGTCCAGACGCTTTTCTTTGCAAGCTCCTTTGACTACGATGACCTGGATGACTGAGAACCTTCACAGACATTTTAATCTTAGCCAACATTATCCTGTCAAAATGAATGTGTTTTGTTAATTTCTGCAACATGGAAGCTAATACAGTGAAGGGAAATAACAGAAGTGTCTAGTCTAGGGGTCTCAAATTTAAATGAGCTGTGGGCCACTGCTGGCAATGTCATCTCACGTGAGGGCCAATTTAGTGTTCAAGTAGTTAAAAAAAGCCCTACAAACAAACAGGAAAACACCCACAAATATTTCCAAAAATGTAGTGTTGCCTTTATCTAAAGTACCAAATAAACAAACTGGTAACCTCTTTCTGACCAGATACGTGGCAGCGCTTCTGCTATAATTTTGTTCATATTTAACAAAATAAAAATGCAGATATAAGTGTACACATTCATTTTTGACTGCTAGTGAAAACTGTTTTGTTTACAAATAACTCTCTAACTGAACTAAAACAGCCAATCCATCCACATGTTTGTACTCTCTGCTCATAGTGGCTGCATATTAAGTTGGGTTTTTTTTGCTTTTTAAAGAACTTACATACCCAAATGTTTCTGTGGACCAGGGTTCAGTTACATTCACCCTGAACATGTCAGAACTTACTCTGAGCAACCTGCCATGTGTTCTGCAGAGATGTTATAGAGGGGTAACTGCCTCAAACCGCTACGCAATGAAGACCTCTTGAACTCTGAGCTCAGATCAACCAGTGATTGAAAAAGACTATTTTGAAATTAAGCAAAACTGAAGAACCAAGTGCAGTTTTTTCGTACTGACAACAAGTCTTTATAACCTGCTTGATTTTATTCTTGTTTTGTTTATTAGTTTGTCTAAGAGCAGTTCTTGATCAGTATGTAAAAGAATACATATAAACGCAAAGATTCACATTGAGCAATCTAATTCTATGAAAGTACACACCTTGTTAAACATTCACTAAAGTGAATGCTAACCTTTCATATTACTCACCAGGAACTAGTCATCTTGGAAGACAAAGGTGTTGTTTTTTTGTTACCATGGAAGTAATGGTGAATTCAGAATTCAGTCTAAATGCAATAATATAATTATCTAATTTCATATAATTTCACTGTGTTGCTCACAGTTAGTAAAAAAAATTAGATTTGCATAATTTTCAACTGTAATTCTTGTATTTGAATGAGAAAAAACAATCAATATAGCAATATTAGTAGGGTGAATAAATCAAATAGCTTTTTAAGAATCAATAAGTTCATTTACAATAAAATTTTCCAGAACAATAGAATATAACTTTCCTTTGAACAAGAATGGAAAATAAAAAAAACCTGAACTACAAATAGCACCAAGGTGTCTTGAATTCTTGAAGGATACAACGAAATGTAGCCATCAAGGAATAATTAGAATACGAACCTAGGCTGTAAAAATATGACTTTTTAAGGTGCTTTCTTTTACGAAAACATCTGGAGAAGGAATGTGGAATAATTTTAGTATTATACAAAATTATGATTAATATTTTTTACTAGAAAACATAGTATTCTCGGCTGCTATGCTTCTTGTAAATACACAGAAACTGAGGTTAGAGAATGCAGTGAGAACAAAAATAATAGTATAGAAATGTCTTCTTACCGTTTCCACTTTTTAAGTTTCGCTGATCAGCAGGAATCACTGGAACCTCTGAAATCTTGTGAAAACTGTTTAAGAGGTCATCCACCATCGGCACTGCATACAGGAAGGAGGGCTGTCTTTTTTTCTTCCGGTAATCCCAAACAACAGCGAACCTTGGACAAAACAAGGTTAGGGTGGAGTCACAAAACAGTGACTCCACCCTAACCTATCAGGGTGGAGATTTCAAACAGAAATCCAAATGTAACAAACTCATGAATCTGCTTCCTACCATACAAAGCATGGCATGAAACATATTTTATAAATAAAAGATTTATAAAAGAAAGTTTTGCAGATAAGTATAAAAGATAAGTATCTATAATACTTATCTTTGCAAATGAAGTAGATTTTTTTTTTATCTTTTTGCTTAGCTATAGGGAAAGGTAAAGAAGCACAACTGTAATCCTGCGACACACAACATCTAAATATTTGCTCATAGAATAGCAGTTTTTGGATTATAAAACAAGTTGTTTTTTCAGAGTTTAAAAGCAAATCTACAATTCTCCCAAACTAGTTTTCAGTCACTAAGCAGAGGACACATTTATTGCAAATACATGCAATAAATACGGAGACCGTTGGGGACCTAACTGCCTCACAAACAGGAAGAGACGTTTTTTCCTGCTGCCATCAAGGAGACGTTATCAACAAAGACAGAATGACTGGAGTTTCTACCCCCAAGGTTGTCAGACTGAAATAAGACTTTAACTTAATCCTGAATCTATTAATGTAACCCCATTAAGATTAATTACTAAAATGACATCTATGGTGTTATGGGTCAATTTCGACCCATAGATATTTACATCAAGAAAAGACAAAAAAAAATTGTTGTTTTTTAGCAGTAGACCTTTAATATAAACTGAAAAAAAGAAAAAGTCCACTCCTCCTTTCTTTTGGTTATAGTCGTGGGTAATTGTGGGCTTTTTATCGCTTCCCAATGATACAGCTACACCTTTGTGAAGTTCCCTTTGTGAAGTTCTTGTCCGAGGTCATATCTGGTAAAAAATAAAATAAAATATTACAGCTGATATTGTGATCCTGCAGTCCAGTGGTCATATCGAGGACCACACATTTTCATTGTTTCTTCTCAGGGGTGCCACTCACAGCTTTGACTGTGAAAATCTGTACATTCCAGCCATAGTTGGTTTTTGCATCACAGGCTTCCCAGATTTTTCTGCCGTATTTTCCTGGCTTACTGGGTATGTATTGCCGGTAGGGGCATTTTCCTCGAAAAGTGGACAAGACGTTCATCCACTGTTACCTCTGGCCCTGGGATGAACATCAAGGGAAGACTTGGTGTCTTGTGTCACTTGGTGTTCGCTCGCTCTGTGGTATAGTATCACTTCCTGTTCCTGCTCAAACACAGTGGTGTTCTGAGTATCTTATTTGCTTAGCAGTTTAATTAACAACTTTTAAATACATTCTTTTTTCATAGTATAATCTTCACGTGCTTCATCCGAAGCACACTTTCTGTGTACTCACTACCTAATTTATAGCCAAAGTCACTCACTGTCTCTGTACTGTTTCGCTAGCTTAGCTCGTAGCCGACTCGTTAGCACCATGGCTACTTCACCTGTCCCTCCTGCACTTTCTTGCTCATTGTGTCAGATGTTTAGTTACTCCTCTGCCTCCTTTAGCAGTAATGATATCTGTAACAAATGTAGCATATTTGCAGCTCTGGAGGCCAGGATTACTGAACTGGAGACTCGGCTTCGCACCCTTCACCCCTTAGCTAGCCAGGCCCCTGTAGCTGGTGCAGCCGAAGATAGCGTAGGCCCCGCTAGCTGTTCCCTGGCAGATCCCAAGCAGCTGCGGAAAGAGGGCGGCTGGGTAACGGTGAGGAGGAAGCATAGTCCTAAACAGAAGCCCCAGGTACACCACCAACCCGTTCATGTGTCTAACCGTTTTTCCCCACTCGGTGACACACCCGCTGGGGGTCAAACTCTGGTAATTGGTGATTCTGTTCTCAGACATGTGAAGCTAGAGACACCGGCAACCATAGTCAATTGTCTTCCAGGGGCCAGAGCAGGCGACATTGAAGGAAATTTAAAACTGCTGGCTAAGGGTAAACGTAAATTCAGTAAAATCATAATTCACATCGGCAGTAATGACACCCGGTTACGCCAATCGGAGGTCACTAAAATCAATATTGAATCGGTGTGCAACTTTGCCAAAACAATGTCGGACTCTGTAGTTTTCTCTGGTCCCCTCCCCAATCAGTCCAGGAGTGACATGTTTAGCCGCATGTTCTCCTTAAATTGCTGGCTGTCTGAGTGGTGTCCCAGAAATGATGTGGGCTTCATAGATAATTGGCAAACCTTCTGGAGGAAACCTGGTCTTGTTAGGAGAGATGGCATCCATCCCACTTTGGATGGAGCAGCTCTCATTTCTAGAAATATGGACAAATTTATTAAACCCCTCAAAATATGACTATCCAGAGTTGGGACCAGGAAGCAGAGTTGCAGTCTTACATGCCTCTCTGCAGCTTCTCTCCTCCTGCTACCCCCCCCCCCCAAAAACCCATCTCCATAGAGACTGTGTCTGCTTCCAAAAAGACAAAAAACAAACTAAAAACCAGCAACAAACAACTTAAACATTTACAAAGAAAGAACAATACAGTATCCACATCTGAACCAAAGAGTAAAACAGTGAAATGTGGATTATTAAATATTAGGTCTCTCTCCTCCAAGTCTCTGTTAGTACATGACTTAATAATTGATCAACAAATTGATTTACTCTGCCTTACAGAAACCTGGTTGCAGCAGAATGATTATGTTAGTTTAAATGAGTCAACACCCCCGAGTCATTCTAACTACCAGAAATCTCGAAGCACAGGTCGAGGGGGCGGTGTGGCAGCAATTTTTCACACCAGTCTATTAATTAATGAAAGACCAAGACAGACTTTTAATTCATTTGAAAGCCTGATGCTTAACATTGTCCACCCCAGCTGTGAAACTCAGAAACCAGTCTTACTTGTTATCATCTACCGTCCACCTGGGCCTTACACAGAGTTTCTGTCTGATTTCTCAGACTTTATATCTAATTTAGTTCTGAGCTCAGATAAAATAATTATTGTGGGTGATTTTAACATCCATGTTGATGCTAAAAATGACAGCCTCAACATGGCATTTAATCTGTTGTTAGACTCAATTGGTTTCTCTCAAAATGTAAAAGAACCCACCCACCACTTTAATCACACTCTAGATCTTGTTTTAACATATGGCATAGAAACTGAACATTTAACAGTGTTTCCTGAAAACCCTCTCCTGTCTGATCATTTCTTGATAACATTTACATTTACAATAATTGATTACACAGCAGTGGAGAGTGGACTTTATCAAAGTAGATGTCTTTCTGAAAGCGCTGTAACTAAGTTTAAGAATATAATCCAGCCACTGTTATCATCGTCAATGCCCTGTACCAACACAGAGCAGAGCAGCTATCTGAACGCTACCCCAACAGAGGTCGATTATCTTGTTAATAATTTCACCTCCTCTACGACTCTGGATACTGTAGCTCCAGTGAAAACTAAGGTCTCTAATCAGAAGTACCTGACCCCGTGGTATAATTCTCAAACACGTACCCTAAAGCAGATGACGCGTAATCTGGAGAGGAAATGGCGTGTCACAAATTTAGAGGATCATCTTTTAGCCTGGAGAAATAGTTTGTTGCTTTATAAGAAAGCCCTCCGCAAAGCCAGAACAGCTTACTAAATACTTATATTTATATATACTTATATTAATATTAAATACTTATTTTCCACCCTGATTTACGAATAAATTCTTTACAAATCCTACCATGTGAATTCATGGATTTTTTTTTCACATTCTGTCTCTCACAGTTGAAGTGTACCTCTGGTGCAAATTACTGACCTCTGTCATCATTTTAAGTGGGGGAACTTGCACAATCGGTGGCTGACTAAATACTTTTTTGCCCCACTGTATGTCTTCAGTGCCGGTGTCTTCAGTGAGAGCCAAAACAAACCAACTTTTCAGCGTGCAACAACTCAACTCGTGTAACCTGAGGAAATGGTAAATATTCTCTAAATATCTTTTTAGCTGTGGTTAGCTGGATGTCAGTCTTATGTTACAGCAGCTGTGTCGAGCTCGAGCTGCGAGTCATATTTTCGGCGCTACGTTGTAGTAAGAAAAGTTTGTGGGTGTTTTGTGCAGCTTCAGCTGTCTTTTTAACTGCTCGCTGGTTAGCTAACGTGAGGTATAAGCTAACAGCTAGCCTGGTTAATGACGCTGGAGTTCAACGCACATGTAAACAGCTCGTCTCTACTGCTTTAACTGTTAAAACAGAAGGCAATACTGTGGGTGACAGGGTTTATTATGTGAAACAGTAGCTTGTTTAGTTTAAACAGTCTGCATTAAGCTGGGCAAACACTGTGCGATTTTTTCCAGTCGCGTTATTCAGCTCCTGCTCAAACTGTACAATTGAATCTCAGGGGTTAGAAGTTCATAGGTCACGATGTAAGGTCTCACACTATACGGCCTGATGTTCTGATGCGACCTGAGTGCTCAAACTGTGCGTCCATAACATGAAGCTTATCATACAAAATCTGTCCCTCGCTCTCCCTCTCTCTGTCTTACAAACACACACACACACCATCAACTTTGCTAAATTACTAATGAAAAACATTGACCAGGCAGCTGTGATTGAGCAGCAATGTCCATCCAACTCTTTTCATGGTTGTAGTAGTCGTGATAATTTTGTGAGGCCACATTGAAAAGCATCGGATAGGTAAGCGTAGAGCTGCCACCCAGGCAAAAGAAAAATAGAGCTATATCACGTTATAACGTGAAATAACATGAAAAGTCTATTTTTCTAACAATATACTTTTCATGTTAGTACAATATACCTTTCATGTTTGAACAAAATAATACCATGTTATTACAATATACATAATTATCACAATTATGTATGAACGTGATATTATATTGTTCAAACGTGAAAGGTACAGTATATTGCATGAACATGAAAAGTATATTGTTAGAACAATAAACTTTTCACGTTCTAACATGATATAGCTCTATTTTTCTTTTGCCTGGGTGGCAGCTCTATGCTTACGTACTCGGATGAGCTTGCCTCATCCTACAAGTTGTGCCTCCATCTCTTGTGTCCAGATCACATGCTGCACTGCCGTGCTGCTCCACCTTTTCTCTTTCATTTCTGTGTTTGTGCGTGCGCAGTGTGAGAGGGTGCGTTGAGGGGCGACAGGATTTCAAACAGGTTTGATTATCTTGCGACCATACGATTGATGATTGGGAGCTGGTCGTGAGGTGTTAACTGCTTTTCGTTACCCCATGTATACTACACGATGCACACACGATTAAGGAAAAACACGGGCAGATCCCCAAAACGGTTGCGCGACTGAAAAATCGGTTCAAAATGGGCCAAAAATCGCACAGTGTATGGCCAGCTTTTGGAGGCTAGCTCCAAACAAACATCTGCAGCTTGGCAGTGTATACAGCACTATAATGACCAGACCTAATTCTTTTGAAAACCTTACATCTTTCCACAGGTCTCAATTTCATCAGACATCACCTAGACACAGAGCTGGATGAAGCCAGCAAAAACAGCGGCCTATTCGACGAAGATGATGGATCCATGGGGTCAGGAAAGCCAGAAGCAGGGGAGCTGGAGAGGTACCTTTCATGTCCATTCACTGGAGGTGTGGATCTATTGCATGGCTTTCCTCACATCAAGAAGCTGTCGATCAAAGTCAATACAGCTCTTCCTGCATCGGAAGCTTGTGAAGGACGTTTTAGTCATGCAGGACTCATGTTCACTGCTAAACAGTCACAGCTTCACAGAAAGAACCTTGAGCGCAAACTGCTGCTAAAAACACCATCACCTCACTGAGTGAAGAAATGGCACATTTTTGCTAAATATGCAGAGATAAATGCACACCCATACAACTTATGGTAAACTGAGCTGCCTTGTATGTACATATGTTGAAGATGCCTCGTACTAATGTTTTCTCTGAGGCTGTTGTGCCATTTGGAGCAAAAATGAATATAAAGTTTACAGCATATCTTGTCACTGGAAATTGTTTGCACTGTTTATATATTTATATTATTTACTGTAGGTATTGGTGAAAAAAGCTTTATGTTGTGAAAAACTGAAATCTGGAAATTAGAATTGTTTTGCCTTATTTTGTTGATGTTTTTACATATATTCCTTTTGAAAATGGTAAAATTTGTATATTTATTTATTTTTGTTTGTCTGATAACATTTATTTAAAAAATAAATCAGACATTTCAAACAGTTACTCGGTACTTGACTAGTCTTTTCGCCAAGTACTTTTGACGACTACTTTTCACTTTTACTTGATTATTATTATAAGAGCAGCATTATTTTAAAGTAATGCTACTCTTACTTGGGTACAATTTTTGGATACTCAACCCACCTCTGTCTGCAGGTAACACCTCTTTATTTACCATTATTGACCGTTTCTCCAAAGCTGCACACTTTGTCGCCTTCCCGAAGCTCCCTTCTGCCTTGGAGACGGCCCGGCTCCTCACCTCTCACGTGTTCCGGCTTCACGGGATCCCCAAGGACGTCGTCTCGGATAGAGGGCTGCAGTTCACATCCCGAGTCTGGAAGGAGTTCTGCTCCGCACTGGGGGCCAAGGTCAGTCTCTCTTCCGGTTTCCATCCCCAGAGTAATGGCCAATCGGAGCGGGCCAACCAGGAGCTGGAAGCTGCCCTCCGCTGTGTTGCCTCGCACAACCAATCAACCTGGAGTGAACAGCTTCTGTGGATCGAATACGCCCACAACAGCCACACATCCACCGCCACGGGCAAATCTCCTTTCGAAGCGTCCCTGGGTTTTCAACCGCCTTTGTTTCCCGCCATCGAGGGTGAGCACTCCATTCCTTTGGTACAGGCTCACCTCCGCAGGTGTCGTCATGCCTGGCGTGCGACTCGGGCTGCCCTACTCCATACCAAGGAGCGGAACAAGGCCCTCGCTGACTGTCATATACGGACACCAGCCCCTGAGTACGCAACAGGAATGGCTGTCTAATCTTTTTGTGCCACTACGGACTACGGAGTCTAAAAAGCTGTCTCCTCAGTTTATTGGCCCTTTTCCCAGTCTGCCCCGACCCGAGAGAGAGGCCATGGAGAGTTACATACACAATTCGCTTGCGGTGGGGCTCACAGACCATCCACCACCACCTGGAGCGGGATTTTTCTTTGTGGCTAAGAAAGAGAGCTCGCTGCGCCCTTGTATTGACTATCGCGGCTTAAACAACATCACGGTGAAAAACAAATACCCGCTCCCATTGATGAATTCTGCCTTCGACTTATTACATGGAGCCACCGTCTTCACTAAGTTACACATGCGCAACACGTACCATCTTGTTCGCATCCGACAGGGAGATCAGTGGAAAATGGCATTTAATATGCCCCTGGGACATTTTGAATACCAGGTGATGCCTTTTGGCCTCACCAACGCCCCTGAAGTGTTCCAGGCGTTAGTGAACGACGTGTTGAGGGATTTCTACAGGCGGTTCATAAGAAACTACAGTCACATCACTGCTCCTCTCACGCAGCTCACCTCACCTCACCCAAGGTACCTTTTACCTGGTCCTCTGAGGCCCACACTGCCTTCACCACCTTAAAGGACCGTTTCACCTCAGCACCCATCTTAGTCCACCCCAACACCAGTAAACCATTCGTCGTTGAAGTAGATGCCTCCGACATTGGCGTTGGGGCAGTATTATCACAACGATCTGATTTCGACGGCAAACTCCAGCCGTGCGCCCTTTTCTCCCGCCGTCTCTCCCCCACAGAACAAAATTACGATGTGGGTGATCGTGAACTCCTCGCCATAAAACTAGCATTGGAGGAATGGCGGCACTGGCTGGAGGGAGCCCAGCTCCCATTCATCATTTGGACTGATCACAAGAACCTCACTTACCTGAGCACTGCGAAGAGGCTAAACCCCCGTTGCACTTGAGAAGTTGCCCACTGCCCTAGAGACGACCCAACTCTTGATAGATCATGTGTTTAGACTACATAGCATCCCGCAGGACATAGTGTCGGATCAAGGGCCTCAGTTCACCTCTCAAGTTTGGAAGACGTTCTTTCCCGCCCTCGGCGCTAGTGTTAGTCTAAGCTCAGGTTTTCACCCCCAAACCAACGGCCAGACCGAAAGACTGAACCATGAGTTGTATGGTGTCCCATAACCCCTCTTCCTGGTCGTCCCTTCTGTCATGGGTGGAATACGCCCACAACTCCCTCACCACCTCATCCACTGGTCTCTCGCCCTTCGAAATAGCCCTTGGTTACCAGCCACCTCTATTTCCGGAGACTGAGCTGGAGTTAGCCGTTCCCTCAGTCTGGCCTTCGGCGCTACCAGCGCGTCTGGATCCAGGCTCGCCAAGCCCTGCTGACAACCAAGGCCCGTTTGCGATGGTATGCCAACCGTCACCGGTCCCCTGCCCCTGTTTACCAGCCCGGACAGAAGGTGTGGCTGTCTACGAGGGGTATTCCTTTGCGGGTCCCTTCCCAGAAACTGGCCCCTCATTTCATTGGTCCTTATGAAGTCGAGGCGGTCATTAGCCCGGTGGCGGTCTGGCTCTGGCTCCCGCTGTCCTGGCGGATCCACCCGACGTTCCACATCTCCCGAATTAAACCCGTCCTCACCAGCCCCCTGTGCCCTCCGTCTGGACCCCTCCGCCTACCCGGCTTGTCGGTGGCCACCCGGCCTACGCGGTCCAGTGGATTGTCGGCGAGCGCCAGCGGGAGCGGGGGTTCCAGTTCCTGGTCGACTGGGAGGGTTACGGCCCTGAGGATGGCTCCTGCGTCCCCGGGTCGTTTGTTTTGGATCCGTCGCTGATTTCTGCTTTTCGTTCCTCACTTCGTAGGTCCCAGTCTGGCCGGTCGCCGGGTGGCGACACTTGGGGGGGGGTGCTGTCATGGTCCGTGGGGGTACCTGGAGGGTGTCTCCTTCTTTGGTTGCTGTACCATCCCTTTGGGGCGGGGACTTCGGAGCTTCAACTGAGCCTCAGCTGCGAGCAATCAGCTGGAGACCTACCTCAGCTGTCTCAACTGGCTCCTCCGTGCCAGTTTGTTCTACCTGTCTCGGTGGTAAATGACGTTTCCCTTTGTGGTTTTCCTTGTGTGACTTAGCTCTTGGAGTAATTTCTGTCTTCCCTTCGTACAGCGGAGTTCCTATCCTGGCTTTCACCTTACGGGGACAGTCCCCGCCTCCCAGCCTACTCGTCCGCTTGCCCTCCAACCCCCACGCTTCATCTTGGGACCCTCCAGACACTTTCCACGGACCTCTCCCCTCCCCTCAGTGATTCTAACCCGGACTGGCACAGTAAGGTGAACAATTCTCCAGTTTCTAGTTATCTATGCTCCAGTTTTCCCTTCCGATTATAACCTCTTCCTCTGTTACAGAATATTCCCGCGGCTCACTGACCTCCTCCCGATCCCTGCAACTAGCCTGATTGACCCCCCCCCCTTGTCACTTTTTCGATTAAAATTCACTGTAAGCATTCCTTGCCCGTGTTTGTCTGCATTTTTGGGTCCACTTTCCTGATCGAACCTGTTGGTTCATGACACTTTCTCCCACACTGAAAACACTGGAATGATAAAATTATTTGAACATTACCTAATAAGACTGATTCAGGACAGACAATTAGTTATTCTAAACTTTTCTAGCAGTCCTTCACAAACAGGGAACAGTCTGTCTATTCTCTCCATCTGTCAGCTGCTGCTGGCTCTTCCTACTCCTCTTCCTCACACACTGCTGAGTTTGTCCTGGTGGATCATCAGGGGTGCAAAGCCTCACAGATGATGTGCAGCAGTGGGTCCCTCAGTCTGTCCTCACTCTAGACACTTGCAGTTGTCACACATGGAAATCAAATATGTGATAAGCTGCAGGATTCAAACACAAGTGTAACTTATAAATACATGTTCATACTTTTATTACACAATCAGAGAGAAAGAAACAGAGAGAGAGAGAGTGCAGGACAGACAGACAGGTGACAGTCTCAGGTTTATACACTGCTACAAAACAGCACAAGAGAAGGAGGATTTAGTGTGTGTGTTATTGCGAGTGCTAAACAGGTGGTACAGTGGACACATGTGACTCCTGTGATTAAAGCATCTTTCTTTCAGCTTAACGAGTGAACCGTCAGCTCGTTCAAACACACGTTAAAGTCCGTTTGGCTCGACACCACCGAACAGAGGCAGCAATATAACATACAGTGGGGCAAAAAAGTATTTAGTCAGCCACCGATTGTGCAAGTTCCCCCACTTAAAATGATGACAGAGGTCAGTAATTTGCACCAGAGGTACACTTCAACTGTGAGAGACAGAATGTGAAAAAAAAATCCATGAATTCACATGGTAGGATTTGTAAAGAATTTATTCGTAAATCAGGGTGGAAAATAAGTATTTGGTCAATAACAAAAATACAACTCAATACTTTGTAACATAACCTTTGTTGGCAATAACAGAGGTCAAACGTTTACTATAGGTCTTTACCAGGTTTGCACACACAGTAGCTGGTATTTTGGCCCATTCCTCCATGCAGATCTTCTCAAGAGCAGTGATGTTTTGGGGCTGTCGCCGAGCAACACGGACTTTCAACTCCCGCCACAGATTTTCTATGGGGTTGAGGTCTGGAGACTGGCTAGGCCACTCCAGGACTTTCAAATGCTTCTTACGGAGCCACTCCTTTGTTGCCCGGGCGGTGTGTTTTGGATCATTGTCATGTTGGAAGACCCAGCCTCGTTTCATCTTCAAAGTTCTCACTGATGGAAGGAGGTTTTGGCTCAAAATCTCACGATACTTGGCCCCATTCATTCTGTCCTTAACACGGATCAGTCGTCCTGTCCCCTTGGCAGAAAAACAGCCCCATAGCATGATGTTTCCACCCCCATGCTTCACAGTAGGTATGGTGTTCTTGGGATGCAACTCAGTATTCTTCTTCCTCCAAACACGACGAGTTGAGTTTATACTAAAAAGTTCTACTTTGGTTTCATCTGACCACATGACATTCTCCCAATCCTCTGCTGTATCATCCATGTGCTCTCTGGCAAACTTCAGACGGGCCTGGACATGCACTGGCTTCAGCAGCGGAACACGTCTGGCACTGCGGGATTTGATTCCCTGCCGTTGTAGTGTGTTACTGATGGTGACCTTTGTTACTTTGGTCCCAGCTCTCTGCAGGTCATTCACCAGGTCCCCCCGTGTGGTTCTGGGATCTTTGCTCACCGTTCTCATGATCATTTTGACCCCACGGGATGAGATCTTGCGTGGAGCCCCAGATCGAGGGAGATTATCAGTGGTCTTGTATGTCTTCCATTTTCTGATGATTGCTCCCACAGTTGATTTTTTCACACCAAGCTGCTTGCCTATTGTAGATACACTCTTCCCAGTCTGGTGCAGGTCTACAATTCTTTTCCTGGTGTCCTTCGAAAGCTCTTTGGTCTTGGCCATGGCGGAGTTTGGAGTCTGACTGGTTGAGGCTGTGGACAGGTGTCTTTTATACAGATGATGAGGTCAAACAGGTGCCATTCATACAGGTAACGAGTGGGGGACAGAAAAGCTTCTTACAGAAGACGTTACAGGTCTGTGAGAGCCAGGGATTTTCCTTGTTTGAGGTGACCAAATACTTATTTTCCACCCTGATTTACGAATAAATTCTTTACAAATCCTACCATGTGAATTCATGGATTTTTTTTTCACATTCTGTCTCTCACAGTTGAAGTGTACCTCTGGTGCAAATTACTGACCTCTGTCATCATTTTAAGTGGGGGAACTTGCACAATCGGTGGCTGACTAAATACTTTTTTGCCCCACTGTAGCTAACATTAACAGTGCAGTGAGTCCAGCTTGTGCCGTAATATTCAGGACTGCAAACCGAGCAGCATCACTGACTTTCAGCTTGTTGTGTTTGTGGATATATGACTGACTTTAATTATCCATAAAATTATCACATTCTCTATAAGATTAAGGTCAACTATATATATATTTTGAAGTAGAGGCTTTAAAACGCTGAAAGTACAAATTTCACTAATGTCACATAACTTTGCCGACATGTGGCCAACAATACTTTTTTTAATGTTCTTCATTACTAAACATTCGCACATAAATAAGTGACATCAAAACAAGTTAAGCAAATGAATGAATCAAGCGGCGATTTACATTTCTATAGATGTCTTGGGCATTTACCCAATATATCTGTAAATATAAATTATATATATATATCTGTAAATATAAAAACTTAAAAAACTCCTTAAAAACTCCTTTGTCCCACACGCCATCAGACTGTTTAACTCCTCTCTGGAGGGGAGAGGGAGGGGAAAGAGGACAAAGGAGGGGGGAACAACTAAGCTGTAGTGCCTCTTCACTTCACTGTGCAATTACCTTTTGTGCAATACTTTTTGTTAATAGTCAACGGTGCAATAGACTTCAATACCTGAAATGTGCAATTCACTTGCATTTTTATTTTTATACCTATTTATTCTATTTATCCCCTTTGTATATTTTATTTACATATGTCTTTGTATTTATATATGTGTATATATATATATATATATATATATATATATATATATATATAATATTCTGTAACTCTGTAACTTCTGTCGATGCTGTGCTTTTTTGGAAACCGAATTTCCCAGAGGAACCCACCCGAGGGATTAATAAAGTTTTATCTCATCTTATCTTATCTTATCTTAAATGATGTTCATGGACTTGTCAATATTTTTTGCCCCGCACCTCAGAGCAAAAGAGAAAAGGAATTCAAATTTTATATTTTTCAGTATCTGTAAACAGCGGCCCCTCGTTTATCGCAGGTGTTATGTTCTAAAAATAACCAACGATAAGTGAAATCAAGTAGCCAATTTTATTTTTTGACGGTGCAAAACGTTTTGTCGACATCGTCGACATACAGCACTGCACTTCAGAGTCACACTGCTAGCGATCAATGCAGCGATTCTGTACTGTACAGGAGAGACGTCACGGAGGAGATTGTCTGCAGCGATCAGGACACAGGACACAATGTGATGTAAAAAAAAAAAAAAAAAGCATGCAAACTTGCACTAAAAAATCTGCGAAACAGCGAGGTGAAAGGTGGACCACTGTAATTTTGAAGGTAAGTCACAACATACCCTTCGTAAATACTAATGTATAGAAACCCTTACAAGCAATCATTCATTTTTTGTGTTACTTTTTTTCACGGTTTGTTAACATGCTGTGTAGGTGTGTACTTGACTAGCTGATATCCACATAACAGGGAAACATCTGGTTTGACTGTTCTTCACCTGTAGTTTGAATGCTGAACATTTGCCTGTTTAAATCATAAGACCAGTCACTATACAGAGATGTGCTTCTGAATGTGGACGATGTGTCTTCTGATTTTGTAATGCAGTGTGCAGAGTGATGTAAACAACTGATCGATCAAAACTCTTTAAATGTCAAAATTGATCATTAGATTTTTTTTATGACACAACAGTGGTGAGTGTTCCCACCTTCTGCTCTTTGTAACTTAACGCAATCTTTCCGTTTCCGAGTTTTGGACATGATTTTGGAGTATATCTTCGCAGTAGCGATTGACCGCAAAGTAAAGCTACCGGAAATGTACAACCCCACATCCGGTCTCAAACCAGGAAGTTAGCATTTTCTCGTGCACAGGGTCTATTGTAGAACTGAAACTGAATGGTGAGAAGTGAATCTGAAATTATTCGAGAGCTAAATTTTTAAAGGATAAAATACGGTTTCAAAGCAAACAAATTTTTTTTTCAAAATATAAAATTCAATTTCAATTTAGTGATGATCATTTTCAAACCAGTAAATTGAATTTCAAATTAGGCTAATTCAAATTCAGTTTGTAAAAGCATTTATTCAAGTTACAATTCAGATTCAATCTGAGCAATTCAAATTCAAATTTAACTTATTCAAATTCAGTTTCTGATGGCACAGATTTCTGCACATATCAAAGTGTCTGAAAGTTTTTTCTCTAATATTGCAGGGTTTTTACTTTAGAATATAAAGTGCCTTGAGGCCACTGTTATTGTTATTTGGAGCATATGAATAGAATAGAATAGAATAGAATAGAATTGAACTGAATGATCATGAGCTTTGTGAGTATTACTTTTTTTAATTTGTTTGATTTAGGCACTAGATCCTAATCCTAAAAAAATGACCCTTCTTTGTATCCATGTGGATCAACCCACTCCAGTGTCCACCACTGTTGGTGTGTGCCATGGAAGGTTCTTGCCCTTCATTGGGTGCAAATTGTGATTCTCAAGGCTAAGAATAGGACTCTTGAGCATGTGACTGTTGTAATTTTGCAGTTTATTAATGTATATCCTAGTAAAAATGGTTTGTTGTTTTGTTTTTTTACGAGAGACATCTTAAGGTCCTGTTTGAACTCTGTCACCACTGTCCCATTAAAAAATACACACAGACATGATTTTATGGTTTCAGGATTCCCTAAAACCACAATTTCTAGATCTAAAATATAGATATGGATTAAATTTGACCTGGAACAAAGTCAGTTGCAAAAAAAAAATGTGTGGAATAGTATAAAGTTTTCTAATATTTTTGTTTATACATATGCTGGGTCAATTACGAACAAATTACATTTACAATGTTTTTTACTGTTGCTCTCAACACAGTCAGATATCACCTGTACGGTAAGGGTTAAACTACCACTTGTATAGCACAAATGTTTATTGTAAAGATGAGTGTGGTGAAGCACATTTATTTTCCTTGAAGCATAATCAGCAGAGTGTAGTTTGTCTCTTGACGGACAGTAAGCTGCTGAAAGAACGACATTAAAGAACAAGAAGGCAAAAAAGAAGAAAAAATGTATTCATGTTCAAAGTTGCAAGATGAATGTGCTGTAGCTGACAGAACATGTATATCAACTTAACTCAATAAAATCAATACAATATCACAGAACAAAAAATGGAAAAATTATATTAAAGGAGCTTAATAGAAACAACACAAGAAAAGCAAAAAGAAACAAAAAGATGATAAAATAAAATGCTTAAATAACTCACTGAACCTGTCCATATATAATTCCCTACCTACTGAGCTATCCCTGGTGGCAGTGGTCGCCCCATGATCGGAAGATTGGGGGTTTGAGTTCCACTGAAAGGCTACCCTGAAGTACCCCTGAGCACGGTACCGTCCCTACACACTGCTCCCCGGTGTGCCTGCTTAGTGGCTGCCCACTGCTTCACTGAGTGAATGGGTCAAATGCAGAGAGAGTAATTTCCCCATGGGGATCAATAAAGTATACATTATTATTATTATTATTATTAAACACCTCACATTCCTCATTGCTGATTGCTGCAACAATTCTAGCACTGAAACTACCCCTTGTTCTGGATAGTAAAATTGTCAGCACAGCTGGTGAATATTAATGTAATATATATTACATTAATATGTAAAACTTCACTTCACAAGACTTGAAAAACAAAAAGTATTACCCATAGACATAAATCAAAATGTGCAGAAAATTTATTTTTTCAGGTGATGTACTAGTAGTTATACAGCACTTCTCTGAGCACTTTACTACAAGCCTCACCCATTCACATAGACGATCATACAGTGCTTTTATACCAAAAAATAAATAAACAATTGTCTATTATGGGCTTATTCTAACCAACTTCTTGGTTGGTTGGGGTTCAGTATCTCCTAGAATGCTGTTTGTTTAGTTAAAGACTACCCCCAATTTTTTGTTAGGAATAAATGAGAAATAAATGTAGTCTGTCTTGTACATGTATGGACTGCAGAAAACCAGATACATCTAAGCTCCCTTTTATGTAGGACATATGTAGGACAAAAGAACATTAATCATATTTTTGATAATGGGAGGTTGTGGGTGGAGGCTGTGTGGCAGGTTGTGGGCCACGACCATCTCCCAGGCATCCACCAGATGGACATTCAATCCTTTAAACATGGCCCTGAGCACCTTGTCCCGCTGCAGCGAGTACCAGTCGCTGTTAGTAAGTGTCTCATAGAGCGTCAGAGCTTTCGGGTTTGCGGTTCGAATGACAACCAGTGTGCTTGGAGCCCTGGACAGCAACCTCACCACTGCCCTGCGGATTCCCTGTAGCCGCCGGATGTAGACCTCAACAGGGAAAGTACTGAAGTGTGACCAGATGCCAAGAACTACAATGGTGTTCCTGCCTCCAACCACGTTGTCTAACTCGTTGGCAATATGGCGGAGTTCACTGGTTGGGACATTACTAAATCGAATAGGAGGGCCATGGCAGCGGTATGTCACCAAGATGTTGTTTGCATAGTCCAGGGTCATAAACGGTCCAACTTGCTTCGAATTTTGCAGGATCAATTCCTTAAGATCTAAGATATCGAAGAAAAAGTTTCAGAGTGAAGAAAATCTAATTGGAGCTACAAAAGGTTTCCTGGGCATGTACCTGGTAGTGCTGTGTTAAGGTATTCAAACCACTGTCTGATGGTGGAGTCTCCATACAGGTTAACCACCTTGCCTTTGAGGCACTGAGTGATGGCTGAGGAAGTGTTGAACTGAGAAACTGTAGTGCCACCTATTGCTCGCCACACACCCTGGTAGTAATAACCAGAGGGCCCAGACTCCACGCTGCTGCTACTCACCTGTGACTGACCTGAGAAGAAGGTTAAAAAAAAGTAAGTTTTTAACTTGAAAGAATGAAATAAAATCAAAATACTCCATAGCACACCTACTTGTAGTTTAAATATAGAAATCATAGGGTATTCCTTTCACAGTTAACACAAAGGGTAATTATATTCAATTAAATCTGAGCCATATTATATTCTGTATATTTTTTTTTTCAATTTCAGTAAATGGTTTTATTTAAATGACATGTTTCAGTGAGATAAATGTATTATATCAATGTCTTAGCCTAATTAATGCCTGGTTGGCTAAAGTAAGAATTAGCCAGTTGCACTTTGAAAATTAAAGTAATGCTGAGGATAACTAAAATATTACTATTACTACCGTGATCTACCTGAATATCCTCTGCCATCAACACTGAAACACAAGAAAGGACGAACAAACTGTGCCTGCTCCGTGCTGAGACACTTGAAAGCAGCGGCACTTACACAGACAGCCAGCAGCAGTGCATACAGGGGAGAAACAGAAACTAAAGTATCAATCTCATTATACTCGTACAAACGTTGGTATCAATATTTGGATCGATCTGCCCACCACCACCAAGATTACTAGCTGTGTGCCTGAGTCAGAATCTCTCAAACTATCAGAGTCAAATTCAAAATATAGTGGATATGAATATGGCTCAGTTACACTCAGTTACATTTACTTGAGTACATTTTTTGAAAAAAAGAAGAAGAAACTTTTAGGAGTAGCTTTACTACACAGTACTTTTTACTTTTACTTGAGTAATATTATTATGAAGTATTGCTACTCTTACTGGCTACTCTACTCAGTATGAGTAACTTCAGTTAATGAACACTAAACACATCTTGACCAAAATGTATGAGACACAGACACAAACCTACAGGTTATGTCAAAGTGAGACTTCTTGTCACAACTGCGGTGGCAGACGTGTTGAGGTTGTGAGAGAGGACCGAAACACTGGCACTAGGTTGGATGCGAGTGAGCTTTATCAATAAAGTTGGTGATACAAACAGAAATGTAGAACGGATGAACAGAACTTGTACTTACTTATACTGGAAAAACTAACAAAACAGACTGGATAAACAGAGGGTGACAATTCAGGGAGATGACTCAGGGAAGAAATACAGACAGATCAATGACAAGCAGGAGAAAACACAGGGCTTATATACTCACAGGGGCACTGTGAGTATCGGAGGGAATCGGAGACAGCTGGGAGAAATCAGAGCTGATGAGAAAGGGGAAACGTAAACTGAACACACTGACATAAGACGCAGACCTTCACAATAAAACAGGAAATACACAGAGACGCAGACCGGAGGGGAAAGAAAACACTGAGGAGCATGAGGGAACGCACAAACATGATGAGCTGGGGAAACAAGGAATAAAACACAAGAAGGGGGAAACCCAATAAACTAAACTGAACAACTTAGGACCGGTAGAAGAACTCCAAGAATAACAAATGAACTTAACATGATACAGAAACACAAGGAAACAAAGAACGCTGGGTCAAATTGACCTAGGACCAAGACTCTTCTTGTTTGTACATAAGGTTTGTTGCTGCTAAGACTGTTGTGTCAGATCAGATGTTATGATCAGTTACTCAGTCCTCAAGTAGCCTTTTTTACTAAATACTTTTTTACTCTTACTTGAATAATTTGTTGGACAACTACATTTTACTTATGCTTCTGTGATGTTAAGGTAGTGCTACTATTACTTGAGTAGAATTTTTGGCTACTCTACACACCTCTGGCTATAAAGATTAAATCTGACTGTCTCAGCTCCCAAACAGACAAAAAACAAACTAAAAACCAGCAACAAACAACTTAAACATAAACAATTACAAAGAAAGAACAATACAGTATCCACATCTGAACCAAAGAGTAAAACAGTGAAATGTGGATTATTAAATATTAGGTCTCTCTCCTCCAAGTCTCTGTTAGTACATGACTTAATAATTGATCAACAAATTGATTTACTCTGCCTTACAGAAACCTGGTTGCAGCAGGATGATTATGTTAGTTTAAATGAATCAACACCCCCGAGTCATTCTAACTACCAGAAATCTCGAAGCACAGGCCGAGGGGGCAGTGTGGCAGCAATTTTTCACACCAGCCTATTAATTAATGAAAGACCAAGACAGACTTTTAATACATTTGGTAAATGGTAAATGGACTGGTTCTTATATAGCGCTTTTCTACTCATCTGAGCACTCAAAGCACTTTGAAAGCCTGATGCTTAGCCTTGTCCACCCCAGCTGTAAAACTCAGAAACCAGTCTTACTTGTTATCATCTATCGTCCACCTGGGCCTTACACAGAGTTTCTGTCTGATTTCTCAGACTTTTTATCTGATTTAGTTCTCAGCTCAGATAAAATAATTGTTGTGGGTGATTTTAACATCCATGTAGATGCTAAAAATGACAGCCTCAACATGGCATTTAATCTGTTATTAGACTCAATTGGCTTCTCTCAAAAGGTAAAAGAACCCACCCACCACTTTAATCACACTCTAGATCTTGTTTTAACAAGATCTAGAGCCACGATCGCCCCACGATGTGGGGCCCCACGATGTGGGGCGATCGTGGCTCAAGAGTTGGGAGTTCGCCTTGTAATCGGAAGGTTGCCGGTTCGAGCCCCGACTTGGACAGTCTCAGTCATTGTGTCCTTGGGCAAGACACTTCACCCGTTGCCTACTGGTGGTGGTCAGAGGGCCCGGTGGCGCCAGTGTCCGGCAGCCTCGCCTCTGTCAGTGCGCCCCAGGGTGGCTGTGGCTACAATGTAGCTTGCCATCACCAGTGTGTGAATGTGTGTGTGAATGGGTGGATGACTGGATATGTAAAGCGCTTTGGGGTCCTTAGGGACTAGTAAAAGCGCTATATAAATACAGGCCATTTACCATTTAACATATGGCATAGAAACTGAACATTTAACAGTGTTTCCTGAAAACCCTCTCCTGTCTGATCATTTCCTGATAACATTTACAATAATTGATTACACAGCAGTGGAGAGTAGACTTTATCACAGTAGATGTCTTTCTGAAAGCGCTGTAACTAAGTTTAAGAATATAATCCACCCACTGTTATCATCGTCAATGCCCTGTACCAACACAGAGCAGAGCAGCTATCTGAACGCTACCCCAACAGAGGTCGATTATCTTGTTAATAATTTCACCTCCTCACTACGTACGACTCTGGATACTGTAGCTCCGGTGAAAACTAAGGCCTCAAATCAGAAGTAAATGACTCCGTGGTATAATTCTCAAACACGTAGCCTAAAGGAGATGACTCGTAAGCTGAAGAGTCACAAATTTAGAAGATCATCATTTAGCCTGGAGAAATAGTTTGTTGCTTTATAAGAAAGCCCTCCGCAAAGCCAGAACAGCTTACTACTCATCACTGATTGAAGAAAACAAGAACAACCCCAGGTTTCTCTTCAGCACTGTAGCCAGGCTGACAAAAAGTCAGAGCTCTGTTGAGCCAACCATCCCTTTAACGTTAACTAGTAATGACTTCATGAACTTCTTCACAAATAAAATTTTTATCATTAGAGAAAAAATTACCAATAATCATCCCACAGATGTAATATTATCTACAGCTACTCTTAGTACCATTGATGTTAAGTTAGACTCTTTTTCTCCAATTGATCTTTCTGAGTTAACTTCAATAATTACTTCCTCTAAACCATCAACGTGTCTTTTAGACCCCATTCCTACAAAACTGCTCAAAGCTCAATCTTAAATATGATCAACCTATCTCTAATAATCGGCTATGTACCACAGGTCTTCAAGGTGGCTGTAGTTAAACCTTTACTCAAAAAGCCATCTCTACACCCAGCAGTCTTAGCTAATTATAGGCCAATCTCCAACCTTCCTTTCATATCAAAAATCCTTGAAAGAGTAGTTGTCAAACAGCTAACAGATCATCTGCAGAGGAATGGCTTATTTGAAGAGTTTCAGTCAGGTTTCAGAGTTCATCACAGCACAGAAACAGCTTTAGTGAAGGTTACAAATGATCTTCTTATGGCCTCTGACAGTGGACTCATCTCTGTGCTTGTCCTGCTAGGCCTTAGTGCAGCGTTCGATACTGTCGACCATAATATCCTATTAGAGCGATTAGAGCATGCTGTAGGTATTACAGGTATGCGCTGCAGTGGTTTGTATCATATCTATCTAATAGACTCCAGTTTGTGCATGTAAATGGAGAGTCCTCTTCACACACTGAGGTTAATTATGGAGTTCCACAGGGTTCAGTGCTAGGACCAATTCTGTTTACATTATACATGCTTCCCTTAGGCAGCATCATTAGAAGAAATAGCATAAATTTTCACTGCTATGCAGATGACACCCAGTTCTATCTGTCCATGAAGCCAGGTAACACACACCAATTAGTTAAACTGCAGGAATGTCTTAAAGACATAAAGACCTGGATGGCCGCTAACTTTCTGCTTCTTAATTCAGATAAAACTGAGGTTATTGTACTTGGCCCTGAAAATCTTAGAAATATGGTGTCTAACCAGATTCTTACTCTGGATGGCATTACCTTGGCCTCCAGTAACACTGTGAGGAACCTTGGAGTCATTTTTGATCAAGACATGTCCTTCAATGCACATATTAAACAAATGTGTAAGTCTGCGTTCTTCCATTTGTGCAACATCTCTAAAATTAGAAATATCCTGTCTCAGAGTGATGCTGAAAAACTAGTTCATGCATTTATTACTTCCAGGCTGGACTACTGCAATTCATTATTATCAGGATGTCCAAAAAACTCACTGAAAAGCCTTCAGCTAATCCAAAATGCTGCAGCAAGAGTCCTGACAGGGACTAGAAAGAGAGAGCATATTTCTCCTGTTTTGGCTTCCCTTCATTGGCTTCCTGTTAAATCCAGAATTGAATTCAAAATCCTGCTCCTCACATACAAGGTCTTAAATAATCAGGCCCCATCTTATCTTAATGACTACTGTAATGCATTATTATCAGGAAGTCCTAAAAACTCCCTAAATAACCTTCAGTTAATCCGAAATGCTGCAGCAAGAGTACTGAATGGGAGGCAGACCCTTCAGTTTTCAGGCCCCTCTTTTATGGAACCAGCTTCCAGTTTGGATTCAGGAGACAGACACTATCTCTACTTTTAAGATTAGGCTTAAAACCCTCCTTTTTGGTAAAGAATATAATAAGGGCTGGACCAGGTGACTCTGAATCCTCCCTTAGTTATGCTGCAATAGACGTAGGCTGCTGGGGATTCCAATGATGCATTGAGTTTTTCCTTTCCAGTTACCTTTCTCACTCACTATGTGTTAACAGACCTCTCTGCATTGAATCATATCTGTTATTAACCTCTGTCTCTCTTCCACAGCATGTCTTTATCCTGTCTTCCTTCTCTCACCCCAACCAGTCGCAGCAGATGGCCCCGCCCCTCCCTGAGCCTGGTTCTGCCGGAGGTCTCTTCCTGTTAAAAGGGAGTTTTTCCTTCCCACTGTTGCCAAAGTGCTTGCTCATAGGGGGTCATATGATTGTTGGGTTTTTCTCTGTATCTATGAAGCGCCTTGAGGCGACTTTTGTTGTGATTTGGCGCTATACAAATAAAATTTTGCACATCTCCTCTCAGGTTAAATTAGGAGGAGACAGAGTTATACTTGGTCACATTGTTTACATCCTTAATAAGTATTACATTATAGGACATGTACCTGATATTGAATATCTTTGGACATTTGACTGAAATTGTAGCGTATGACTTCTCTCAGCCTTTTGACACTTGATGGATTTGGGTACTGCAGTTACGTTTTTTGGGGGGTTCTGTTTGCTACCTAATTGTCCATTTTGGCCAATATTGAAATATTATGCCTTTCTATTACTTTGGATATATAGATATTCGTACTTTCTTACAGTTTGAACTTGCACTGTTAGATTTCATTTACCTAAAATATTTAGTTAATTATTACATGATTGTGTAACTGACTTTTGGTATATGACAATGATGATTAATTTTTGTTATATCGGTCATCTAATAATTATTATTGAACCTTCATTTCTGTTTTATTTAGGACCACACATACACACACACACCCTCTCACTATATATAGTATTTGCCATGCTACTTGTTCCCTCAATTAAGATTCATTGAAATATATCTGGACCTATCTCTGTGCTCCACTCTCTGACTGTGCTTAAAATGGCTGTGTGACCTGTCTAGTGTGTACGTCATAAACCTCTTATTACAAATATTTAGGGTAGTAGGTGAGTGCAAGTGTGGCTACACCAGGAGAAAGAGCAGAGGGCATTGACCTTTATCATAAGGGGGTGATATTTGCTATAATATGTTATGGAGGTGAGCAATAAAGTGAAACAAAATACAAAACTCCAAAACAGCACTGTGGGTCACAGTCTTATGATTTAGCAATCTCCACCAGTCAACCAGTCATGGCACTGATAGCAAAGAACATCTTGTGCATATCTCTGTGAGATAAGAGAATAACCTCTTACATTCTGTTTTATTTATTTATGGATATTGGTGACTTGGCCTTTACCTTTGTTTTTTGGCAACACAGTAATTTTGGCAGGTCCTGAAGCCAGAATGGAGACCTTCATGTTGAGACCACTAAGGCAAAGCACACAAAAAATTGCCCAATAAAATAACAGAAATCGATACTTTTAGAGATAAGCATATTATCATATACGACTGTTGGTTTTATGACCTTGCACGTTCAATTCAGGAACACCACACCTTGATAGATATTATCAGACACTGTGCGACTAGCGTGAATTAGATGTGATGTTAATGGTTGCTCTTTTGGATATTGTTCAGAACTGACTGATATCCAAATTTATAGCGCCTGAAATTTCACACCAAGGAGATGTAGACAGGAAAAAACATACCTTTGAAAAAGCTTTCTCTCCATGGCCGAGATGTTTTGATTAAATCCTCCTTTGGAGTGGCTGATCCTTGCATCACAACTCAGCTTCTTTGGCTTGTAACAAAACCACAGATCACCTGTATGAAGGTCAGTGTAGTTACACATAGGCCGCTGGGTCGGTCTCAAACATACATTACAGGTGGTAATTTCAGTGGCTGAGCCGGAGTGGAATTGGCTTTTGAAGTAAATCCTGTCGGGCTGTTCTCTGGTCAGCCTGCGTAGCACTGTGACTGCTTCACTGGGGTGAACCAGTGTCACCTGGTAGAAAGGATTAGCAGAATTTTTCAGCCTGGTCTCACTAAAGTGCATATAATAATCTCAATGGTCTTTTAAAACAGAATTCAGTTGCTGGTAAACTTGTAAAATGCCAGCAAGTGAAAACAATAAAAATGAAAAGTCAATCAAGAACACTGTTGTCATGTTTTGTTGAAGACTTCCACCCAGGAGATCAGACTTTGTACCTCAAATTGGGTCCTTATACTTATTTAAAAAAAATTTTAACAATTACTTCTTCTTTTGGTCACTGTTTGGTTAGTTTTAGGCAACAAAATTAACTTGTCAAACTTCAAAAAATTGACATTTATTTGGGAAAAACATAGTCAACATAAACAATGATATATGTGTCATTTTGAGCCAAAAACAGTCAAAGGGCATATATAAACTGCTTGTAGCACTGGTACCAGTGTAGGTATAGTAGCGTAGCATATAGTATTACTATATTATAAGGTTTGAATTGATCCTACCTTAGGTTTCCAGCATTCTGTTTTGCTTAAAAGCAATAATGTCAATATTATTTAAAGAAGGTTCTGCATCATCCGGGCAAGCACAGAGAGGCTCAAGAGGAGCTTTTACCCTCAGGCCATCCGTGTGTCAACAAAATCCCACAAAAACTGAAAACCCAAGCTCAGCCACTCATAGACCCTGATACAAGTATGGAGAGACTGGAGTGTGAGACTGACAGACACATTTCTGTGGTGTCAGCACTGGTGATGAGAATGCCCTCACTATGGATTCTAAACACAATCATGGGATTATATATCCATATACAAGTGTCAGAAATGACACTTCGAAGGATGGATCAGCTATCCATTGGACATAACATGAGAGACTCCCAAATAACCAAGCTACTCCTCCATATTGAAAGGAGCCAGATGAGGTGGTTTGGTCATCTGACTACAACCTAATTCAATTCAATTCAATTTTATTTATATAGCGCCAAATCACAACAACAGTCGCCTCAAGGTGCTGTATCAACCTTTCTTTTGCCTACGCGGAGGGCGAGAGTCTGCTGATGGCACTGAAGGATGTTGCTCTGTCATCAGGGAGTGAATGTACAATAATAGATACAGAGAAAAACCCAACAATCATATGACCCCCTATGAGCAAGCACTTTGGCGACAGTGGGAAGGAAAAACTCCCTTTTAACAGGAAGAAACCTCTGACAGAACCAGGCTCAGGGAGGGGGGGCCATCTGCTGCGACCGGTTGGGGTGAGAGAAGGAAGACAGGATGAAAGATATGCTGTGGAAGAGAGACAGAGATTAATAACAGATATGATTCAATGCAGAGAAGTCTGTTAACACATAGTGAGTGAGAAAGGTGACTGGAAAGGAAAAACTCAATGCATCATGGGAATCCCCCGGCAACCTACGTCTCTTGCAGCATAACTAAGGGAGGATTCAGGGTCACCTGGTCCAGCCCTAACTATATGCTTTAGCAAAAAGGAAAATTTTAAGCCTAATCTTAAAAGTAGAGATAGTATCTGTTTCCCGAATCCAAACCTGAAGCTGGTTCCACAGAAGAGGGGCCTGAAAACTGAAGGCTCTACCTCCCATTCTACTTTTAAATACTTTAGGAACAACAAGTAAGGCTGCAGTGCGAGAGCGAAGTGCTCTAATAGGCTGATATGGTACTACAAGGTCATTAAGATAAGATGGGGCCTGATTATTTAAGACCTTGTATGTGAGGAGCAGGATTTTGAATTCAATTCTGGATTTAACAGGAAGCCAATGAAGGGAAGCCAAAACAGGAGAAATATGCTCTCTCTTGCTAGTCCTTGTCAATACTCTTGCTGCTAGCATTTTGGGTTAACTAAAGGCTTTTCAGCGAGTTTTTAGGAAATCCTGATAAGAATGAATTAAAGTAGTCCAGCCTGGAAGTAATAAATGCATGAACTAGTTTTTCAATCTAGACCAGTGGTTCTCAAACTTTTCACAATGAGTACCAACTCATAAAATCTATGGCTCTTGAAGTACCACCCTTATGACCGACATTAAAGTACAGGATGTGACGAGTGATAATAATAACTGTACTGCATTAAAACATTCACAGCAGGTTGGATAGCCAATCTTTAAGTGATGACGTGATGAACCCTTGCTTCCGGGTCAAAACTACTCTGCGTTTATTAAGGCTGTTGTGTTTTTAACATGTTTTAATGCTTTGTATCTTTGTATCTCGGTTTTTATCGTCACTATTCATTTTACCGCTTAGTTTATAAAACTTTACAATGTTAACTACAGCCCAGCCCATGCAGAGGTATATTAATGAGCAACCTAATATTGCAGTGGTTCTCCTCATTGAATTTTGGTCCATTGCATGCAATTGCATTTGTCCCTAACCATCGGGAGCCCTCATGTTAACTTTTATCGAGTGGAAAAAGTTAGCGTTCATCCTCCAGCTTCACTGTGTTTACATTATGCTAACCACTGTGTACTGCTGTGTAGCTAGCCACCACGCAGCACATCATTATATACCAGCTAGCCCAACTTCAGTAACGCAACAAATGCCACTGCTGTTTAGTTTTCTGTTGGAAGTGATAGCAGAGTTGAACGTCTTAACTTTTGCTGTGGCGGTGAAGCTGCTGGATTTTTGGCTTCACGACCCTCCTTCGTGATTCATGCACGTCGAAGCTCAGTTTGCTCTTCGTGGCATTTTAGCCGACGACACAAAATACCATCATGTGGTGGCCTTGCTGGATCCGCTGTCAACCCGCCGTGTGATGACGGTCCTCTGGGATCCCCCCACCCGAGGGAAATACACCGCTCTCAAGGCGCTGCTCTCAAGGCGCTGCTCTCAAGGCGCTGCTCTCAAGGCGCTGCTTCTGCGGCGCTACTCCCTCTCGGATGCAAAGCGGGAAAAGAAACTCCTCTTTCTCTCGCTACAAATGGATGATGGTGGATTTCTCTTCACTCACGTCTTCCTCCAACAGATGCCGGTGCGAGGTGGCCTCGCCAACTCCCCGCTGCTGGTGTGAAGGATTACCGCTCGCTCGCAGAAAAAGCGGATCGCATTCTCATGGCTACCAGGAGCTTCGGCATCCAGGCGATAGTTCCCGACTCACCGACGTCAGTGGTTGCTGGGATTGTGGCACCGTGGCACCACAGAAAAAGGCTGTGTTTTTGGATCTGACAGCTGCCATTGATGCTGTTGACCACAACATCTTGATCTTGCATTTGGAGCATTGCGGGATCAAAGGAAATTCATTACAGTAGTCCAGGTCATACCTGTCTGACAGGACTTTCTCTGTGAAGTTTGCAGATTTTATGTCTTCCTCAGTTCCTCTTCATTTTATGTGTTCCTCAGGGATCTATATTGAGGCCTATTTTATTCTCTATTTATATGCTGCGTCCAGTGTATTTAAAATACAAAAAATGAAAAAATGAGTAACTGTATTCTGTTACAGTTACTGTTTAAAAGGGTGGTATTCAGAATACAGTTACTTTGCTGAAATAAATGGATTACACGGCGATCTTTTCCTGTTTCATATATTTGGCTATGCTCTCTCTATTTTTGGTATTCCACACCGGAGATAACCTAAACAAAACGCACATTAAGAGGCTCTAATGCCTGTGTGTCAGTCTTGCGGCCCATGTCACCTCTATTTGCGGCCTGCAAAATGACGTGAAGAATTTTTTTTTAAAAATCATTCACAAAAATTATTTAATAAGAAGGCAATAGGCAGAGTGTTACAGGCATGGCCTTAAAGAATGTTGCCTCATGGCTCAGTGTAGTCCATGCTGCAGGGAGAATGGACTGCCATACCCATTATGTGTCTGTGAGTGCAAGGGAGGGAGAAAAAGAACAGTCATACAGTAAGAGTTGTCACCCACCAGAAATGGGAGATGGAAGCATGTAAATATAATAATAACCACTGCAGCCAAAAGAGTGCCTGACGAGCCCAGTTATAAGTAAGCCATTGACTTGACTGTACACTGTGTTGGAGCAGCCTTTCAACGCCTCTCTCTGTCTCTCGCTACCAAAGTTGACCCAGACAACAAAGTAAAGCTAGTTTTCGGCTATGAGCCCGACATCGAATCCGACGTATTAGCCAGAGGTCCCTTTACGGTTTTACGCATTTGTTTTATATACGCGCAGAATAGTTTTCTATACGAGATTGCAACAAAAAGTGTAGCCTTACCTAATGTCAACCTACTGTTGCTCATTTTATATTAAGATTTAAAAATTTAATTGGTATTGGTATGACGAATAACCTTTCATAAAAGTAATAAATCACACAGCAATAGTACATTCATGTAGTTGTAAAAAAAGCATGATAATATATTAAGTAATCCAAAGTATTCAGAATACGTTACACTCATTGAGTAACGTAATGTAATACTTTACAAAATACATTTTGGGGCACGTATTCTGTAATCTGTATTGGAATACATTTTAATAGTAACCTTCCCAACACTGGTTGCCTCTAAGTTCAAATTCAAATTTTATTTGTCACACACACAACCATACACAGTATGACATGAGGTGAAATGCTTGTAGCTGTGCAATGCCCGACCATTAAATGACAGTGGTTTTACAGTATTTACAATTTACAGGTTATTACAAAATTTATAGATTTATCTTAGAAATTTACAGTAAAAATGTGCAAATAGCAGAAAGAGATTATAAATTATAGGAAGTGCCTGGGGGAAGAAGCTCCTCCTCATTCTCTCTGTTTTGGCCTTAAGGGAGCGGAAGCGCTTCCCAGACCTTAACAGTGAGAAGAGTCCATTGTTGGGATGGGAGAGGTCCATCATAATCTTCCTAGCTTTGGTCTTGCACCGCTTGGTGTAGATGGACAGCAGGTCAGGGAGCTCTGATTGAATGATGCATTTGGCCGAGCACACCACTCTTTGCAGATCTCGTCTGTCCTGCTCGGTGCTGTTCCCAAACCAGGTGCAGATGTTTCCCATCAGGATGCTCTCGATGGTGCAGGAGTAAAGGTTCTTGAGCACCTTCAATGGCAGATGGAAGTCTCTAAGTCTTCTGAGGAAGAAGAGACACTGACGAGCTTTCTTAACCAGGGTGTTGATGTGACAGGACCATGACAGGTCCTGAGTGATGTGGACACCCAGGTATTGGAAACTGTCCACTCTCTCCACTGGCGTGCCACTGGAGAGAGTGGACAGGGCTTGCAATTCCTCGCCTGCTTTGTAGTGAAGTCCACAATCAGCTCCTTAGTCTTGCTGATGTTTAGGAGGTTATTCTCCTGGCACCAGGTCTCCAGGTTCCTAATCTCCTCCAGGTATGTCTGTGAAGAAGTTGAGGATCCACTGACACAGTGATGAGCTGAGTCCTAGATCCGTCAACTTGGTGAAAAGCTTAGAGGGAATTATTGTGTTGAATGCTGAACTGTAGTCCACGAACAGCATCCTAACATAATTCCCTCTGCCAGTGTCCAGGTGACTCAGGGATGTGTGGAGCAGGTGAGATATGGAATCGTTCAGCAAACTGAAGTGAGTCGCTGATGGCAGGAAGTGAAGAAGTGATGTGATCTCTCATCAGTCTTTCAAAACACTTCATTACAATTGAAGTCATTGCTACTGGACGGTGGTCATTGTGGCAAGCGGGCTGTTGTTTCTTTGGAACAGGAACTATAATGGACTGTTTGAAGCACGTGGGAACCACTGCTTGGGCCAGGGAGAGGTTGAAGATCTCCGTGAACACCGGTGCTAGCTGGTCAGCGCAGGCTCTCAGGACCCGGCCAGGGATTGCATCTGGTCCTGCTGCCTTCCTGGTGTTCACCCTCCTGAAGGTGTTCCTCACGGCATGCTCTGTGATGATGAATGCATTTTCTTCACTGATGCACTCCGAGCACACGCAGCCTTTTGTTGTTTTAGTTGCTGCGGCGTCAAATCGAGCGTAAAACGTGTTCAGCTCATCAGCCAGTGAAGCGTCGGCATTCATCATTGAAGAAGCTGGTCGTTTATAGTCCGTTATTGTCCGCAGTCCTTTCCAAAGGCTCCTAGAGTCACACTGTCTGTGTGACTCTAGTATTTCCCCGTAGCTCCGCTTTGCCTTTCTGACCGCACTGCACACGTTGTAGGACGCAGCCTTGTATAGGTCCATATTACCAGAGACGAGCCCTTCATTGTAGGCAGCGGTGCGTGATCTCAGAGCGTCGCGGATGTTTTTATCCACCCACGGCTTCTGGTTGGGAAACATTTGGATGATAGGTCTTTCTGCTGTGTCGTCCGCTAGTTTCCCGATAAATCCCACAACCGCTTCCGTAAACATGTTGATGTCATCAGAGCTGCGCCGAAACATGTCCCAGTCTGCGTCATCCAGTGTGTCCTGCAGCGTGGTCACTGATTGGTCCGTCCAGCGAGCGACCTCCCTCCTGATTGGTGGTTGCTGCTTTAGCCTTTGTTTGTAAGCAGGCATGAGGAAGATGGCGGCATGGTCCGATTTCCCAAATGCCGGCAGGGGTTGAGCCTTGTAACAGTTCTTGAACGGGGTGTAGCAGTGGTCTAATGTCCTAGTGCCCCGGGTGGGGCAGTTGATGTGCTGGTGAAGGTTGTGAAATGTCCGTTTGAGATTCACTCTGTTAAAATCTCCCATAACAATGAGTGCGGAATCTTGGTGAAGTGTTTGTTGATGTGTGAGAGCCTCATGCAGCTCACATAAGGCACTGTCCGAGTCCGCGTGAGGCAGAATGTAAACAGTGCAGGCAATGACCGCAGTGAATTCCCGAGGGAGATAGAAAGGGCGACATTTAACGATCAAAAGTTCCAGATTGGGCGAGCAAGAGCGTGTGAGTGGGGAGATGTTTGTGCTGTTGCACCATCTGTTGTTCACCATCAAACACACTCCACCACCTCTTTTCTTCCCCGACTCCATTGTCCTGTCCATGCGGTAAACCGAAAAGAACCCCGCCGGCTGCGCAGCGTGGTCTGGTATCGATGGGTTCAGCCAAGTCTCGGTGAAGCAGGGGAGGTTGCAGTCCCAAATGTCTCTCTGGAACTTAATTCTGTCTCTGAGGTCATCAAGCTTGTTCTCGATGCATTGAACATTGGCTAGCAGGATACTGGGCATGGGTGCGCGGTTTGCGTGAGCCCGTAGCCTGTTCCTGATGCTGGCTCGTTTCCCTCGAGGTCGTCGCTTAGGGTCGCGTCCTTTGTTCTCTTTCAGGATCTCCTTTGGCCAGGTTGGGTCCGGAGTTGAACATGGTGAAATGTTCGTGTATTGTAGACCAATAGAAACCAGAGTGTCTCTACTGTAGCGAATTTGTGTGTTTTGCATGATGCCCATGTAAGATTATGGCAGATATTGCAAAAAGTGACGTAAACCGCAAAAAGTGGAAAAGTTGGGGCAAAGCATCCAGCACGGCATCCGACCTCACCGGCGCCATGTTATTTCTCTTGGTCAAAGTTTTAGAAAATATAACATTTGTTTCCATTCATACGCCCATGACACTCAGATCTGCCTTCAGCTGAAGAGATGCTGTTCTGCTCCACTTGAACCCTTACTTCAATGTCTCGTTGAAGTTAAATCCTGGATGGCCTCTAACTTCCTTAACTTTAATAAGAACAAAACTGAAGTGATAATGTCTGGACCAAGTGGCGATCCCAGCACTTCTCATTTTAACCTGCGCAGTCTTGAGCCTTTTATTAAGTCGCACACAAAAATTTTCGGGGTTAGATTTAACAGTAATTTCACCCTTGAAAACAGATTAGCTCAGTTGTACAGTGAAGTTTTTTCAAACTGAAGCTTTTATCTAAGGTGAATTCAGTTTTATCTTTTAAAAACTTTGATCGGGCAATCCATGATTTTTTATTACTTTCCAGCTGGACTCTTGTAACTCCTTATATGTTGGAGTTGGTCGGACCTGCATTGCAAGACTGCAGTTGGTCCAGAATGCCGCAACTCATCTTCTGACACTAACTAAAAGACGTGAGCATATTTCACCAGTGCTTGCCTCTCTTCACTGGCTCCCTGTTCACTTTAGAATTGATTTTAAATTTGTATTGTTGACTTACAAAACCTTGGCTCCTGGGTATTTGTCTGAAAATGATGATAAAATGATCTTTTGCTTATAGCCATACCAATGTCTAGGCTGGTTCACAGAGGCGATCAAGCATTTGGGGTCCTAACGTCTAAACTGTGGAATAATCTACCCTATTTTATAATTTATTGCTGCCTGTAATTTATTGCTTTACTTACTTAGACTTAGATCCTCCAATGTCTTATGTGGCATATCGGGCGGCAAACGAATGCCACCAGGCTCGATCTTGTGCCCAGGCTTCAGCTTCTTCCAACAATATATTTGATGTCTTTAGGTCTTGATGGAATGACCTTTGCCAGGTGTTGCGGGGACGTCCTCGTAGTCTTTTAATGCCCAGGGGTTGGAAGCGCATCGCTGTTTTTGGAATCTGTGCGTCATCCATGCGGAGGATATGGCCGGCCAGTCGGAGTCTTTTGTGTGGAACGATGTTGTGAAGTTTGACTGTGCCACTCCTTCGCAGGACCTCCTCGTTGGTGATGTGATAGGTGTAGCAGATCCTCAGAATCCGGCAAAGACATCGCTGCTGAAAGATGTCGAACTTAGTGTTGATACAGGCCAACACCTTCCAAGTCTCGCTGGCATAAGTGGCAGTTGGGATCATGATCGAATTAAGCAAGCAGAATTTGACCTTGAGGGAGATGGTTGGGGAGGATCAGATCTTGTTCATCCTCCGAAATACCGCAGCTGCCTTTCCAATGCGGCATTTGACATCCACCTCCGCATCGCCGTCATGGGAAATCAAGCTACTCAGGGAGGTGAATTTCTCCACTTCTTCTAGCTGCTGTGTCCCGATGTAGATCCCTCGTTGTGGGTCCTTGGAGCTGACATGCATGATCTTCGACTTTTCAGAGCTGATCGTCGGGCCAATTGTGCCAGCTTCTCTTCTTAGATCGGTCGTTCCTTGCTGTAGCTTCAGCTCGTCTTCCTTAAGTAAGGCGATATTGTCAGCGAATTTGAGGTCACCAAGATGGTCTTGATCAGACCAATGGATGCCAACTCCTGTATGGGCACCGGCTCACCGCATGACGTAGTCATTTGGTTTGCATTGGTCCTGCATCGTAAGCTTGTTTACGATGTGGTATAGGGTCTTGGAATCATTCCGATCCGCTGCTTCCTGAGTTTCGGAAACTTTTTGTTCTAGCCATTCTTTCTTGGCTTTCCGACAGCTTTTCTTCACTACCCGATCTAATTCTGCGTAGCGTCGGGTTCCTTCCTCTCTGGTTTGTTCGGTTTTAGCCTTTAGACTTTTATTTGTTTAATTGCTTACTAAATGTTTGAGGTGTGAAATAAACAGCAATGGAGTTTGAAAACAAAATATGGGTATGTGTGGTTGGAGGATGTGTTTGTGTGTGTGTGTGTGTGGGGGGGGGGGGGGGGTATGAAAGTTTGGGAACAACCGCGTTATTTGGTACTAGTTATTTTGTAATTCTGTACAGCACTTTGATCAAGGCTGCTGTTGTAATGAATTTTGCTATACAAATAAAAAAAAACAAATACCCCTGGACAAGGTATCAGGTTAGTATTAGGGAGGTGGAACAGTAGGACATGGTTCTAGCTCATAGAACCGTTGGCTCTGGAAAGGGAGGTCTGGGCTTCTCTACTTGGACTGCTGACCTTGCAATCTGAACAAGGATAAGCAGCAGAAAATGGTCATTTCATGTATTTCTGCCAAACGCCTTGAGCCTTGAGTCTCAGTAATATGGCTACTGTTATTCAAATAGAGTAAAATAAAGAGGCTCATGATCCAGGTACAGATTCATCACTTTCTGAATAGTCAAATACCAGCCTGAGTTAATAGTGATGCATAATTTTGGGGCCCTTGACTTTTTGCAGAATTCAAAGTTGACTGGTAAATAGATTAACAACACCTAAAACCACATTTAAAAATGATAAATTTTAACATCACCTCAACCTGCGCACTTCCTTCCCAGAGTAAAGAGAATACAGCAGAGTAGGAGCCATTGAGATGATCCTTCACTTGCCCTGCCACACCTGCACCAAGAGCTGGGTTGTGCAGCCGGGCAAGTAAGACATCTCCACCATACTTCTTTGGATTTCTCTGGGAATCATACATTTTGACCATAACCTCCAGTTTATCCCCAACATGCCACTGTCCTCCTCCTCTCCCTGAGACAATGGTAAAGATGCTGTGGGCTGGATCACTGGTTTTGTTCTGGGAAAAAGGAGATGGTAAAGGTGGAGTTTCAGGCCATGCAATGGACTTCAGAATGTATTCTTCTTCAAGAGCATCCTTGGGTGACAATGGTAGGAAGTTGCAGAAGCCATGATCCGTGTAAGAAACGGGGGAAACACCCGGGGTAAAGATCTTGGAGTTCAGTTTAATCTGAAAGAAAGAGACATGCTGACAAAGATGCATCAAACAAATGAAGTGCCAAAGAAGCTTTTGGTAAACAAAATTATTAATTTCTAAAAGATATATAAAATAATAATAAAAAATGTATTGACAAAAAGGTTCAGCAGTAGCATTGTTACCTGCAGTGTGATTTTATACAAAATCATTCTAATTCTAACAAGTAATGAAACGTAAAGCCCAAAGTCATCTTTCAAGCACTGGGTACCTAGATGGTGTACAGCAAATGATGCAGGCTTCATACATAACTGGCATACTTTCTGGGAAAGACGCGAACTTGTTAGGAGAGCCCTTTATTGAGGTAGTGAAGACTGTAATGACTGCCTCCATCCTACTGTGGATGGCACAGCTCAAAAGACAAGGAAGACCAGTTGCAGTCTTACACACCTACTGTATCTGTGTTTAGCTGGTTGTTACTGCTGAAGATCGCTCTTCACGGCTCCTAGGTGCGGCTCTCCACTAGCTCTTTTTGTTTAAGTTTTTCAAGTAGTGGCTATAATCAGTTTGGGTCCTACCTTTGCCAAGTTACATAAAAGTATGAGTCTTGCTTTATAGGCAGGCACATTAGTATTTACAGTAAGAGCTTGAGTTTTTTTTTTTTTAAATTTTATTTCCACACAGATATCACTACACAACAAAAATGACTGTTTTTTCAGAACAGCATTCATATATTTTTATTGTTTCCGTTTTTTGAAATATGAAGATATTTTATGCAGCTTCAATAAATATACGAATCTGTGGATTTTGGGAGCTTAGACGAGACGCTCTTACTGATATCGCTTGGAATGACCTTTCAGGATTTTCAGTTGCTAACACCTTCAATCAAAAGCAAGATGTAAGAATATAAAGTGTGATGCTGCTTTGCACAGTGATATACTCTGAATGTCAAAATTTACTTTCTGCTTTGTGCAATGCTCCTAGCTCTAAACCCAAAATGTCCTTTAGATGTTTTTAAATATATATATAGGTTGTGATTTTGTCGCCACAAAAAATCTATGAAATAAAGTTATAGCAGCACAGACTCTGTGTCAAAATTATATGCAGATTTCCATGTAATCAGTTGGCAATGGAAGAAAGACATGAATATGTGTTTGGCTCTGTTAGCCAAAACAGAAGAAATGTGAATACAATGCCATGTTTCTGCCAAACTTTATAAGTAACTGTGGCGGAGGTGTGGTCCCGGGCGCGGCTGCAGGGGAGGAGTGGTGCGGTGAGCTCAACGGGGCGGTGCTGGACACGCAGGTGAGAACAGCTGATGGCGTTTTGGACTGATCATGGTTTCCTTCCCCTTTTATAGTAAGACGGGAGAGGAGCGGAGGGGGGCTGGAAATCAGCTGAGACCGACAGCTGTCAGACTGTGGTCGGTCATAACAAAGGAAAGAATAAATAAACGTGGCATCTGGAGACAAAGACCTGGGCGTGTGTGTGCCTGTGTGTAGTGCGTTTCACAGTAACATTACAGTCAAACTATTCAAAACTGGGTGCTTACCTCTAAGGTGTCCATGTTGTCTTTCATGATTAAGATCAAGATTAAGACAAACACATCCAACAACAGGACGATGTAACCATACTTTGGAAGGGAAGAGCAGACCGCCTGTCTTTTACAAATTTGGACCTTCATGATTGTTGAGCTGTCCTCATTTCTGTCTGCAGTGTTGTACTGTCATCAGTTGTTCTTTTGTTTTTGTTTTTTAAAGAAGAACCAAAAAACAAAGAGGTAATGTGTGCTTCAAAATAATACATAATAAACATTAAAATAAAACCCCCTCTATACGAACCCACACATCTTGCTTTCAGTAAATATAACTGAAATTCTGTCACCCAAAAAGCAAATATGTTTTAGGGATAGCTACTTGTATGTATCTAGTTTAATGGCTAGTTGGATAGACAGTCCACCTCATTGATCCAGATGGTAATATAAGCATTATTTAACCTCCTAAGACCTGGCATCCACATATGTGGACATTACATTTTGGGTTGTGTAGACCAAAATACTACATTTTGCTCCACAATGGCCTGATATCCACTTACAAAGACATTATACTGTTCTATCGAAATTTAAAATGAATGTCCTCATATGTGCATCTCATTTTTGTCAGACACAAAAATCAGGTAAAAACAAAACTGGTAATTCTTTGTTTTTGCATTCATCAGGTCCCAACCAGCCCAAATAGCAAAGAGAGATTAAAAATGCATGCCATGAAGGAGTTCGGGTCTTAGGAGGATAAAGAGGATAACATTTGTTGGTCTGTCTGTCTCAAATGTTTTCTCTACAATTAAAGCTTTAAGTTATATTTTCAGCAACAACATTTCTTCTTTTGTATTTTACTACACAATATAAGTTAGTCCACATGTTGGGTTTGGAGTCTATAGGCATTCAGTATTTCCTCTAAAAACATGTAACAGAATCTATGTTGCCATTTGCTGCACGCAGATTCAGGTTGTACATCTGATGTAAAACAATTGATCTAATATAATCAATTATAGCAACACTGCTGTCAGGGTTCACTTAGGAAATATGAGTTTAAGGATCAAATTTAAGAATATAAATAAATATAAACATATAAATATAAACATAAAATCTCAACATTGTTGTAGGAATGTGCAAAGTACAGTTCTATGAACAGTTGTTGAATAAAAATGTAAATAAACAAATGGATCCTTACTGACTGCTGCTGTTTTGTATGTTTGAGTATAAATTTTCCATATTTAAATGAGAGGATAGTGTATCATGACATTTGCAAGTTTATTGCAAGTTGGTTCTCATGTACTTCTCCCCTTTCTATTTGATTGAGGATTTTTTTTTAGAATAACCACTACAATCCATTCAAATCTTGAAAATAAGTAAAATAATAAAGGTTTTTAAAGTAAATAAACACTGTATGGAGCATTTTTAAATTATAATTACTTTGTACAAGCACTAAAAATTAAATTTCAAAGCTTTTTAACAAGAAAAAAACAAACACACAACGATCTTGTTTATACTGTTTCTGCCCCCGGAGTAAAAATGATGCAGAAGAAGTTTACTCACAACAAGGAGAAAGGCTTCTGTGGTTTCTCACTGCATGGATCAAAATGGTAGTATATGTGGACACTGATGGAAGAGCAGGAAGTGAAGGTGGCAGTAAAGAAAGCAATGAGGTAGTGCAAATTAGGCGGTTACACATTTCTGTCTGTAACTGTTAATGATTGCTGGATTCTGATTATTTACAGCAGGTGCACTTTTTTATATTCCAGTTGTTTATCATATCCCAAGTATGCCTGGGTATGAACATTTTAAACACCTGCAGCATCAGCAGCACAATATACATGCCTGTAAATGGTATGTATCTGATAAGGTGTGTCAAGACATGTGCACCAAGGTGGACACACAGATAATAGAATCCTGTGTTACAGAGGCTTTAAGACATAATACAGTTGTTTTATGGCATGGAACAATAAAATGATGACGTCTGCCAGAACTTCACCAACAATTAATATCAAGACTCAGGTAGCTCAGGAGCAAAGAGCAGGGAAGTAAAATATGCCTGAATTTTAGAAGAGGATCAGACACAGTGACTGTAGCTTAATATTGAAGTTTTACAAATTAGGCAAAATGGCAAACTTATGGGGCTCATTTTCTTTTGTCAGATTCTTAAACTGAAAAGATCAGGCACAGGTACAGTTCTTTTTTGGATGACTCCATATCACATCCCAGAGAGATGTGATATCATCAGAGAGCCAGAGACCTGCAATATATCCAGGTCTCTGAACAGAATTTGTATATCCTCTTCTAGTTTATATTCTTTTATTACTGTTTCCCAAATTTTTGATCCATGGATTTTCAATAGTTTTTTATTAAATCTTACAGGCTGCTGTCTGCTATAATAACTTGTATGGGGATGGAGGTCAGACCCTCCTCAATGACTTTCCATTGAGTGTCATATGAAGGATTACACCAGCATATCATAGGCCTTAATTGTGCTGCCCAATAATAATCCCCAAGAGAAGGTAAGCCCCACCCCCCTTTTGCTTTATTAAGTTGTAAGGTTTTAAATCTAATTCGGGGCCTTATTCCTTGCCATATGTAGCTTGACAACATTTTATCCCACTCATTAAATTGTTTCTGGTTTATTTCTATTGGTAGTGTTTGAAATACACATAATAATTTAGGCAGTATATTAATTTTAATTGAATCTATTCTCGAATATAAACTTAAATATGGAATTAAATTCCATCTCAATACATCTCCCTTAATTTTCTTTTGTATTGGTAAGTAATTTCGTTCTAATAGTTCTGTAAAATCCTTTGGTATTATGACTCCAAGATAATTAAAATACTGTGTTTGCCATGCTAATTGGTACTTACTTATGATTTCTTCTGATGGAATATAGTTGGACTAATATGGACTAACAAATATGTTTTACTCATATTAACTTTATATCCTGATAATTAACCAAAGTATTCAAATAATTGCATTAATAGAGAGTTTGCTGGTTTACCCAAAACTATTAAAATATCATCTGCATAGCAGGCTAAGTTATGCTCCTTCTCATGGATATTAATGCCTTCAATTTCTTTGTTTTGCCTTATATTTTGAGCCAATGGTGCCAGATATAATGTGAATAATAATGGTGAACACACACAGCCCTGCCTTGTTCCTCTTTCCAGCTTAATACTATTTGATAGGTAGCCATTACTTTTAATCCTTGCCGTAGGGTTATCATAAAGTGCCTGTATGGTCTTAATTATTGTTTCATGCAAACCAAATCTATGTAAGACTCGGTAAGGAAAGTTCCAATTAACTGAAATCTGGGGACACAGGATCGAAACGAGGTAGAGTGTGAGGCTTCTTAGGCTCCACCTGGACTTTTGGCGGAGTTGCTGTAGCACCAACATCCTCCTTCAAAGGTTGGACACCTTGCTCAATAGAAGGAATTTTCAACTCAACTAATTGTTGTAAAATGGTACTCTTATTTCTTTTTTCGCACTATATTTCTTTACTGGAATATCAAAGTGTGCTGTAGAACTCAACAAGTCATCTTTACGACATAACTCAAACTTCTCAGAACTCAGCGCACAAATGAAATCTTGTAAGTCAAAATCCATAATTAAATACAAGGCAGTAACATAACACCAGAGTTGTCTACAGCTCCGGAAAATATATCCCGGACGAGCCCCCAGTTGTGTTACGACCCAGCTCAAAAAATGCAACATAAAAAAAGAGATGAGTGTTTTGAGTGAGAAGAGGTTTTGTCTTTATATGGCATAGCAGGTTAGCTAAAATGGCTGGTGCCACCAAGGCAGAGACTAGTGAGCTTCTGGAAAGCCTGCCTCAGGTATGTTTTTATACACATCTGACTAGGTGTGGCCAATTAGCACCAGCTGAACACATTGGGGAGATTAGGGGCGTTGAGTGTATGGTTTCTCCACCAAAGTTAGGAGGAAAGAGCTCGCTGCGGTAAGGGGGATTGTAGGCCTAAAAAGAGTGTGAATGAGCGTATATGTGTGTGAGTGCCAGTAAGTGAACGCAACAGCGCAGAAGGAAACCTAAAGCGGTGTTAACGGAATTCTGTGACCTGTTGTGTACACATAGCCTGGGTTTTGGGGTAAGGCACGTTGCCTGCCGCAAACTTAAAAGAAGTCTACCTTGAAAGATGATGAAATACACTGCAAAGTTTTTATTGGGCAGCACGTGGTGTGTGGATCGTTGACGAATAAAGTGAAATTGTGCGCTAAGCAGAAATGAGTGTGTCTGACGTCACGGTGTGTGTGAAAAGGTATCCAGCTGGGGCAGACATGATTCTGCAGGTCACCTGCCCAGTGGGCAAAAGAAATAAAATAGTTGTGTGGATGAATGATAGCATGAAGAGTGTTTGGTGTTTCTCAGCCTGAAACAACTGTAATGCTATTTTCTGTTTTGGAGGAAAGGACAGTTTAAAAAACAAACAAACAGAGAGAGAGAGAGATGTGTGTTGTTTAAAGCAGTGATGAGAATAATGAAAATGTGATGAGAGAGGAACACAAAAACATACAGAAAATGCATTAACTATACTAACCCTACATGCATATACACATACAATGATACTCATGAAGACCAGACAGCATGAGATTCTGTTTGTCATCTTGTCCAAGTAACTAGTAAGATGAAAGTGATACATAGACTAGTGGACTGAATATTATAGGAGGACAGATGGTTGCATCATAGAGGAGAAAACAGAATGCTGATGAGAGGTTTTAAATGAGTGAGCTGATTGTGAGATTCTGGTGTGTGAAGAAGCTTTAACATGGCACACATTTGGTTACATGAGAAGAAACTTATTATGTGCTAAGTCAACAGGGTTATGCTGTATGTTGTGTATATGGCTGATTGGATGAATGTTTGAGATTAAACTCGCTGTTGATTTGTCTTTTGTTACTAAGTTGAGCCTGCCGATTTATCCCCCTGGCATGAAGAACACGTGTCATGACTCAACAAGGCCTTTCTTTCCTTTGCTTTCATTTATTTTCTTTCTTTCCTTTTATTTTGTTACTTTCATGGTCCACTGAAGTTTTGTTTGATGATCTCTGTTTGAGCAGATCTGCACGATTAGAACAGAAGCGCTATACGACTCGTCGTCGAGAAAACTGTTGCAAAGTGAGCTTCTCCAAAATTAAACAAGTTCCTGTCCAAAAGGATTCAACGAGAAAATCCAGTCTAAATTCTTTTTCTTTTTGAAATGACGTCATTTTGCTGAGCGTGGAAACGAAAGCGACGATAATTTCCACAATCAGCAAAAGAAAGAATCACTGAGTGAATGAGTGAGAATTTTAAAATAAATGGGGAAGCTGAGAAGACTGACTGACTTAACACCATTGTGTGAAGTTAACCCCCACCTGACAAAGGTGTGGATGTATCTCTGTGTGTGTCTCTGTTGCAGGAGCAGAAGGAGACCAAAGGAGGAAACTTGGGTCACATGACTATGTGAACTCTGCAAATTTAACCTTTTTAGTTTAAAATTTTCTGTGTCTGTGAATTTACCATGGGTGTGTTATTCACTACCTTGTGTTGCTCACAGAGATTACTGTGAGAAAGAGTGTATACACCTGCGCAGCGCTAACATTTACATTTCTTTTTACAGCAGATGGTTAATCATGTGATTTGATCATGTGATTTACAGCAGGACACAATGATGTTTTTCTACCACAGGATTACTGAGATTTTATGTGAAGAAAACTGTAGTTACAGGCTATATGTTGATGATGAAATTACACTGTGTTGTTGAAAAAATGTTGGAGAAAATGTTGAATGTTACAGGGGAGAAATTAATACAGTTTGAGACATACTGTGTTTGAAACCAGTGATACTTTTTCCACAGCGAGTGTTAAATTTATGACCTTTCACAGCTCCTCTGGAATCTGGATGCCCGACACCTGACAACCAGGATGATCCGTGTGTTTGGCTAATGTTTGTTTTTCTCTAAGAGTGTTTGTAGAGGATTCAGCACAGGCAGACAAGTGACAATTGAACAGATGTGCAGTGGTTACTGAATAGTTATATGGGGCTCATTATCTGACCACTATGGGGCTCGTGGTGAGTGACAAACTTAAGGGAAGTCACTGATTACAATGTGGAATGACGTTGAGATGTTAAATGATTTGGAACAAATTATGGGAAAAAGTAGGAGTTTAATGAGTTCAGAATAAACCTGCAATGATACTTGTCTCTGTGATGCTGAATACTTTATTACACTTATGAGCTGCAGTTGGTTGCAAATGTGAAGTTGTTTTAACTTTAAGACTTTGTCTTCTAGGATACAGGCTCTGGGTGGAGCTGGGAGTTAAACAAGCTAAACATTTAACTGCTGACTAATGTGTTTTTACACAGGGTTACAGCTTGGAGCGAAGCTGCTCCAAGGGACAAACCCTGGAGATTGTTTTAGGGAGACTGTGCAACATTTTTGTACATGGCTCATTGGGGAGTTGACACATGGCGAAAGCCGTGTGGCAAGAGGAGTGTCATTTTTTTAATTTGTATATGTCGTGAGGTGCCATGACGAGAAGGAGTGACTGAGAGGATCGCCCACAAGATGGAAGCTGAGGCCTGGAGAGAGACTTCAGCACAGAGAGCTGTGCTACTGGGCTTCCAAAGGATTGTCACAAGGAAATCGTCACGAGGAGACTTTGCACAGCAAAATCTTAAATACAATGAAAGAGTTTCGACGTTGGCGTTAAGGAAGACAACTAAGGTGTACGATGTGCTCTGCCTTAAATCTTCAGCAGCGTTGGAACATGAGAACCTGAGGGAGCGTGCCAAGCTCCAAAAAATGACAGCGCAGAGGAGGTCCAGCGATGGACTTGTGGTTCTGTGAACAGCACAAATGCCAGGTGACTGTAAAATAACTAACAGCACTTTTTCCACAAGTAAAGTTGGTAACTTACTATCCTAAAAGATTAGCTCTGGTTGCTTGTGCTTTACTTCAATGCGTGAGATCAGTATGTGCAGCAGCTTAAGCTGTACAATGTTTCACAAAATAGTTTATTTCACCTTTTGACACTGTTAGTTCCACACGAGGTAGATGTCTACTACTGCAGACTAAACTTACATTTCTGTCACCTACAAGACACTTGTCTTTAATGTTACTGTTACTCGCACAACCATACATAACCATAAAGTGGTGCACAATTCTGAATCTGTCGAACCCTTTTTGCCAACGAAAGAGGAGGGCACTTCTCATGAGTGTAGAGAACACGTGGAGAAGAAGTGTAAGCTGAGGGATGACTTAATAGCTGTGCCACTCGTTGAGGGAAAGGTTTGGTTTGTTGATGGTTTTACAACAGCAGAGGTACAGATTAAAACAGGTTTTACTGTAGTAGATGGTGAGAAAGTTATCTGTGCAGGACAACTAGCATGTTTCATATCTGCTTAAGCAGCAGAGACGGAAGCGTGTAAAGCTGTAGAGAGACAATATACCCTGATAGCCAGTATGCATTTGCTACTGTACAATTCTTTGAAGTGCAGTGGATGTGGTGTGACAGCCTCTACAGGGAAACCTGTAGAACACGCCAAACTCTTGCAAAATCTGCTGGAGGCAGTGTTATTAACCAGTAAAATTGCCGTTTGTAAATATGAGGCACACATGTGAGGGAAAGATCCAGTTGCATTAGGTAATGTTTTTGCAGATAACATCGCAAGAGAGGCAGCTTTAGTTGAACATGGTGTTAGCATTTTGGCAGTACAACATCAGCAGACATGCAGGCCCACTCACCTACTGCAGGAAAACAGTTGTGACAGAAGGAGCGAGCTTGCAGGATGGCGTTTATTATCTGTGTGATAAACCAATACTGCCTAAGAATTTGTATAAGACTGGTTAGACTGTATAGAATTAGTTAAGATGTACATGAGGATTCCTCCAACAGAGAACGGTCTGACTCTTTGAGATTATATATGATAGAGCATTTAGAGTTCTAGTCTTCTGTAGTGATGATAGAAAAGCAGAAGAGAGAGCACATTAGCAGATTAGAGACTTGAAATGTTCAAAAGTAAAGAAGTCTTGAGAACAAATGATCTGCCAGATGATTCTGTTTCTCCGCAGGAACAGAGTCTGAAGTCTGGAGATTGGATGTTGATAAGGCCATGGAGAGGAAGTGCTGGTCCAGTCCACGATGGAAAGGTCCCTATCGGGTGCTGCTGACGACGACCACAGCAGTGAAGATTGCTGGAAGAAACACTTGGATACATTGCACTGCAAGAAGGTGACACACATCCAGGCCAGCTCGGAGTAAGTGGCAGGAAGACCGGGTACAAAGGGGGGGGAAAGCCTCCAGGGCCCTTCGTCTCAATCCGGTGAAGAAACCAACTGAGCCACAGGTACTCATCAGAATGGCTGGGAATGTGCTGTGCATCTTCTTGAGCCTGTGACAGGGAGCGCACTGGGACAGAGCAAACCACACCCAGTACCCGTATGGGTTTTCAACCAACTACTGGTGGCTGTTTAAGAACACAACCGCTCACATAAAGAAGGAGACCAATGGTTATGCTTGTGATGCCACTGGCTACACATTCTTCTGGACTGTGGCCATATAGCATCACTGAGAGCGAGACAGTTTGTTTGGTTGCCTTAGCAACACATCCTCGATGTGTTGCCAAGTTGGTAAACTTGGAACACTGCCAACTTTTCAACTGCTCTGAACCTGAATGGACGGTTGATTCACCAGTAGCTGGGAAGGTGAACTGCTCTGGTACGACAGACCTGCTCATCTGACTCAAAGTATCTGACTCGCTGCAGGACATTGAACAGTTAAACGAACTGGAAACAGGCCAGTTACCTATGTGTATGAAGGGCAATGGATTAGTCCAAGTTGGAGATTTACCATGGAATTTGTGCAACATCACCTATTCTTTTGTCTTCTGCAAGAAGGATGTAAACAGAGAAGCCTTTTGTCTACATTTACATCATGAACACTTGAGGTTTTGAGCCAAGAGGATCAAAACAGCTTGATCCAATTTCCTTTACAAATCGTTTTCTGTGGTGACAACAGGACAGGAGAAGAGTTGTAAATGCAGATAATTCACCAGTTGACTCACCCACAGGATGCCTACAGTGAGAAGATTTGGGGGGTTGATAGGAGTCATAAAGAAGGGTGTTGACCAGGCTACAGCTTTGAAGTTGGCTGAGAGCCACATGGACAAACAAGGAAGTCAACTGATGTGTTTGAATGCCTATGTCTGTATAGAGTTGGATTGTAGTGACATATGATTTTTGAGAATGATGATTCTTCTTGTTTGACTTTTGACATTCAGTTGTTTACTTGCAGAAATACATAATGAATCGCACGACAGGAGTAGATGCACCACAAGGCTGGACAGCTTGGTTAATGTCTGGTCCTTGGTGGCATCTCCTTTTGAAAATATTAATTCCTGTTTTTGTTTTTTTAAGGAATTCTTTCTGTCCTCCCCTCCCCAAATTCTCAAGAATCTGGATTGGGGGCAGTAGTGTTTTTATCACAGGCACATCCTTGTGAAGGTCTGTTTGATGTTGGTAAACTTCCTCCTCTTTGTATGGCTTCACTGTGTTATCTAGGGTGAACCATCTAGGGTGTGGGGGAGACTACCCTCTTTATGACCAAGGATGTTCCTCCTGCTTTTATGTTATATGACCCTTTGATCAGCAGGAGAACACACACACACACACACACACACACACAGTGCCTTGTCTTTGTAACCAAGGGGGGTTACGTGGGGAAGGTACGTGTTGTAAACTATTGTTTATTGTGTGAACGTTGTCAATAAAAGGAGGCAAGAGGACGCCGTCGTGAAGGTCATTTGTGATGAGCTGAGATACCGACAAGGCCTCCCTTGCAAGTAAAACGATCGATCGCTGTTGCCTTGTTTTTCTTTCACGGGAATAAGTTCTGGGATCAGCGGGGTCTGACTTTAGACCCAACAATTACTATAATGTAACACAATACTAAAGTAATGTATGTTACATAAATAATATCATGCTGCTGTTACCTCAGCAAAAGTGTAGTTCTTTGGCATGATTATGATAATACAAATCCCACTCATTTTTTATTGTAAGATCTGTTCTTCTTCAGATTTCTACTATGTATTCTAAAGTAAGTTCTTAATCTGTTAAAGAAGAATGCATTTTGAGTATATGTAAATTTAAGTATTGCCCCCATGCATGGTGGAGCAGCAAAACTGTTACTACTGCAGCTGACCTGTTTCAAAATGCACAGTTCTGACTCTGAATGCTCCAAATACTGTCTTTGTTTCTGACTCTCACCACTGTTCAGTTTTTCATTGTACAACTCTAATAATGGAAAAAGCTCACATTTTTGAACTGGGTTATATTGTGCGGGTTCATTCCATGAAACACCCGGTCTATTGAGGAAAGAGCTGCCATGCATCGTACTTATAGGAATTCATCATTCAGTCAATGAGGTCACTACAGAAATGAACACAGTTCACATTGTTTTTATGCCCTATGCATTGCCAAGAAAATTGTCCTCATTAACTCTAAAAATAATCTTAATTCTAACCAATATAAAAACCATCTAATAGATCACATTAGTCTTGATACAGCCTCTGCCAGTGCCACCACATTTGATCAATCCCTCTCGGCTCCTTTGATCGGTTTCATCACCTAGTGGGGGTTGGGGGTCATAGTTTGGTCCTGCCTGGTTGATATGGGTGTAGGGACGGGCTTAGGGCGTCTGGGGATTCCTGTTGGTTAGGGATTCCCCCTAACCAACATGTTGTATGTTGTATTTACAATATTTATACATGTGAACCCCAGCGAAATATAATTGTCATCATATTTACGCTTCATTGATGAAGTTGTGTTACAGTCCGAGCTGTCATGCTTTCTCCCACTTTGACGCTCCGCATCAGACACTTCATCACTTTCCACATTACTGGCTCCAGCTATGCTAGCCACTTGGCTAGTAACCACAGATACATCCGTGCTAGCATCCAAATCTGACGAACACATTGTTGTTGAACAATCACCTGTGCGGTCACTGGAAAATGCATCTTCAGATATGATCTGATTTTGTCAGAGCTATTTTTTTTGCTGAACACCAGAGGATGGTATATAGTCATGTATTTGATAGCCACATAAAAATGCATTAGCGCAAATTTCGGCTTTTAAAATTTGTGATCCCCAGTCCAACCCCGACCCACGTGTACCCCTTACAGCCACTTGCGTACCCCCGAGGGTACGCGTATGCTAGTTTGGGAACTACTGCCTTATAGAAAAGCAGACTTGACATTTCTAGACACTTAACTGTAGAGAATTGTCAAAAAAGGAAATTGGGTGGTTGTTACATTTACAAAAGTCTAACTTGTAATTTGAACAAAATTATTTCATGTTTCTATGGTGAACATAATTAAATCATGTAGGATCTGTATGAAATTCAACAACTTAATTTGTTCCTGTTGAGATGATGATACAATCTATTAAGAGTGGTTAGTGTCCTGGACTCTCGAAATTCACAAGGTCACGCGAGATTTCAAACCACAGAAAAATCACTGGGCTTCTAAGAGGCAGCCAACTATACACACACCTAGGGTTGGGTATCGTTTAGGTTTTATCCGATACCGGTGCCAAACCGGTAATTTTGAAACGGTGCCGGTGCTTAAATGGTGCTCGAACCAGTGCTTAAAGAATGGAGAACACAAACTTTGACCAAAGACCTCTCATGTATAGCTGTTTTTTTTGTAAAAAGATAACAATGTTAGCCTTTTCTGCAGCTATACACTGAAAAAAAGGGATTGGCCAACTCTTGGTTTTACGTAAGCATCTTGCGTGTATTTAACATAAGTGCCTCATGCTTTAAAGTTAAGTGTAACTATATAGTGTAGAAACTACATGATATGCAGAGAGGCTAGATTAAATTGTTCATATCATGTTCGAGTGAAGTAAGTCAATAACTTACTGTGACACCGCACGGGATTTCAGTCTCGCACGCTTTGGATCGTGGTTTCAGGAAGGCATCCATCTCAGTCAAATCGAGCAGCCGCCTCTAAGTAAATTGGGTGGTTGTTGCATTAAAAAAGTCTAACTTGTAATTTAAACACAATAATTTCATGTTTCTATGAATGTAATTAAATCATGAAGAATCTGTACGAAATTCAACAACTTAATTTGTTCTTGTTGAGATGACATGATACAATCTTGTAAGAGTGGTTAGTTGCTGAACTCATGAAATTCACAAGATCGCACGAGATGTCAAACTGCAGGAAAATCACTGGAGTTATAAGAGGCAGACAACTACACACACACCACATGCATGCTATTGCTATTTATTGTGGTTTAACCTGTCAAGGACAAAAACGTACAAAAGAATTCTGCATCAAGCCTTGAAATCATAGCTTTCCTGCTTTTGTTAAGTCTGGATTGGTGGCATGGTGGTTAGTGCTGTTGCTTCACGTTAAGAAAGTCCTGGGTTCAAATCCACAATCTGGCTAGTTTGCCCTGGGTTCTCTCTGGGTATTCTGGTTTCTTCCCACAGTTAAAAGTCAAGCAGTTGTTAGAGTTAGGTTAATTGGTGATTCTAAATTACCTGTGAATGTAAGTGCAAATGGTGGTTTGTGATAGACTTGTGAGTTGTCCTGCCTTGTAACCTATCACTTCAGGGTTATTTCCCAGCCCCCCTGCACCAGAATAAGGTTAGGAGGATGGTAGCTGTTGTAGATCCATTCAATCTTTATGGTAACCAGACTCTAGACTTTGTTGAACATTATGTAATATGAAGACAACATGTGGTATTTAAGTGACCAAGTAGTACTGGGGTAAAGGTTATTGAATAGTGTTGAAATAAAATGACAAAATTGTGAAGGATTAAAATATTCCAAGAGCTCAACATACTTCATCTAAACATGTTTCAATCGTGTTTTATGAACACAAAATGCACAGGTTTACTGAATATGAAAAAGTTGTGTTGATTTAACTCAATTGTTTAAGTTTCTGCCAAAGCAAAACATTTGTGTGCAACCAATGTCCACTATTGAATCAAGTAAATCCAACATGGCCTTTTTTCAGTGTAGGGCATATACGGCATCACTCTTGGCTGGAAGCAGTGCTTAAACAATGGCAAAAACACAAACTCTGTCCAAAAACCTCTCATGTTTACCTGTTTCCAATTTTTCTTTGGTCATTTTAGCCTTTTTGGCCAGGGTGAAGGGAGTATCTGCCATCAAACAAGAAGACAGCCGCATGTAGCTATGATGGTGTTTGCTAGTTTACCTTACATGCATTAATGTAATAACGTGGTTAGCATACTCAATGTAAATTACACACGAACAACATTGAGCTACTCACGCAGAGAAAAACAGCTGCTGCTGCATCATCATCCTCATCATTTCTGCTACACTGGCAGGGCTAGGGGCCAGGACTCTCCTCTTTGGGTTTTTGGGGGATGTTGCTAACTCCGGGTCCAATAACAGGCACCACATCCGTAGTAAGTACGGTGCATTTCTCGGCTTTAAAAATAAGCTATGCATCGCCAGGTGTTTCATCAGATTTGAGGTGTTACCTCCTTTGCACAGTACCACCTTAAAGCACTTGTTGCAGGCTGCTGAGTTTGCATCTTTTGCTGTGAAGTACAGCAAGACTTTTGACCGCTTTGCCTTGGGCATTTTTAATCTGTAGCTCTGCTCTAAAAGAATGTACGTACCTGGACCCGCCTACTATCCTTGGAAAGGAAAATGATTGGCTAGAATCTTAAGTGTATCACATCTCAGGAAAAAAAGCACCGAAATAAAGCACCGAAATGTGCGCTGCTTTTCGGTCTGGTTACTAATGTTTTTGTCATCGGATACTGGTACCCATCCCTACACACACCACGTGTATGCTGTTGCTATTTATTGTGGTTTAACCTGTGAAGGACAAAAACTTCAGCATCAAGCCTTGCAATCATTCCTACTTTTGTTAAGCTTGGATTGACAGCTTGGTGGCGTGGTGGTGGGATCAAATCCACAGTCCAGCTAGCTTGCAGTGGGTTCTCTCTGCGTACCCTGTTTATTCTAAATTACCCGTGAATGTGAGTGCAAATGTTTGATTGTCTCTCTGTGTTTGCCCTATGATAAACTGGCGACCTGTGCCCTATCACTTCTGGGTTATGCCCCATCTCCCCCACCCTTGCAACCCGGATAAAGAAAGGAGGTCGATAAAGTGGAAGTTGTTGTAAATCCATTGCATTTTTATGTTGACCACACTCTAGATTTTGTTGAACAATATGTAATATGAAGACCACATGTAGTATTTAAATGACCAAGTAGTATTGGAGTAAAAGTTAGTGAATAGTTTTGGAATGAAGTGACAAAGTAAGGGAGGGATTAAAAATATTCCAAGAGCTCAATTTACTTCATCTAAACGTTTCAATCACGTTTTATCAACAAAGAATTCACAGGTTTATTGAATATAAATAACCTGTGTTGATTTAACTCAGTTGTTCTAAAAGGCTCATGCCAAAAATTCCTAATGAAGGCAAAATGCAATCATCCTATTAGCTGATGACAAAGACCTTGAATTTAGATTATTAGTATAATGGGAATTTAAAGATCAAACTGTTATTTGTTCATTACAGTACACCTTATATCTTGTTTCTTGGGCATGCAAATATTTGCATGTTGACACTGAGTCAAAATCACCATTTAGACACACCCATGTCCATACCGGAGAGACAGAGAAGAGAGAAAAATCCACAGCCATTATCTGGTGGGAGGAGTCACACACAGACACGCACACACAGATTACTCACATGATTTTAGGTCATAATCTATGGATAAGGAGTAAATGTAATGTGAAAGTAAGGAAAAACTGGAGTTGCCCAAAAAACAACTTGTACAGTAGTGTCAAAAAGTCTTAAGCCAGCCCCACTGACTTTTATACTCGTACAATGTAATTTTACATTATCATTTATTTATTTATTTATACCTTGGACTCACTGGTATATATAAAAAAGTTTCTGTTTTTCCACTATTAAGTGGAAAAACAAACATTTAATTGTTTATCACTGAGGTCATTACATTGGTGTAATATGAATGGCAAAGGGGAGGGGGGGGTCTTTATCAATAAGAAAAGCTTTAACATTTGTGGAAATACAGTTAAAAGTTCAAAATCTATTCATTCCCTCACATTTCCAAAAGCTGGCCAGTGGGCCAGATTGGCGTCTTCTCCAGGCCGAGTCTGTGTTGATCTCTCTCTTCTTATGTTTAACACCCAATCCTTCAGTGTACTTTGTTAGTCATTAATGCTACTATCTCACATAAACAAGGTAGATTAGTGTCCATCCACACATGGTTTGTTTTTGTTCCTATTGGCACTGTTTCCTGTTGCCAGCATGTAATCTGAGTAGATTACATGCTGGCACTCAGAATCGTGAGTGCAAAGAGTATATTACATGGTCCTTTGTATACATATAATCTACGAGACCGGGTTACCAGACTTTGATTCTTGGTCCTACCAGGTGACACTGGTTCACCCCAGTGAGGCAGCCACAGAACTTCGCAGACTGAACATCGAACAACCTGAACATCGAACAGCCTGACAGGATGTGCTTTGTGAGCCAGTTCCGCTCAGGCTCAGTTACTGAAACTACCAAATGTCACGTATGTTTGCGTCCAACCCAGCAGCCCGTGTGCAACTACACTGACCTCCAAACAGGTGAGCCGTGGTTCTGCTACAAGCCAAAGAATTTGAGTTGCGATCCCAGGATCCTCCACTTAAGGGCAGGATATCAGCAATTCACAGCAATGGACCAGAGGTGAGAATTACTTGCATGTCCTTGGTGAAACCTTTTTTCTTTTCTTTTTTTTTTTAATTAAAAAAAAAAGTCTAAACTGAGTTGACTCAAAATAATTAATTAGAATAACACTTGATTGATGATCACTCATCAACCTGTCTTTCCAGAAATGTAAAAATGCAACCTTATATTTTTTAGTTACATTAAAAGGTTTTTCCCAAGAAATTTAAGAGGCTTATCCCTCAAAATTGTAAATACAAAAAAGTTGCACAAAATAGTTTCCCACCACAGGAAATTTATTTTGAGTGTCTTCATAGTTTTATTTTTGAAATACACCAATTTTTATACACTGCAGGAAAATGAAAATAAATATTATAATGCAAATTTGCAAAAAAGCAGCATATGCATCAAAATAAACTATTTCCAGCAGTGCAATATGAGTCCTAAGCATCCCAGAAACGACACAGAAAGTCATAAAGTCAAACATAACTTTTAAAAACACAAGTATAGGCTCATAAGGCCCCGATGGTAAAAAACTATATTTCCGCAAAATGACGTCACTTCCGGTTTCGGGCAGGTCATGGCGGACATGCGATAATTCACGCTGATGGACGTAGGAAGTGTTACAAACAGCTGATCGGATCGGCAAAGCGTGTTTCTAGAATATCATGTTTTTGTTGCTGCAAGTGCTTTTTATGCAGTTTTTGCAAAGCTAGCTTTGCAAAAACTGCTAGCTTACGTGGCTGCAGTGCTACCGGGATTTAAAAATAGTTATGTCAAATGGAGCGTGCCCGCTCCGACCAGCTTTAAAGGGTTAATTACAGTTTCTTTAATGCTACTTACGTGTATAGTTCTGCTCCCTTGACAATCTAATGTATGCTTTTTTAATTGTATTTTGTAAGGAGAGGCTTTCAGTCGTGCAGGGACAACTAAGGAAGCCTCAACTCAAACTACTACAGGAGGTTATGCTTCCATCCGCGTAGTCATCCAGCCGGTCCGTGTTATATTGCCTCTCCTGAGCCGGAGTGGTATAACGTGTTGTAGAAACGTTTGATCAATTCTCTCTCTCTCTCTCTCTCAGTCTTACACAAATAATAAATTCTCTGGGTTGTTTTTCTTATACATTTATGGTACCCGACGGAGGAAGCATCCCGATCTCTCGGAGGTAATTGACCAGGATGAACCGACGGTCGTCTTATTCCTTCTTGATGTACGTAAAACAAGGCCGTTTTCTTTTAGGGATTCTGTCTATTTTCTATTAATGAGAAAACCCGTTGTAAAAGAAGCTCAAAAAATGAAGAAAAACTCTACTTTCGGTCTGATAAGGAGTGGCTGCAGAAAACCAAAATACCTCATCGGGGTGATTTAATAAAATTATTTGGGATAGAGTTCTGAATATGTGCCTTTTTTTTTCTCTTTTTTTTTCACTCGGGGTTATTTTGCACGTACAAGGACTTGAGGTCTTTATGAAATTATTTGCTTGGCTGGAGGCATTAAGAAATACTAATATTGATTAGAGGGGTTGTTGACTCCTCCTTGGTGTGTAAAACAAGGCCGTTTTCTTTGAGGGTTTCTGTTTTTCTGTCTATTGAGAAAACCTGTTGTAAAAGTAGCTCAAAAAAATGAAGAAAAACTCTTTACTTTGATCTGAGAAAGAGTGGCTGCACAAAACCAAAATACCTCATCAGGGTGTTTTAATAAGATATTTAGGATAGAGTTCTGAATATGTGCTTTTTTTCCACTAAGGGTTACTTTACACGTACAAGGAGTTGAGACCTGTATGAAATCAGCCGCATCGCATCTGTTACTGTAGACAGTGACGGGGGTGTCCCTGATCACTAATGAGGACCGGTTGCTGCTGCTGCCTCCCATGCTTACGGCGTCAGGAGAGCAGATCTCTTCCCCGTCCAAGTACAGAGGAACGCAGGGGTGCAGGCTCCATCTTGTCTTCACATAGAAAAGTGTGCGCCGGCCCCTCTGTTTTTATATTCCTCCCTCCACAAACTAGAGATGGCACGATACCACTTTTTTATGTCCGATACCGATATTATAAATTTGGATATCTGCCGATACCGATATGAATCCGATATAGTGTGTTTTTTAATCAATAAAACGTTTTTTTAATATCTTGCTGCATTTTGTATAAGTTTATACTCAAGTTTAAATAAATAACAACACTAAAGCTATTCTGTTATACCTGTATGTAAAAAATACACTGCGCCCAAAATATTTCATAGTTCAGCAAAACTGATCAATCTAATAAACTTAAATCCTCCATCCTCCCTATTCTGGTACTTATTCTGAAATATTAAGCAACCTAACTAATAGGGTTGCAAACTATATAGGGAACCACCCCCCACCCTCCACCTCATGATGCTTAATCGATGTAATCAACTTTAATTTGATGCAGGGGGAAAAATGCACAGAAATAAATTATTTTTCAAGAATAATTAAATAGATTCAACATCTTTCTTCAACAGAATTGCAGACTGCACAGATGGTATCTTCCCAAAGGAAAAAGTACTATAGCTTACTAGGGTATATTAGACTTAACAGTTACTATATACAGTAATGGACTTCTATACATTTTACATCAGATTAAAACTTTGGGAGTAAGATTTGGATAATTATTTATTAAAAACTAGACATTTTAAATGAGAATAAGAAAGAAAAGTATGTCTTTGTGCCCCCTTTTCCCTGTTCATGCCCTATCGGCCCCCCTGGCTAAACTTTGCTAGATCCGCCCCTGCACAGTTACGTCAGCTGCGTAGAAAAAGATCCTGGTGTAGAAAGTAATATTAATTAAATTCTAACAACAGCTTATCAAGCTTAAACGTGCTGCTGTTGTTCAGCCGCTGGTTTCCTCTTTCTGGTGCAAAGTGGGCCAAAAACAAACAAGAGAGACGGACTCACGACAGAAAAGACGATCAGCTGATCATTGATCAGTTTCATGATTGAAGTAGCAACAGGAGAGAGAGAGAGAGAGAGAGGCAGTCGCTCCATATATCTGTTGTTAAGCTTAAGGTGGGAATGCTTTACAGACATTCAGAGATGAACTTACACACTTGCTTTACTTCTCTCTGGGAAAACTTCCTCGGAGATGAAATGCTGGTTTGCTAGCAAGGCTACAAATAAACACAGCCACTCTATCACGTGATGCACACTGCTGCGACGTGCAGCAGTTATGAGCCGAGTTACGCCATGTAGCAAGTTTTGTGAGGTGCTTTTTTGATATTCAATGGATCGGATTACATTTTTTATTTCTTGCCGATATCCGATCCAGTAATTTACGTCAGTATCGGACCGATACGTAATATCGGATCGGTCCATCTCTAGTTTAGGGTATAACTATGTTGCCACAAGTTGCCAGCAGATCCAGTAATTTGGGTCAGTATCGGACCGATACCGATACGTAATATCAGATCGGTCCATCTCTACCACAAACCCCCTCCTTTTTTCCCCATTGGATGCGATTAGTCACACATATGAAATCGATTAGACACTTCCGGAGTACTTCCGGTAAGGTCAAAAGGTCAAGGCTGGGGCCATCAATCAAATTGATGACACAAGGTGTACACCTATGATATATATATATATATATATATATATATATATATACACACATATATATATACATATTCCCAGGCCACTTGCTGCCACAAGTTTCAGCCCCGATGGACATCCTTTCATCAAAACAGTACTCCCTTATTGCAGTTCCTTACATAGTTGGATTAAAGAAACAAAATTTCACAGACAATAAAACAAAATTTTAAATAGAAGCAATAAATAAAGTACCAGTGTTAAAAATTTAGAAAAAATTGTCAGTGGCAGTGACATTACAATTTTCACATAGTTATTCAAATTAAACACTTGAACGAAATGACAGAAATAACAAATTGTCATACATGGTGAAAGGAAGCTGTGAGACCAGAGTATCACTGTTTTTACTTTCTTTCATTGTGGCAATAACATCCAAAACAAAAGAAACATAAAATGTTCTAAAACCAGTGACTCTCATTTTTTTTTTTTGGTACTCTATCCATATTTAATGCATTTTAGATGATTTTTGTAAAAGTGAAGTTTCAGTTTGAACTCAACATCACCTTGTCCAGGGTATCTAAATTTGTTGTACAAAGGACTCTTGTTTTCTGATGTTGTGACTTGATGGTCAATGGACACATCACCACATGTGGCAACTAGCAAAGTGCCCAGACCATCCATAAAGAACTCTGGAGAAAGAAAGAGACATTTTCCCCATAAGATAAAAAACTTTAATTGCCACTTAGAACTCAAACTTTGATGAGGTATGGACTTACCTGAATGTGCTGTCCGCTGGAGCTTAGGATCAAAGCCCACCCTCTGCACGGCATCTGTGCGTGCCAGGAAGAAGTTGACAACTCCATTGGTCATAGAACATTGTGGGTAACCAGGAAGTGTTTGAAATTTCCCTCCAGATTTCCTGTATAGGCAGCCACCTTCAATTTCTTCTCCTTCCTCATAGATGAGAGAGAAGTAAAACTGATTCCCTTTCACCGACCCACCAACCTAACAAGAACAGAGAACATTACAAAACAAATCTTTACTAATAAATACTCTGATGTAGATATTATTGTTCATGACAACCACTAGGTTGCTGTCATCATTAATTATTATCTAAAATGTTTATGTATTGGATGAAAATCTGAATATATGAATGAAAATCACATTTGATATTTGTAATTTGCTGTTATATGTTATTATTATAAGTCGTAGTTATATGCAGTGGCTTAGGAACATCAAGTACTATCTACACATCGGACATGTTTAAGTGACAAAACAGAACAAGACACTTTTTATGCAATAGTCACAAAGGTGTTTGAATTGTAAAAGTTTCAGACACAATGAAAAAAAATCTAAATGCAACTGTTATTTACATGTATTATATATTACATTCATATTTTAACCCTGAAAAAGTAATTATTCCCAAGTCTAATACAATCTTGAAAAAAGAACATGTTATTATTTTCATAATACACAGCCTGTTCTCTTTCTCAGACCATTAATAAATATAGTTTTTCATGTTTTCAGTTACCAGCAAGTGAATAAAAAAAAAAAATAAAAAAAAATATATATATATATATATATATATATATATATATATATATATTATCTCAATAAATATATGCAAAATCCTGTGGTTCTCTAGGAATTTTAAGCCAAACCAAATCTAACCTGTTCGACATTGTTTGGCAAGAGCTATGAGTTATATGATACGTTATGCTATCATAACTACCATGGTGTGCAGGACAAAAGGACCTAAATGAAAAGGCTCAAAAGCAGGCAAAGCAACTCAAAATGCACCATTAAAAGGGGTTAATAAACAGACCAAGAAATATAGAGCAATAAGTGGAATGATAAAGACTGAAGAGAGACTTTAGATACACACAAGGAAGTAAGGGTCAGTCAAGACATCTGGGGAGCAAAAACAAACCTCAGCTAAGTTAAGTTAATGACAAATTTTAACCAAGAATAAAAACCTAATGGTTGTGTGTGTGTGTGTTTGTGTGTGTGTGTTTTTGGCTCAGATTTAAGTCTCAATGGGTCTTGATAGATGCCTTTCATTCACCATATTATAAAGAATGATGAAACAAATAAAATACTGAAAACAGCTTGGCGCCTCACAAAGGCATCTTGCTGCAAAGCTAATGTCTCCTTCTGGTGTAAATTTTTAACTAATTCCTGTTAAGATTATTCACAACATCAGTGCAGTACACCAGCTTTCTAATGAACAAATTTACATGTGAAACTTTGACTGAATGTGTAAAATTAAATGACATTATGTCTCTGTGCATGACGGTGTCACACAATGTTCTCAGCGTTCTTCAAATAAGATCATGGTACATGTTAAAAATATAAATATAAATTGAGGTTTTGCTTCTGGCCTGCTTAGTGATGAGACTTCCTTCAGCAGTAATCCATCCTCATCTGTTAATGTTTACTCACTTCTGCCATCTGGTGGTTTGAAGAGACATTAATGCACAAAAACATGCACTTTAAACTCGGCCTAAGAGCCAAACGTCCAGGAAACATATGAGCACAGTACACAAAGAATACACAAAGGTCAGTGCCATCACCAGAATATCACATCTCTGCTGGGTTTTACTTTGATAGTACAGAAAATACCCAGAATTTTATCTTAAAAACTAGACCAAACATGCAACACATGTGGGAACTATAGATAAGCAGACCAACATCCACACTGGTCGGAAAGTACCTGGTAGCTTAGTGCTATGATATCATTAGAAGGAAGCTACTTAGGAAGTAGAAGAGAAGGAAGGCGGCGATCCAAAGGCTTACAGCACAATAGAAATAATAGTGAACGGTACAGATATAATGAGCCAGCCCTGACAGAAGACAGCAGTATAAAGGAACTAGATTATTAACAATAACAGCAATAACAGAAGTATTAGCAGATGATGAACTTCACCGCACACGTTTTTGTAGATATTAATGCCCACCCTGGGCATAAATGCCAAAATAATTTTGAGCCTTTAATTATTTCTGTAGACTGATGTTTTAACTGGGTGGACTGACTGTACAGCTTAAAACTACACAGCAAATCCAGCATGTCCAAATTAACACTGTCAGATTTGATTTCAACACTTTTAAAGTGTCTATATGGGTCCACACCCGAGAGTGTTAATTTAACTCTTTTTGGAGAGTTGGTATGTTAACTCTGATTTAGTGTTAAACACCAAATCTCTCTGGAGTTGATAATTTAACACTTGGTGTTAAGAGTTTATATATTAACTCTCAAAGAGTATTTTAGTTTAACTACGTAAGAGTTATCTTCTAATTAATTCTAAAAAGCGGGAATTTTACTGTTCTGAACTTCTAGAAATTTCTTTTGGAAATAAACATTTACTAAAAAGACGCAATGGTTTTTGAAAAACATTTATTCTGAACTGTGCACCACAATTTCAAAACATTTTCTAAAGATGTAACAGTGAACATGTTCTCACTTTCATTAGAATTTTGTTTATCAAAAGGTCTGACATAGGTGAGCTGGTAAATGCAAATAACAGCATTCTCATCACTTATTTCAATAAATATAAAATACAATATGCATGTCCTTCATTCATCACTTTGTGGAACTTCAACGCACTTCTGCTCTCCCCCATATTCCATCTTCACAAGCATATCCTATGTGGAGAGTGAATAAAAATTAGTTGACACTAATTAATGGCACAAATCAATTGCAGCACAGTAAAAAAAAAAAAAAAAGGAATCCTTTTTGAGCCATTACTTGTGTAAAGTATTTTCCCAAAAGACAAGGACACAGACAACAGGTAATACTGAACTAAATGTAAAACCTCAACCTTTTTCATTTTTACCTAAACCGTGTGCACAAAACTGGAGGAATCTAAGTGCTAACGTAGAACTCAGTCGGGACATCTGCTACTGCTGTTTGCTCGTTTTTTATGGGAGATCGTTTTCAGGCTTCAAGTAGCACCATTATATCAACATTTCACATTCTAGACATTGTTTTAAGTGTATTTGACCAAGAAATTTGACTGAAAATTCACATGCAAGCTTTTTTTCAAGGCTGTGGTATTTGCCCGCAAACAATACCTTTCAGCTAGCTAAAACAGAATATTATGCTATCACCGAGCAACATGGCTAATGCCTTTCACACAGCTTTGTCTCAACTCCAAAGAGCCACAGAAGTAAAAGCTAATAACAATAATTGAAACAATCTTTGAAAACATGACTTACCAAGCATGGCAAACAACTCAAATATGTAGAGCAAAATGTTCTGAAATGGCTTCACTTCAGCTTCGATTGGAGCCGTGCTGGGGGCGGAGTCTGTGAATTTACTCTATTGGTGTCATAGCCCCTGTAGGAGTTCAGAGTTAAGAGGTCAAGAGTTAATGTTTCCATTGTAACACCTCCAGATTTGAAATAGAAACACTCATTTCTAACACTCGATTTTAACTACTATCATTTTACACCTCAGAGTTACATTAAAAGAATGTGACTCTACTTACAGTAAAATTAACTCTAAGACTACTAACACCAAAACATTTAACACTTTTGAATTTGCTGTGTATAATTACTTAACAAAAGAATTGGGTTGACTTTAATTATTTTTTCTCGAATTGACAGATGGTCAGAATTATTCACACATATTCAAATATATACAAAGATTCACTTAAATCCTTTGATATGTGGTTCTACAACGTTCTGTAGAGTCTTAACCTGCCATAACCAAGGCCAATTGTAAATGGCCTGTATTAGTATAGCACTTTACTTAGTATCTATGGACCCCAAAGTGCTTTACACTACATTCAGTCAGCCACCCATTCAAACACTGGTGATGGAAGCTACGCTGTAGCCACAGCTGCCTTAGGGTGCACTGACAGAAGCGAGGCTGTCGGACACTGGCGCCCCCAAGCCCTCTGACCACCACCAGTAGGCAACGGGTGAAGTGTCTCGCCCAAGGACACAACGACCGAGACTGTCGGAAGACGAACTGCCAACTCTTGAGCCATGATCGCTAGTGCTTCTTGCTAGTGCTAGCACTGACACGTTTGAACTAGTGCTGTCAAAATTAACGCGTTAACGTAGATTAAGCCATCATCACGATTAACGTGATTTTAAAAAAGTAACACTATTAACACATCTGGAGTGCAGAATGACTCAAAATCCCTGAAATGCTTCTGTCAACGCATTTTGGGAAGTTTGTCCAAGTAGAGTTACCTTCGCACATACGCAAATGGGCAGTGGATCTGGTAGTGACGGGCAGCTGAATCAATCACATTGTGCAAGAAGAAATTTTCTTTTCACCGAAACACTTGCAGCTTAAAATATCACTTTGATGCGAAGCATACATTAGCCGGGGATGCTGCTAGTACTTTGGCTAATGCGTCACCCAACTTGCGACAAACCACTCACGAAGCATTGGGGGTTCAGTAAGTCTACCTCGAACATATTGACTGACACAATTGCCAAGTGGATTGCAACAAACTGCACACCTGTTAATGTCGTTGAGAACACGCGCTTTACATAGCTTTGGTTCCTCGTCTCAAGGACTTGAAGGGACTCTGCAAGAGTGACAGCGAGAGAGGATAAATGTTTACAGAGTTTTTTGTTAACATGAATGTACAAGATGTCAATAAACATGTTAAGTGCGTACATTTTCCGCTTTTTTCTCGAGTCTGTTTGCTCATGCAAAATGAAATGCGATTAATATAGATTAAAAATGAATTATATTTAATCGTGATTAATAAAAATTAATCCACAGTAACCCTGTGATGAATCCGATTGAAAATTGTAATTGTTTGAGAGCACTAATATATATATATTATATATTAGTGTATACTTAGCTATTAGTATGTAGGTTTTAAAAAAAGTTGCATTTCACAGGAGAGAACCTGTGCTAAAAGAAAACTGTTCAAATTCACTCTGAATTTAAGCACACATTCTTTGTGTTTATTCTCCAATTACTTCATTATATTGCATAAATGTTTGTTACAAGCTTAAATATAAAGTTAAAAAAGTGTAATTGCAGCCACGCTATTCATCAAGTAATTGCAATTAATTGCGATTAATTACAGAAAATTGTGAAATTAATTAGTTTTTTTTCCAATCTATTGACAGCACTAATTTTAACCCAGAATAAAAACCTGATGTGTTTATGTCAGCTGGTAGTTTCTCTGTGTCAGCATAAAAAGGATTTGTTTGACAGCAGTCACTGGACTGAGCAGTTCTGAGAGCAGTTGGATTACCACACGCTGTCTCTTGGAGGCTGTAACAAAAACCACGGCAGACTCTGTTTTAGAGTGGTTTTCTTCCTACATATCTGATTGGAATTTTAATGTGTCTGCAAACCAGATTAAGTCTGAATCCACAGAGCTGCTATGTGGAGTTCCTCAAGGCTCCGTGCTGGGACCATCCATCACATCTGTGTTCTGCTCGATGACATTCCCTCTTAACAGCACAATTGGGCATAATCCCAGCTAAAAAATCAGAGAAGTCGTTTATGAAGTTATTGTATTTCTGGAAGCGTTAGGTGACAGTGCAGAAAACCTGGTTTGTGCGACTTTTGTAAATGATGCAGGTCAGAAATGATATAAACAGAAACAAACTTATAGACGAGCAGCCACACATTTGTCCCTAAATGTGTATCGTAAAACCTTTTTACCTCAATATTACAATTAAAAAAGTTTTTATGTGTGTGAAAGGCTTTGTTGGTTGTTAATACATACAATGATGGCTGAAAACCTGTAGTAGTAATTGTAGTGTGGTGTATTACCCACTAGCCACCACAAGGGGGAGCGTGGTCACAGTTCAGGTGTTATACAGTATGTTCTTTTCTATTTTTTGTACAAGTATCCTGTCTCTTTTTATTAACTTCTTCTTTATACTAAACTGTAAATAGACCCAGAGGAGAGGAAAACTCACCAATAAAAGAAAGAAAATGCAAATGCCTTCTAAAACAGAGAATCACGCTCACTGATCAGTCTGCTGTGAAACAATTACAGTTAGACAATACTAGTGGTTTAAAGGCTTCATGAAAACACAGACATATGCACATATAGCCATGCTGACAGCTCAGTGAGCCTCATAGCGTGAGAAAGTTGACGAAATGGCTGGTTTCTACAGCTGTGGTTGTCTCAGCTTGACCCAACATCCTGTGAAACTTGCTTTAACCTGATTTCAACTTCAACTGTGAACATTGCACATGTTCAGCTTTTAACTTCTGTAATTCCACCAAAGTGATGCAAATATATGTAAATTTCATAGAAGTATCTTTTACTCACCCTGGTTCTTGATTATTGTACTGTTATTACCTGCTTCATCATTTGTTAGTTTCTGCACCAAATATACATTTCAGCATTTAAGCTCATACTCTAACCGTGGTTAGAATAATTGCAGTCTATATTAAGTGAGTTTTTGTTTCTCCTCGCAGACTTTCATTTTTGTTCCTACAGGTACTAATGTAATCTCCTTACACACGTTTGAATTTAGCTATGTAAGACAGCAAAATGCCCTCTTACTAATACTAATACAAATAAGGAATATATTGCTGCTGCAGCCCTCAAATACTCAAATGCGCTTGCAAAAATGTTTAAGTAACATTCATGGTGTTGTTGAAGAAAAAAAAGAAAGAGTTGATTTTCAGTTTTCTAATTCTGGGTTCATGTGTAAGCAGCAGAAGTGAAAAACAGGAAGGAATAAGAGATTTAAGATGTAAGGATGGGAGTGCAGTGGGAAGTGGTGCATACAGGTATACCTATAATTTTCATTATAGATATACCTCAACTATGAGAGACAAAATAAGAAAAAAAAATCCAGAAAATCACATTGTCTGATTTTTAAGTCCATAGTGTTCCACTATGTGTGAAGCTACAGAAGGTTAAAACTGCATACACGCCTACAAAACACATATAATACATACAATCTAGAAACAAGCCTGAGCAAAGGCCTGAATGCATTCAGCAACCTGTTGCATTTGAGTTTGCTTAGTAACAGGTGACAGAAGATGTGTCAGAGAGGAGGACAAGTCCACGGGGCCTTCAGGGCCTGAAGTCATCGCCATATTTGGAAAAGATGGTAGCAAGAGGAACTTCTGTGTCTGCGTTTAGCTCTAAAAATTGATCATTGTCTGTAAACGATGCACATAATGTTTCTCAAGATGCAAATAATGTTCTTATAACGCGTGAAGGGGCGGTAACCCTGACATTATAAAAAGCCATTGTCTGTGTATTTTGGGCGAAGAAGTCCGCTGATGTGATGCTGTGTGCTTCTTCCCACGCGTGTGTTCTTAATAAACTCTTCATCTGATTGCACTCTACTGGGCCTCCATTGGTTTGTTTTTGTGCCACATTTTCAAATTCGGGACAGTACACTTTTTTTATTATAAATGTATGTTGTAAATTTTCTTTGTTGCCCTAGTTTATTCAGAGCCTGGTGTCCTAGTTTGAGTTTCTTGTATTGTGTTTGGTTGTGTATTTAGTAGGGTTCCCTCATGTAGTTGCCCTCTGTGTCTCCCTTTGTGTAACTGTGTTTAAATTGTGATGTTAGTTCTTGTGCCTTGTGTTTTTCTCACTCTGTCATGTGCTGCTTCTTGTTCTCTCTCTCCCTCCAGTTTGCCTCTGTGTATGTCCTGTGTTGTGTTGAAGGTTTGTGTCTGCTGTCAACATTTTCAGTTTTCATTTCCCATCCTGTCACGTGTAATTATCCTCAGCTGCGTTCCCCGTGTGCTTCCACTTTCCTCATTACCTTCTGGGTATTTTTGTCCGAGTCTCCCTCTGTTCCATGTCGCATTGTCCCTCATGCTGTGTGCTCCCCAGTGTCTCCTCGTGTGCATTAGTTCTATTAGTTTCCCAGTTTAGTTGGCTTTGAGTTTATTCTATGTGTCAGTGAGTTTGCGTTTAGGTCCAATCCTTGCCTGCACACAGCCGTAACATTACAGGCTTAGAGCTGTTAACTATTATTAAAACTGATTTAATTAAATGAAAAAAATGCATCAAAATTTTTGGAAAAACCAAAATTAATTTGGTAATGTTGTAACTGGATCAGATAAATCATCGTCAAGGAAAGAGTAAAGTCCATAAGAACACCAATCAGTGTATTAAAAGGGTAAAAAAGTTACAAAGTTAAAAGGTTTTTTTTTTACCTAATTACAGAAATAGCTATGTATATTTGATGTTTGGTTGCAACCTGTATTAGGCCTGGGCGATATGGCCTAAAATTTATATCGCGATATAATTTGAAGCATGTGCGGTAACGATATATATCACAATATATTCTTTTCTTCTGTATAATGTATTTTCCATACTATAAGGCACACTTAAAATCATTTAATTTTCTCAAAAAACGAGAGTGTGCCTTATGTATGAATTCTGGTTGTGCTTACTGACCTCAAACCGATTTGGGCGTGCAGAAATGTTGCTGCTTTATTGGATGTAACAATTAAGTTTAACATCCATGCATCCATGAAAACAGAATTTATTAAATTTAACAGAGTTAGAAGCTAACAGGAAGTTAGCTCGCTTGTTTCCACCTAAACATGACATACCATGTTCTGACTGAGATTTTTGAAACTAATTCAAACGTACAGCTCTGCTACCACTTCCAACATAAATGAAGATAGAAAACTAAACAGCAGTGGCGTTTGCAGGGTTACTGAAGTTGGACTACCTGGTATATAATGTTGTGCTACGTGATTGCTAGCGACACAGCTATGTTAGCATAACATTAGCACAGTGAAGCTGGAGGATGAACGACAACTTTTTTTCCACTCGATAAAAGTTAACGTGAGGGATTCTGGTGGTCAGGGACAAATGCAATCGCATAGCAGGATGCTATACACGGGCCAAACTTCAGTCAGGAGAACAACTGAGATAATCCATCCACAATACGAGGTTAGTCATTAATATACTGCAACAACATGGGAATAGAGCAGCTGCGAGAGAATTCAACATTAATGAATCAATGTTACGGAAGTGGAGGAAGCGCAGTTTTTGGCTTTCCCCATATTTCAAAAGTGCTTCATCTCTTTGCCATGACTGTCGCCATAATTTGCAGATGATAATGGTTTTAGCCGCTGCGATGCTTTCGACCAAAACAGGCGCAGCTTGATGACATCATCAACATGTGCTATCGCGATAGAGCGGTGTAGTCAAAATCTCTATCGTTGGCCAAATTTATATCGTTTCTATCGTATATTGTTTATATCGCCCACCCCTAACCTGTATCCCATAAAGCAAATAGAAGTAAATGAACCCAAACAGGAGCCATTTCATTCTCACCACGTCAAGTTCTGGCATCGCTTCCATCACCTCTACAAGCTTCTCTATCTTCGTCTTCTCTATAAACATAAAGTCATCATCCACCCACAGGAAGTACTTGGTGGTTACCTGGGAAACAGCCAGATTTCTGCCTGCAAACCAGCCCTGAGAAAGGAAACATCTTTCACATCTTAATGCAAATAATAAGAGTTCTAATTCTGATTTCAGATTTATCCTTAAATTGTGGTGGTGACCACATGTGACTGCTGTCCATTTATTCTTTATTTAGTTAGTTAGATTAGCAGCAATTTAACATGCTTGATACAACTAAGTAACACAAGTTTAGCTAATAACATTTTAAATGCATCTGAAATCTGAATTATTTTCCTATCAGATTTTATAGAACTTTTACTACATAAAATTTCAAGAATTAAAGTAAAGTGACATATGTTCTGAATTTTGTATAGTCAGTTTAGTCCATAAGAATGTAGGTATATACCTGTGCTGGAGGCATAATGTAATGTTGAATGTTTTCTCCAGTAATGTGCTCCGTTTCAAAGCTGTCATCGGCAATAATAATTTTTACGTTGCTATAAAATTGCCGGATGCTGTCGAGCAACACTCTTAAGTGTGTATAGCGCTGGAAAGTCTTTGTTGTGATGGTGACTTGAGAGCTGATATCTGAGAGACAGAAGCAAACAAAGACTTATTTCAAGAAAAAGTAGGGTGATCTGCTACAGCATAGAATGAGTTATCGTATGACACTATTATCGTATGACACTATTATCGTATCTCTCTATGTGCATCCTTCTCTCACCTATAGTGCCATGGAAAAGTATTTGTCCCCATTCACTACAATGAAATGTTTCAGATATAAAATGGAGTTTTTAAATGCTGATTTTACTTCTTAAGGGGGGGGGATAGACCTACCTACCTGCACTCATGCGAGTGATTACTGGCAATGTTTTTTCTCTTCACTGTGGAGGAATTTTGTCCTATTTGTCTTTGCAGAATTGCTGTAATTGAGCTTCAAGGCATAAACTGGACAATACAGTCTCCCTCAGGATTTTCTGGTAAACCATGTTTGACTCTTGATATGATATTCCTTTATGATATCATATCATATGTTATTTTTATGCTTGATCTAACAGAATGCAAATCTCCTTAAAAATCAGAATGTTTGTCTCCTCAGTCCACAGAATATTTTTTCAAATGGAGATCATCAGGACATTTTTTGGCAAATGTGAGATTGTGTTCTTTTTAGTCAGCAGTGGCTTTCACCTAGGGATTCTCAGATGATGCCATTGTTGCCCAGTCTCTTTCTTATTGTTGAATCATGAACACAGACCCTAACTTAAAGGACTGCAGTTCTTTAGAAGCTGATGTTGGTATTTTAGTGACCTTCTGGCTGATGTTGCATTTTTGGATTAATTTTGGTGTGCCGGCCACTCCTGGAAAGGGTCACCACTAGTTCAAGCTTTTTTCATTTGTAGATAATGACTCTCATCCTGGTTAACTGGACTCATCACTTTTGGAAAAAGCTGTGTAACCTTTCCAGACTGATTGATGTTATTGACATTGTTTTTAATCTTCTCAAGTTTCTTTAGGTCCTGCTAGGATGGGTTGCTTTTTAAGATCTTTTAGTTTCATTTTGTCAGAAATGGGCTATGTCCCAATGCAGTGGCTGCATCCTTTGGAGGACCCCGCCTTTGCAGTCTATGTGGGCCAGGTCCGAGAAGGCCAGAAGTGCGATTCTGTGAAATGGGACTGTCTAGACTTCAGATTTGTGTCACTGTGTCGGTGGAGTTTAATAAACTCAGCCATCTGCTCCTTGCTATCTAAAATATAACAGAATATTGGAGTAAATTCTCAACCATCTCACACTTCTGTTTAATCAGTTTTCTGTTTGACGTTTATTCAGCTGTGTGAAAAAACTTTAATCTCAGCTAAACTGATTTACTGAGGAACAAATAAAACACTGAAAAACACCAAACAATAACATTTTTAATCAACAAGTGACGTATATATCATGTTTAACCTGAGTAGTGAAAGACTGCACGAGGGTCTGAAAATGATGTTGACTGTACTCGCCGGCTCTAGTTAGCCTTGACCACCCAGTCAGCTATCGAGCTGGTCGGTAACAGATGTCTCCGAAAACATCGGAGCACTTTTTTGCAAATATGTGATGTCTTAATAAACCGAGCAGATATTTGAACTTGACACAGCTACATTCTCGCCTGAAAATTTCTTAATTTTATTTTGTGACCCAAAAAGAGTAATATTTTAAACTCTTCAGCCACGCTCCTCAACTAAGTAGCTGCCGCCATTGTTGGAAACTGGAATTGACTGGGCCGCGCTATGAATTCTGGGATAGGTTGGGCCACAAAGGATACACCCGACCCATCCTTCCAATTTGGGGAAATGAAGGATGCATTTGTTGGCTGCATATGGAGCAGCCATCGCTGTGCTGTAATCAGCCTTAAAATGCGGCCTCAGGAGGATGCAGCCCCTGAATTGGGACACAGCCATGTTCTACTTAAGTTATTCCTGTATTCAGCAGGTGTGGTAGTAATCAGGCCTAGGAGTCGTTTCCAAAATTAAAAATGTGCTCAATCACAGTCAATTCATAATTTAACAATAAGGAGCAGTTACTTTTTCAAATAACACCAAAAGGGATCGGATCACTTTTTTCAATAATGAAAGAATTCAACATTTAAAAATTGCCTTTTGTATTTACCCAGATTATTTGTAAATAATGTTGACATTTATTTGATGATCTGCAACATTTAAGTGTGAGAAATATGCAAAACAATATTCAATAAGAAATCAGGAAGGGTGGAACTACTTTTTGAAAGAACCTCTAGTGAAGAACCTTGAAAACAGAATTAAGTTTTCAAGTTTAATTAAATTAAGAAACATTTCATTCATTGGAGGAAGGCAGTCTAAGTTGGCCATAATTTCAGGAATCAATACATGGTACCATCACAGAGATCTTTAATTCCTAGGAAGAACAAACTACCTGTTCCCATGTCATACAGGACTGGTACACGAGGCTGTTTGATGGCAATTGGAAAAACAGCTTCATGCATTTCAAACTGGAAAGTGGCTAAAATCAGAAAACAAAAGCTTAGATTAAATACAGTGCAAAGGATACTCTTGTATAAAGAGAAAAAACAAAACAAAACACAGTCACTGATTTTCCAATAAACCTTAGAACAGCACACAAACTGCATAACTGGAAAACACTTAGTCTAATTTCACTTTTGCTTTCACTTATTTTGCTTGGACGTGACATACGGAATTCAGAAACAATCAAATTTCATGCAAAACTTTATTTTCATATAGAATTTCAAATTTCTAGCTCATTTAACATTGCTTAAACACATACCAAGGTCTCCAGTGTTTATGTGGTAGTCAGTGCTGGTATAGGACACTTTAGCTAGCAAGTTGTTGAGGGTCACCAGGCTGCGAGACTCGATAATCAGTTTGTTCTCACCAGATCCTGTTAATTCAAACCACAAAATTTCACAACACCATTAAAATGACTTGATTAATAGTTTAAGTTTTAAAGATAGATTATATAAAAATGAATTCAAACTATTTACGCTGCGTTTTTGCCTAGCTGAAATCACACTTTCTTATATTTTTTAAATAACAACTAAAGGCGGGACACATTTTCAAGAAAAAAAAAGTTGAAAAGCAGTCAGTGAGTTCACAACAACAACAAACTGCTAGTGTTGTATGTTGCTTTCTCATACAACATAATTATGAAAAATAACACAAATGTACCAGATGTAACATATCCAATCGATATATGCAAAGAAACTAGAACTGTCCATAAACCCTCCAGTTGTGTGCATCCCAACCCCCTTACTTTAGTGTTCCCCGTAACAATTGACTGGTCTGTTTTAACAGCTCTTAAATTAACATAACACTGAAATGAAAGAGGTACTCATCACTTTTATATGTTCAAATGCACAGTGAGGAGGATGTCATAAGGCCTTGAGGTAATCAAATGAGTGTTTTAATTTGTAAATGGGTCAGATTTGACCCAAACACAACAGGAAGGTGAATCAAGATGTGTAATAATGAGTTTAATACAGGAAAAAAAACACAAGAAGAAAGGGAGGTGCAAGAAGGCATGGAAAGTCATAACACCAGCTGAAATCTATCAGTAATTAGAAAGACACCCTGCCAATCCTCAGTACCAACTGATGGCCTATAAAAAGGTGTCGCATTACCAAGGTTATTGCTTGTTTCATAACACAAGAAACATCTGATGATTGTTAAAATCATTAAGTTCTCAAGACTTCGCTCAGTGGGAGCTGACTGTCAGGGGCAGATCTAGAAGGTTGGCATGTGCCACCCTAATATGAACTCTTGCCACCCCAAGTACCGCCCTACTTACATATGACAGTGTTGTGTTTTAAAATAAGATAGCATTAACACTTTGAGCACAGTTACAGTTAACAGTGAATATCAATTCTACAAATGAATATACTGCATAGTGTTACCCCCCTCCACCATTAACAAGAGGTTCAGCCCATAGCACAGACTGGCATTTTTCTTGTTTTCAGTAGCAAGTGATGCTTATGACTATGACTGAGCACATTTCAAAGAACACCATGGGAATTTCAGATTTCACACAGGTGGTTGGTTGTTACTGTCATGCTTTGGCTGTGTACAGGCAGGAGAAGGACCCAAACGCAAAACTCACGACAACAAAATTAAACTCAAAAAGCTGCTTTATTGCAGAATGGCATGGAAAACTAAACTGGAACATGGATAAACTGACACGCAAGGAAACACAGCCATGAGGGAGACTACGACACTGACAAAGAGAAACACAGGGCTTAAATACACAGAGGGATAACGAGAGAATGAGACACAGAAGGAGAGCACAGCTGGGAGTAATCAGGCTGGACGAGACAAGGGAAGCAAAACTAGAAACACTCACATGAGACATGGACCTTCAAAGTAAAACAGGAAACACACTGACTGAACTCTAAACATGCAAACTTAACAGCAACTGAGAAGACAGAACATAGGGACCAGAAACATGGTACAAAAAGGTCACAGTAGACACAACATTGAACACAGGGAAGCCATATTACAAAGCCAAAGAACTAAACCTATGATAACCATAACTGAAATCTAGGGAAACAAGAAACAGTACAACAAAGGACTCAAAACATAATCCATAATATAAAAACACAAGATCTATTCAAAATAAAATAGGAAACATAATGAGACGCAGACATGACAACCAGAACTTGACAACGTAAGACACAAACATGAAACACATGAAGAGCAGGGGAGACTTAACAGGGGTTGGAAGACACAAGGGGAATCTAATAACAAAGAACTAGAAAAACTCATGAGCTTAATCATATAAACATCCAAATAAACTAAAGTCAAAACACTGGGTCATAAGACCCAGGATCGTGACAGTTACACAATGAAGGTGAGTGTTATTAACCCTCTGTGGTCCACAGGCACGCTGCACCTCCAAATCACATGACTGATTTAAGCTGACATAGCAACAAGCTGCAACCACGCTGAGTCTTTCAGCCCGTGTTGAAAGTTCGGACTTCAAAGTATACACCGTTTTTTAAATTTTAATTACAGGCCAGTAAATTCAGAGTTATGATAGCAAAAATATAATATAAGTCATGCTTTTTTCTAAATACTATTGTCATGTTTTGTTTTGTATTTTGTTTTGTTTTCTTTTAAAGCATTTTCTAAGGACAGATAGGAAGAGGGGAAAGTTTTGGAAATGACAGCAGCGAGACAGAGCGAGTGACAGAGAGAGAGAGAGATATTGATATCGAGTTTTTAGATGTGGGAGATTTGTGATGTTTAGCGTGGAGTGTGTAGTTAGTGTGTTGTGTAGTCATTGTTTTGTTTTGTGTGTCAGTGAGGGTACTAATGACTGTCATAAAGGCAGATTGCAATGTAAACACTGTGACCAGGTAGAAAACCAGAGGGGTGATACACCTCCTGTTGTCAGGCCTGCAGGGTTTAATCCTGTGGTGTTCTCCTCTGTCTTGTGTCCGACAAACACATTTCTTTTTACTGGCAAAAATAATTTGTGGGGCATCTTATTTTGACACCCGATTGTTCTCTCTTTTTAGTTATAGTAATATTTTTAAATGGTTGTTCAAAATTGTAAAGAATTCCAGGTGTATTTTTAGATAAATAATTTTACATAAAGTACATAAAAACAAAATTCACATGTTTTATGTGAATTTTATGTCAAACTAACGTGTTTAATTATGTGGGCTACAGAAAATAATTAAGTTATAGATTACATTTATATGAAACGCGTGTATACTTAATGCATTTGAATCATTATAACATTGTAACCATCTGCATATGTGTTTGAAAAATAAGGCTTTGATTTTGCCACCCCATTTGATTTCTCTGCCACCCTAATAAAATTTCTCTAGATCCACACCTGCTGATTGTGCAAGAGTGAGAACGAGGACCCAGGTTCAGACACAAAAGGAGATAGAGCGGAGAGTTAAACCAAAAGCGAGACGTTTTATTTTAGCTGATAAACATGAATACAAAATAATGCGAGGCAAACTGGGTGACAAAATAAACTGCTACTAAACTAAAGTGGGAAAACAAAACAAGATAACTAGGGATGGGTACCGGTATCCGGTGCCATCATGGCACCGGTTCTGACATAAACGGTAGTAACCAGACCGAAAAGCAGCGCACATTTCGGTGCTTTATTTCGGTGCTTTTTTTTCCTGAGCTGTGATACACTTTCTTCTTCCTTACATTTCTATTGGCGGTTGGCAAACAACTGAAAGGTGCATTACCGCCACCAACTGGTATGGAATGATACACTTTAGATTCTAGCCAATCATTTTACGTTTCGAGGATAGTAGGCGGGTCCAGGTACGTACGTTCTTTTAGAGCAGAGCTACAGATTAAAAATGCCCAAGGCAAAGCAGTCAAAAGTCTGGCTGTACTTCACAGCAAAAGATGCAAACTCAGTAGCCTGCAACAAGTGCTTTAAGGTGATACTGTCAAAGGAGGTCACACTTTAAATCCGATGAACCTAGCCCTGCCAGTGTAGCAGAAATGATGATGGCAGCAGCAGCCGTTCTTCTCTGCGTGAGTAGCTTAATGTTGTTCGTGTGTAATTTACGTTGAGTAAGCTAACCGCGTTATTAAATTAATGCATGTAACGTGAACTAGCAAACACCATCATAGCTACATGCGGCTGTCTTCTTGTTTGATGGCAGATACTCCCTTCACCCTGGCCAAAAAGGCTAAAATGACCGAAGAAAAAGTGGAAAACAGTTAAACATGAGAGGTTTTTGGACAAAGTTTGTGTTTTTTCCATTGTTTAAGCACTGCTTCCAGCCCAGAGTGATACCATATATGCCCTATACCTGCAGAAAAGACTAACATTGTTATCTTTTTACAAAAAAACAGCTGAACATGAGAGGTTTTTGGACCAATTTTGTGTTTTCCATTCTTTAAGCACCGGTTTGGGCACCGTTTAAGCACCGGCACCGTTTCAAAAGTACCGGTTTGGCACCGGTATCGGATAAAACCTAAACGATACCCATCCCTAAAGATAACTGTGACTAATCACGATGACTCTGATAACTATGATTTCTATGATGACTGTGACTACTATGAGTGCTATGACTAGACGTGGTGACACAGACGTCCTGACAAAGACAAGACAATGGAAAACACAGACTAAAAACACACAAGGGGGGATCAGGAATCACATAGGGAAACAGCTGACACACATGAACCTAATAATGGGACAGAGGAAGTGAAACTAAATACAATGAACAAAGAAAACCAGGCTCTTTCAAAATAAGACAGGAGGCAGACAATACTGACTTGATAACAAGGAAGACTGGAACATAAGGGGTGACGACACAACAGGATCTAGATAAACAAGGACTAAAGAATTTCAAAATACAAAGCAACTCAATCCTAACTAAGGATAGAAATAACAAGAACTTAGCATGTCTTCTACAGTACATGTCAATAATGCAAAATGAACAGAAAATGCTGGGTCCCAGCCCATGACAAGACTGCTGTAAATGTTTTATATTTCATATTTGTAAGAGATTGTTTTTCTTCTCCACATGGCTGGAAAGTTCTGACCCTTGCTGCTAATCTGGCGTGTGGTCCAAAAACCAATCCAACAACAATTTTAACTGTCTCAGGGACTGTAACTGTCCCTGAGACAGTTAAAATAAAGTTGGTTATTTCATGTTTCTGTGATAGATTCATGCTTAATTTAGTTCATTTATTTACAAGATAACATGATTAAAGTGTAACATTAATTAAAAAACATGTCTAAAATATGTGATTACAAAATATGGGTTTGTTAAATATGTAAAGTGCTGTAAAGTTTGTATGAGGTAAAGTTTGTAATTGTCACATGAGTTTGGTTGAGAGCGCAACCATGGCATTGTGGAGCTAGCATGGATACATGGCTACAGATGCATTTACAGCCTCAACATTAATGTTATTCTGCATGTGGTCCAAGAGGCGCACACGGTATGGTTTCATGTATATTGTTTGTATAATGTTGCATACGTGTTCTACACTGGTAATGACAGGACGTTTTTGTTATATCCATTATTGTGCATTTTTTCTGTTCTGCTTGCACAAGACTGTTTATGGACACTGATATGAGAGACTGATAAGCTCAAAACATTTATGTTGTAAACTTTGTGTTTCTTCAGTTTTCACGGTGTCTGAAGACAATAAGAGTGAGAGAGAGAGAGAAATTAATTTCCGAAGACATCAGTATGATGCGTGGCCATTCTTTGTTGGACCCCTGTAGTTACACCCCCTACAATATAGTCACTTATTTACTAAATCTCACCTTTGATGATTGTCTGTTCAGGTGTAATATTTGTGGTCAGGATGCCTTTAGACACACTTAAAGATACCTACAAAAGAAAGGCCTGAATAAATTTAAAAAGCACTCAGAATATCCTATACAGTCGTCTACAAAAAAAATAAACTGTGTATGAAATTATTATGCTATGTCAGTGTAACATTGAAATACCTATTGAAGATGGAAAGAAAGATGCTATTTTATACTGTACATCAGACCATAAGTGAGGTTTGTGTTTTTTCTTTCATTTATCCTAAAGCTGAATTAAAGTCAGCCCCACACATTGATCACAAAATCAGGGAATCAGGGCCCTTAATGTTTGAAATGCATATGTTCAGGAGGCATCTTGTATGAACCAGCCAACCTGTACAATTCATATTAGATGTGAGGGAGAAACACCAACCTTGTAGCTGCTTCTGTTTTCTGCATGCAGCCCTAAACCTGAAATTAAAATGACATTACTTTTACATTGTCCTTTTATGGGAAGACTCCATGACACGTTTTTGAAGCATAAAGGATCAACATGAATTCCTTAAAACCCCCATGCAACTTCTTGTCTGTGAATATGTTGGCTGTAATACAGATTTAATTTTGCCATCTCGTTTGCTGAGGTATAAGTTTGCTGGTCATTATCGCTCTTGGTTAATTATCTTTTAATTATGTTTTAAATGTAATTATACATGGAAAATTCCTGAAATTGCATGTTAATTTGACTCACTAATGACTCTAATTCAGAGCTATTAAAGTTAACTTAATAATCTGAGAAATACCACCAAATTTAGTCTCAGATCAACATTTATTAACCATTTTTCTAATAAAGTAGAAAGGGATTGTATAGGGATTTCTTTTACTTATGTATTAATCACATTATTGTATGATGCCTTGGTGCCACTGGATTTATCATGTTCCACACCCATACTGTAAGACAGATGGTGGGGGTGCAGTAAGGAAGTTGGGGGAGCAGACAGCTCCACAGGAAGAGTCTTTTGTCTCTTCGAGGACTCTGGGAGGTAGCAAGGAAGTGTGAACCTTAATGTGTGAAACAGCTATGTACTGCCTTTTGTTCCTGAAGAAGGTATTTAACTGAGAGCCATGCTAAGCTCAGTGAGACTCTGCTGACCTGCCCCGCGGTCACGTAGGCTCTCCATCAAGCTTGTTTGTCTGTTCTTTGTGTGTTTTGATTAAAGAATGTTAGCTACCGCTCACTGCTCGTCTGCAGGCTTTATTTAAATGGAAAACTTCCACAACAGAATATACAGCACATATACAACAATACAGACCACTGGTAAACTGTTGTCTGTTGCATATATTAGGCTTGGCATACCTGGTATGAGAGTAGAGGTCAAAGGCTGTACTATATAACCTTGAATAGGATACTGCAGAGGAGAGTTAGGCGAAGCAAACAGCAGTCTGGATAGTTCAGACACCATCCTGATGAAGAGATGAAATGTGGGTAGATATAGAAACAGGTATCACCTTTTTACTGCAGACTGCACGACTGCACCAAGCAAAGCAACTCTGCTGTTGAAGTGCAACACATTCTCACTCCCAAAGCGTAATATTTAATGCTGGGTGACAAATCATCAACATATTACTCTTCTGGGTGTAACAGTGTTTATGTGGTATTATTCCACTTGCCACAAATGTCAGCGCAATGGGGTAACAGCCCCCCCCCCCCCCCATTACTTTTCATTTGTTTATTATTGTGTAAAACTGTATGCTAATGGGATGTTCTGACCATAGTGTGCTGTGGGGAGTGGTGTGTGGCGAGCCCTTTGCACTAATAATAATAATAATAATAATAATAATAATAATTGATTGCATTTATATAGCGCTTTTCAAGACACTCAAAGCGCTTTACAATTCCACTATTCATTCACACACTGGTGGAGGCAGCTATAGTTGTAGCCACAGCTGCCCTGGGGCAGACTGACAGAAGCGAGGCTGCCATATCGCGCCTTCGGCCCCTCTGACCATCACCAGTAGGCGGTAGATGAAGTGTCTTGCCCAAGGACACAACGACCAAGACAGACCGAGCAGGTGATCGGACCGGTAAGATGAGCTTCCCAACCCCCTGAACCACGGTCGCCCACTGATACAACACTGTTGTTTCCATTCAGGAAATAAAGTGGAGGCAATCAATCAGAGACTCCTTGTGTTCTTAAAAACACAACACAACGCAGAGTCGAGGAGTCTGTTTGGACCAACCTGTTGCAGCGGGGTGAAGCAGCTCAAGAGTTGGGAGTTCGCCTTGTAATCAGAAGGTTGCCGGTTTGAGCCTCGGCTTGGACAGTCTCAGTCGTTGTGTCCTTGGGCAAGCTTCGTGAGTGGTTTGTCGCAAGTTGGGTGACGCGTTAGCCAAAGTCCTAGCAGCATCCCCAGCTAATGTATGCTTCGCATCAATGTGATATTTTAAGCTGCAAGTGCTTCAGTGAAAAGAAAATTCCTTCTTGCACAATGTGATTGATTCAGCTGCCCGTCACTACCAGATCCACTGCCCATTTGCGTATGTGCGAAGGTAACTCTACTTGGACAAACTGCCCAAAATGCGTTGACAGAAACATTTCAGGGATTTTGAGTCATTCTGCACTCCAGAAGTGTTAATAGCGTTACTTTTTTTAAAATCGCGTTAATCGTGATGATGGCTTAATCTACGCTAATTTTGACAGCACTAGTTCAAATGTGTTAGTGCTAGCACTAGCAAGAAGCACTAGCGATCGTGGCTCAAGAGTTGGCAGTTTGTCTTGTAATCGGAAGGTTGCTGGTTCGAGCCCTGTCTCCGACAGTCTCGGTCGTTGTGTCCTTGGGCAAGACACTTCACCCGTTGCCTACTGGTGGTGGTCAGAGGGCCCGGTGGCGCCAGTGTCCGGCAGCCTCGCCTCTGTCAGTGCGCCCCAGGGTGGCTGTGGCTACAATGTAGCTGCCATCACCAGTGTGTGAATGGGTGGATGACTGAATGTGTAAAGCGCTTTGGGGTCCTTAGGGACTAGTAATGCGCTATACAAATACAGGCCATTTACCAGTTACAGGGGTACCCAACATGTCTCTAAGTGCACATTAACGCTGACAGCACTTCTTTTCACATTTATTCAGTACAACAAGGGCAGAGCAGCAACAGAGCATTTGAATAGATCTGAAACAATTAGGGGATTTGCAAAGCCACAATATAAAGAGAGTTATAGAACAGAGCATCTCAATAAGAACATAGTAAATTGCCTAATAAATTAATCAAGCCATTTTGGTAAGATTTGTTTATAAAAAAGCAAAGTGGGTCGGGGGCGATAAAGGCTATAGTCATTTATGGTTTCCACATTCATTTGTCTGGACAGTTAATGTATGTCCAACATGACGGTAAGTAGAGGACAGCACAGTTCCTGCTGTTGGACTGACTTGATATAGCCATGGCTGACCAGTAAAAAGAGGCTACCCAACCCTTTCTTATTTTTTGAATAAGAAAGCATCTTACCTTATCTTATTGGACCTCATGATTATAATATCAAATGATGCCAAATGTGTCTACATTAATTACAGTTTACAAAGATACCAATTGATTATGTTCAGTTACAAATGCCATTGCATTACTGTTAAAGTACACAACATTCATTCATCCACCCTCTACCTGGTTTTGTACTGTTGGAGGTCCTTAGCTCGCCGTTTAACAAGCTCTTCGTATTGATCCTTGGCTATATAATCTTTAAGAAGTTCTGAGCCTTTAGGGCAGGTACATTGATGAGCCAATGAAAAGTTCCTAGGAGAAACTGACCTGAAGAACAAAGGAAATACAGAACTCCTAAAGGGTCAAAATTCTCTTCTATATCACATTGTCATTTAAATCAAGTAGTTCAATTCTTATGGGAGTTTGGGAGACTAGTCTAAAAAGTCTTTTCATGATGCATTAAGGGTAACAAGACTGTTGCTTCATCTGGATAGCAGTATACCAAGTTTCCTCAAATAAAATGCAGTTTCACCTCTGGTCAGCAACAAAAAACCACAAACAAAGTGATCATACAAAGCACGCTACATGTGCGTGTGGTGTGTGTTAAGGACAATTTAATGAAAACACTTTCAAACACTGCCAAATATACAAGAGGAGGGGTTTCCACACACACACACACACACACACACACAAATTATTACCTTAGTTTTGTTGCGCTGGAAAACTTGATCAGATTTTCATTAACGTTAGAGAAATATATGACATAGAAAACCATCAGGATGATCAGAGTAACAGCCACCAGCTGGAGCCTTGTGCTACTCAATGACATCTGCGGACACACACACACACAAGCTCACGTTGTAGACAGTTTGCTAGCAAAGGACCTGCAAAAGGAAAGATGGCCGTTCTAATGCTCCTGCCCCCAACAGCTGTCAGGTGGCAGGATTATTTCTATTTATTTTAGTACTAAAGATGCAAAGTCAGCATCTGGTATAGGGAGAGTCAATATCTGGCATACCCAATGCATTTACATAAAATCTTTGCAGTAATAAATTTGGACACAAGAGTGATTGTGTCATCCTGGGTCCTTTTGACCCAGCGTTTTGTGTTTTCTATTAGTGTGATTTTGGTTCTGTTGTTCGTCCTGTTTAGTGTATTCTGTTCTGCCCATCTATTCCTGTGTTAAGTCTGCGTTTCCTAGTCTGTGTCTTTGCGTGTGTGTTTCCTGTTTTATTGTGAAGGTCTGCATCTTATGTGAGTGTTTTCAGTTTGCCTCCCTAGTCTTGTCACGTTAATCACTCCCAGCTGTGTGTAATCTCCCCGTGTTCTCTGAGTGTTTTTAAGTCGTGTCTTCTGTCTTAGTCGTTGCTGGTTTGTCTGTGTCATTTCCCCTCCGTTTTCCTGTGTATTCTGGCCGCATCATTCTCCCTGCACCTACACGTACCTTCGTTCGTGTTCTGGCTTTGTGTTTAGTTTTAGTTTTCCCAGTTTAGAGTTTTTTACAGTTCTGTTTTTCGCCACCCTTTTTGTTGTACTTCACCTGTTGTTAATAAAGCTCACCCTCCACTTAAGCAGTCTGCATCTTGGGTCCGTTACTATCCACACACGGCCTGCCTCGGCACCCCGTGACAGTTTGCTTCATATAGCAATACTTAATACACATATTCTTAAAAAATGGTCCATCAACCAACTTGAAAAGCATTTTTTTGCACGCTGAAATCTGAGACAATGTTCGAACATCTGAAAATCCTGACATTTTAACTGCCCTTACATTTATATAAAAAATATTCACAGCGCAACAAAATGACTACACTTTCTCTTTTGCCTTTGCACGTAACTTTGTGCTGAACATTGGTGGGGTCAAGATCTTTGTCTAAATAAATAAATAAATCTTTTTAAATTGCCAGATGATTAAACATGCAACTGTTTTGCTGGTAATAGCTGAAACGAGTAAAGAAAATCAACAGCCTATTTATGCAAGATAATTCATAATTTTACTGGGGGGGTTATATTGGTTGGGTCTGATTATTGGGGGGTTATAACCCCCCTGGAAATTACACCCCTGCTCCATTATGTTGGCATGTGGCACTGAAGAAAATATTAATCAAATCAAATATAATATATAATCGTCTGCCCTTGTCTGCACAAATCTTTCCCTTTTTCTTTTAGTGTTAACTTTCACGTGGATGATATCTACAACAAAACTCTTGTTTATATACTTTTTATTTCTTTGCACAGAAATCAGGAGTAGTCATATAAGAGATGAAAATAAATTAACATTATAATTAATATCATAATTAACTGAATTAACATTTACATTTATTTATGTAAATTTCTGTCATATGTCATTGAAATTTTATTATTGTGTTAATGGTAACAGAATGAACAAAACTAATGATATTTAACCACAGGCTACAGTATAGAAATGATCCATGTCTTACCATTTCTTCCTTGTAAAGTTTCACTCTTATCTCATTTATTCAGCATAAATATCCAAGACATTAAGGAGCCACGAAATGAAACAGCTTGAGATTTGAAAAAAAAAAACTCTTAAGAATTCAGGGGCTGGGCACTTGTGTACAGTGACTCAGGGGGTGTAGTTAACGAAAAACAGTCTGATGGGGGTGGAAAACTTGAGCAGCTTAACACTCCTATATCTGATTTTATCAGCTTATGTGCTTATAATATATGTTAACAACTGCATTAAAGATTCTGAATATCTCATAAAAATCACATTGTATTGCATGAAAATAAAATTAACTTCATAAAACACTTTGTTTGTTATCAGACATTAATAATCCTCACAATATTACTTAAACAGCAAGTTCCTGGATTCACATATGAATGTAAAATATGATTTCTTTAATGTTTTCAACCATGAGGAAAAATGAATTCAAAGGGAGAAACACATTTTACTGACATTTTCTGTTTCATCTGCATGCAGCACATTGGAACCACGAGAATGACACTGCAACCACAATGGATCCTGTTTTTCAAAACAGCTCACAGCATGCCTACCACATTTACCACTAAATGTTTCGCAAAAAGAGCATCTGACTGGTACATAAATAAAGATGTGAAAACAACGTCTAGAAACTGCTCCACTTTTGTCTAAATGACTTTCACTAAAGGCACAAGCAAGAGTTTTTTCACAAACTGTTGAACCACATTCCTTACAAACTGCGTCACTCTGAAAACAAAGCTCACTAAAGACCGACAGGCAATCCCCGGACTGGAGCAGACCGCGAACGCGCCACCTCTACTTGACCATAAACCTGGTTTATTTGCAAAAAATGGCAATAATATACTGAGGTTAAACAAAAACAAGACAGGGTTAACTGTTGACATAGCAGAGAGGATTATGTGGCAGAGGACTGTGGCTCCAGTCGGCCCCTCAAATATGGGTTCCTTCATTAAGAACAGATGCAGGAAGGAATGAGCTGCCTGGAACTCCACCACAGGTTGAAGCAGAAGCTCCAGCTCAGAATGTCAACAGGGAGGAAAAAGGGGTGGAAGCTAAAAACAAAGCCTAACCTTCTGAGTCATGACTTAATTGTGTTTCCACAGTGAGCAAACAAACAAAAGCATCACTTCAATTCAATTTTATTTATATAGCGCCAAATCACAACAAATGTCACCTCAAGGCGCTTCATAGATACAGAGAAAAGCCCAACAATCATATGACCCCCTATGAGCAAGCACTTTGGCGACAGTGGGAAGGAAAAAAACTCCCTTTTAACAGGAAGAAACCTCCGGCAGAACCAGCCTCAGGGAGGGGCGGCCATCTGCTGCGACCGGTTGGGGTGAGAGAAGGAAGACAGGATAAAAGACATGCTGTGAAAGAGAGACAGAGATTAATAACAGATATGATTCAATACAGAGAGGTCTGTTAACACATAGTGAGTGAGAAAGGTGACTGGAAAGGAAAAACTCAATGCATCATGGGAATCCCCCGGCAGCCTACATCTATTGCAGCATAACTAAGGGAGGATTCAGGGTCACCTGGTCCAGCCCTAACTATATGCTTTAGCAAAAAGGAAAGTTTTAAGCCTAATCTTAAAAGAAGAGATAGTGTCTGTCTCCCGAATCCAAACTGGAAGCTGGTTCCACAGAAGAGGGGCCTGAAAACTGAAGGCTCTCCCTCCCATTCTACTTTTAAATACTCTAGGAACAACAAGTAGGCCTGCAGAGCGGGAGCGAAGTGCTCTAATAGGGTGATATGGTACTACAAGGTCATTAAGATAAGATGGGGCCTGATTATTTAAGACCTTGTATGTGAGGAGCAGGATTTTGAATTCAATTCTGGATTTAACAGGAAGCCAATGAAGGGAAGCCAAAACAGGAGAAACATGCTCTCTCTTTCTAGTCCCTGTCAGTACTCTTGCTGCAGCATTTTGGATTAACTGAAGGCTTTTCAGTGAGTTTTTTGGACATCCTGATAATAATGAATTGCAGTAGTCCAGCCTGGAAGTAATAAATGCATGAACTAGTTTTTCAGCGTCACTCTGAGACAGGATATTTCTAATTTTAGAGATGTTGCGCAAATGGAAGAACGCAGTCTTACATATTTGTTTAATATGTGCGTTGAAGGACATATCCTGGTCAAAAATGACTCCAAGGTTCCTCACAGTGTTACTGGAGGCCAAGGTAATGCCATCCAGTGTAAGAATCTGCTTAGATACCATATTTCTAAGCTTTTCAGTGCCGAGTACAATGACCTCAGTTTTATCTGTGTTAAGAAGCAGAAAGTTAGTGGCCATCCAAGTCTTTATGTCTTTAAGACATTCCTGCAGTTTAACTAATTGGTGTGTGTTATCTGGCTTCATGGACAGATAGAGCTGGGTGTCATCTGCATAGCAGTGAAAATGTATGCTATGTCTTCTAATGATGCTGCCTAGGGGAAGCATGTATAATGTAAACAGAATTGGTCCTAGCACTGAACCCTGTGGAACTCCATAATTAACCTCAGTGTGTGAAGAGGACTCTCCATTTACATGAACAAATTGGAGTCTATTAGATAGATATGATACAAACCACTGCAGTGCAGTACCTGTAATACCTACAGCATGTTCTAATCGCTCTAATAGGATATTATGGTCAACAGTATCGAATGCTGCACTAAGGTCAAGAAGGACAAGCACAGAGATGAGTCCACTGTCAGAGGCCATAAGAAGATCATTTGTAACCTTCACTAAAGCTGTTTCTGTGCTGTGATGAACTCTGAAACCTGACTGAAACTCTTCAAATAAACCATTCCTCTGCAGATGATCTGTTAGCTGTTTGACAACTACTCTTTCAAGGATTTTTGATATGAAAGGAAGGTTGGAGATTGGCCTATAATTAGCTAAGACTGCTGGGTCTAGAGATGCTTTTTGAGTAAAGGTTTAACTGCAGCCACCTTGAAGGCCTGTGGTACATAGCTGATTATTAGAGATAGGTTGATCATATTTAAGATCGAAGAATTAATCAATGGCAGGACTTCTTTGAGCAGTTTTGTAGGAATGGGGTCTAAAAGACACGTTGATGGTTTGGAGGAAGTAATTATTGAAGTTAACTCAGAAAGATCGATTGGAGAAAAAGAGTCTAACTTAACATCAATGGTACTAAGAGTAGCTGTAGATAATATTACATCTGTGGGATGATTATTGGTAATTTTTTCTCTAATGATAAAAATTTTATTTGTGAAGAAGTTCATGAAGTCATCACTAGTTAACGTTAAAGGGATGGTTGGCTCAAAAGAGCTCTGACTTTTTGTCAGCCTGGCTACAGTGCTGAAGAGAAACCTGGGGTTGTTCTTATTTTCTTCAATCAGTGATGAGTAGTAAGCTGTTCTGGCTTTGCGGAGGGCTTTCTTATAAAGCAACAAACTATTTCTCCAGGCTAAATGATGATCCTCTAAATTTGTGACACGCCATTTCCTCTCCAGATTACGAGTCATCTGCTTTAGGGTACATGTTTGAGAATTATACCACGGAGTCAGGTACTTCTGATTAGAGACCTTAGTTTTCACCGGAGCTACAGTATCCAGAGTCGTACGTAGTGAGGAGGTGAAATTATTAACAAGATAATCGACCTCTGTTGGGGTAGCGTTCAGATAGCTGCTCTGCTCTGTGTTGGTACAGGTCATTGACAATGATAACAGTGGCTGGATTATATTCTTAAACTTAGTTACAGCGCTTTCAGAAAGACATCTACTTTGATAAAGTCCACTCTCCACTGCTGCGTAATCAATTATTGTAAATGTAAATGTTATCAGGAAATGATCAGACAGGAGAGGGTTTTCAGGAAACACTGTTAAATGTTCAGTTTCTATGCCATATGTTAAAACAAGATCTAGAGTGTGATTAAAGTGGTGGGTGGGTTCTTTTACATTTTGAGAGAAACCAATTGAGTCTAACAACAGATTAAATGCCATGTTGAGGCTGTCATTTTTAGCATCAACATGGATGTTAAAATCACCCACAATAATTATTTTATCTGAGCTCAGAACTAAATTAGATATAAAGTCTGAGAAATCAGACAGAAACTCTGTGTAAGGCCCAGGTGGACGATAGATGATAACAAGTAAGACTGGTTTCTGAGTTTCACAGCTGGGGTGGACAATGTTAAGCATCAGGCTTTCAAATGAATTAAAAGTCTGTCTTGGTCTTTCATTAATTAATAGACTGGTGTGAAAAATTGCTGCCACACCGCCCCCTCGACCTGTGCTTTGAGATTTCTGGTAGTTAGAATGACTCGGGGGTGTTGATTCATTTAAACTAACATAATCATCCTGCTGCAACCAGGTTTCTGTAAGGCAGAGTAAATCAATTTGTTGATCAATTATTAAGTCATGTACTAACAGAGACTTGGAGGAGAGAGACCTAATATTTAATAATCCACATTTCACTGTTTTACTCTTTGGTTCAGATGTGGATACTGTATTATTCTTTCTTTGTAAATGTTTAAGTTGTTTGTTGCTGGTTTTTAGTTTGTTTTTTGTCTTTTTGGAAGCAGACACAGTCTCTATGGAGATGGGGTTTTTTTTTTGGGGGGGGGGGGGGTAGCAGGAGGAGAGAAGCTGCAGAGAGGCGTGTAAGACTGCAACTCTGCTTCCTGGTCCCAACTCTGGATAGTCATATTTTGAGGGGTTTAATAAATTTGTCCATATTTCTAGAAATGAGAGCTGCTCCATCCAAAGTGGGATGGATGCCGTCTCTCCTAACAAGACCAGGTTTCCTCCAGAAGGTTTGCCAATTATCTATGAAGCCCACATCGTTTCTGGGACACCACTCAGACAGCCAGCAATTTAAGGAGAACATGCGGCTAAACATGTCACTCCTGGTCTGATTGGGGAGGGGACCAGAGAAAACTACAGAGTCCAACATTGTTTTGGCAAAGTTGCACACCGATTCAATATTGATTTTAGTGACCTCCGATTGGCGTAACCGGGTGTCATTACTGCCGACGTGAATTATGATTTTACTGAATTTACGTTTACCCTTAGCCAGCAGTTTTAAATTTCCTTCAATGTCGCCTGCTCTGGCCCCTGGAAGACAATTAACTATGGTTGCCGGTGTCTCTAGCTTCACATGTCTGAGAACAGAATCACCAATTACCAGAGTTTGACCCCCAGCGGGTGTGTCACCGAGTGGGGAAAAACGGTTAGACACATGAACCTGGGTGGTGTACCTGGTGGTGTACCTGGGGCTTCTGTTTAGGACTATGCTTCCTCCTCACCGTTACCCAGCCGCCCTCTTTCCGCAGCTGCTTGGAATCTGCCTGGGAACAGCTAGCGGGGCCTACGCTATCTTCGGCTGCACCAGCTACAGGGGCCTGGCTAGCTAAGGGTGAGTGAAGGGTGCAAAGCCGAGTCTCCAGTTCAGTAATCCTGGCCTCCAGAGCTGCAAATATGCTACATTTGTTACAGATATCATTACTGCTAAAGGAGGCCGAGGAGTAACTAAACATCTGACACAATGAGCAAGAAAGTGCAGAAGGGACAGGTGAAGTAGCCATGGTGCTAACGGGTCGGCTACGAGCTAAGCTAGCGAAACAGTACAGAGACAGTGAGTGAATACTTTGGGTATAAATTAGGTAGTGAGTACACAGAAAGTGTGCTTCGGATGAAACACGTGAAGATTATACTGTGAAAAAAGAATGTATTTAAAAGTTGTTAATTAAACTGCTAAGCAAATAAGCTACTCAGAAACACCACTGTGTTTGAGCAGGAACAGGAAGCGATACTATACCACAGAGTGAGCGAACACCAAGTCGCCTTCTTTCCTTCCAATGTCAGAGCAGGTCATCAAGACTGAGCTTTTGGTTTGTGATTATTAACTTATAATTATTATTATAAGTCTGAGCTGGCTCCTTAAACAGGATGTGATTTTCTCTTCTGGAGTTGTCTACTATGAGCTCAAATTGTGGTCATAAATATTTTGTACTTGTAAATCAGGATTTGTATGTGTGAAAAGAATTTGTGTGTGCGTAAAAAAGATTTGTGTGCGGAGCCCAAAAGAAACGTGTGAAACTGCAAGTTACAAGTACGAATTTTGACCCTATTTTTCTTTCTTTCATCTGATTGGTCAATGTCATGTCAATCACAAATGTAACAATCCAATCAGAGAGCACGGACGCAGGATGTGCTGCTAATGCTAACTAAAACCAAAGGATCCAGAATTTCTTGCGCTGGCTGCTGAGCTCTGTGGGTTTTTGCAGCAGCTCTACTTGTACTAGATGCACCTGCTCCTTGTCGTTTCTATCTCGGACTATATGTCCTCTACAAGAGTTTCTGGTTTATTTGCTAGTTCTTCAAATGTTCAATAAATGCTAATGTATGTATGCTAATTCATAACGAAGAAAGCTTTGTAGTGAAGACTGTCATTTTCAAAACACCAAACACAAATTCTTTTTACAAATACAAATCCTGATTCACAAGTACAAAATATTTATGACCACAATTTGAGCCCATAGTCTACTACCAAAACTGATCTGCCCACAGCATCCTTGCCTGGGTCACACACTGCAGCGCCAACACTGGGATCAACAGTTGGCTTCCCACCCAGACTCCACTGTGCAGCAGCTACATATACCCCACATTCATGTGTTTGCTGAGCCTGTCCCCCATGCTACATTACTATGGAGAGATATTTACCCCCAAAATGGCTATGAATGCATACCATATGATCCATAAGCTTAAAATAATCTTTGCAAACGTGTACAGTAAATTTGTGTGTAACTTTTGAGTACTAACAAATGCATGCGCCAATCCACAAACAAATTTGAAGCAATATGACTACATGTACAGCTATTTTACAAATGTGTACATCCAATACATTTATACACAATGTATTCAGTTGTAGCTTTTTGTCTTTCATAAATCTTTCTGTGCATACAAATTGTCATGGTCCAGGTGAGCGCTGTTTTCTTCCAGTTTATTGGATCTCCAGCTTCTAACTTCCAATAACCAGATTTCTGTTCAGTCACTGGTCTGCTCGGCAGCTTCACTGCTCATGCTCCTTCCTGCCTCCCTGCCCAACTCACTGGAACAGCTCAGATCTCCAATCTTGACTCACTGCTAACCCGGACTGTTCACAATTTGTCTGTTTCACCCTGGATCAGTGTCTGGAACACCCCTTGACTCCTGTTTCTTCTGTTACAGTAATTCTGAGCACCCTGGCTCTTTTCTCCAGTCTAGCCTTCACCTTAAACCCACACCACAAGGTTCCTGGCTGTTACCCAGTTTTGTTTGTGTGTGTGTGTGTGTGTGCAAAGTAAAGATTGGACTCCTACCCTCAGATTACCAGGCTTGTAGCATTGTATTTAAAAGATGAAATGTTGCTCATTTGCATGCAATATATGTAGCATGAAGATAAGGGTTAAATGTAAATGTTACACATAAAAACCGGTCAATTTACCATTTAAACTGTTTTTCTTTGTTCTTAGTGTTATATATATGACAACACAGCAATCGTGTTCTCTCCCCAAAGCTGTCATGTTATCGTCATGTAATACCAGGCTCCACAATGAAGTGTTTTTCTATGAAGTGTTCTTTATGCTGTTTACAGTTCCATATTCTATATCAGGTTTTTTTCTTTAAAGTTGTCTACGGTTGCTTGAACGGGATCAACTGTTTTTTTTGTTTGTTTGTTTTACAACCTCCAGTTCTTTTCCAGAGCACCCTGACTGTGTATGTGCATGGATTCTGCACAAAACCCTACACAAGGCACAATTGTTTTAGGAAAAGCAAATGGGTGCTGATGCTTGAAGTACTGTAACCTAATTTTAAGAAGAAAAAAAAACTGTGACCACTGATGAGCCATCTATTTTGTGGTGGGTTTGTACTTCCTGTTTTCAGTATGACTCATCAGAGCCATATCGGGAAAAGTACACCCTCCCTCTAACCATACAGGAAAACAATGTGCACAACAAGCACAATAGTTTAATACTTCATGTAGGCTATTGTTATAATGTTTAACTCCTGGATTATGTGGGCAGTCCTTTTCAGTATCTGTAATTGGGGGTGTGATTCTATCCATGTGAATGCCTCACTTTAAGCTGTGATGTTAATTTAATATTAAATTCTGGTTAAATGCTTTATTGTAATGAGCTCAGGCTGTGTTTTCAGACCTGAAAACAACTTCCTGCTTTTACATGTTTAGCTCTGGGGCTCTACCAAGTGGATAAAGATAAAGCTGCACTCAGACTGTGTCACCTAATTCTTGCAGTTTCTAAATTAAGGGGTTTATCATTTATCACCAGCATGGCCCTCTGTGGAAAAAAAGTGATTGCCCCATAAACATAATAACCCTCTGAGGTCCAAAATATAATTGGCCATTATTGATTACTTTTGATTTTACATGTGTATTTCACCTTCAAATTGTTGTTCCCTTGCCTTGCTTAGTGTCATTCTTTTCAGCTCAACCTCAGGTGTCTGAATTTAGTTATTTTTCATCGACATACTCTATTAACACAACTGATCTGAAATAACACAAAAAAACAAAATCCAAGTGGTAGTTGTATTTTGATTTTAACTGTAAAATCCACAGACGTGTTTAGTAAATTATTTTCATAACTTTTCAAATATAAATTCAAAATTTTGAAAACTTAAGCCCAAACTTTTTAAACAATAAAGTCGTATACAAAACAGGAGGTGTATCACTCCTGTGCTCCACCTGGAGACAGTGTTTACACGGTAACCTGCCTTAGTGAGGGTACTAATGAATGTCACAAACACACAAAATAAAACAATGAATACACAACACACCAACTATTCACGCCACGCTAAAAGTCACAACTCTGGCGAGGAGAGGAGTTGCAGAGGTGGTGGGCTTGTATTTATTTTGTACAGGAGGAAGATGTTCACAGCTGATTAGCCAACAATGAGGATAGATAGTAAGGTGGTTTTGAAGGGGAGACGCGAGATCTTTAATTTTATTTTAAAGAACTTAACCTCTTAAGCACGCACACCTAACCCTACATATGATCTCCTCCCTTTTGGCTCCGTATATGGGGACGTTGTTGCTTAAGAGGATAATTTCAATTATTGGATAATTAATGACTTGATTTTGTTTGGGGGTTTTTTTTGCCAATGACCTTTCTTACAGTGAATGAATGGCATTTGCCAGCCAGCAGTTTATTTATTAGGTCTGATCTTCATGACTCTGTCCACTGTAATGTTTAATTGGCTAATTTAATCTTAACATACAATTGCAGGTTTATTTGAACAATTTGTATACACGTCACTGAGGAAGGTCTTAGACATGCTTCTGTCGGAGAGGTAAAGTGTGTTTGGTATTGTGTACTTTCCTTAATTTTTAAATACACAGCTTCAGATGCCCATTGTTGGAGTATGTTAGTGAACCTGGAAAGTGAGGATGGGATCGAGGATGAGACCGGAACAAGAATACCAAAGTAGGAGATTTCTTTTCATGTGTTAAAAGTTTTTTGTTGTCTTTCACTATGTAGCAATTGTGTCATCAAACATTTCAGCTGACCTCATGTTGTTGCACTCTTCTGATGAGCTAGGCTGATGGCCTGTATAGGTCCAGTAATTTTTATTAGAAAAGTGACAGAGTATTCACAGTTTCTTGCGATCCCTAAAACAGGTTTAAGAGAGAAAGACCATCCTGATCGAGTATCACTCCTGTGAAGGATACCAGGGAGGGGCATGAGGCTTTAAGTTGGATTATGAATTTACACCTTGAAAAGGAGGAAATTGTTGGGATTTATTTTTATCTGTAAGGCTAATTTATCATAATTAGCATTGGACATTTGTTTTTTGTCTTTTACTGCACACAGTGTAATGTTGAGAAGTTTTGGAGGTGGACTGCTACTCTGATATTATTTGACATTACATTACATTACTTGTTTCCAAGGAATTTGAGGGGGTAGGTTGCCTCTCTAGTGAAAGCACCAGAAGATAAACATGGTTGTAAATTTCTGAGCTTGGGAAAGCTCTCTAGACCTTTTTGCAGGTTGACGGAGGACCAGAGATGGTTGTCATGGTAACGGGAGTTTTGCTGACAGAAGGATGAAGTGGCGTTTCCATATAATGAGATGCCCAGAAAGCTTCAGGAGAAGAAACATGAGCTGATATCAGACCTAAGGCCAATCTAAACTGTTTTGATCGATCATGTTAATACCGTGTTTCTGTGACATGCAATAAAAAAGTGTTTACTGCAGCCTTTTGTCTCTGAGCCAGAGAGAGAAGGTCCACGGCACCATGAAAAATGTATTTTAAATTCAAACCATTTTGATAACAAATTTTTAAAGTATAACTGGAGCATATAATTGTCTTCTCTCTCATAAAAACATCTCCCTACAGCTCCTGCCAAATTAAAACATTCTTAATTTTAAAAAAACTTAAATGAATACATTCAACAGCTCTTGTGAGATGAACTGGCATTTATGCTATATCTCTTCCAACACAGTCACATGCAGTTTAGATAGTCATCATAATAACTGTCATAACTGTCAGTATGGCAATTGTATGTACTTGAATTTAAAGTTTATTGAGGTTAAACTGTATATTGTACACTGGCCTTGAACAAGGTAAAATACATTCAGACATGTTATTCAAGCATATTATGTATATTTTGAACCACATTTATTTCTGGGAAAATGTACTGTATAGTTTCCTCTTAAGCTGAATGTTTTGGTGGGAGGGGTCTGTAGCAGACTGATTTTATGTTCTATGATTTTTTTTATCGTGGAGAGAAAAGATGAAAGAAACTAAATTGAATCCAGCTTCAAAGAAAATATTCAGGTAATGTGAATTGGATCAGTGGATAATCTTGTCTCCACTTTCAAATAAGATACTCTTAGAGACAGTATCTGTTATATAAATTATAAGACCTTTAATTTTTAAAGCACAAACACTGCAGTCTGACTTAGACTGTAATACAAACCAATTACTGCACGTGTGTTTTCTGACTGTCCGCCATCAGAATGTCCAACAAAAGAAAATACAGCAGCATTCAGTGACCACAACAGAGAAGCCAGTTCCTGTAATATTCAGCATGATTCTGTTTAGAATTTCTGCTAAATAAATGTTTATGGTTGAACTAAGTAACTGATCATTTACAGTATTTCACAGTCTGATAGTGTTTTGCATTATGTAAATGTTACTTTAAGCTTCTAACTTACTTTCAGGTGAAATAGGTGTTTCAGTAGGAAAGAGGGTCCAGTAAAACTTCATCCTAAGGTTTCTAATGCCCCCTTCCCCTAGAGAGAGTTGTTTTTCATTTAACTGTCACCTAAAGATTTACGTCTTGAATCGTTCCCTCAAGGCCCCCTCCTCTCTAAGATAAGGAGAAGGCTTTTGCTATCTGCCTAATGTCTCATGGTGCCTGGATGTGTCAGTCTAACTTTTACAATACCTAATTGCGTATGTGTAGAATAAAATATAAAACACATATATGATGCTATCTTTTCCATCTCTTTAACTAATACCTCTATATGTATACTATTGTTAACATACATGATCAATACATAAAAGAAAAAGGAATTTCCATCACAACATATATCAATATAAGTATGATGCAGTTTAAATGAAGCAAAGATTGAAAATAGAAGTCATTGCATTGAAGGTAATCTGGATTGGGAATTGGGAATCTGTGGCTGTAATTAATCATTTTACTGGAAACTTAATTAATTAGAACTTAATTCATCATGAAAGAAGCTAATATTGCTGTCCTAACATCATTTAAATAGTAATAAACTAGTAAGTACTTTATTACAATACAATACAGTAGAATTTTATTTATATAGCACGGGGGTACACCAAAGTGCTTCACAGTAAGGAATAAAGGCTACATTTAACAGTAAGTCATTAAAACAAAGTAAAATAGAGAAACAAGCAAAATCATTAGTAAGTAGAGATCATGATTATCCAGACAGCAATTAATGAGCGGTGAGAATTAGCGAGTCGGAAAGCCAGGTTGAATAGGTAAGTTTTCAAACGTGCTTTAAAGGATTCAGTGGAGTCAGAGGTACGAATGGTAGCAGGAAGACTATTCCAGATGTTTGGTTCTACAGAGGCAAAAGCACGATCACCCCCAGTCTTCAGACGGTGCCTGGGCTGGGCCAGGAGTAACTGACCAGATGATCGTAAATAACAGCTGGGAGTAGAGACTGAGGAGGTCGGTGAGATAGTCAGGGGCAAGGTTGTTTAGGCATTTGAAAGTAAGCAGCAGAACTTTAAAATCAATACGAAATTTAATAGGCAGCCAATGTAAGTCAGAGAGCACTGGAGTAATAGAGGCAAACTTTCTAGTTGTGGTTAGGTGACGAGCCGCAGCATTTTGAACGAGCTGTAATCGTTGGAGTGAGCAAGTTGGATTCCAGAGTAGAGCGAGTTACAATGATCTAATATGGAGGTCAAAAAGGCATGCATCAGTTTTTCAACATCTTTGTACAGCATTAAGTGTTTGACCTTTGAAATTTGGCGCAATTGGAAGAAGGCAGATTTAACTACCTAGGAAAACTGTTTATCCAGCTTAAATGAACTACCCTTACAGGAATAGGAGCAGAAGCCTAAGCGTTATAGAAAACAATGTGGTGGAGGAATTTTTGAAAACATTCCTTTAAGGAAACCAATAAATAAAACACAGTTTAAAAACAACCTGAAACATTTTCAATGAAATGTCGACTATTAAAAAGGATGCTTCTGCAGAATAATCATCAGTCTTAAATGGACTAATATTACTAATGCATACGTTAAAAATTCAGCTCATTTGAAATATTTTACATTCTGTTTAATCTTTAGCATCATATTCAATAAATCATATGATTGCAGTGGCTCTCATTCGAGGACCACATATCTATGGAAAAGGAGCTCAGAAGTATATTATATACGTGTTTTTATTCATTTAATTGTAAAATATTAATAAGAAAAACAATCTGCTAATTTTAAAGGCTTGAGCACTGTAGGTTAAATGTCAATATCCACATGAAGTGCAGATCAGTGAAAACTGAGCAATCGGAAAGTTGCCTCATACAGTCACTTGACTGTGAACGACCACAACGCACATGAGCAAATACGTGCAGCTTTCAGTGACAATAGCCAACTATGGCCACAAGATGAGGCCATAGAGGAAAAGGATGGAGCTTATTGACAGCACTTTCTGAGATGTGAGTGAGCAGTATATATAAGAGCAGTAAGAATTAAGAAAAACACAATTGAATAGGATAAGATAAAATAGAATAACATACTATAAAAAACAGAATAAGATACTATATACAGTAGAATAAAGTTCTACACAAAATAGAATAAAATGCTTAGTTATAGTTGGAAAATTGCAGAGAGAAAGGGCAAAAGTTACACTAGTGTATGCGATGTGTGTGTGTGTGTCTGTGTGTGTGTCTGTGTGCACGTGTGGTCATCTGCAGAGATCATGTTGTAGAGTCTGACAGCAGTTGGAAAGGAAGACCTGTGAAATCTCTCTGTCCCGCATTGTGGGGGCCGCAGCCAGCCACTGCAGTCTCCTGCATGGGGGAAAGGTGTTGTCCAACAGGGATGACAGTTTAGCCACCGTTCCATTCTCCTGTCACTCACCACCTCCAGAGGGAGCCCGTTCTCACTCCCGAGGCGTAACATGCCGACGTTTTGTCACGTCCCGCGGCATTCCTGAGGAAACGCAAAAGGAGACCTTCAGCGTTCTTATGGTACGCGGCGGGTTATGGCCGAAATCCAGTGCAATGACATTCCCGCAGTAATAGACGTTCCAGCCCTGTATTCCAGCCCTAAACCTAACCTTATCCCTAGCCCTAACCATAACCTTTTTCCTGACCTTAACCATGACTTTAATGATGTTAAATAGCGTGTTTCTAAGTGATTTGAAGAAAAAGAGCGAACATGTGTAGATTGAGTCCATACGGTTCTCATATTTCCTCATTTTTCCGAGGTCGTCATTTAGGAACGTGGTGGGTAGCCGAAAACGTAATATGTTGACGATTTGTCAACACCAGTAGGCGGTAGATGAAGTGTCTTGCCCAAGGACACAACGACCAGGACAGAGAGCCCAGGGATCGAACCGGCGACCTTCAGGTTACAGATACGCTTCCCAACCTCCTGAGCCACGGTCGCCCAACAATAAATTGATTTATAAATCAATAAAGTAAAGTAGTTTTGTGATATGTCAAGTAAATGTTGGACTATCAATAATTTAAAATTGCTTAAAGTCAGTGAAGATGTTAAATAAAGCTTAATGTGCAGCTAAGCGATTATTTATATCTTTATATGCAGTGGTAAGGGAACTTTCTGTTAGGATGCCTGGGTCGTTGACCCAGGGGTTTTGAGTTTATTATATTATTTATAATTTCTAGTCTTTGGGTTTTCATTAGAGTCATGTCTTACGGTTTGTCTCTGTGTAATCCTTAGTTGCTGTCTCCCCTGTCTGCTATATCCCCGTGTCCAGTCGGTGTCTGTCCTGGTCCCACATTTCTGTTCCCTCTGTTGTAGTGCCTGCATGTGAGTCTGTGTCTTTTGTTCAGTCTGTGTTATGTGTTTCCTGTTTTACTTTGAAGGTCTCTGTCTTATCTCAGTGTGTTCAGTTTACGCTTCCTTGTCTCGTCAGTTCTGATTTGCCCCAGCTGTGTTTCCCTCCTGTTGTCCATTCCCTGATTGCTCCCTCTATGTATTTAAGCCCTGTGTTTCAGTTTGTCATTGTCGCGATCTACCGTTTATCTAGCTGTGTGTTCTGTCTGTGTAAGTTATTTTTTGGATACTCAGTTTTGTTACTTTTTTGAGTTTAACATTAAAGCTGTTTTGAGTTACTTTCTGTCTCCGGAGTCTGCACTTTGGGTCCTTCTCCTGCCTGCACACAGCCGTTCCCTAACAGAAGATCGCGACCAGAACATGGACCCCGCAGACTCTTTTTCCTCGGAGTTCAACGGCGAGATGGTGCGGATGGTGAGTCTGCTCGACCGCATTGCCCAGTCACAGGATTTACGGACTATGGCAGTCGGGCTAAGTGCAGTAGATGCCATCATTCGTCATAACCCTCAGCTCTCTCAGTTTGCTAAGGACACTAAGTTGGATGGCACCCTTACTGCCTGGAGAGAGCAAGTCGAGGCTGGTGAGCTTGCTCTCTCACTCACTACATCTTCCCCACCGCTGCCCCAGGACAACACACACTCTCCACCTGTCTCAACACTGCCGCGGACTTCCTCTCCCTCCCCACACCAGCCGGGTCCTCGTTCGCCTGCCTTTTTCCTGGCGGCTATGTGGTCAGAGGATGAGGAGGAGGTCTCCTTTTCTCCACCGGTTCCTGTTTCCTCATCCCGAAGGAAACGGCGTTCAGGCCGCCGCCACTCCAGGTCGGTTGAGCAAACTCCTCTCGGGGGAGACGGTGACTGTTTATTGTATGCTCCATTTGAGCATTCTGACTCTGGACATTCTGGCATCACACCCACTTCATCTGTTGGTCCCGCTGGGGGTTCTGGAGAACCACTCCAGCCGTCTTCAGTCTCCACTGGAGGGTCCGAGGGGCCCGTCCAGCCTCCTGCCTCGGCTGGAGGGTCCGAGGGGCCCGTCCAGCCTCCTGCCTCGGCTGGAGGGTCCGAGGGGCCCGTCCAGCCTCCTGCCTCGGCTGGAGGGTCCGAGGGGCCCGTCCAGCCTCCTGCCTCGGCTGGAGGGTCCGAGGGGCCCGTCCAGCCTCCTGCCTCGGCTGGAGGGTCCGAGGGGCCCGTCCAGCCTCCTGCCTCGGCTGGAGGGTCCGAGGGGCCCGTCCAGCCTCGGCTGGAGGGTCCGAGGGGCCCGTCCAGCCTCGGCTGGAGGGTCCGAGGGGCCCGTCCAGCCTCGGCTGGAGGGTCCGAGGGGCCCGTCCAGCCTCGGCTGGAGGGTCCGAGGGGCCCGTCCAGCCTCGGCTGGAGGGTCCGAGGGGCCCGTCCAGCCTCGGCTGGAGGGTCCGAGGGGCCCGTCCAGCCTCGGCTGGAGGGTCCGAGGGGCCCGTCCAGCCTCGGCTGGAGGGTCCGAGGGGCCCGTCCAGCCTCGGCTGGAGGGTCCGAGGGGCCCGTCCAGCCTCGGCTGGAGGGTCCGAGGGGCCCGTCCAGCCTCGGCTGGAGGGTCCGAGGGGCCCGTCCAGCCTCGGCTGGAGGGTCCGAGGGGCCCGTCCAGCCTCGGCTGGAGGGTCCGAGGGGCCCGTCCTGCCTCGGCTGGAGGGTCCGAGGGGCCCGTCCTGCCTCGGCTGGAGGGTCCGAGGGGCCCGTCCTGCCTCGGCTGGAGGGTCCGAGGGGCCCGTCCTGCCTCGGCTGGAGGGGCCCGTCCAGCCACCTGTTCCCGCTGGAGGGGCCCGTCCAACGACCTGCGTCGCCTGCAGCGCCACCACCTGCGGCTCCCACACCATTCCCTGCAGCGCACCGCCCACCCTGGTTGGGTTGTTTTTTGTTTTGGTGTTTCGGGTTGGGCTGTCTGGGAGCCAGCCCTTTAGGGGGGGATACTGTTAGGATGCCTGGGTCGTTGACCCAGGGGTTTTGAGTTTATTATATTATTTATAATTTCTAGTCTTTGGGTTTTCATTAGAGTCATGTCTTACGGTTTGTCTCTGAGTAATCCTTAGTTGCTGTCTCCCCTGTCTGCTATATCCCCGTGTCCAGTCTGTGTCTGTCCTGGTCCCACATCTCTGTTCCCTCTGTTGTAGTGCCTGCATGTGAGTCTGTGTCTTTTGTTCAGTCTGTGTTATGTGTTTCCTGTTTTACTTTGAAGGTCTCTGTCTTATCTCAGTGTGTTCAGTTTACGCTTCCTTGTCTCGTCAGTTCTGATTTGCCCCAGCTGTGTTTCCCTCCTGTTGTCCATTCCCTGATTGCTCCCTCTATGTATTTAAGCCCTGTGTTTCAGTTTGTCATTGTCGCGATCTACCGTTTATCTAGCTGTGTGTTCTGTCCATGTAAGTTATTTTTTGGATACTCAGTTTTGTTACTTTTTTGAGTTTAACATTAAAGCTGTTTTGAGTTACTTTCTGTCTCCGGAGTCTGCACTTTGGGTCCTTCTCCTGCCTGCACACAGCCGTTCCCTAACACTTTCACTGCTTTAAAAATACTCAAATGGTGTTTAAATGAGTATATGCGATCCAGTCTTGCCAAAGATAAATGATTGTCCTTAGAGTGACTCTGTGTGTACTGTCTCTGATGTCCATTGAAAAACCTCCACACATCTGACAGGTCCACAGCTGCAGCCAGCTGAGGTTTGGTGTGGTTCCTATCCAAAGGTGGGTTGTCAGTATAATTGAAATCCCCACATAAAAAAAAAAATACTCATCATCGCTAGAAACAACAATATCACACAGGACATCTAAAAAAAAAACCCATTCTGTCCACTCCTTTAGTTGGTGCATATACATTGAGAAAAACAAAATTCACATTTTCATATTTGACTTTAACTTTCAGCAAGCACCCCTTGATTATTTCCTCTGCTTCGCAATCACAGGTAAAAAAATTCTTAGAGAACACAATCCCCACACCTCCACTACAACTGGACTTGTGACTAGAGCCACAGCCCTTCCTCCAGTCACTCTCATTGTCACCAGTACTATGAGTTTCTTGAACCAACATAATATCCAATTTCTTTAAGTCCATAAGCTCTTTTCACCTCATCTCTAGTACCATTCAAATTTAATGTGCCTATTTTGAATTCGCACATGAGAGAAGCGAGACAGAGGAAAAAAGACAGGGACATATAGAGTGTGTTCCTAAACATCATCGTCGTCATCAGTAGTAAGTGCTTGAGCTCTCACTTTCAAAATCAGTTTCTTTAAACGATAAATCTCTTGGTCTGTCAACACATCATCAATAAAATTTCCAGATTTTTTTGTCAAGACCCGAGACGACTCAACAAAAAGCTTAAGGTCCGGAAAATGGTCCTCCACTTTCACTATCCTGAGGCCTGGTGGCGGTCCTAGCCTGTTTGGCGCTCCGGGCGAACACTCCCTCCCTTACTCCCAGCAAATGGGCGATAGAAAACCGATTGGTGCCTATGCCACTCCCAATATGCGCTGGCTGATGTCGGGGCAGCATGAGTACGAGCAATTTTTTATTTTTATTTTTGCCGATGCCGTGATGCTGCCCCCCACCACGATGCCACCCCGGGCAACCGCCCGTGTCACCCGTATCAAAAACCGCTACTGCTGAGGCCTTTGGTTTTCTGTAAGAATCTCCTGATCTCAGCAGGAGAGTACAGATTCTGGTGTTCCTGGCTTAGGAAAAAATCGCTTTCAGACTCCATACTGCTTTCTCCTGTTTTGTTTCCTCTCTTAGCTTTCGACGTTTTTGTACTACAGTGGGCAGGTTCAGAGCTCTTCCTCTTTTGAGACAACTTCAGCAACTCCTCATCAAGCATGTTGTCATCCTCACAAAGATCATCACACACAGACTCAAGAGTCGTGCCATCTTTCTGACTGATGTCAGAAAAACCTGCAGACTGGTCATTAGTCAGATCCGTTTCTATACCGTCAGCACTTTTCACAATGTCAGCTTCATCAGACCCAGTACTGCTCGTAAAAAGCCGTTTTTCTACCGGTGCCTCGGCAGTGTGGTCCGCCTCAGCTACGGCGGAGCCGCCCGCGGCCTCAGCGGAGCCACCCGTGGCCTCAGCGGGCTTCACATAAGCGATCGCTGTGTCCCCACCAGGAGCCCTGGCCGGGACCGGTTCTCCAATGGCATCATCCGCTGGCTGCGTGTTTCTTAGCCTCTCTGGAAGGATCAAATTAAATGCCCTTCTCCACCACAACCAAAACATGTCATGCTCTCAGACGAAGCAAACACCATGTAGTTGAAACTCTCTATTTTGAAACTGAAAGACAGGTTCAGCTCACCAGCAGTGTAATTTGAGGATCATAAAAACCTGCCTTCTGTGACACACAACATGTTTGAAGAGCACAGATTTGCACCCCAAAGAGACCATCTTTGTGGGCAAAACTAGTTGGCCATACCGTGACAGCTCCTTGGCTAAAGTTTCATTTTTAATAAAAGGAGGCGCATTCGAGATGGTAACCTTTTTAGCAGGGCTAACCAATGGGACAAACAATTGGCAACAAACAAAACAAACCAACAACCGTGTGTCGACAAAAATAATTACACCTGACAGTAAAGACAGAAAAAAGGAACTCGAAAACAGAAATCCACTCACTCTGACACTCCCGTCCCCAGCTTCATTCACTCCGCCATTCACTCAGAGAGAGAGAGAGAGAGAGAGAGAGAGAGTTTTCAATAAAATTTTAAGAGTAATAATTCAGTATATTTGACAGTGCAATTGCATTTCAATTATCTTGTTTCTTCAAGATTTTGTTCCACATCATCACGTCATTAAAAACTTGACTATTCTATTTTAGGAGAAAAAGTTAAATGTCTTACCTGGCTTTGTAATGCTAGAACTCTTAGCATAAAGACATCTGTGGACACACAGTGCAACCTGACTCACCCACACTTGTGGTAATTAGAAGTTTTACAGTTTTCTAGGTTGGGTTAAGTATCATTTCTCTGTATTTTGTCCAATTAGCAATGAGTGTAACATTATACAGTGTAACACAGTTTTTACACCTTTTTGCTACCACCATCATTCCACATATATACCGTTGATTGTCTTGCAATTTGTGCTTTGCAGGCTTATAGTTGGTATTGAGAAATGTTTACTGACAACAGCTTATGAAAACCTATTTGTTGTCAAAATGTGTTTTTCTTTGTCACTCTATGTAGCCATCCATTTTTTCCCACTTATCCAGTTGCAAGTGGGACTGGAGCCTATCCCAGACTATCACAGTCTAACAAAGAGAGATAGACACAGAGATATTCACACTTAGGGAAAGGTAAATAGTTCTTATATAGCACTTTTCTACTCCAACTGAGCTCTCAAAGTGCCTTTACTTACCTATCTGGTCGTTAAGTGATGGCGTGATGAATACTACTTCTGGGCCTAAAGTAGTCTGCGTTTAATATGGCTTTTGTGTTGTTAACATGTTTAATGTTTTGTATTTTCTTCTATTTAATCTCAAAAAGCTCCTAAAACAGTCAGTGATCACTGTTGACCTCCCTCGGCTTTTATTACCGCTAATCATTTATTTAAGCTAAGTTTTTAAAACCTTAGGACGTAACATAATGGATTATCTCAGTTGTTCTCCTGGCTGAAATTTGGTCCTTTTTCAGCATCCTGCCATGCGATTACATTTGTTCCTGACCACCGAGAACACTCACGTTAACTTTTATCGAGTGGAAAAAAAGTTAGCTTGTTTATATTATGCTAACATATCTGTGTCGCTAGCGGTCACGTAGCACATCATTATATACCAGCTAGCCAAACTTCAGTAACCCTACAAACGTCACTGCTGTTTAGTTTTCTGTCTTCATTTATGTTGGAAGTGATAACAGAGCTGTATGTTTTAATTTGTTTCCAAACCCCCGCAGTCAGGGCATGCTATATTGTATTTAGATAGAAGCTAGCGGGCTAACTTCCTGCTAACTTCTAACTCCGTTAAATGTCATAAATTCCGTTTTCATGGATGCCTGGATGTTAAACTCAACTGTTACCAGTGTTGGGGAGTAACGGAATACATGTACCGCCGTTACGTATTTAAAATACAAAATATGAGTAACTGTATTCCGTTACAGTTACCATTTAAAAAGGTGGTATTTAGAATACAGTTACTTTGTTGAAATAAATGGATTACACGGCGGTACTTCCCTGTTTCATATTATAGCGGGTCAGGACTGTTTGGGTTTTGTTTGACAGCTACGTTCTGTTGTTCCAGTTGGCAGCGTTACGGTTGCCATGGTTACAGGGTGACGCTCTCTCTCTGCGTGTTTCCTGGGTGAGAGAGGCCTTTTTGTTGTTGTTGTGCTAAGCTAATATGCAGAATGCTACCGGTATAGCTCTAAAGAATGTAACATCATAGGCAGTGTAGTCCGTGCTGCAGGGAGAATGGACTGCCATATCTGTTATGTGTCTGTGAGCGAGGGAGGGAGAAAAAGGAAAAGTATGAGCTGTCATCGAGCAAAAACGGGAGCTGGAAGCATGTAAATATAATAATAACCACTGCAGCCAAGTAGAGTGCCTGACGAGTAGGGGTGGGTTTTTATAATCGATTTATCGATTAAAATCGATTCTGGCTTGGATTACGTAAAATCGATTCATTAAAATCCTGAATCGATTTTTTAATATAAATTTATTTTGCCCGAAATGCCAGAATCTCAGGTGAAATCTCACAAAACTTCAACAACCACCAAACAGCTAAAACAGTAAATGAGAGCAGGAACACGGATTCTGCACAAAGACTTAAACACACAGTGCAGCCCGCGGATCAGAATCAGATGTTGAATTTCTCACAGTCGGGGCTGAAAGCCGACAGCCCGCTGATTCTGATCTGTCGGCGGGTCCGCGCTTTGTGTTCACGCCCTTTATGCGCTGATTGTAAAGCTGTTAGTTTGATGTCTCTCCAAACAATATTGACCGAACCAGCAGCAAAAGAAGATCCAAACTTCACATAAACATCGTCATGTATTCACTCTGACTTTTACTGTTTTGCTTCTACCATGATGCACAGCTCTCTCTCTCTCTCTCTCTCTCTCTCTCTCCCCCTCTGTCTCTCTGTATGGTTTTCTGCATTATTCGCTTGCTTGTTACGCACAAGTCTACCTTTGTTTACAGCGCTATCGGCCGACTTTTTTTTTCTTTCCGTTTTACTTACTTCCGAAAAGAAAACCTAATTTCTGCCGTTCAATGCTGAACAAATTTAAACTTTTTAAAATTATGCAAAATGCAAAATGCAAAATGCTTAGCCGTGTCTCTAATAAAACCGCTGTAACTTCAGAGGTAATGTTCATGTGTTGATTAATGGTTTTCTTTCGTTTTTGATGTACTGCAGAATATTTTTATAAAATCCCAGGCCAGGAAAAATCACCTTCATGTGTTTCTGTGTTTTATCTTCAGCTACTTTGACACAAAGGCATCTGCTGTGATGCTCACACCTTTGATAAAGTCTTGCGTGTGTCAGCTTCCTTTTTATAGATACAAAAATATGTAAATGTACTGATCTGAATTATAATATTTCCGACTGTCAAAATTTCCCATATTCAAATCGAAGTGAATCGAATCGAATTAAATCGAATCGTGGATCGAATCGATTCTGGACCTTGTGAATCGGAATTGAATCAATTCTAGAAATCAGTGACGATACCCAACCCTACTGACGAGCCCAGCTGTAAGTAAGCTATTAAGCTAGTAAGCTATTAGCCAAAAACAATAAGTTCTGTTGGAGCAGCCTTTCAACGCCTCTCTCTGTCTCTGCTAGCAAAGTTGACCCAGACAACAAAGTAAAGCTAGTTTTCAGCTACGAGCCAACACAGAACCCACCGTATTAGCCAGAGGTCCCTTTACTACGGTTCGGAGCCGCGGACCTTCAGTAACAGTAATAAATCACAGCAATAGTACATTCATGTAGTTGTAAACAGCATGATAATATATTAAGTAATCCAAAGTATTCCGTTACGTTACTCTCATTGAGTAACGTAACGGAATACGTTACAGAATACATTTTGGGGCATGTAATCTGTAATCTGTAATGGAATACATTTTAAAAGTAACCTTCCCAACACTGACTGTTACACCTGGTAGATCAGAACGCTGAACATTTTATTAAAGATGAAAGACTTTAGACAGTTTTTCAACTCTCAGTAATGCCATAGTGATCGTTTGATATATGGACCTGCAGCGGAGTTTAGGCCCAGACACGGCTAGTGACGTCAGACTTAACGACCAGATTGAGCCATTCAGACAAGCACCTTTTTAACAGAGGATTAACAGAGGTGATTAAAAATACATATCAAGAAAACTGACTAGAATATTACAGAGTGGAATAGAGCATGTGTAAAAAGGGTCTACCTATTGCAGTGTTTACAGTGTGTTAGATGGAGGAGTTGTAAACGGAGATGGCCACAGGCGTGTGTGTGTGTGTGCGTGTGTGTGTATGTTTATCTGGTTAAATTCAGTATGGTTCCATCAACAGTTTTTACAAGGGGGAGAGGAAGTGCCAGAGGAAGTGTTCACCCAGGGCACAGCCCAGGGACTGCCCCTGGTTGTAGGTTTCCTTGTAGGTAATCAAAGCTGTATTCATATTTGTGTCATGGAAGCCAGGTCAGACTGAACTCAAACACAGGACTCATAGTTTGGTACATTTGAATCCCACTGCAGGTTTTTTCAGGAGAGCCACACAGGTACATTTTTTTCATTCAAAGGCAAATTGCACAATCAGGTGAGGTAGCAGGTTTCACTCCACTCCACTTGCGGCTCCAAAATGCGCATCAAACAAAGGAGGTGTGTAATTACCAGCAGGTGTGCAGAAACCTGAGCTGAATGTCACCACTGCATAAAACCAACACACACAGTCTATCACACGCACACACACACACACACCAGGATACAGAAAGAGAGAGGTAGAGACGTCAAGAGGTGGAGACAGAAAACAATAGGTCGGCACAGCAAGGACAGTGGCACCATGACAATTCAATAACTGTAGATGGTTTTAAATTCAGCAAATATTCTTATAAAAGTAATGGAGATAAAGTTGGCCAGAAAACTTTTGGGTCCGGGTCTTTTTCTTCTTTTTTTTTAGGCTTTTGATTAAGTGCACAAATTTATCTTCAGGAAATAAGATTTACAAAGAATTAAAGATTCAATATTTGGGTTATGATTTGTTGTATATAAGAACAACAACAACAATAATAATGATAATAATATAATTGATAATACTTTTATGATAGATTGGTGGCAAAAAAGTTTTCTAAATCTTTTATTTTTTATTATAATTTAACTTTTCTAATTTTATACAATGAGTAGGGCACAGTAGAGTTTAATGGCACTCGTTCTCGTTATAGAGAAAATGTCACACGCAAGCAGCCTTTTTAATGTTTGATTTCCAGACCAGATTTGACCCATTACTTTTACAGTTTTGTAAAAAACAAAATAAATAAATAAATAAAAGTAGTGTAAAATCTATGGACAGTAAATAGTCTATGGACAAGTTTCCTACTTGCACTCCCTCTTTGAGAAACTTATGATTAAATGCAGGTGTGTTACTTGCACATATTTTTACCTCTCTTTTTTCTGTTTGGTTTTTATTTCTGTTAGTGAAGGGTGGAGATCTGTGCATGTACCAGTTGGTTGAGCTTTTTTTCTGCTGTTTTCAACCTCGCTCAGTGGTTCCGCCTCCTGTCTTCATCTAATGCTTTATTGTCCTCTGTGACACCAGTTAACTCAAAAGAAAAACACTGCACCTTTCATAGATTTCAACCTTTCTAACAATTACATTACAAGTTGTTCAAGTTTTCCAAGAACAGTTTTTCCTCACTCGCTAATCTTTTTTTTTTTAAATTATTGTGGCTCCATAAACAGCTGGAAGAAGAGGTAGGAAATTAGCTTTTTCTATACTTTTGTCATACCATAAGAATAAAAACCCAATATCTTTGTAATTAAATAAATAAGTTATGTTATTTTTCCGATAATCTCTTATTCGCTCTCTCTGGCGCTGTGGTATTCATTAGTTTGTTTCATTATGTAAATTGTCCTTTACCACAAGAGGGAAAGGAGCCCATACATTTAAATTTATTTAAATATTATTAGATACACCTGTTTGACAGCTATTTAACCTATCTGTTCAGGCATTTAGGGACGTAAACATGGTCAAAACAAGCTTCAGAAGATGGTGATTGACCAACTCTACACATACAGGGTCTTTGTCTGGTTTTATCAGGAGAGTAATGTTTGAAGAATTCATATTTGATGGAAGTCTGCCCTTTTCTTTGATTTCCAACAACGTTCTGTAAAAATCTGGTGCTAGAATGGTCCAGAATTCTTTGTAGAATTCTGCAGGAAAGCCGTCTGGACCCGGAGCCTTATTATTGGGCATACTTATCAGGGCTTCTTGTCTGGCTTGTCTAGCTTTCTTCTAATCCTTGGGCAAGATTGCTCCCAGATGCATTCATCGGAGTGTGAATGTGTGTGTGAATGCTAGTGAGAAAGCACTAAAAATGTGCTTGTGTGAATGGGTGAATGTGTAAAGCGCTTTGAGTGCTCAGAAGAGTAGAAAAGGGCTATATAAGAACCAGTTCATCCATCCACATTCCCAAACTACAGTGAGACACCTGTGCCAAGGTGATTTATGGAAAATAAATAATAGATTGATGACATTGACCAGAGGGGCCGATGGCGCAATATGGCAGCCTCGCTTCTGTCAGTCTGCCCCAGAGCAGCTGTGGCTACAACCGTAGCTGCCTCCACCAGTGTGTGAATGTGAGAGTGAATGAATAGTGGCATTGTACAGCGCTTTGGGTGCCTTGAAAAGCGCTTTATAAATCATATCTATTATTATTATTATTATTATTATGTGTCATACACTGACGTGAATACTCATGCTAACAAAAAAGGTTTTTAAGCACTACCGTTTGCTGTTTGTAGAGAAGCAAACTATTGTAAGTAGTTCTCAGGAAGCAATGATAGATGATAGCCATGTCATTAAGATTTTATGAATTTGCTCTTATGCTCTTTGCACTTGTGCTCGGGCTTAAAAGGGAGAATGGCGTTGCTGCAGAGTAAAGTCTAAGTCACTTAGACTTAAGTACACCAAGTGAATAAACTTCTTTATTAATCTGCAAAGACTTGTAATTTATTAGGATTAATTTAGGAATGATGTTAGGAATGTATTGTGTTTATAAATTTGCTCCCCCTCCAAGCTGATCAAGTTTATCACTATGGTTTTGTGATAAACCTGGTTTTGATAATAAGGACTGCAGAGTGCAAGCAGTGGCCTGTTGATTGAATTTTGTGTTAAATTATGATATATTGTTTAACAATTAATCTGTTTTAAGCAATGTTTGTACCAATATAAAGATGTGAAAGCAGTATTGTGTTTACATCATAGTTAAATAATAATAATAAAAAAAATATTAATATTTTTCCAAAATAATTGTGATTATCATTTTGATCCTACTTGTGCAGACCTAGTTTGCAATGTTAAAAACAAAATTATTTTAGTTCAAATTAATTTATTTTCAAACAGGCAAAGCAAAGATGAATCCAGTGCATGTGTCTTAAAATTGCAGTTTGTCTGAACACAGGCAGATGGCGCTAATTCTGATCTACTGCCTGGACTAATGGACTAATCTTTTCCAATCCCATGAGCCCCTTTGCAGCCAAAAGTACGGAGCCCCGCAGGGGACATGGGAGAAAAAAAATAAGACGGACTTTTGCGAGATCTCACAAAACTAACTCGGGATCTCGCAAAACTTTTGCGAGATCACGCAAAACAAACTCAGGATCTCGCAAAAGTTGAATTCCAACAATGGCGGCAGCTACTTAGTTGTAATATTACTCTTTCTGGGTCACAAAATACACTTTTAAGATATTTTGAGGCGTGGATGTAGTTGTGTAAACGTCAGATACCTGTCTTTACAAGACATCACATATTTGCAAAAGTGCTCCGACGTTTTCGGAGATCTAACACCCACTAGCTCGAAGCTAACGGGAGGTCGAGACCTACTACATCCGGGAGGAACACCGCTTTCCCGGCACATCGTGCCTGAACCTCCCGGTCGGCTTTGAGCTGGCAGCCTCCGACAAATGCGGCTAAAACTTTTGCGAGTTCTCGCAAAAGTCCGTCTTAATTTTTTTTTTCTCCCATGTCCCCTGCGGGGCTCCGTACAAAAGGACTTAAAGTATTGAAGATACAGGCGATAAACTGTCAAAATGTGATTTCCAGTGTTTCTGTTTTGTTTGTTTTTTTCATGTGTAATATCTCTGCTTATATTGGTAAACAGATTGTAGTCAATAGGCTTTACAAAGGATTTATATATAAAATAAAAAATAATTCCTGTTGCAAGTATCCTTATGATTCCATGATATTGTATCTAAATTTTATTCAATTCAGTCTTTTCTGGCCACTATCGTTATTAGGGCTCGGTATTGTGACTGAATTCTAGAATCAATTCGATCCACGATTCGATTTGAATCGGGGACATTTTGCCTCAGTCAGAAATATTATAATTTAGATCATTTATCAGTACATTTCCATATTTTTATATCTATAAAAAGAAAGCTGACACTTGCGAGACTTTATCAAAGGTGTAAGCATCACAACAGATGCTTTTGTGTCAAAGTAGCTGAGGATAAAACAGAAAACCATGAAGGTGATTTTCCTGGCCTGGGATTTAAAAAAATATATTCTGCAGTAGATCAAAAATGAAAGAAAACCATTAATCAACATATGAACATTACCTGATGCTGCTGAAGTGAAGCAGAGCAAAGTTACAGAGGTTTTATTAGAGACACAGCCATGCTTTTTGCAATTTTGCATAATTTTAAAAAGTTTAAATTTTTTCAGTAGCCTATTAAACAGCGGAAGTGAGGCTTTCTTTTCGGAAGCACTTAAAAGGAAAAAAACAGTGGCCGACAGCGCTGTAAACAACGGTAGACTTGTGCGCAAGTGAATAATGAAGAAAACAGATTTTTAGATGGGAAACTGTTCTTGAAGTATACTGGGGGAGAGAGAGAGAGAGAGCTGTGCATGAAGTGTGATTTTATCATGGTGGAAGCAAAACAGGAAAAGTAAGACGGAATTCATGACGATGTTTATCAAATGTGAAGCGTGTTTCATTGAATTTTGGTTGGAGAGAGATAAAACCTGCAGCTCAGAATCTAGCGCAAAAAATACATAAACACAAAGCGCGGACCCGCTGAAACATCAGAATCAGCGAGCTGTCGGCTTTCAGCCCCGACGACATGTTCGTGCCGTTGGGTGAGAAAGGAGACATCTCACTGATTCTGATGCGTCGGCGAGTCCGCGCTTTGTGTTTATGTTTTTGTGCAGAATCCGTGTACCTGCTCTCATTTACTGTTTTAGCTGTTTGGTGGTTGTTGACATTTTGTGAGGTTTAACCTGAGATTCTGGCTTTTCAGGCAAAATAAATTTATATTAAAAAAATTGGTTCAGGATTTTAATGAATCGATATCACGTTATCCAAGCCAGAATCGATTTTAATCGATAAATCGATAATCAAAACCCACCCCTAATCATTATGCTGCTGTTATATTATTCTTATTTCAATTTCTGCTGCCCTCTTGGCCAGCTCACTCTTCAAAAACTAAAAACTAAAAAAAAATTCTAATGTAAATGAGACTGTTTAACCAAATAAATATAGGACATCTAAATGTCAACAAGTCATTTACAACAGCTTCAATTTTTTTGGCAAATACTGAAAATTCCTTTTTGGCAATTACACCGAAAGCTTCAACTGAGAGATGGAGGATGGATTTTTTTACAGACGCAAAGGAAACATTTTTTAAAAGAAAGCCATTTTTCATGTTAATTTTATACATGTTCAGTCATATCTAAGATGTGAGTCAAGACATACAGATTTTATATGACTGATATGTCCATTTGTGAAGTTTAAATATTTAGATGTTAAAGATTTTGCCTTTGCTAATTAACCAACTGTAATGTGTGTTTCTGTGTATCAACAGATGTATATCTATACATACTCGAAGCTTTTTGTAATTGCTGTTGTTGGTGTGCTGTTCATCATGTTTGCATTCTATATGGGGAATCCGTATAAATGGGCAAGTGAGCTAGTCAAGTACAATCATCCAACATCAAAACAAAGGTAAATTATTCCTGTATCGTGTGTGTGTGGACAAACTGTCCTCTTCAAATTTGTATGTTATACATTTTTCTTTTCATGGCAGATAGACTGAAGCAACTGAGTGAGAAGGATAAAGCGATGTAGCTAAAACAGTGTTGTGCTGAAAGTGACCCGTGCACAATATTTGTAAGACCCTTTGAAAAGAAGCTGAAAGTCTGCACGTCAATTATGTATTGATTATTTGATAGTGTCTTTGTCACAATTATTATAGAGGGCACTGCATATATGTTCAGAAGTTTTCTGGGAGATTTATGAATGATCACTAATTCATTTTATTCAACACTGTACATTTACTGTTTCAATAATGACCAATCACTAGAAATTAATAGTGGAGACAACAATTAGTGTAAAAAACTGAGTTCAGGTACATCCTCTTTTGTCAGATGGCCATACACACACACACACACGCACACGCACGCACACACACGCACACACTGGGTTCCCTAGCAACTACACTGGAAATGTTTGCACAATAGAGCCTCACTTCCATGCCAACAACTCCTCTGTTGGCAGCATCATTGTATCATTGAACTTTTCTTGTAGATTTGGTGTACAATGCTTTTTTGAGGCCTTGCTCAGAGGTCAGTGGGTGTCAGCACCATGACAAGGCGATATATAACCTAATGCCGGGCTCACACTGTGCGATTTTTGGCCCATTTTGAGCCGATTTTTGAGTCGTGCGACCGTTTTGGTGATCGGCCCGATTTTGGCCTTCATCGTGCATCGTGCATCGTGTAGTATACACGATTATATACAGGGGTAACGAGAAGCGATTAACACTTCACGACCAGCTCCCGATCATCAATCGCTTGGTCGTGAGAATTTCAAGGTTTGAAATCCTCGCGACCGTCGTGATGTCACCGGGTGTCACCGCAGTTTCTCACACTGCGCACGCGCAAACACAAATGTCAGCGAAAAAGACGGCGCAGCACGGCAGTGCAGCGTGTGATCTGGACACAAGCGATGGAGGCACTTGTAGAACTTTGGAAAGCTCATCCGAGCCTTTTCATTGTGGCCTCACAAAGTTATCACGACCACAACAACCGTGAAAATAGTTGGATAGACATTGCTGCTCAATCACAGCTGCCTGATCAATGTTTTCATTAGCAATTTAGCAAAGTTGATGGTCGTGGTGTGTGTGTCTGTGTGAGTGAAAGACAGAGAGGGAGAGCAAGAGACAGAATTTCTGTTATAACCTTCATTTTATGGACGCACAGTGTGAGCACTCAGGTCGCATCAGAGCATCGGGTCGTATAGTGTGAGACCTGCATCGTGACCTACGAACTTTTAACCCCTGCGAGTCAATCGTGCAGTTTGAGCAGGAGCTGAATCGCGCAACTGACAAAATCGCACAGTGTGAGCCCGGCATAAGTGAGGCTCTTTACTACTTATTTGATCACTACACTGGTGAGGGCGAGAGAGGCCAGGAAACTGACGGTGGGGATGCATTAGAGGAGAAATTGTCTGCATCTGAAGGTGGCACGGAATATAATCCATGCAATCTAGACCAAGAAATGACTGATGAGGAGGAATCCAATGATGACTAGGATGGCCATGCTGAGGCTGCCATAAGGATCACATCATATAAGGACATACTTTCTTTTATACTTGACTGTAGTAGTTCATTTAAATGTTGATGTTGAATTGTGACTCTTCAGGACTTCCATATTACAGGCACTCTTCAGGATCTCTAAATTATAAGTCATCTTTGCCCACACAACGTCGCTTACCTGGTCCATGCACCTGTCCTGGTGGCTTTACAGTTCTCAAAGACCACATCCCAAAAGACCAGTATGAGGAATTAATGCAGCGACGAGCTAAAGAGTTCCAGGAATACAAAGCCAGGTAGAAGATGGAGCTTTCTGTGAACTGTTAGACTTACAGTTCAGTAATAAATGAATTAAAATGTGTGTGTGTGTGTGTGTGTGTGTGTGTGTGTGTGTGTGTGTGTGTGTGTGTGTGTGTGTGTGTGTGCGTGTGTGTGGGTGTCATACTGAGCATTCAAAATTATTTTGTGTAATTTTTTCCAAATCCATCTCCTCAACAGGACTAATTCAATACTATCCAAGCTACTTTTTGCTTTGCCTAACTCTCCTCTGCAGTATCCTATCCAGGGCGTTATAGCACGACCCTTGACTGCAACTGCAATACCAGGTATGTTAAGCTCAACATATGCTTTGGTCACCAATGTTTTAGTTTTTATGTTCCTATAAAAATATAAATACAAATAGAATAGGAAGGCAACAAGGCCATGGTTCACAATTGTTTATGAACACAGGGTTAACAAGTGATCATAGTAGTTTTTATAAAAGTATGCTGTCAGTAGTCAGATCAAAAACAGCACTGAACAAATACATCTGCAAAGAAGTAGTTATTTGGTGATTCAGAGTCAATAGACTAGGTAAACTTAAGTCATTTAAAACACAGCTAGAAAAAGCTACATTTCCTGTGAAAATGCCAGGTGAATGCCATGTAGTGGAAATGGTCTTTGAAAAACTGCTGAAGAAACAGAACTATCTGCTGAAAAGAGGTAAAAAAGCTGAAAGGCCACAGATAGTCAAACCTACGCCCCCCGTTGTCAGGGTGCCTGCTCATCTCAGTGAGCTACAACGGTGCTCATGCCAGCGAGCCAAACCGGTGTGCAGAAGAAACAGCACTGTCTGCTGAAAAAAATGTTGCCACGAGAAAGATTGGAATTCACGCTTCCCGCTCTCAGAATGCCTGCTTATCGCAGTGAGCTAAAACACGGCTCACCCCAGCGAGCTAAACCAGCAACCACACTTGTAGTGTGGTCCCAATCATGTCAATGGGACAAAAAATTGCACAAAAAGCGTAATATTTTAAAACGTATAAAAAACTGAGTGAAAGATAGCTGAGGTTTCCTCAAGAACTCACCTTGCAACACTTGTGTAAAGTGAAAAGATGATGTGAATATGTGGATTTGAGTAGAAGGACTAAGTGACACTGAAGGTAGTTTTTATTTCAGGTTTAGCTCTGTATGCTGAAGAAGGAAAGAGCTATAAGGTTGGTCTGATATCACAGATTGGAAACAGGCAGATCTCCCTGACTGAATGGTAGAGGTTGGCTGGTTTATAAAAGATGGTTGCTGAATGTTTGTAAAGTTCAAAGATGTGTATGCTTATTTTATTTTATAAAAGACAATTAAATTGTACTGAAAAGTTAAACATAATTAATTGTCTCTGATCACCTCTGAGACTGTCACTAATTTTGATGTAAAAATCTGGTGATTTTTGTAAATATTACAAGCAATTATACTTCTTTCTTCTTTGACATGATTTTTTAATCAATGTACAGCAGCCATCTTGGGTGACGTTGGGATTTTATAGAGCTTGCTACTGAAAATGCTTTGATTTTGAGAGCCAGTATCTTATTCTGAATTTAAGTTCACATTTTCTCATTCTTATTCCAAGAGAATTATATACTATATACTAACTGTCAAAAAATTTATTATTGCATTCATGTGTGGCAAACAAGGCTTGGTATACAATCTGCATAGTCAGTATGGGATACAAATAATATCAGGCTGATCCTGCCACAATTTCTTCCCCCTGTCCAAATCACGGACAAAGAGGATCCCACAGTTGTTGTTGTTTTTTTCAACCCATTTTGCACAGAGAGGCATTTTTTGAAAAATGCATAGCAAGCATAAGTACAGAGAAGGGTGAGAAACTACGAAAGGTTATTAGGAACCTGACCAGGGCTAAAGGCGAACCTTCTAGCCAGAGGAACAGACCGTCCATCAGCATGGGTGCTGGCAATGGCGCCGGCCCTCTAACGGCAGGCATAATTAGCTCTCTCTTCACCACGACAGACCAGTACAGTGTCTACATCACCGCAGCCGCAGCACCAATCAGTCTGTTGATCTCTTGCTCCCCTAACTCGTAAACAAGAACCCAAGATATCTAAATTCCTCCACTTGGGGCAGGAACTCTTCCCTGACCCAGAGTGGGCACTCCACCCTTTTTTCAGCTGACCTAACCCCCTAACCGTGGCATAGTTTTCAAAAAAACAGCAGGAATCACCCAATTTGTGATACGATATGTATCACATGAGCAACAGATAGTTGTTATAGTTGTTAGTTCATTGGCCTTGAGACTAGACCAGAAGAAATAATGAAGGATGTTATTGTACATTTTTCTGATTCCCAAGTGACCAGAGAAATAGGCTAAATTTTGAACCTGGAACAGGAATGGAGCTTTCATTTAGTATAGTTTTTATGTATAAAATCAGAACTAGGAGTCTAGCAGTACATTGAAACAGCAATGACCAAAAGGACAACAAGCTTTTATAAATTTTCTTCCATGAGGTTCTCTTTGTACAGAGTGTTGTGGCTGAAGGCTCAAGCTCTTTTTTGAGAAAGGTAAAGTCTGGGTGTGATCTTGTTGGATCTGCATCATTCATAAGAGTCACTAAGGCTACGTTCACTCTGCAGGTCTTGATGCTCAATTCCGATTTTTTGATCAAATCCGATTTTTTTGTCTGCTCGTTCACATAAATAAATAAAATGTGACAGCAAACGCGCTCTAGTGTGAACGCTCAAAGCGGCCGCATGCGCAAAAGAAGATGTCACACACAACGCGCTCTGTTTAGACCCAGAGCAACAGTATTGTTTGACAGATGGCCCTTAATATAAAGACTTCGGACTTCACGTTTCCCAATTTTTGCTTTAAGTTATTTTGTTATTTACATAATAATGTAAATAACCTAATAATGATCCTTATTGCTGTTTTAGAGGAGCGCTGCTTCAAAGGATAGTTGCAGATTTCTGTCAGAATCTGCAGATTATACAGTACAAATAAAATGTTCACGTTTCTCCAACGTTGTCTTCCCAACAGTTTCACCGGATGGCCAGGAAGCGTTCGCGATGTCTTATCGGGCGCTGATAGTTGGCGTCTGTCTTGTGTCAGTGACGTAAAAGACGGATTTAATGCGACCTGACCATCAAACAGCAGTCGCTTTCTAAAACATCGGATATGTATCGGATTCAGGACCACATACGAAAGTGACCCAGATCGGATTTGAAAATATCGGATTTGTGCCGTTCACACTGTCACAGCATGATCGGATATGGGTCGCATAGGGTCAAAAAAATCGGATTTGATGCGCTTTCGCCTGCAGTGTGAACGTAGCCTAAGGTCCACTAAGTCTCTAAGCCTGCACACACGTCTGTTAATTGTGTTTCAAACAAACAAGCTTTATTCACCACATACACAATCATACAGAGTACAACATGAAATGAAATGTTTTGTGTCCGAGCTGCGGACAGGCTGCAGACGTAGCCACGCCATTCCAGGGCTTGGTTTTTAGCATGGGGGGTCTAGCCAGGACCCTTACTGAATACTGGGAGGGAATCAAACTTGTGACTCCCACTCCAAAGGTGTGTAGTCTTCCCACTACAATAATAGCCGCCAATTATCAATTACAGCCCCTTTTGGTAGTTGATTTTGAAATTTCTCAAACAGCACAAGCTCACATGATCATGATAGGTTTTAACTTTACTAGCCTTTGACATTTGTCAAAAAGCACCCTCTTGCAATCTCTACATAAGTTGGGGTGGCAGATTTATTTCATATTCCTAAATTTTTACCTTTAAGATTCAAGCACTGAAACCTATGCTTGCAGGACAGTGGATTTCATAATATAATTCAAACTGTGCTCAGTTGAAGAAGCTGTGCGTACTTGCATCTCCCACTATTTTGCAATCTAACAAGACAGACCACACACCCTTTGGGCTGTGTAGTGCACCTGATATGCACTGAATGCTATAAAACTATAGGAACGCTGAAAAATATGTATTTGCATCAGGTTCTCAGGTTCCGTCTCACTTTAAAGCTTTCTTCTGGTTTAAAAAGACAGCTTGGGTGGTGGTGCAGTTTTGTGGAGGTGGTAGTAGTATTGGTATTGCTAAGATTACTCAGAGTGCTTTTTAGTTTATTCATGTGTTTCTATTCTAGGTTTTCTTAACTGTGTCAAATGGTGTCCTAACCACAGAAACTCCAACTGCAGAGGCCACTGTTCAAGGTGAGTTTCCAAGTCAAAGGTAAATTTATATATACACTGGTACCAAATTAACATTTTCTTTTGTTATTTTTAATTATTGAATATTATTAGCTTGCTTTTTTCTCTTTGTTTCTTTGTTTTTTGTTCCTGTGTCCCCAATAGAAGGATCAACACTGTACAGAAAATGCTAATATTTATATAATTATTTTGGATGAGAATTTGAACAGTGGAAGACTAGTAAAAGCTAGGTGTAAGGTAAACTATATGCCAAGAGTGAACAAGACATTGATACACTGATCCATACCAGTACAGCGTCTACAGCAATTACATTGGAATATCATTCAAACTGTCCATCCATCCATTCGCTTCCGCTTATCCTTTTTAGGGTCACAGGGGGTGCTGGAGCCTATCCCAGCTGTCATAGGGCGAGAGGCGGGGTACACCCTGGACAGGTCACCAGTCTGTGGCAGGGCAAACACACAGAGACAGACAACCATTCACACTCACATTCATTTGCACATTCGCACCTAGTGACAATTTGGATTATCCAATTAACCTATCCCCACAAGCTGCATGTCTTTGGATGGTGGGAGGAAGCCGGAGTACCCGGAGGGAACCCACGCAAACACGGGGAAAACATGCAAACTCCACACAGAAAGACCCCGGCCTGATGGTGGAATTGAACTCAGGACCTTCTTGCTGTGCAGCAACAGTGCTAACCACCGTGCCACCGTGCTGCCTTATCATTCAAACTGGAGAAGTTTATTTGAATGGTAACAAAGAGAGGAAAGGTAGTCAGAACTGAGGGGATTGCACTTGTTGATCTGTGGGACCAGCACCCGAATACAGGAAGTTTGATCATATGAGTATTACTTCAGTGCAGAGCTTGGATGGAGCTAGTAGGTGAGGGGACTCCCCCAGTTCTAATTGCCTCTAACTTCTAAATACCCCAGTACCCCAGCTAAACTGAGAGGACTGAGTAGCCTTGCAGGCCCAGTATGTACCGGTCACAGCTGTTGCAGCAGCGCCCCTCTTGTTCAGTGTTCTTGGAATATGACTGGGTTTAGTTTAGTGGCCTGGAGTGTAAGACTCAAGGTTCTGAGTTCAATTTCTCTAGCCACACCTGATGGCCAGGGCTTTTCCCATGGAGGCTAGCAGGCCTCAGACCAAAGAAGCTACATGGGTCCAACCACCACCATGGTGGGAGTATACTTGAATCCTCCACCCTCCAACAAGTTTTCTTTCCAGACATTGAGGTTTTCTCCAGTGAATGAGAAGTTGCTTCTCTATGCCTTTTGGTTGGGGAAAAGGTCCTGACTATCATTTGTCTGTGTGCCAAATGACACTTCAGAGTGCTCAGCCTTCTTGGGGTCATTTGTTGGAGTGCTGGGAAGTGTGCCATCTGGGGATTCCATTGTTCTACTCCATAATTCCACATGGGCAATGATAGCGTGACCTGGAGAGGTGTCATAAGGAGGAATAGGCTGTTATATCTGAATGGTGTTCTGTTACTGGACTTCAGTGTTAACTACAACATAACACCACGATTGAGGGTATTCATAAGTGTATGTGGCACCAGAACACTATGTAGAAGGTTGAGGATCAGTTTTGTAATCGCATTATCAGATCTGCAGTCATAAGTCTTGGACACTCATGTGTAGAGATGAGATGCGCCGCTAGTTGATCACCACCTGGTGACCAGTTGTGGCAGAAAATTCTGGACAGACCTGCTGAGGGTATGCTGCGGGCACGGGCCATCTTCAATTCAATTTAATTCAATTCAATTTTATTTATATAGCGCCAAATCACAACAAAAGTCACCTCAAGGCGCTTCATAGATACAGAGAAAAGCCCAACAATCATATGACCCCCTATGAGCAAGCACTTTGGCGACAGTGGGAAGGAAAAACTCCCTTTTAACAGGAAGAAACCTCTGACAGAACCAGGCTCAGGGAGGGGCGGGGCCATCTGCTGCGACCGGTTGGGGTGAGAGAAGGAAGACAGGATAAAGACATGACTTAATAATTGATCAACAAATTGATTTACTCTGCCTTACAGAAACCTGGTTGCAGCAGGATGATTATGTTAGTTTAAATGAATCAACACCCCCGAGTCATTCTAACTACCAGAAATCTCGAAGCACAGGTCGAGGGGGCGGTGTGGCAGCAATTTTTCACACCAGTCTATTAATTAATGAAAGACCAAGACAGACTTTTAATTCATTTGAAAGCCTGATGCTTAGCATTGTCCACCCCAGCTGTGAAACTCAGAAACCAGTCTTACTTGTTATCATCTATCGTCCACCTGGGCCTTACACAGAGTTTCTGTCTGATTTCTCAGACTTTTTATCTAATTTAGTTCTGAGCTCAGATAAAATAATTATTGTGGGTGATTTTAACATCCATGTAGATGCTAAAAATGACAGCCTCAACATGGCATTTAATCTGTTGTTAGACTCAATTGGTTTCTCTCAAAATGTAAAAGAACCCACCCACCACTTTAATCACACTCTAGATCTTGTTTTAACATATGGCATAGAAACTGAACATTTAACAGCGTTTCCTGAAAACCCTCTCCTGTCTGATCATTTCTTGATAACATTTACATTTACAATAATTGATTACGCAGCAGTGGAGAGTGGACTTTATCAAAGTAGATGTCTTTCTGAAAGCGCTGTAACTAAGTTTAAGAATATAATCCAGCCACTGTTATCATCGTCAATGCCCTGTACCAACACAGAGCAGAGCAGCTATCTGAACGCTACCCCAACAGAGGTCGATTATCTTGTTAATAATTTCACCTCCTCACTACGTACGACTCTGGATACTGTAGCTCCAGTGAAAACTAAGGTCTCTAATCAGAAGTACCTGACCCCGTGGTATAATTCTCAAACACGTACCCTAAAGCAGATGACTCGTAATCTGGAGAGGAAATGGCGTGTCACAAATTTAGAGGATCATCATTTAGCCTGGAGAAATAGTTTGTTGCTTTATAAGAAAGCCCTCCGCAAAGCCAGAACAGCTTACTACTCATCACTGATTGAAGAAAATAAGAACAACCCCAGGTTTCTCTTCAGCACTGTAGCCAGGCTGACAAAAAGTCAGAGCTCTTTTGAGCCAACCATCCCTTTAACGTTAACTAGTGATGACTTCATGAACTTCTTCACAAATAAAATTTTTATCATTAGAGAAAAAATTACCAATAATCATCCCACAGATGTAATATTATCTACAGCTACTCTTAGTTCTATTGATGTTAAGTTAGACTCTTTTTTTCCAATCGATCTTTCTGAGTTAACTTCAATAATTACTTCCTCCAAACCATCAACGTGTCTTTTAGACCCCATTCCTACAAAACTGCTCAAAGAAGTCCTGCCATTGATTAATTCTTCGATCTTATATATGATCAACCTATCTCTAATAATCGGCTATGTACCACAGGCCTTCAAGGTGGCTGCAGTTAAACCTTTACTCAAAAAGCCATCTCTAGACCCAGCAGTCTTAGCTAATTATAGGCCAATCTCCAACCTTCCTTTCATATCAAAAATCCTTGAAAGAGTAGTTGTCAAACAGCTAACAGATCATCTGCAGAGGAATGGTTTATTTGAAGAGTTTCAGTCAGGTTTCAGAGTTCATCACAGCACAGAAACAGCTTTAGTGAAGGTTACAAATGATCTTCTTATGGCCTCTGACAGTGGACTCATCTCTGTGCTTGTCCTTCTTGACCTTAGTGCAGCATTCGATACTGTTGACCATAATATTCTATTAGAGCGATTAGAACATGCTGTAGGTATTACAGGTATTGCATTGCAGTGGTTTGTATCATATCTATCTAATAGACTCCAATTTGTGCATGTAAATGGAGAGTCCTCTTCACACACTGAGGTTAATTATGGAGTTCCACAGGGTTCAGTGCTAGGACCAATTCTGTTTACATTATACATGCTTCCCCTAGGCAGCATCATTAGAAGACATAGCATACATTTTCACTGCTATGCAGATGACACCCAGCTCTATCTGTCCATGAAGCCAGATAACACACACCAATTAGTTAAACTGCAGGAATGTCTTAAAGACATAAAGACTTGGATGGCCACTAACTTTCTGCTTCTTAACTTTGAAAGTGTGACAATGTGGTAGGACCTGCCATGCGTCTTCTACAGTGGGAATTATATAATAATAATAATAGACTCCAATTTGCGCATGTAAATGGAGAGTCCTCTTCGCACACTGAGGTTAATTATGGAGTTCCTCATAGGGGGTCATTGTCACACTTGGCTGCAGCTTTTTAGCTGCCAGCTACACATACACAATAAAAACACTCAGGCCACAGTTCACTCTTTTATGGAGAGAGGCATGATGATCTCATGCAGCTCAGGTGTGTTTTCCTCCACCGCTGTGTGCCACGAACCACACCCCATCACACCCACCTTCAGCAGAGGCTCAACTGCACTCTGAGGGAGGCTGGGAACAGTGAATCTGAGTGGATCATGTGCTGCACTGCCATTTCTAAATTGGCAACAAGGGGCTGTGGCTTGTAGAGCCTGTGGGACTCCAGAGGCAACTGACAGGTTGCAGGCTAAGCAAAGTACAGTTGTGGGTCTTATGTGGCTGATTCAAAAATGTAGGGGTGGAGTTCATTGAGACCATGGAAGAAGAACTTTTTCTTTTTCTAAATTTATATAAATTATTTGCTAAAACCAGAATACAATATTGTGGTCTAATGGATGTTTGGAAGAATTGTTTCCAGTGCCTTCACAAAACACTTTATTATGTCTAGAAAACAAATGGTAACACGACTCAAGTGCGGGACTCAGGCAAAACAACAAGGCAGAAGAAGTAGTTAAAGACTTAAAGATATTTACAAATAATTTAAACTGGGGTGAGTGACTAATTCGACTTAAACAAACGCCAAAACACATGAGTGATCTTTTACGTGGGCAAGAGTCTTGACTAAACACAAATATCAGATTAACTTGAGTGAGACACTGTGTCAAGAGATGTATTCTAAAACACTGAGAATCAGAGAGGAGAAACACACAGTTTTACTTGCAGCAAGGACAGCCACAGAGCACCCGCACGAGAGTGAGAGCTCAGGGACTCGCGCTCTGCCACTGCCCTGGTCTTTATTTATAGACATCAGTGGGTGTTGGTTCCTTACATTGGAATGTGGATGGAGAGCTGCACTGGTCCTTTTGAACAGTTGTTGATTGCACTGCTGACTCACACATTAAGGTCAATGAAGGTCAAATGAAGGGTTTTCATGTACTCAGCATAAAGTGTGTCTGATCCTTCCACTGTCTAGGTGGGGATTATCTGTTATGTTCTACAAAGGTTGCTGGCTCTCCATTATTCCTGTCAGTAACACATTAAACTAGCCGTTATTTTAGATTTTTATAATTTTTTTCCTGTAACATGTGTAAAATAAAAATTGTAATCTCAAAAGACTGAATTCATAAAAGAGTAATGTGATAAAAATTTAGACGACAAAGACATATACATGTGTTCTTTTTCTTACAAGGTATCTTGACACTTTTTTAAAAGCACTACCCTGCAACCCAACCCTTTTTTATTACATCTTTTTATATTATGATGGTTTTCCCTTGGACTTGCCTCCATAGCTCCATACAATTTTAGACATCGTGTCTCCTCAATCAGCGTAGTATTTGTGGTTTTACATGAATCTTATTTGGTAAAGTTCAGGACTTCATATTGTCGTTGTCAATTATCAGTAACTTGTGTATTTTGGCTGGGCTAGCGTGGTAGTTAACACTGTTGCCTCACAGCAAGAAGGGCCTGAATTCATCTCCACCATCTACTGTATTTTTGTGTGGAGTGTGCATGTTCTCTCTGTGTTTGCACTGGTTCTCTTGTCTACTCTGGCTTCCTCCCAGAATCCAAACACATGCAGTGAATGAGGTTAGGTTAGTTGGTTATTCTTAACTGCCTGTGAATGTGAGTGTCAATGGTTGTCTGTATGTGTTAGACCTGCGACGGACTGGCGACCCACCCCGACCTCCCAATAAGGATAAGCGCAAGAGAATGGATGGGCGAATAATTTAACTAGGAAGGACACTTTCCTAATTAGCCAGAATAAATGACTCTGAATTAAAGACTACTCCTATTATATTATAAGCCCTTTCTGAGAAATGACGAGCAGTATTATATTACTGTACAATTGTCTGGTTTTAATTCACAGGTTCTGGAGGGACGGAACTGATTATTGAGTCTAGCAGCCTGTTGGTCCTCAATGACCTGCTGGCCAAAGTGTCCTATACCAGCACCATCTACCACATAAACACTGGAGACCTTGGTATGTGTCAGAAATGTGAAGAGCTATAAACACCCATTTTTAAATGACAATTGAATTTGCAAAATAATGCGCATTTTACACAGGATCATTAATGCACGAGTCCTGTATGTTTAAAATAACTGTGAAAGAAAAAGTGAGTCCCCCTTGTTCTGAACCTAAACTTTTTTTGTTTGTTTAGTCACCTTCCAGTTTGAAAACTATGAAGCCGTGTTTCCCATTACCATCCAGCAGCCTCATGTACCAGTCCTGTATGACATGGGAACAGGTAGAAGTGAATTCTTGATCAGGGCTTAATAGTCAAGCCCATATTCATTTAAATATTGTTGGAAAATGCTTATTTAATATATTAATTGCATGCTGTTAAGAGCATTAACAGCATCCAAAGAACATTATGTTGACGCAAAATCATTATTTCCTTCAGTTACTGTCATTTTCTCATTATCTTACCTTTCTCAGAAAACAAATCTTAAGCCTCTTCTTCTTCACTCCTAGATGTTTCCACCTTAGTAACTAGTAACTGATTAGTTAATAAATATAACCAAGAAGACCTCACAATAGTATAATATAGTTTGAGCAATCTTCTGGACATAACTCCATTCTTAAAGTGAGGTGTTTGCAGACATCATAGCATGGTGTGGTAGAACTATTTAGACCAGCTGACTGGGGCTTTGTCAAGATTTTCAATCAGTCCCTATCATATCCCACCAACTCACCCTGCCTGAAATCCATCATAGTCCATCTGCATAAAAAAAACTTGCCTCAATGTCTACCAGCCATTAACACTGACTAAACTCAACTGGTTATGAAGTGGTTCAAGAAATTGGTCCAGAGTAATATTATGTCATTAATTTCCTTCACGTTTGATGCACACACATTTTCTTACAGGGCAAATAAGTACACCGAGGACTGTAGCACTTGCATTTTCACTGTCACTGCATTGTCATATCTGAAGAAGCAGATAAGCATGGATGCATGGCTGCTCTTCATCAACTTAGCTCTGTTTCTAATAACACCACCCTCTGTCACTATTGTTTAAACTGCATGCTGTTGGATAAAACACTTTTTGATGGATCATACTCAGAGGGTTATATATGATCCCCTCCTCTACACCCACGGTTACACCCCCATTCACCATAGTAACAGGGATAACTGGGTGCAGGGACTGGGCAGGGGAAACTGTGGCTGGCCAGGGCAAAGCTTGCAGGTGGGGGTTGCGTGGGGGGGGGGGCAGGAGAGGTCCAGGTGGGTGCTGCGTGCAATGCAGGGAGGCAGGCAGGAGAGACTGGCAGTTCAAAAAAGGGGAGAGATTACCGGCGGCTGCAAACTTGTATCCAGGAGAGCTTGGTCGTGGGTTTCAGAGGCTGACGAGAAAACAGAGCAAATAATGTTAATATACACGATGAGTCACCAAGGAACAGACGTGAGGCCGAGAACTGACTAAAGTTGGCAGATAATCAGATAAAGACCAGTTGAGTGCGCAGGTCATAAATACTGCTGGTATGATTGCCATCAGGTGAGGAACAACAAAGACTCCACCCAGTGGGGAGGAGCCGATGCTGTGGAAAACCACCCAGACCATGACATCAACACAGTGGTGAAGAAAGCCCAACAGAGATTGCTCATGAAAAAATCCCCAGAAAACTGATGATGTCCTCATATTGGTGCCCAATAGAAAGCCGACTCTCTCTGACTGTGGTTTTCCACCTACACAGTGGGGCAGGGGAAAGTGCTCAGGGTGCTACAAAGGTCACCCAGGTAATCAACAGCTGCCCTCGACCCTCTCTGGAGGAATTTCACAACACCCCATATCTCAGTAAATACTAAAACATTTTCATGACTCATTACACCAAAATCTTAAATAAATAAAGCATTAGATGCAATTAAAGCATAGTTTTAATTATTACTGGTGACACTGATGCAATATTTTCAACACAGGGATTGGTCTCAATGTTTGCTAAATGTCTATTGTTTTATTAGGCTTATCTTTTATATTTCTTTGCATTCATTTAGTTTACACTTTATTTATATCCTTCCTATCACAATAAAGAGCTGTGATGTGTAACTAAATTTTGCCGGAGGTGGATAACAACTTACAGCACAGATTAAGTTTAAGTTTACAATTACAGTATTCCTGTGACATACATTTAGTTTCAGTTTCAGTTTTATTTGTCATATGCAAGTTAGCACAGGGTCAACATTGCAATGAAATGTATTTGACGAGCAGTAGACAGTCACTCAGCAGTATAGTAAGTAAAAAATAGTAAGAGCAAAATGTTTATAAGATATAGTAAAAAGATACATATATATATATATATATATATATATATATATATATATATATATATATGACCGTTAACATGTATAAATCTAAATTTGTTACAATAGTAACAACATTTACAACAATAACCTTACATTTGTTGTATAAGACAAAAAATCATAAACTTTAAGGGACAAGTTTACTGAGGTTATAAATCAAGTGAGCATAAGGGTAATGTTTCGAGACTTCAAAACATTGTAGGATTTTTATTTATTTATTTATTTATTCATTTACTAACCAGAGAATGCAATATGCTGCATTTAATACTGCATTTAGTCTTCCAACCCACTGTCTTTTTTTCATTTAAAGTTTTTGCTGTGTCTTTTCTCAAATTGCTCTGAGAATTTTCTGAAATCACTTCCAAACTGGGAACTGGGACTTTCTTGCTAGAAATTTCTCAAAGCTCACTCAGAGTATGCTGAGAATCTTTCTAATCTGATATCTGTATTGTGACCCCATGCCTAGCAGGCTCCAGAAAGACTCTAAAACATATTCATAATAAAAGGCAGATTCTATATCTTTATATCTAACTTATTTTTCATCCTCACACATGCTTTTCCAGAATTATAAAAAAAATACATTTATTAGTATTTTCTTTGGTTGAATGACTCAGAAATGTAGTGCTACTCTGCCATATTAACAGTTCATCTTTTCTTAAAATTATTCTCTGTGTACTTCTGTCTGTTAGATATCAGCTCTCAAGTCACCATCGTCACAAAGACCTTTCTGCGTTACAAACAACTGAGGGTGTTGTTGGACAGCATCCGGAAATTCTATAGTGACATTAAAGTGATTATTGCAGATGACAGTTTACAACCAGAGAAGGTTACTGGAGAAAACATCCAGCATTACATCATGCCTCCAGCACAGGTATGCACACACATTAATTTCAGAATTATGAGTTCTTAGCAATATTTTGGACTTAAATTATATTTATAGAATATAAGACATGAAAATGTCAATTCAGTTCTTGGAAGACTTATCAAGTACAATTCCAGTCAAACCAGGTAAATCTCGGGGTCCCATTCCAATTCATGAATTTGAACAGAGGATGTTTCTTTGTTCTTCTCAGGGCTGGTTTGCAGGCAGAAATCTGGCTGTTTCCCAGGTAACCACCAAGTACTTCCTGTGGGTGGATGATGACTTTTTGTTTACAGAGAAGACAAAGATAGAGAAACTTGTGGAGGTGATGGAGGCGGTCCCTGAACTAGATGTGGTAAGAATGAAATATCTTGTGTTGGGTCAGTGGTTCAGTTTGTAACAGTTTTTTTTTCTTTAGCTCAATCATGTGTAACTTGGACCTACAAGTCTTAAGTTTTCTTGATAAGAGAAGACATCAATTGTTGGGTCTGTGTTTCCACAAGCCCTGCTGGTTTAGAGACTTATTCTCAAGGCACCGTATATACAGTGTTGGGAAGGTTACTTTTAAAATGTATTCCATTACAGATTACAGAATACATGCCCCAAAATGTATTCTGTAACGTATTCCGTTACGTTACTCAATGAGAGTAACGTATTCTGAATACTTTGGATTACTTAATATATTATCATGCTCTTTACAACTACATGAATGTACTATTGCTGTGATTTATTACTGTTACTAAAGGTTCGCAGCTCCGAACCGTAGTAAAGGGACCTCTGACTAATACGGTGGGTTCTGTGTCGGGCTCGTAGCCGAAAACTAGCTTTACTTTGTTGTCTGGGTCAACTTTGTTAGCCAGAGACAGAGAGAGGCGTTGAAAGGCTGCTCCAACGGAACTTATTGTTTTTGGAGGAAAACACGAACACGGTGTACAGTCGAGTCTTAATAGCTTACTTACAACTGGGCTCGTCAGGCTCTCTTCTTGGCTGCAGTGGTTATTATTATATTTACATGCTTCCAGCTCCCGTTTCTGCTCGATGACAGCTCGTACTTTTCCTTTTTCTCCCTCCCTCGCTCACAGACACATAACGTGTATGGCAGTCCATTCTCCCTGCAGCACGGACTACACTGCCCATGATGCTACATTCTTTAGAGCTATACCTGTAGCATTCTGCCTATTAACTTAGCACAACAACAACAAAAAGGCCTCTCTCACCCAGGAAACATGTAGTCGCAGAGAGAGAGAGCGTCACCCTGTAACCATAGTAACCGTAACGCTGCCGCCTGGAACAACAGAACGTAGCTGTCAAACAAAACCCAAACAGTTCTGACCCGCCACAATATGAAACAGGGAAGTACCGCCGTGTAATCCATTTCTTTCAACAAAGTAACTGTATTCTAAATACCACCTTTTTAAACGGTAACTGTAACGGAATACAGTTACTCATATTTTGTATTTTAAATACGTAACGGCGGTACATGTATTCCCTTACTCCCCAACACTGTGTGTGTATATATATATATATATATATATATATATATATATATATATATGTGTGTGTGTGTGTGTGTGTGTTCCTGATCACAACTGTTTCTACAACATCCTGGTCATAAAGAGGGTAGTCTCACCATGGATAACACAGTGAAGCCATACAAAGGACAGGAAGCTTACCAAACTTCAAACAGAATCTTCACAAGGGATGTGTAATAATCCTCCCCCAGCACAGAGTGGCTGGAGAGGTGGTCAGGAACAAAGGCATGTCTTGATCCTATAGATCGAACTAAGACCTTACAAATTCAAGAAGCATAATGACAAACATTCAACAATTAGATTTAACAATTCCCCCTTTTTGTCATTCTGTACTTAAATTTCAACTTATGCACCCTTGTTTTTGACAGTGTCAGTGTAGATTTCCTTCATACACAGCTCCTCATGTCATTCACCTCCTATTGCAGCAAAAGTTCACACTTAATTCATGAAAGCAGTTAACCTGCTTCTCATTGATCTCATACACAGTAAACTACAACTTGCAAGTAAACAAATGAATGCAAACAATCAATCAAGAAGAATCAACATTCTCAAAAATCATATGTCACTACAAACCAACTGTATACAGACATAGGCATTCACACACATCAGTTGACTTTATTGTTTGTCCATGTGGCTCTCAGCCAACTTCAAAGCTGTAGCCTGGTCAACACCCTTCTTTATGACTCCTATCAACCCCTCAAATCTTCTCACTGTAGGCATCCTGTGGGGGTTAGAGTCAACTGGTGAATTATCTGCATTTACAACTCTTCTCCTGTCCTGTTGTCACAGCAGAAAAAGCTTTGTAATGGAAATTGGATCAAGCTGTTTAGATCTTCTTGGTTTGAAACTTCAACCAGCTTAGATAAGTGTTCATGATGTAAATGTAGACAAAAGGCTTCTCTGTTTACATCCTTCTTGCAGAGGACAAAAAGCATAGGTGACGTTGCACAAAATCTCCAACTTGGATTAATCCATTGCCCTTCATACACATAGGTAACTGGCCTGCTTCCAGTTCGTTTAGCTGTTCAATGTCCTGCAGCGAGTCAGATACTTTGAGACAGACTAGCAGGTCTGTTGTACCAGAGCAGTTCACCTTCCCAGCTACTGGTGAATCAACCGTCCATTCAGGTTCAGAGGAGATGAAAAGTTGGCAGTGTTCCAAGTACGTTTCCTCCTGGATGTGTTGCTAAGGTAACCAAACAAACTGTCTTGCTCTCGGTGATGCTATATGGCCACAGTCCAGAAGAATGTGTAGAGAGTGGCATCACAAGCATAACCATTGGTCTCGTTGTTTATGTGAGCGGTTGTGTTCATCAACTGCCATCAGTAGTTGGTTGAAAACCCGTGCAGGTACTGGGTGTGGTTTGCTCTGTCCCAGGGCGCTCCTGTCAACCCACTCAGGGTTAACAGGCTCAAGAAGGTGCACAGCACATCCCTTAGCCATCCTAAATTGGGTTCTGGATCCGTTGGTTTCTTCACCAGGATTGAGACGAGAGGTCCTAGAGATATACTCCCCCCTTTGTACCCTGGCCTTTTCACCATCACCCAGTCGGCCAGGAAGTGTGTTACCTTCTTGCAGTGCGCTTGATGTATCCAAGTGCTTCTCTCAGCAATCTTCACTGCTGTGGGCGTCGTCAGCAGCACCTGATAGGAACCTTCCCACCGTGGACTGGACCAGCACTTCCTCTCCATGGCCTTTATCAGCATCCCATCTCCAGACTTCAGGCTCTGTTCCTGCGGAGAAACAGAATCAGATCATTTGTTCTCATGACTTCTTTACTTTTAAACATTTTAAGCATCCAATCTGCTAATGTGCTCTCTCTTCTGCTTTTCTATCATCACTACAGAAGACTAGAACTCTAAATGCTCTATCATATATAATCTCAAAGGGTGTCAGACCATTCTCTGTTGGAGGAATCCTCATGTACATCTTAACTAATTCTATACAGTCTAATCATGTCCTGCCTGTCTCCTCCATTGTTTTCCTAAGTCTTAGCTCTACTGTTCCATTAGTTCTCTCTACCAATCCTGCACTACGTGGGTGATATGAACAATGATGTTTTAGTGTTATCCCTAGATGCTGTGCCATTAATCCAATCACTTCGTTTACAAAGTGTGGACCATCATCACTATAAATGGTCTCTGGAATCCCATGTACCGGGATAATATTCTTACATATTGCTTTGGCAACCAAAATGGCATCTGCTTTCCTAGTTGGGACGATTTCTACCCACTTTGAAAAAGGGCAAACTATCACTAGACAGTACTTATAGTTATTACAGTTGGACAGCTCTATACAGTCCATGTGAATAACTTGAAATGGGTGACTGGGTCTGCGGAATTTCCCTCTCTTCAGTCTCAAATTACCCCGAGAATTGTGCTTGCAACATATCATGACCTGCAATTTTTTTCTTTTAAGTACTAAATCCTAGAGTATAAAAATGTTGCTCTACTGCTCCCATCATCTCCCTGCTGTTGTGAAATGGCACGGCCCATGGCTCAAAATAGCAGCAGTCTTATACAAATTCTCAGGCAGTATTGGTTTACCGCACAGATAATAAACACCATCCTGCAAGCTCGCTCCTTCTATAAGCCACAACCGTTGCCCTGCAGTAGGTGAGTGGGCCTGCATGTCTGCCAGTGCATCTCGCATAATAGGCGATGTCTGCTGATGTTGCACTGCTAAAATGTGAACACCATGTGCTCCTAAAGTTACCTCTCTTGTGATCTTATCTGCAAAAGCATTCCCTAATGGATCTTTCCCTCACATGTGTTCTGCACATTTACAAATGGCAATTCTACTGGGTAATAATACTGCCTCCAGCAGATTTTGCAGGAGTTTTGCTTGTTCTACAGGCTTCCTTGTAGAGGTTGTCACACCTTGTCTCACCCACTGCACTGCAAAGAAATGTAATGTAGCAAATGCATATTGGCTATCAGTGTATATTGTCTCTCTGCAGCTTTACACGCTTCCGTTAAAGCCACCATCTCTGCTGCTTAAGCAGATATGAAACATGCTAGTTGTCCTGCACAGATAACTTTCTCACTGTCTACTACAGTAAAACCTGTTTTAGTCTGTCCCTCTGCTGTTTTAAAACCCAAACCGTCAACAAACCAAACCTTTCCCTCAACGAGTGGCACATCTGTTAAGTCATCCCTCAGCTTACACTTCTTCTCCAAGTGCTCATGAGAAGTGCCCTCTTCTTTTGTTGGCAAAAGGGTTGATGGAGTCAGAATTGTGCACCATTTTATGGTTATGTGTGGTTGTGAGAGTAAGAGTGACATTAAAGACAAGTGTCTTGTAGGTGACAGAAATGTAAATTTAGTCTACGGAGGATGTAAGGCAGAGCACGTCATACACCTTAGTTGTCTTCCTCAACGTCAATGTCGAAACTCTTCCACTCCTTATGGCTGTTTGCTGTGCAAAGACTCCTCTCGATGATTTCCTGAAAGCCCAGTAGCACAGATCTCTGCACGATGTCTTCTGTGCTGAAGGTGATCTCTGATCCTCCTGAAGTCTCTCTCCTGGCCTCAGCTCCCATCTTGTGGACGATCCCCTCAGCCACTCTTTCTCGTCATGGCACCTCACAACATCTACAATTTTAAAAAATGACACTCCTCTCGCCACATGGGTTTCGCCATGTGTCAACTCCCCAATGAGACATGTACAAGAATGTTGCACATTCTCCCTAAAACAATCTCCAGGGTTTCCCACTTGGAGCAGCTTCGCTCCAAGTGGGAAACCCTGGAGATTGTTTTAGGGAGAATGTTGCACATTCTCCCTAAAACAATCTCCAGGGTTTCCCACTTGGAGCAGCCATACTCCACCTGTAACCCTGTGTAAAAACATTAGTCAGCAGTTAAATGTTTAGCTTTTTTAACTCCCAGCTCATCATTTAACATCTCAACGTCATTCCACATTGTAATCAGTGACTTCCCTTAAGTTTGTCACTCACCATGAGCCCCATAGTGGTCAGATAATGAGCCCCATATAACTATTCAGTATCCACTGCACATCTGTTCAATTGTCACTTGTCTGCCTGTGCTGAATCCTCTACAAACACTCTTAGAGAAAAACAAACATTAGCCAAACACACGGCTCATCCTGGTGGTCAGGCGTCGGCCATCCAGATTCCAGAGGTGCTGTAAAAGGTCATAAAAATAACACCCTGCTGTAAAAAGATGCAACACTGGTTTCAAACACAGTATCACACTGTATTCACTTCTCCCCTGTAACATTCAACATTTTCTCCAACATTTTTTCAACAACACAGTGTAATTTCATCATCAACATATAGCCTGTAACTACAGTTTTCTTCACATAAAATCTCAGTAATCCTGTGGTAGAAAAACATCATTAAGTTGTGTCCTGCTGTAAATCACATGATCAAATCACATGATTAACCATCTGCTGTAAAAAGAAATGTAAATGTTAGCGCTGCGCAGGTGTATACACTCTTTCTCACAGTGATCTCTGTGAGCAACACAAGGTAGTGAATAACACACCCATGGTAAATTCACGGACACAGAAAATTTTCAATTCAATTCAATTTTATTTATATAGCGCCAAATCACAACAAAAGTCGCCTCAAGGCGCTTCATAGATACAGAGAAAAACGCAACAATCATATGACCCCCTATGAGCAGCACTTTGGCGACAGTGGGAAGGAAAAACTTCCTTTTAACAGGAAGAAACCTCCGGCAGAACCAGGCTCAGGGAGGGGCGGGGCCATCTGCTGCGACCGGTTGGGGTGAGAGAAGGAAAACAGGATAAAGACATGGTGTGGAAGAGAGACAGAGGTTAATAACAGATATGATTCAACGCAGAGAGGTCTATTACAGTTTTTCTCAGTTGCTTTGGTGCATTTCTCACAACAGAATTGATCTCTGCACCACTACTAAGGCTCTTCTCAAAACAATTAGTGCAAACTGCAAAACATGGTGGATAACTTGCAAAAGTGAGTCACTTCATCAAAAAGAAAAGTCAGTTGTTCAAAATAAGTAGTCAATGCTTCAAAACCAAGTCCCTTAATCAAAACAGATAATATATTCATCAAAAGCAAGTACTTATATCAATCAAAGTGTCAGGGCTGTCACAATTACAAGTCATAACACCAGCACCTTTGGTCACAAAATCAAATGGTTTGAACATGTTCTCATTGTGACGGATTTCTTTGTAGGTGCTTCCCAATGACATGTCAAGTCTGGACAGCATGCATGGCATGTTGAAAACCATAAATTGTAAAGGAAAATCAAGACACTTCATATGCACTCTTGCACAATGTTCACAGCATTGTGCAACTGGGGAAATACAGTAAATCAAACATTTTACAGCAAACATAAACTCACTTAGACAGTAAACCTTAAACTACTGCAGGTAGTTTCATAACTACCTGCAGTAGTTATGAAACAAAAAAACCCTGAAAAACAGACACTGCTGCATATCAATCATTGATATCTAGACGCTCCCGTCTGTCTGCCCACATATTTGCATCAACATCACAGCGAATGTCAGCTCTATCGATGCATCGGGGAAAGTATCTTCTGGAGTGTTGAATCCACCCTCTGCAGGACTCTGCTGTGATGTCATCACAAGCTGCATCCATAGCTGCTAGCAGGGTCATTTGGGTATGTGGATGCCTGTCATATACCTTCCACCTCCAGGAAGAGAAAAACTCCTCAACTGGATTTAGGAATGGAGTGTAAGGAGGAAGAAACTCCATAAGCATCCTGTCGTGTGCTGCAAGCCACTGCCTGACTACAGCAGAGTGATGGAAGCTAACATTATCCCAAACCACTACATACATTGTCCGATTGTCACCAGGATCATCCCTTTCATTTTGTGGGATTAGGTCCCTATAAAGAGCGTCCGGAAAAGCCAATAGGTGTTGTGTATTGTATGCACCAATACGAGGAATATGGGTGTGAATGCCATTTTCTGAGATTGCTGCACACATTATAATATTTCCTCCTCGTTGGCCTGGGACATCAATGGTGGCTCTTTCTCCAATGTGATTTCGTCCACGCAGTCTGCCTTTTGCGAGATTGAATCCCGCTTCGTCAAGATATACAAACGTGTGCAGGGGTTCCCTGGCCTCCAAATCCAGGATACGCTATACAAAGGATGAGAATAAAAAAGACTGTAATGGTGCATTTGGCACAACAGATTGTACAGTTTGAATTGTAAATAGGATTACAGTAACATGCATAAATGTAAGTGCAGTACATGGCCTAAACTTTTACAGTAAACAGAGGTACATATGCAAACATGTTTTAACTGTACATACTGGTGACGGAGCTCCTTCACTCGATCACTGTTCCGTTCAAATGGTACTTTGTACAATTGCTTCATGGACATTTCATTCCGTCTGAGGACTCTGTCTATGGTGAAAATTGATATTGACTGAATATTTCCGAAGATGATGTCATCTTCTACGACAGTTCTTTGTATTTCTCTCAGTCTCAAAGCGTTGTTTGCAGCCACCATTGCACAAATTCTTTCCTCTTGCTGCGGAGTCAAAAGTGGACCTCTTCCACCTCTTCTAGGTTGTCTGGCAGTCCTTTTTGAGATGCAGATGAAAAAACACAAACATAAATAAGCGCAAACATGCTTACAGTAATTGTTACAGGACTATCATTCAAAACTCCTTTCTTTACAGCATTACTGTATTGTACCACAGCACACTATGCCACACCTGGGCCAAGTCTGCGCTTCAGTTACAGTACGTCTATATGTAAAGATCTATAAGGTCATGTCCTAATGCAAGTCTCCTGTATGACTATGAAAGTGCAGAGCAAATTAGATTGTGCTGAATAACTACATTACAGTATGCTCACCTGTTTTCCCGACGAAATGTCTGAATAATAGAACTTACAGTAGTTCTCCCAACATTTGGCTGCACCCTTCGACCAGCCTCGGCCATTGTGAGGCCATGGTTTATCACATGATCCACAAGTGTTGCCCTGATTTCATCAGGAATGTGTCTATGTGGTTGGCCTCTTCTTACCCGGTTTTGTCCTCGTCTTCCACCGATCCTCACCCCTCTTCCACAAGGCTGACGTTCCATGTTCTGCAGTTTTGTATGCACCTCATGCCAATCCTGTCTGTTGGTTTACATTATATATATACTTGTAGAGTAGGGGATACTGTAACGCGATTCACCTGTGACTGGGAAGAAGAGGCTTTTCATTGGTTGCAAGTAAGAGTAACACACCAATTTTCATTAGTGTGAGATAAGGTTCACCTGAGAAAAGTAATTCATGGAGATTTTCATGGAAACTCCTTAAAAATAGGGTTTTCAAAATGGGTGTACAAATTGTTTGACAAGATGTTCAACAATTTTGAGTGCACTGACACAAGCAATGAAATGAAGACTATTAGTTGTAAGGACAATGACTATTCAGCTGGTACAAGTATAAATAATTGTGACATTCATGATAAAAGCAAGGAGATAGTGATGAATAGCAAGTCAAAAGTGACCATTCTTTAGATATTTGTACTTACTCAACTGCTTCATGTCCAAAGGCATTTGCCTTGGTCCTAAGGACATGAGGGACACGAAATGAACATGAAACCGCCACAAGGTTGTGCCAAAACGACTACATGTTGTGGAGGTTGAACTAACTATTATGCCAAGTTTAATTCTGTTGTGAGAAATGCACCAAAGCAACTGAGAAAAACTGTAACACACAGTGAGTGAGAAAGGTGACTGGAAAGAAAAACATTGGGAAAAACTCAATGCATCATGGGAATCCCCCGGCAGCCTACGTCTATTGCAGCATAACTAAGGGAGGATTCAGGGTCACCTGGTCCAGCCCTAACTATATGCTTTAGCAAAAAGGAAAGTTTTAAGCCTAATCTTGAAAGTAGAGATAGTGTCTGTCTCCTGAATCCAAACTGGAAGCTGGTTCCACAGAAGAGGGGCCTGAAAACTGAAGGCTCTCCCTCCCATTCTACTTTTAAATACTCTAGGAACAACAAGTAGGCCTGCAGAGCGAGCGCGAAGTGCTCTAATAGGGTGATATGGTACTACAAGGTCATTAAGATAAGATGGGGCCTGATTATTTAAGACCTTGTATGTGAGGAGCAGGATTTTGAATTCAATTCTGGATTTAACAGGAAGCCAATGAAGGGAAGCCAAGACAGGAGAAATCTGCTCTCTCTTTCTAGTCCCTGTCAGTACTCTTGCTGCAGCATTTTGGATTAACTGAAGGCTTTTCAGGGAGTTTTTAGGACATCCTGATAATAATGAATTACAGTCGTCCAGCCTGGAAGTAATAAATGCATGAACTAGTTTTTCAGCGTCACTCTGAGACAGGATATTTCTAACTTTAGGGATGTTGTGCAAATGGAAGAAAGCAGTCTTACATATTTGTTTAATATGTGCGTTGAAGGACATGTCCTGGTCAAAAATGACTCCAAGGTTTCTCACAGTGTTACTGGAGGCCAAGGTAATGCCATCCAGAGTAAGAATCTGGTTAGATACCATATTTCTAAGCTTTTCAGGGCCGAGTACAATGACCTCAGTTTGATCTGAATTAACCCTTTAAGACCTACCATAGAACCAAGTCCGCCAGAGCTTATATTATATTTTTACATGCTGTGGAGCCATTTTTGGGAGCATTTCAAGTTGCTATACATCAATACAACCATTATAGCCCAGATTTTAATAATATATATGCATTAAGTGCATAGTAATTACATAAATTGCAAAAAAGTGGAATAAACTACAAAAAAATTGAAAATTGTTTTTGTTTTTTTAACATATATTTCTAGTTAGAGAAATTTAAGAGGTTTATCCCTCAAAACTGTAAATACAAAAAAGTTGCACAAAATAGTTTCCCACCACAGGAAATTTATTTTGAGTGCCTTCATAGTTTTATTTTTGAAATACACCAATTTTTATACACTGCAGGAAAAACAAAAATAAATATTATAATGCAAATTTGAAAAAAAGCAGCATATGCATCAAAATAAACTATTTCCAGCAGTGCAATATGAGTCCTAAGCATCCCAGAAACGACACAGAAAGTCATAAAGTCAAAGATAACTTTTAAAAACACCAGAATAGGCTCATGAGGCCCTGATGGTAAAAAACTACATTTCCGCAAAAATGACGTCACTTCCGGTTTCGGGCAGGTCATGGCGGACATGCGATAGTTCGCTCTGATTGACGTAGGAAGTGTTATGAACAGCTGATCGGATCGGCAAAGCGTGTTTCTGGAATATTATGTTTTTGTTGCTGCAAGTGCTTTTTATGCAGTTTGATCTGAATTAACCCTTTAAGACCTACCATAGAACCAAGTCCGCCAGAGCTTATATTATATTTTTACATGCTGTGGAGCCATTTTTGGGAGCATTTCAAGTTGCTATACATCAATACAACCATTATAGCCCAGATTTTAATAATATATATGCATTAAGTGCATAGTAATTACATAAATTGCAAAAAAGTGGAATAAACTACAAAAAAATTGAAAATTGTTTTTGTTTTTTTAACATATATTTCTAGTTAGAGAAATTTAAGAGGTTTATCCCTCAAAACTGTAAATACAAAAAAGTTGCACAAAATAGTTTCCCACCACAGGAAATTTATTTTGAGTGCCTTCATAGTTTTATTTTTGAAATACACCAATTTTTATACACTGCAGGAAAAACAAAAATAAATATTATAATGCAAATTTGAAAAAAAGCAGCATATGCATCAAAATAAACTATTTCCAGCAGTGCAATATGAGTCCTAAGCATCCCAGAAACGACACAGAAAGTCATAAAGTCAAAGATAACTTTTAAAAACACCAGAATAGGCTCATGAGGCCCTGATGGTAAAAAACTACATTTCCGCAAAAATGACGTCACTTCCGGTTTCGGGCAGGTCATGGCGGACATGCGATAGTTCGCTCTGATTGACGTAGGAAGTGTTATGAACAGCTGATCGGATCGGCAAAGCGTGTTTCTGGAATATTATGTTTTTGTTGCTGCAAGTGCTTTTTATGCAGTTTGATCTGAATTAACCCTTTAAGACCTACCATAGAACCAAGTCCGCCAGAGCTTATATTATATTTTTACATGCTGTGGAGCCATTTTTGGGAGCATTTCAAGTTGCTATACATCAATACAACCATTATAGCCCAGATTTTAATAATATATATGCATTAAGTGCATAGTAATTACATAAATTGCAAAAAAGTGGAATAAACTACAAAAAAATTGAAAATTGTTTTTGTTTTTTTAACATATATTTCTAGTTAGAGAAATTTAAGAGGTTTATCCCTCAAAACTGTAAATACAAAAAAGTTGCACAAAATAGTTTCCCACCACAGGAAATTTATTTTGAGTGCCTTCATAGTTTTATTTTTGAAATACACCAATTTTTATACACTGCAGGAAAAACAAAAATAAATATTATAATGCAAATTTGAAAAAAAGCAGCATATGCATCAAAATAAACTATTTCCAGCAGTGCAATATGAGTCCTAAGCATCCCAGAAACGACACAGAAAGTCATAAAGTCAAAGATAACTTTTAAAAACACCAGAATAGGCTCATGAGCCCCTCATGGTAAAAAACTACATTTCCGCAAAAATGACGTCACTTCCGGTTTCGGGCAGGTCATGGCGGACATGCGATAGTTCGCTCTGATTGACGTAGGAAGTGTTATGAACAGCTGATCGGATCGGCAAAGCGTGTTTCTGGAATATTATGTTTTTGTTGCTGCAAGTGCTTTTTATGCAGTTTTTGCAAAGTTATTCAATTCAATTCAATTCAATTTTATTTATATAGCGCCAAATCACAACAAATGTCGCCTCAAGGCGCTTCATAGATACAGAGAAAAGCCCAACAATCATATGACCCCCTATGAGCAAGCACTTTGGCGACAGTGGGAAGGAAAAACTCCCTTTTAACAGGAAGAAACCTCCGGCAGAACCAGGCTCAGGGAGGGGCGGCCATCTGCTGCGACCGGTTGGGGTGAGAGAAGGAAGACAGGATAAAGACATGCTGTGGAAGAGAGACTACTGTGGAAGAGAGACAAAGTTATATGTGGAAGGAAACTGTGACCGAGGACAAGCTGATGGCATAAGATGTAAGTACAACTCCTCCGGTTTCATATGCAAAAAAAATTATTGTGCTAGCTCACGTGGTTGCAGAGCTACCGGGATATAAAAATAGTTACGCAAAACAGAGCGTGCCCGCTCTGACCGGCTTTGAAGGGTTAAGAAGCAGAAAGTTAGCGGCCATCCAGGTCTTTATGTCTCTAAGACATTCCTGCAGTTTAACTAATTGGTGTGTGTTATCTGGCTTCATGGACAGATAGAGCTGGGTGTCATCTGCATAGGAGTGAAAATGTATGCTATGTCTTCTAATGATACAGCCCAAGGGAAGCATTTATAGTGTAAACAGAATTGGTCCTAGCACTGAACCCTGTGGAACTCCATAATTAACCTCAGTGTGTGAAGAGGACTCTCCATTTACATGCACAAATTGGAGTCTATTAGATAGATATGATACAAACCACTGCAGCACAGTACCTGTAATACCTACAGCATGTTCTAATCGCTCTAATAGAATATTATGGTCGACGGTATCGAATGCTGCACTAAGGTCAAGAAGGACAAGCACAGAGATGAGTCCACTGTCAGAGGCCATAAGAAGATCATTTGTAACCTTCACTAAAGCTGTTTCTGTGCTGTGATGAGCTCTGAAACCTGACTGAAACTCTTCAAATAAACCATTCCTCTGCAGATGATCTGTTAGCTGTTTGACAACTACTCTTTCAAGGATGTTTGATATGAAAGGAAGGTTGGAGATTGGCCTATAATTAGCTAAGACTGCTGGGTCTAGAGATGGCTTTTTGAGTAAAGGTTTAACTGCAGCCACCTTGAAGGCCTGTGGTACATAGCCGATTATTAGAGATAGGTTGATCATATATAAGATCGAAGAATTAATTAATGGCAGAACTTCTTTGAGCAGTTTTGTAGGAATGGGGTCTAAAAGACATGTTGATGGTTTGGAGGAAGTAATTATTGAAGTTAACTCAGAAAGATCGATTGGAGAAAAAGAGTCTAACTTAACATCAATGGTACTAAGAGTAGCTGTAGATAATATTACATCTGTGGGATGATTATTGGTAATTTTTTCTCTAATGATAAAAATGTTATTTGTGAAGAAGTTCATGAAGTCATCACTAGTTAACGTTAAAGGGATGGTTGGCTCAAAAGCTCTGACTTTTTGTCAGCCTGGCTACAGCGCTGAAGAGAAACCTGGGGTTGTTCTTATTTTCTTCAATCAGTGATGAGTAGTAAGCTGTTCTGGCTTTGCGGAGGGCTTTCTTATAAAGCAACAAACTATTTCTCCAGGCTAAATGATGATCCTCTAAATTTGTGACACGCCATTTCCTCTCCAGATTACGAGTCATCTGCTTTAGGCTACGTGTTTGAGAATTATACCACGGGGTCAGGTACTTCTGATTAGAGACCTTAGTTTTCACTGGAGCTACAGTATCCAGAGTCGTACGTAGTGAGGAGGTGAAATTATTAACAAGATAATCGACCTCTGTTGGGGTAGCGTTCAGATAGCTGCTCTGCTCTGTGTTGGTACAGGGCATTGACGATGATAACAGTGGCTGGATTATATTCTTAAACTTAGTTACAGCGCTTTCAGAAAGACATCTACTTTGATAAAGTCTACTCTCCACTGCTGCGTAATCAATTATTGTAAATGTAAATGTTATCAAGAAATGATCAGACAGGAGAGGGTTTTCAGGAAACACTGTTAAATGTTCAGTTTCTATGCCATATGTTAAAACAAGATCTAGAGTGTGATTAAAGTGGTGGGTGGGTTCTTTTACATTTTGAGAGAAACCAATTGAGTCTAACAACAGATTAAATGCCATGTTGAGGCTGTCATTTTTAGCATCTACATGGATGTTAAAATCACCCACAATAATTATTTTATCTGAGCTCAGAACTAAATTAGATATAAAGTCTGAGAAATCAGACAGAAACTCTGTGTAAGGCCCAGGTGGACGATAGATGATAACAAGTAAGACTGGTTTCTGAGTTTCACAGCTGGGGTGGACAATGTTAAGCATCAGGCTTTCAAATGAATTAAAAGTCTGTCTTGGTCTTTCATTAATTAATAGACTGGTGTGAAAAATTGCTGCCACACCGCCCCCTCGGCCCGTGCTTCGAGATTTCTGGTAGTCAGAATGACTCGGGGGTGTTGATTCATTTAAACTAGCATAATCATCCTGCTGCAACCAGGTTTCTGTAAGGCAGAGTAAATCGATTTGTTGATCAATTATTAAGTCATGTACTAACAGAGACTTGGAGGAGAGAGACCTAATATTTAATAATCCACATTTCACTGTTTTACTCTTTGGTTCAGATGTGGATACTGTATTGTTCTTTCTTTGTAAATGTTTAAGTTGTTTGTTGCTGGTTTTTAGTTTGTTTTTTGTCTTTTTGGAAGCTGACACAGTCTCTATGGAGATGGGTTTTTGGGGGGGTAGCAGGAGGAGAGAAGCTGCAGAGAGGGTGTAAGACTGCAACTCTGCTTCCTGGTCCCAACTCTGGATAGTCATATTTTGGGGGGTTTAATAAATTTGTCGATATTTCTAGAAATGAGAGCTGCTCCTAACAAGACCAGGTTTCCTCCAGAAGGTTTGCCAATTATCTATGAAGCCCACATCGTTTCTGGGACACCACTCAGACAGCCAGCAATTTAAGGAGAACATGCGGCTAAACATGTCACTCCTGGTCTGATTGGGGAGGGGACCAGAGAAAACTACAGAGTCCGACATTGTTTTGGCAAAGTTGCACACCGATTCAATATTGATTTTAGTGACCTCTGATTGGCGTAACCGGGTGTCATTACTGCCGACGTGAATTATGATTTTATTGAATTTACGTTTACCCTTAGCCAGCAGTTTTAAATTTCCTTCAATGTTGCCTGTTCTGGCCCCTGGAAGACAACTGACTATGGTTGCCGGTGTCTCTAGCTTCACATGTCTGAGAACAGAATCACCAATTACCAGAGTTTGACCCCCAGCGGGTGTGTCACCGAGTGGGGAAAAACGGTTGGACACATGAACAGGTTGGTGGTGTACCTGGGGCTTCTGTTTAGGACTACGCTTCTTCCTCACCATCACACTCTTTTTAGGCCTATAACCTCCCTTACCGCAGCAAGCTCTATCCTCCTAACTATTGGAGGAGAAACCAAACATTCAACGCCCTTAACTGCGGAGAAAAAACTTTTTTTTATTTTTTAGAGCTCTATCCTCCTTTCGGTGGAGAAACTGTCTTAACCCTCCTTAAAACACTGGCGAGGAAACCAAACCTACCTCCTTAAATTAATCAAAAAGATTAAAAAAAACAAAAACACTGGCGGAGAAGCCAGGCAGCTTGCGTCTACACGCACAGCTTGCGCACTCACGTAACTGCATTTAACCGCACGGTCACTAATGTGGCTCTCTAAGGCCTCACTGTTCGTGTTGTTTCCATTCATGGGAAGAATCTCTGGATCCTGTCAATCGCCATTCATCCCGAGGGGTGTTCAGACGCAAATTCTCCGTCCTGGTGACAAAGTTAAGCACCAGGGCTTTCGTCAGGCATCCCAGATGCTGGCTGCTAGCAGACTGCGGCGGCGTCATCTCCCTCTCCTCGGTGGAGCATCGAACAGATTTAAAAACAGAAAAACATTCCAGATTGTGTTCACTTTAACTGTTGATCTCAACAAAGACCAACTGAAGAGTCCAAACCAGGCTTAGCAAAGGTTAATTTATGTAACAGACCCCAGGACAGAAAGGTGAGTATCTGAAAAAAAAAACTAGACTTCTAAGGTGGCCTAATCTAATCTTGAATAATAATTCAAGATTATTTTTTCTCAATCACCAGTTTTGAACCTTGGTTACATGGATTGTGTTGATTTTATAATGGGTTTTTTATTTTTCTCTAATTAGGTTGGTGGGTCAGTACAAGGGAACCGCTTTTACTTTTCTATTCTATATGAGGAAGGAGATGAAAATGAAGGTGGCTGCCTATACAGGAAGTCTGGTGGAAAATTCCACAGTCTTCCTGGTTACCCACAATGCCATTTCGCCAGTGGAGTGGTCAACTTCTTCCTGGCTCGTACAGATGCCATGCAGAGGGTGAGATTTGACCCCAAGCTCCAGCGAGTAGCGCATTCAGGTAAGTCCAGACCTCAAAAGGGGTTTAGATTGAAAATGGCACTAAGATGATATTTTCTTAAATGGGAAATGTCTGTTTCTGACTCTAGAGTTCTTCATGGATGGCCTGGGCTCTTTGATGGTTGCCTCATGTGGTGATGTGATAATTGACCATCAACCCAAAACACAGGAAAACCGTAATCCTACCTACCACAAATTCAGACACCCTGACAGAAGTGAAGGCAAATTCAAACTGCAGCTTCACTTTTTCAAAAACCACCTTAAGTGCATTAGATATGGATAGAAGACCATAAACGCACATAAGGGTCACTTATTGTCATTACATATTGCACTTAATTTGAACATTTTCGTCTCTTTCATTTTAATTGTTTAGCCATTACTCCAGGAATGACAGAGCTTGGGATTCATGTGAATAAAGCTATTTTTTCTTTCTGTTGGGTTTTATTGTTCCTGATTTTATTTCTTTATGATTCTATAGGCAGTTTGATTTCTTATGCTATTGTTGATAGGGTTAGTGTCATAAGGTCATGTTTTTATTGTTAATCTAATATATCTGGTAATAACACAAGAGTTTGAGTTCCTCTTATTGCCTAGTTTTTATGGAGTGCTGGATGCTGTTCTAATTTAGAATACTTGATTTTTCATTCAGTTTCTACTTTGAATATGTTTATGTTTAGTTTCTTTGTTGTTTCCTTAACTGTTCTTCTCCCTCTCTTGTCTAGTGGTGCGAGGATTGATACTGAAATACTGATTCCTCCGATACCAAATAATGTGTCTATTTTAGTAGTTTGGGGAAAATTGGATTTTATCATTAACAGAAAAGCAGTAGAAAGTAACTATATTATCGTGATCATTGAAATGACTGGTAGGAACTACTTCCTCATTCGCCTGTTATAGTGAGATGCAAAATACAGCTGTATAAATTTCCTGTGTGCTTACTCAATCCGTTGATAATAATGGCTGATTGTAAGTGTAATGTAACAGCCAAGACACAGTTTGTGACAAGACCACAGTTTTTGTCAAAGACAAACACAAGTAAACCATAACAGAACAAGCTTATGATGAGGAGAACTGAACAGGAGGAGAGAGATATTAATTCATTTGGCTTAAATTTAATACGGCAAGGTTGTATAAAGTGGATTATATAGGCTAGCTACCATTAAAATATGCAGCCTACTTGTAGTAAAACAGTCACTGTAGGCTTTAAAAATAAGAATATAACTCAGAATATTTCATATGATAGATAGATAGATAGATAGATAGATAGATAGATAGATAGATAGATAGATAGATAGATAGATAGATAGTCTATGAAAATGGTTCTTAGCTTTATTGTTGTTTTCAATCATATTTGTTTTGAGTCATTGTTAATTGAATATTTTAAAGGTATGTATGATTGTATGATAATTCTTCATAATTAAACAATAAGAACAAGTAGTGTGATGTCTTGTATTTATTGATAAGGTATAATTTAAAATACAATACTGCTGATTTTGATTTTCCAAGCACATTAAGTTCTTGTACAAAGTACTGATATCGAATCAGTATTGTTGATACCAGCCTGAACTTTACTTGGTATGGGATTGGAAAGGAAAACAGAGATATTACTGTCACATGACTACTCTCATATTTAGTTATTTTATGTTTAATGTATCTCTCTTGTTTCTGTTGTTGGGTTGGGTTCCTGTGATATTTTAATAGATACTGGTACCTTTGCCACTTATTCTTTAATCACACATTCACAATTTTCTCTTGCAAAATAAGTCCATACTCACATGCCATTTTTTTTTTTTTTACTTAAAACATTTTTCTTGCAAAACTAAATAGTCAAAAAAATATCAAAACTGGTAGCCATATGGTTGGTCACCTTACAGCAATATGTAGTATATGAAGTATAATATGTAATATATGAAGCCAAAGTTACGGCAACTCAGAATTTAAAGCCCCAAAGACTATTTTTCCGCATTCACACAAGGGCCATTATGCATGTGTGTATGGGTAATTCCTCAAAAATTATTGAAAAACAAGCATTTTTAAGGTATTTAGATGAAGTTAAATAATTTCTTCTGTTCAATATCAATACCTAAGAAATTTCAACTCACAGATTGTGCCAAAATAGACCAGATTGCAAAATGCCTGGCTGTGTATTCATAAACACCTCTGTGACTTTGCTCTTTTACTTCAGCAGTATCAGTCTTTGAACAAATAATGTTCATACAACCGTGGCTCAGGTGTTTGGGAAGCGTATCTGTAACTGGAAGGTCGCCGTTTCGATCCCCGGGCTCTCTGTCTTGGTTGTTGTGTCCTTGTCCTTTACCCTACCACCTACTGGTGTTGGCCAGAGGGGCCGATGGCGTGATATGGCAGCCTCGCTTCTGTCAGTGCGCCCCAGGGCAGCTGTGGCTACAACTGTAGCTGCCTCCACCAGTGTGTGAATGTGACAGTGAATGAATAGTGGCATTGTAAAGCGCTTTGTGTGCCTTGGAAAGCGCTATATAAATCCAATCCATTATTATTATATGTTGATTCCTGGTTTTCTGGAGTTTATTTTCTATTGCAGTATCTTTAATCTTTAATTCAGGATGAGATGTTAAATTGTGTGTTGTGATGAAATGATTAAAAAATACTCAGTAAAGCTAAAGATCACTCTTCTTCATCCACACAAACTTAAAAATGTGTTTGTCCGTACTGACAACATATAACTGTCACAACAGGATTGAACGGACTCACGCGCAGGCTCTAGGTCTTGAAAGCACAAGAGTCTTTATTACAATACACCAGGTGATCTATTTACAAAGGTGAGGGGAAAGCCGGGCCCCGGGGGTCCACACACGAACGGGAAAGACGGAGAAAGTCACACACACACTCCATCCACTCCTCACGCTCCTCTTCACACTCCAATCACTCAGGTAACACAGGGGTTGGTCCAGGGAATCTGTACACAGAGACACGAAGGGATTATAAAGGCAAATCGCTGAGAAAACACTCTCGAGGTAACTGAGCTGGGGTTACACTGACGAGGGTCGGCAACGGTCCAGCGACGAGAAACACAGAGCTGCCATCTTATAAAGGAGCTGGAACACTCTTGTGATGAGCCACAGGTGCGTGATCGCGACCAGGTGCGTGGGCCAAGGGCAGGAGCCCACAGGTGAGCTCCGCCCAGGCAGAGGGAGGAGGGAAAGAGGGGACGGGAGAGAGCAGGAACAAAAAAAGAAAATAAAAACATATGTAGCCATACTGAGCCGACCGTGTAGGCTCAGAGACCCTGACAGTATGTGTCCCCCCCCCCCTCAACGGGAGCCTCCCGGCGACCCACCGGGTTTACCAGGGTGCCGGCGATGGAAGTCACAGAGCAGGCGCTGACCCAAAACAGCCGAGCGAGGCACCCAGGAGCGCTCCTCCGGCCCGTAGCCCTCCCAATCGACCAAATACTGAACCCCCCGGCGCCGGGAGTCCATAATGCGGGAGACGTCATACACCGGCGGCCCATCAATGACCCAGGCGGGAGGCGGGGGCCTGGAAGGAGGGCACAAAGGACTGGAGAGCACGGGCTTAATCTGGGAGACATGGAAAACGTCGTGGACACGCATGTTGCGGGGAAGTTTCAACTGAACAGACACAGGGTTCACAAGTGCACCGATTTTGAATGGCCCAATAAAAGCTGGTGTGAGTTTCTTAGACTCCGCCCGGATGGGCACATAGCGGGTGGACAGCCATACCTTTTGTCTGACCGCATACTTAGGAGCCGGTGTCCGATGGTGGTCCGCGAGCTGTTTGTTACGTGCCTTTGTCCGGAGGGCAGCTCGGGTGGCTCTCCACACCCGGCGACGTCTACGCAGGTGGTGTTGGACGGACGGCACAGAGAGATCACCCTCAACGGCTGGAAAGAGTGGAGGCTGGAACCCTAATGACACCTCAAAAGGTGAAACTCCAGTGGCTGAGGAAGTCAGGCAATTTCTTATTCTGAGATTCGATTTCCCAAGTCACCATGCCGACGGAGCAGGAGGCTGGAAGAATCGGACCTGGCTCAGGTTCTGTTTCAGAGGAGTCATACAGTCGGGAGAGGGCATCTGGCTTCACACTGCGGCTCCCGGGCCTGTAAGTAATCGAAAAGTTGAATCTCGTGAAAAAGAGAGCTCACCTCGCTTGCCGGGGATTGAGTCGCTTCGCTGCTCGGAGATATTCCAGGTTTTTGTGGTCCGTCCACACAATGAATGGTTGAGTAGCTCCCTCTAGCCAATGTCTCCATTTCTCCAGTGCTAATTTGATAGCCAGAAGTTCCTGGTCTCCAACATCATAATTATGCTCTGCTGGTGAGAGACGGTGAGAGAAAAAGGCGCACGGGTGGAGCTTACCCTCCTTTCGTTGGGACAACACCACTCCGACCCCGGAATCACTTCAACGACGAACTGTTGTTCGAGGTCGGGTTGGCAGAGGATAGGCGCTGTAGTGAACCGTTCTTTGAGATGTGGGAAGGCTTCCTGGGCCGATTGGTCCCACTGAAAAGACACTTTAGGAGAAGTGAGTCTGGTTAAAGGCAGAGCGAGTTTACTGAAATCTCAGATGAAGCGATGGTAGAAGTTGGCAAAGCCTAAAAAGCACTGGAGCTGTCGGCGGTTCGGGGGTTCGGGCCAGTTAAGCACTGTTTGGATTTTCACTGGGTCTGGTTTTAGATTACCCCGCTCTATTATGTATCTGAGAAAGGCCACGGAGTACGCATGAAAGTCACATTTTCCGCCTTTCACAAACAGTCTGTGTTCTAGCAAACGCTGCAGAATCTGTCTGACGTGTGTCTCGTGCTCAGCCACTGTTTTAGAGAAGATAAGGATGTCATCCAAGTAGACAAACGCGCACTGATTGATAAAGTCCCGGAGGACGTCATTTACGAGGGCCTGGAAAACCGCTGGGGCGTTAGTCTGTCCAAAGGGTATCACCAGGTACTCAAAATGCCCCAGATGGGTGTTAAAAGCGGTTTTCCACTCATCGCCTTCTCTGATCCGAACTAGATGGTAGGCATTGCGGAGGTCTAATTTACTGAAGATTGTTGTCCCTTGCAGAAGTTCAAAAGCTGAGGAAAGGAACGGTAGGGTGTATTTGTTCTTAACCGTAATGTTATTAAGGCCGTGGTAATCAATGCAGGGCCGGAGAGACTTGTCCTTCTTTTCTACAAAGAAGAAGCCGGCTGCCACAGGGGAAGAGGACGGCCGGATTATGCCTGCTGCCAGTGAGTCCGTGATGTATTTCTCCATGGCTGCTCTCTCAGGTTGGGAGAGACTATAAAGGCGACAGGTGGGAAGTGTGGCGCCCGGGAGAAGATCAATGGCGCAGTCATACAGCCGATGAGGTGGTAACGATTGTGCACGATCTTTACGAAAAACTTCAGCTAAGTCCTGATACACGGGTGGAACAGAGGTGAGATCCGGAGGCTCAGACAGGTTATTCGGAGGAGATGCGGAGGGCGGAGTGGCAGCCCGGAGGCAATTCATGTGACAATCCACTCCCCAGCCCACCACGCACTCTGATTTCCAGTCGATATGAGGGTTATGCTGTCGCAACCAGGGATGACCTAAGACAAGCGGTGTTTGAGGGGCTTTAAACACGAATATGCTTAGATCCTCGGTGTAGTTGCCGGAGAGTGTGAGTGACACAGGCTCTGAGACATGGGTTATATCAGGCAGCCGCTGTCCAGATAAGGCGGTGACATCAGAACCAACTCCTAATTCTTCCGCGAGGGCCGAATCGATAAAGTTCTGTTCCGCGCCGGAGTCAATTAACACTGTCACAGAATGGGTCTTGGTGCGAACTGTTAACTTGGCCAGTAACATTAAGCGCGGAAGGGAGCTTTTACTAGACAGGTCGCCCACCAGTACTCCCTTAACTACGGGTGGGCACCCTCTTTTGGTCGAGATGGACAGGTGGCAAGGAAGTGGCCCTTACGGCCACAATACAGGCACTCACCAGACACCATGAGTCGCTGACGTTCCGTGGGTGTTAGCCGTGAGCGACCCAGCTGCATGGGCTGCTCGCCTTCCTCGCTTTGCTCGCCACCGTGGCCAACGCTGGGTTTAGCCCTCCTCACCCCCGCTGGTGGGTCCATGAGCACCCGTAGCTCCTGAAAGGCCTGCCCCCGGAGGTCTCTGTGAGCCCGAAGGCGATCATCTAACTTAATGCACAGAGTCATTAGAGAGTCAAGGGAGGCAGGCAGGTCATGCATTATTAGTTCGGAGAGGCTGGTGGGGGCGGAGAGTTGGTCAACAGGGTCCGCTGGGCGAGAGGCAGAGACAAAGCGGCAACGTCTCCACTGAACCGCATCAACATATGCTCGTGTCGCTGCAACAGCTCCTCCAACGAGACCGGGGCTGGGGCGGGTGATGCCGAGCCTGCTGAGTCCATAGTGACTGGACCGTTCTGTCACAACAGGACTGAACGAACTCACGCGCAGGCTCTAGGTCTTGAAAGCACAAAAGTCTTTATTACAATACACTAGGTGATCTATTTACAAAGGTGATGGGAAAGCCGGGCCCCGGGGGTCCACACACGAACGGGAAAGACGCCGAAAGTCACAGGGGAACACACACACTCCGTCCACTCCTCACGCTCCTCTTCACACTCCAATCACTCAGGTAACACAGGGGTTGGTCCAGGGAATCTGTACACAGAGACACGAAGGGATTATAAAGGCAAATCGCTGAGAAAACACTGTCGAGGTAACTGAGCTGGGGTTACGCTGACGAGGGTCGGCACTGTGGGCCACACTCTTGTGATGAGCCACAGGTGCATGGTCGCGACCAGGTGTGTGGGCCAAGGGCAGGAGCCAACAGGTGAGCTCCGCCCAGGCAGAGGGAGGAGGGAAAGGGAGAGAGCAGGAACAAAAAAAGAAAAGAAAAACGTATGTAGCCATACTGAGCTGACCGGGTAGGCACAGGGACCCTAACAATAACCTTCCTTCCTCCTCCACAAACAATTCCCAGCTCTGGCCTTGCCTGTGGCTGTTAAATTCATTAATTCAATTAAGTAAATTTAAAAAAATTATATCAAGTATCCTTGTGTATCTATGAGTGGGTATGCAAAACACCCAAGATATCTTACGATGTGTACTTGGTTTGTAGAGTATTTTTAGGCTTGTGAAAATTTGTATTTTTTCACAAGTGGGAAGCAGTTGCCTAGTTGAACAAAGTCCAAATGAGTCTAATTTATGAGAGGTAACAAAATCATCCACAATAAAATGTTTAGTAGATAAAGCTCTGTAATTTAAACAGGGTGATAACTGCTGTACTGAGAGGAATAGGAAGCTGCAATTTATAGAGCACAGCAATTACATTATTGTCAGTAGATATTACTATGGAAACAGGGATAAGGTTACTATATCTGAGCAAAGACTGACCACTTACACTAATAAAAAATATTACGTTTTGTAAACCACACATTACTCTCCAGACTTTCATATATACTGGGAACAATTTGAACCATAAATTTTGAATTGATTGCTCCACAAAACCTGTTTCTGCTGATTTTCAGTCCAGTTCTTGTGTAATTGGTATATCTCAGTCTTTCTTTTCACATTCTGCTTTTCTACAAAATGGATTCTTGACAGCCACTGAGAGCATTTCTGATGTGGCTTTCTTCCTATTTCATAAGGAAATGAATTTCCGATTTTTTCCCCCCTAAAGTACATGCAGAAGAAGATCATATCAAGATAGCCCTGAGAATATGTTGTTATCCGATCTGGACATTAGTCAACACAGAGAAGACACATAAGGAAAGTTTCAGGCGATTCAGGAAAGTGAAAACTCTTAGTGATCCGTTATGTTCAGAGTAATATTAACAGTAATATTACAGTTATTTCCAGTTGTTTACACACAATTACTTGTACTTCAGACACAATGACTACCACATGTAACTGATGCACCAGCCCCCTGAACCAATTCTGCTAAACTACAAGCACAATTCCTGCTTTACACTCAAATTGCAGTTTTAAAACACACTTTTTTCAAAACACTACACATAATTCTCTGCATTTGAAACTCTTTTCATGAAGAAAATCTCTTGTTTTCACAAGAAACACACTGTCATTCAAAATTGTAAACTCAGTTGCCCTACTTTGCATACTAACTCATCACATACTGTAGGTAAACATCTTTCACACATAATTGCAATGAAAAACATCAGAGCTTTATAAAAGGGCAACAGGTGAGTTCTTCTGTTTTGGTGCAATGGATGCCAACATTGGAAACAGAGGCAGAGCCAGAGGAGTGAGAGTAAGAGGAGGAGGATGCAGAGGATGAGGACGATGAAGACTGGTTCACTGTCCACCCACGCTTTTTAGTTTTTTCTCGATATTCTCCATTCCTCCCATTACAATAAGGAATCTTTTTCATGCCTGGAGATGGAAAGTGTATGAACGAAATCCACACACATGTATACCTCTTCTCCAAGCTATGGAAGATGCATGTGGAGATACAGCAGTTGATGCTATTCATGGCTGGATTCGCCATGCTAGGCGATATTTGCCCTGCTGATCGGCCAGTGAAAATATTGCTTGTGATGTGGATGAGGTGTTGTGGCCAAATAGAAACAGAAGAAACGATGCAGCATAATTGTTTTTGTTTTGTTTTGTTTTACTGTATTCAGTAAATTCTTCTGTTGTTTGTATCTGTAGACCACGGTATGTGGAACTTTGTGTTGGTTGGGATGAACACTGTGTACATTGTTTTTGTGGGAAGAATACAGTACAGTAGAATATATTTGTGTGTTTTTGTGTGCAAACATTCTGAAATATTTTACAATGCACTTATGTCTGCAGTAAGTGTTACACTGAACAAAAAGGCTTACAGTAACTAGTTATGATGACTGGAGGAGAAATGGTCGTATTGTTTTACATTAAGCACATCAGTGTTCAACTGATTCTTATAAATGTCTATTCATGTGAAAACAAAATACCATTTTGACAAGAAATGACATTGTTTTTAATGCCGAGTTTCATTTTGCAGGAGAATTGAAGGGTTATGCCCTTCAAATGAGGCTTTCAGGAAATGTGTGTAAACAACTGGGAAAACTGTAAGTGCCAGGATGATTTACAATGATTTATACATCGGAGAACTCAAACAACCTCCGACCAAGCGGATGGCAAAACACAGACGATCTAACTTGTCATGCCAGGACTCCACAGTCTGTTGAGGGTGTACACATCCTGGAAAGGGAGGAAAGCTGGTTTGAGTGGTTAGCAAAGCAGGTCATTTACAGGAAAAGAGAAAGACCATCTCTGAATTGGTAGCGGGGGGGCAAAGGTACATCTTTCAGTACATCTTTTGTACTCTTTACAAAGTTGGGTGAAACCTGCAGTGAGCTGACTGAAGAAGCTTTGAGATGTTACAGAATGTTTCGCCCACTGAAAGATGCTACATTCAGATGAAAAAAAAGATTATCTTTTCTGAAATCAGTAACAACAATATGTTCATAATTTATAATAATGTGGTTACTAAAGTTTTGTTTTGTCTGTTGTAGGTGGTTTATTCCAGTGTCTCATTGTGTTCTCATTATATGGTGTAACCAAAAGTTTCTTTTTGTCAGATATCATTTGTCATTATTGCCTTAGTGCCTCTGCTAGAGGAACAAGAGCTAGCTAAATGAAGTATCTTGGATTATTTGGATTTCGTCTTGATGCATTCTCAATCATCCAGGAAAGTAAATCTCCAAAAGTTGATAGTGTTCATCTGGACGTAGCGTTTTGTGGGAGAAACGTTTCGTCCCTCATCCTCCTTTTTTTTTTTTTTTTTTCTTCTTTTTTTTTCTTTCTTTTTTCTTCTTTTTCTCTTTTTTCTTTTTCTCTTTTCTCTTTTTTTTTTCTTTTTTTTCTTTGTCAGCATGTGCCTTGGGGGTTATTTGGGTGACCAGCAGGTTTTCCTATGCCTGGGGCTACTACACAGGAGGTAAGACTGAAATGAAGTGAATGGAGTTATGATACGTAAAATTTATACACTCGCGTTAATATTTTATTAATAAATATAGAGTTATGTTAGTATTAACCCCTAATCAATACCACAATCAGTAATGTCTACATTGGTGTTTGCTAAGCTTGGACAAACAACCCCTTTAATCACACTTGTAAGATTTAACTCGCCATGCATATTATGCCATGTCATAATATGCATGATATGGCAGTTGGACAGATGTTCAGAGCTGACGTCCAGCTGCTGCACAAGTTACAGCCCTGTGATAGTCTGAGCAGTTTTATTGCTCAGTATCTACGTTGTTTAATCATTTACATTTGATAACATATGACTGAAAAATTACTAAGCTAAGAAGTCAAAGATCTGCATTATTAATGGAAGCAAAACATTTTAATGATCATGTGTTCAGAACTTCAGAGAAGACAGAAAAGTTTAGCCTCATTTTCTTCATATAATCCTGATTTGATCAATATTTGCTTTCTCCTTTTTATTGCAGATCCTGCCAAGAGGATGAACGGTGCTTACGGCTACATTGGCTATTTCGGAGTCATCATTCTCTCCATATCTGTTGCCCTGCAGCTGCTCGGCTTCCTCTAAGATGACTGTCATCTTGTGTTTGCCCATCTTACTGAAGAATCTGCTCATGTATAGTGAACGATATTGCATCTTAACAAAACCATGCTATTCTGATAATTCTGTGACTATATACTCCATGTAATCAAAATTCTACAATAGTCATCAATAAAGTAGATGCTGTCTGATGGTGCAGCCTTAAATGGATCCTGCGTGCACTCAGGTAGTACAGATTAGGGTCACCGAGAGGGTCAGAGGCAGCAGGGCTAAAGAGCGTGTCATGTGACTCACACATGAGGTATCAGGCGCAAATCCCCCATCTGTTCGAGCCCATAGTCAGTGGCTTCTAGATGATCTACATCCTGAGAAACAAGGCAAGAAAATACTGTAGAAATCTGTTTTCTTTCACATCTGATGCACAAAAAGTGTGAACTTTATCCAGTTTTAACTGCACCCCTAGATTAGAATCAAACCAAACAGGCTACTGTGGAAATAAAATAAACTTCAGTCACTTCTGCCTTCCTTCTCTTATTTATCATCATCTTTTAAATAGTATTTACATCTCTGTTAAGAATTTGCTTATTTTTATTCCTTTGCCGTGATCCGTCTGTGCTGTGAGTGGAAATTTCCTCATTTTCTTTGGAAAAACGTACGTTTTTAAGTGTAAACTTAAGTGTAAAGTTTCCACAAAAAGGCAGTTTTGTGTATTCAGTACTACGTTAATATTAAACAAAGTCTAGGGGCCAAAGCCAGCCAGTTGAAAGATCCGATCCAGCCTACTGCATGGCCCTGGAAAACAAGAAAATGCCAAGGATCATTGGACTTGCAGCCTTCTTGCTGACCTAAGATATCACCAATTACCTGCTATAGTACACCAAGGTCAGCCCAAGATAATAAACTCCTGTTTTTTCACTACTGTACAATAGAATTACCACAGAAAATGTTTTTTTAATTGACAGGGAATAAGTCCAGGTGATGAGCTGGTGGAGTGTTTTCTTTCATTTTGCACACTTTTTTTGTCTATGTTAAAATGTTACAGCTAGGGATTCAACGATACCAATTTTTTCAAACCGATACGATACCGATACTTGGATCTGAGTACTTGCCGATACAGAGTACAAAAACCGATACTTCTACCACACACACACACACACACAAATACAATGAATTGGAAGACAGGTTTTATTTTGTTCTCTGACGATAAAAAATAAAATCTTAATAAAAATGACCACAAAAAAATAAAATAAATTTCTTCGCTTTTCCAAAACCTGAGTTAAAGTTGGCTGTTCCGGTCCACACTGCTGACATTTTGTTTAGCCTAGCTACAGCAGCCTCCAGTTTCTCTTTTTTATCTGGAGCCGCCAGTCTCACTCACCTAACCCTGCGCCCGTTTAACGCGGGATGTCCCCCTAGTGGCCAATCTAAAAAACTACAACAGAAATGACAAGCCACCCTCTGATTAATGAAATAAGTTGGTATCAGTTTATGGTATCGGTTAACTTTTACAGTATCGTCCCCGATACCCGATACCAGTATCGGTATCGGTGCATCCCTAGTTACAGCCCATATAGTTGTACAGAGGGGTTCCTTTAATGTATAAAAACTGAGATGTAACTTAAGACATCTCAGGGGTTAAATGCATTGATAATGTGTTACTGGATTCAGTGGTCCAGGCCATGTAACCTCCTGAGACTCAAGCTTTTGAAATGCATTTTTAATTTCCAGATATTTGTGATGAGTTTAACGTGGTAAATATATATATATATATATATATATATATATATATATATATATTTTTTTTTTTTTTTTTAATTTGCATAAATTAATTTTAATTGTATCATGTTTGTTATACCTGGAATTTTGTGCAATTTAAAAGTCACACTGATGATGTAGAGGCTTCAAATATAATACATGTTAAAGAGTTAAATGTTACATTTTCCCCTAGGATTTTATTCAAACTAGTCTTTAAATGCTTTAATCAATTTTTTTTTTTTTTTTTTTTTTTTGCCTGTCCTGTTTGGCTCTTTTGCCATCAGAATTATTGTCTAAAGGCGAAGAAAGATGCCCCACGGATTTTCTTTACCAAATTGACCATCCCAGCTTTGCCGTAATGGTCCATTTGATTCAATTCAATTCAATTCAATTCAATTTTATTTATATAGCGCCAAATCACAACAACTGTCACCTCAAGGCACTTCATAGATACAGAGAAAAGCCCAACAATCATATGACCCCCTATGAGCAAGCACTTTGGCGACAGTGGGAAGGAAAAACTCCCTTTTAACAGGAAGAAACCTCCGGCAGAACCAGGCTCAGGGAGGGGCAGCCATCTGCTGCGACCGGTTGGGGTGAGAGAAGGAAGACAGGATAAAAGACATGCTGTGGAAGAGAGACAGAGATTAATAACAGATACGATTCAATACAGAGAGGTCTATTAACACATAGTGAGTGAGAAAGGTGACTGGAAAGGAAAAACTCAATGCATCATGGGAATCCCCCGGCAGCCTACATCTATTGCAGCATAACTAAGGGAGGATTCAGGGTCACCTGGTCCAGCCCTAACTATATGCTTTAGCAAAAAGGAAAGTTTTAAGCCTAATCTTAAAAGTAGAGATAGTGTCTGTCTCCCGAATCCAAACTGGAAGCTGGTTCCACAGAAGAGGGGCCTGAAAACTGAAGGCTCTCCCTCCCATTCTACTTTTAAATACTCTAGGAACAACAAGTAGGCCTGCAGAGCGAGAGCGAAGTGCTCTAATAGGGTGATATGGTACTACAAGGTCATTAAGATAAGATGGGGCCTGATTATTTAAGACCTTGTATGTGAGGAGCAGGATTTTGAATTCAATTCTGGATTTAACAGGAAGCCAATGAAGGGAAGCCAAAAAAGGAGAAATATGCTCTCTCTTTCTAGTCCCTGTCAGTACTCTTGCTGCAGCATTTTGGATTAACTGAAGGCTTTTCAGTGAGTTTTTTGGACATCCTGATAATAATGAATTGCAGTAGTCCAGCCTGGAAGTAATAAATGCATGAACTAGTTTTTCAGCGTCACTCTGAGACAGGATATTTCTAATTTTAGAGATGTTGCGCAAATGGAAGAACGCAGTCTTACATATTTGTTTAATATGTGCGTTGAAGGACATATCCTGGTCAAAAATGACTCCAAGGTTCCTCACAGTGTTACTGGAGGCCAAGGTAATGCCATCCAGAGTAAGAATCTGGTTAGATACCATATTTCTAAGCTTTTCAGCGCCGAGTACAATGACCTCAGTTTTATCTGAGTTAAGAAGCAGAAAGTTAGTGGCCATCCAAGTCTTTATGTCTTTAAGACATTCCTGCAGTTTAACTAATTGGTGTGTGTTATCTGGCTTCATGGACAGATAGAGCTGGGTGTCATCTGCATAGCAGTGAAAATGTATGCTATGTCTTCTAATGATGCTGCCTAGGGGAAGCATGTATAATGTAAACAGAATTGGTCCTAGCACTGAACCCTGTGGAACTCCATAATTAACCTCAGTGTGTGAAGAGGACTCTCCATTTACATGCACAAATTGGAGTCTATTAGATAGATATGATACAAACCACTGCAGTGCAATACCTGTAATACCTACAGCATGTTCTAATCGCTCTAATAGGATATTATGGTCAACAGTATCGAATGCTGCACTAAGGTCAAGAAGGACAAGCACAGAGATGAGTCCACTGTCAGAGGCCATAAGAAGATCATTTGTAACCTTCACTAAAGCTGTTTCTGTGCTGTGATGAACTCTGAAACCTGACTGAAACTCTTCAAATAAACCATTCCTCTGCAGATGATCTGTTAGCTGTTTGACAACTACTCTTTCAAGGATTTTTGATATGAAAGGAAGGTTGGAGATTGGCCTATAATTAGCTAAGACTGCTGGGTCTAGAGATGACTTTTTGAGTAAAGGTTTAACTGCAGCCACCTTGAAGGCCTGTGGTACATAGCCGATTATTAGAGATAGGTTGATCATATATAAGATCGAAGAATTAATCAATGGCAGGACTTCTTTGAGCAGTTTTGTAGGAATGGGGTCTAAAAGACACGTTGATGGTTTGGAGGAAGTAATTATTGAAGTTAACTCAGAAAGATCAATTGGAGAAAAAGAGTCTAACTTAACATCAATGAAACTAAGAGTAGCTGTAGATAATATTACATCTGTGGGATGATTATTGGTAATTTTTTCTCTAATGATAAAAATTTTATTTGTGAAGAAGTTCATGAAGTCATCACTAGTTAACGTTAAAGGGATGGTTGGCTCAAAAGAGCTCTGACTTTTTGTCAGCCTGGCTACAGTGCTGAAGAGAAACCTGGGGTTGTTCTTATTTTCTTCAATCAGTGATGAGTAGTAAGCTGTTCTGGCTTTGCGGAGGGCTTTCTTATAAAGCAACAAACTATTTCTCCAGGCTAAATGATGATCCTCTAAATTTGTGACACGCCATTTCCTCTCCAGATTACGAGTCATCTGCTTTAGGCTACGTGTTTGAGAATTATACCACGGGGTCAGGTACTTCTGATTAGAGACCTTAGTTTTCACTGGAGCTACAGTATCCAGAGTCGTACGTAGTGAGGAGGTGAAATTATTAACAAGATAATCGACCTCTGTTGGGGTAGCGTTCAGATAGCTGCTCTGCTCTATGTTGGTACAGGGCATTGACGATGATAACAGTGGCTGGATTATATTCTTAAACTTAGTTACAGCGCTTTCAGAAAGACATCTACTTTGATAAAGTCCACTCTCCACTGCTGTGTAATCAATTATTGTAAATGTAAATGTTATCAAGAAATGATCAGACAGGAGAGGGTTTTCAGGAAACACTGTTAAATGTTCAGTTTCTATGCCATATGTTAAAACAAGATCTAGAGTGTGATTAAAGTGGTGGGTCGGTTCTTTTACATTTTGAGAGAAACCAATTGAGTCTAACAACAGATTAAATGCCATGTTGAGGCTGTCGTTTTTAGCATCAACATGGATGTTAAAATCACCCACAATAATTATTTTATCTGAGCTCAGAACTAAATTAGATATAAAGTCTGAGAAATCAGACAGAAACTCTGTGTAAGGCCCAGGTGGACGATAGATGATAACAAGTAAGACTGGTTTCTGAGTTTCACAGCTGGGGTGGACAATGCTAAGCATCAGGCTTTCAAATGAATTAACAGTCTGTCTTGGTCTTTCATTAATTAATAGACTGGTGTGAAAAATTGCTGCCACACCGCCCCCTCGACCTGTTGTTCGAGATTTCTGGTAGTTAGAATGACTCGGGGGTGTTGATTCATTTAAACTAACATAATCATCCTGCTGCAACCAGGTTTCTGTAAGGCAGAGTAAATCAATTTGTTGATCAATTATTAAGTCATGTACTAACAGAGACTTGGAGGAGAGAGACCTAATATTTAATAATCCACATTTCACTGTTTTACTCTTTGGTTCAGATGTGGATACTGTATTGTTCTTTCTTTGTAAATGTTTAAGTTGTTTGTTGCTGGTTTTTAGTTTGTTTTTTGTCTTTTTGGAAGCAGACACAGTCTCTATGGAGATGGGTTTTTGGGGGGTAGCAGGAGGAGAGAAGCTGCAGAGAGGCGTGTAAGACTGCAACTCTGCTTCCTGGTCCCAACTCTGGATAGTCATGTTTTGAGGGGTTTAATAAATTTGTCCATATTTCTAGAAATGAGAGCTGCTCCATCCAAAGTGGGATGGATGCCATCTCTCCTAACAAGACCAGGTTTCCTCCAGAAGGTTTGCCAATTATCTATGAAGCCCACATCGTTTCTGGGACACCACTCAGACAGCCAGCAATTTAAGGAGAACATGCGGCTAAACATGTCACTCCTGGTCTGATTGGGGAGGGGACCAGAGAAAACTACAGAGTCCGACATTGTTTTGGCAAAGTTGCACACCGATTCAATATTGATTTTAGTGACCTCCGATTGGCGTAACCGGGTGTCATTACTGCCGACGTGAATTATGATTTTATTGAATTTACGTTTACCCTTAGCCAGCAGTTTTAAATTTCCTTCAATGTCGCCTGCTCTGGCCCCTGGAAGACAATTGACTATGGTTGCCGGTGTCTCTAGCTTCACATGTCTGAGAACAGAATCACCAATTACCAGAGTTTGACCCCCAGCGGGTGTGTCACCGAGTGGGGAAAAACGGTTAGACACATGAACGGGTTGGTGGTGTACCTGGGGCTTCTGTTTAGGACTACGCTTCTTCCTCACCGTTACCCAGCCGTCTTTCCCCAGCTGCTTGGGATCTGCCAGGGAACAGCTAGCGGGGCCTACGCTATCTTCGGCTGCACCGGCTACAGGGGCCTGGCTGGCTAAGGGTGAGTGCAGGGTGCGAAGCCGAGTCTCCAGTTCAGTAATCCTGGCCTCCAGAGCTGCAAATATGCTACATTTGTTACAGATATCATTACTGCTAAAGGAGGCCGAGGAGTAACTAAACATCTGACACAATGAGCAAGAAAGTGCAGAAGGGACAGGTGAAGTAGCCATGGTGCTAACGGGTCGAGCTACGAGCTAAGCTAGCGAAACAGTACAGAGACAGTGAGTGAATACTTTGGCTATAAATTAGGTAGTGAGTACACAGAAAGTGTGCTTCGGATGAAGCACGTGAAGATTATACTGTGAAAAAAGAATGTATTTAAAAGTTGTTAATTAAACTGCTAAGCAAATAAGCTACTCAGAAACACCACTGTGTTTGAGCAGGAACAGGAAGCGATACTATACCACAGAGCGAGCGAACACCAAGTGACAGCGCCACCGACAGGAAATTCACCTTTTATTATTTATTTTATTTTCACTTGCTGAATACGGGACAGACTTGACTGGGGGAAAGAAAAGGGAGAAAGAAAGAGGGAAAGAAAAACAGTTGAGAAGAGGGACGGGGGAGAAGGGCAAAAAACAAAAACCAACAGAATAAGCAGAAAAAAAAAAAACAAATATCGATCACCTGGATCACCTGTTGAGAAAGAAAAAAGAAAACAAGTAGAAGAAAACGAGAGTAATAGAATAAACAACATCACAATGATCTATGGGAATATGACAGTAAATACTAAATATTAAACATTATTGTGCAGCACGTAAGATCGACAGCACAGTGTGCTTTGAGGTAGGAGCCAAAAAGGGTGTAGTTTGTGTGTGTGAGCACCCGTGTGTACACCTGTGAGCATGGACGCGCTTGTTTTTTAAAAGGTTCCTTCATGTAATGATCTGCTAGAGGGTGTGGGGGGCCACTGCCCCGTCCTCCAGGGCATGAAGCAGGTATGGAGGAGATCCAAACTCCAGACATCCAGAGGCCCCCAAAACACAAGAGACCAAGGAAGACCAACAGAGGGGCAGCTGAGCCACTGTCCCAGAAAGAGCTGAGGAGAGTCCCAGATGAGGGGTCATTCAGCAGCCACGGAGCAGAAGCCAGGGGGGGTTGCAGTGACGTGCCCGTGAGCTCCGCCGGCAGCCAGCTGTGCCTGAGTGACCGAGCCCCAGGCCAAGAGGCCGGGGGCACCCCACCTCCGAAATGGCCCGAGCAAGCCCCAGGCTACAGGCCCCGATAAGCAGCCACCAAGGAGTGAGCCGGTGTGTACCTGGACGCCCATCCCCGGACACAAAGAACCACCAACACACCGATGTCTGAGGGAGTCCGCCCCCGGCAGGGGAAGTGGTGGGGGGAGATAGGCCTCCAAACCTTAGAGGGCCTGAGATGTCCCCAGAGAGGTGGCGTCTGATACCCAACCTGACATATAGACACAGACAAACAGGCACACACAGATACAAACATCCATTCCCACCCTCGTGCTCTCATATGCACTTACTCCACACTCAACCAACGTGGAGACAGACATAAAGAGACACTGTACACACAATCACACTCCCCAAGCGTACTCTACAAACCGGGTCTAGGTACCCTTGCCCCTGGAGGGGGGAACTGCACCCAGACCCAGGTTGTGCTACCCTTTTCCCTGCGGTGGGGAGAAGCAGACCGCCCCAACTCCACAGCAGCAGGGAGGCCCCACATTCCGGACCCCAGTCGGATGGCCAACTCCTCCTCCTAGCCCCCCCGCTCCAGCAGGTCGCAGAGAACGTAGGGTGAGAGAAGACTCCTAACCTCCCTCCACCCGCTCATTGTAGTGTTGATGTATGTATGTTCTAAGGTGCATTTAAAACCCAGGAGGGCATGGAGCTACCTGCCAGAGAGCAGCAGGTAAGCGCATAGCCCCTCCTGCTAGCCCTCAATGTCTACGTGTATTTAAAATTGAGAGGTGGGCAACGACGCCAGGGGTGAGGTGTACACCCTGATGGTAATTTGGATTCCGTGTAGCGTGCCCACCCCCAAGATCCTATATGTATGTGTAATGAGAGTGTGAGTAATGTGAATGTCTAAGTTGTGGGATAAAATTGAGGCAGAGGCAGCCAGAAGGGGACAGAGGGGGGGGGGGGGGTTACCTCCTCTGCACCCTGGTGACACACCCCTACTCCAAGGCCCTGCATGTGTGGGTGGTTGTGGTGGAGCGGGAAGAGGGAGGCAGCTGGAGATGGGGAGGGAAGGAAGGGAGGGGCAAGTGACCCCTCCCTGGGGCCAGCTCCCCCGCTGATCCCAGTAGGCACCCCCATACTCCGCGACCCGCCAGGGAAAGGGAGCCCAGGCCCATCCGAACCGGGGCCCACTGCAGCGGTGCCGCCCGGCCCAACAGAGCCCGGGACAGTCCACCTGACCCCACCACAGAGAAAACTGCACCCACCCCATCATCCACTCATCTTCCAGACTACACAAGACAATAGACGCTCAGGCTGAGATCTTCCTCCACCTCTCCTGTATCTCCCCCTCTTGCAGAGAGAGTTCCTGAAGAGAGGAAAGCTCCTGCAAGATGTGACAACCACCCCCCCACCAGTTGAAGAGCCCCCCAGGTGGCTCGACGCACCGGCGGCACCCCGCGCCAGGGCTGGGCCCCCATACACCCACCCGCCCACAACCCCGGCAACACACCAACCAGGACCCAAGCCCCCGAGGCCCGGCCAGGGCCCCAGGCCAGAGCCGGAGCGCCCCCAGAACCTCACGCCCGTCCCGGACCCACCCAGGGGCAGCCAGGCTACCAGGTCAGTAACCCCCGTCCGTCAGCACAGACCCTCCCCTAGCTTCTGAACTGGTGGACAGAACCAAAGAGCGTGGATATAATTGTCCGGTGAGTTGGTTTGGCAGTGTGAGCAGTTGTTGGTAGACGTAAAGCCCATCTTGAAGATCCGATGACCTGTATAGTGCACTCTATGTAATATTTTGTATTGAATTAATTGAAGACTGGGATTTCTAATTAGATGAAAGGTTTTTAAGCAAATCTGAGACCAGAAGTTTTGGTCTAAGTTAACTGATAAATCCGCTTCCCATTTTGCAATAGGAAGTGATATTGATTCATCTGTTTTAGAAAGCATTCTGTATATTTTGGATAGTAATTTGGGGGTTTTAAGATTAAGAAATTGAACCACACTTGGTGGTGTTTGTAGTTCAACTTGACCCGGTTTAAATTTATTTTTTATTATGGATTTAATTTGTTGATATTCTAAAAATCTTTTCTTGTTGATCCCATATTGTGTAACTAGTCTGTCAAATGAAATAAATTCTGTTCCTTCTAGTATATGTTCTACATATTTGATTCCTTTACCACTCCAATCCCTCATCCAAATGACTTCTTCAGTCTCTTGGATGAGTGATCAACTCGTCTGCATGATCTGTCTGCATGATCAACTCTGTCACCTATAACATCTCCAAGTTTCTGGCTTCGATCCTCAACCCGCTGGTGGGCAGCTCTGAACACCACATCCAGAACACCCTGGATTTTGTTGAGAAGGTGAGAGATGTCATTAGGGAGGCAGATTGTCAATAGAAAATTTAACTTAGTAGTCAGTATAATCTTTTAATAATATAAGTTTACATATGGTAGTGATAGGATGTGCGATCCTTAATTGACTCTGTGCACGAGAAAATGCTAACTTCCTGGTTTGAGACCGGATGTGGGGTTGTACATTTCCGGTAGCTTTACTTTGCGGTCAATCACTACTGCGAAGATATACTCCAAAATCATGTCCAAAACTCGAAAACGGAAAGATCGCGTTAAGTTACAAAGAGCAGAAGGTGGGAACACTCACCACTGTTGTGTCATAAAAAAATCTAATGATCAATTTTGACATTTAAAGAGTTTAGATCGATCAGTTGTTTACATCACTCAACACAAGCAGAACTGCATCACTGCAGCAGAAGACACATCGTACACATTCAGAAGCACATCTCTGTATAGTGACTGGTCTTATGATTTAAACAGGCAAATGTTCAGCATTCAAACTACAGGTGAAGAACAGTCAAACCAGATGTTTCCCCCGTTATGTCGATATCAGCTAGTCAAGTACACACCTACACAGCATGTTAACAAACCGTGAAGAAAAGCCACACAAAAAATGAATGATTGCTGGTAAGGGTTTCTATACATTAATATTTACGAAGGGTATGTTGTGACTTACCTTCAAAATTACACTTGTCCCTCGCTATAACGAGGGAACATTTTCACATTCTGCTTTTCTACAAGAATCCATTTTGTAGAAAAGCAGAATGTGAAAAGAAAGACTGAGATATGCCAATTACACAAGAACTGGACTGAAAATCAGCAGAAACAGGTCTTGTGGAGCAATCAATTCACCTTTCACCTCACTGTTTTGCAGATTTTTTAGTGCAAGTTTGCATGCTTTTTTACATCACATTGTGTCCTGCGTCCTGATCGCTGCAGATGATCTCCTCCGTGACGTCTCTCCTGTACAGTACAGAATCGCTGCATCGATCGCTAGCAGTGTGACTGAAGTGCAGTGCTGTATGTCCACGATGTCCACGAAATGTTTTGCACCGTCAAAAAATAAAATTGGCTACTTGATTTCACCTATCGCTGGTTATTTTTAGAACATAACACCCGCGATAAACGAGGGACAGTTGAGAAATATAACATTTGAATCCCTTTTCTCTTTTGCTCTGAGGTGCCGGGAAAAAATATCGACAAGTCGATGAACATCATTTACAGATATATTGGGTAAATGCCCGAGACATCTATAGAAATGTAAATCGCCGCTTGATTCATTCATTTGCTTAACTTGTTTTGGACCGTAAACCAGGCGTGAATAGGACACCGGAAACAAAGCTCCCCACAGGAGTTTCCGCACCGGAAGTAGCATATGCTGGCGTGCACATAGTCTATTGTCTGCAAAGGCTTTGTGTGCATTCCAGAGTGCTCTGGCATTCACACTCACATCCTGGGAGCATGGGAAAGCCTACAGTATACAAACATATACATGTTTGTATACTGTAGGCTGATTGATTGTTGTTGTCGATCAGTCCTATGATGGTGTTACTGGTGTGGATTGGAGAACAATCATGGGTGGAAATTGAGTAAAAGAGGGGACTGAGAACACACCCCTGTGGGATGCCTATGTTCAGAATGAGGGTGCAGGAGGTGTGCTCTCCCATCCTGACGTTCAGGAAGTCCAATATCCAGGTGCACAGTGAGCTGCTGAGTCCTAAGTTGAGTCCTAGTTTATTAACCGGTTTGTTGGGTTGAACTGTATTGAAGGCAGAGCTGAAGTCCACAAACAGCATTCTCACATAGGTGTTACTACTGTCCAGGTGTGTGAGGGTTGAGCGAAGAGCTGTTATTATGGCGTCCTCTGTCGACCTGTTTGCCCTGTATGCAAACTGCTATGGATCAAGGTCTGCAGGGATGGCAGCTTTAATGTGCAACATGATGAGTTTCTCAAAGCGTTTGGCAATTATGGATGTTAAAGCAACTGGACAGTAGTCATTCAAGCAACTCACTGTTCTTCTTGGGCACTGGAAGGATGGTGGTGGACTTAAAGCAGGATGGTACTACAGACTGTAGAAGGGAGAGGTTGAAGATGGATGAAAACCTCTGCTAGTTGGTCTTATGCAAGCTTTAAGCACTCTTCCGGCTACTCTGTCAGGACCCGCTGCTTTTCTCAAGTTGACTCTGCACAGGTTTAGGGTATCAGGTGAGGTGATGTCCGGGGAGTGGTTTGTGTGTGATTGTCTTTGTAGCCAGTAAGTGTCTTGATCACCTGCCACATTTCTCGAGTTGTTTGTTTGAAAGTGTTCCTCGATGCGCTGTTTGTATTTTCACTTGGCTTCTTTTATGCCTTTAAACAGAGATTGGTGTGCCTCTTTGTAGACTTGTTGGTCTCCTGATTTGAAGGCACTGTCACGTGGTCTTAGTAGAGCTCGCACCTCTGTTGAGCCATGGTTTCTGGTTCGGGAACACTTTAGCAGCCTTTGTTGTTGTTACACTCTCACTACAGAAGTTGATGTATGAGAGTACAGCAGATGTGTGGCCCTCCAAGTCTGATCCTTCTGTTAAATACACTCCAATCAGTGTTATCAAAACAGTCTTGTAGGGCTGTGGTGGCTTCCGCGGTCCACACTCGTACTGTAAACTGTACTCATCATGTTTTCATGTTTATGGGGTGGCTGTGGCTCAGGTGGTAGAGCAGATCAGCTACTGATTGGAAGGTTGGGGGTTCAATCCTTGGCTTCCCCAGTCTGCATGTCAAATATCCTTGGGCATGGATATTCGAGAGAGCATCCCCAGGTTGCCCTCCGATGCGTTCATCGGAGTGTGAATGTAGATTAGTTTGCACTTGTGTTTAGAAGTGCTTGTATGAGTGGGTGTGAATGGGTGATGTTGTATACAGCGCTTTGAATACTCCGGGAGAGTAGAAAAGTGCTATGTAAGAATCAGTCCGTTAACCAGTATATGCTTGTCTTTGGCACACTAATTAACCCCTGTTAAGCAAACCGAGTCTGAGTCAACAGGCTTGTGGCCCACACGCTGCCCATACCTACAGCACATGTGCTTTCATCACAGTGAGTGTGGGTGTAGAGGCTTGAAGTAGTTTAACATCCTTATAAAGAAAAAACAATAGCCACTGAACCAGCCTGATGAGCCATCTGTAATGTGGTGGGTTTGCACTTTTGATAACTTTCTTATCAGTTCGACTCATCAGATCTATTTGCACAAAGCATATGGCAGGCGCTCACACACATCATTCTAACAACTCAGTAACCGTCAGTCTGCCCCAGGGCAGCTGTGGCTACAACTGTAGCTGCCTTCACCAGTGTATGAATGTGAGAGTGAATGAATAGTGGTATTGTATTGTCTTTGATGCTATCCATTATTATTGTTATTATTATTAACAGACTGTACCTTCAATTTCTGTAATGCAGCTGATTCTCCTGTCTGAGGACAAGCACAATACGAATTGCAAAAAGTTTAATACTTCATCATGCAGGCTGTCTTGATGCAAGCTCAATCACTCTGTAGTTATTTTGTTTTACTCCTGCTGGATTATGTGGGCAGTTCTTTCCAGTAACTATAACTGAGGATTTGATTCCATCAGGAACGATCCTAGGTCAAAACTTGTCGCGGTGCTCAGCCCCCAATCATAATGTCACTCAAACAATGCCTTGCAATTGCTATTACAACATTAGATTACAAAGTTATCTTTAAAAGCAACTCAATAGGTTGGACGACAGCCACCTTTGTGGAGGAGGGGTGAGGTGGGGTTGAGGTGGGGTATTCCGTTTGGGGTATGTCCCCCTTCCCCCCCATCAGCGAGTTTAAGGACACTTTCTCAAAATAAAGAGGAGTTTATCATCTGCAGTTTTTTTTTTAAAAAAGTGCCACATTAAAAACAAATCAGTAGATCCACAAATGATGGATACAGACTCTTTTCAGCTATAGAGGTAGAGGTACACTTCATGTACTTATCAACATACAGTTCAAAGGCCTGCATTAGAGTGCATTGGTGCACACTTGGGCATCTTTTATTTAGCATGGTTATACCACTGTGAATTTTGTTGCATAAATATTCTCAAGAGTCTATCATATGTTTGACATCCAGCTAAAAACTTGAAAATATATTTTTTTAAATCAGTAGCTTTGCTTTTGGACAACAAATGAGTCACATGTTTAAACACGGTCTGAATAATCAGCACTGACAGACAGACATTTATTAAGCGCAGGCTATAACAGACATGCTTACCATGTGAAAGGACTGGATGTCTTGGAGCAGAGAAAAATGCTGTATTGTTGCTATTCTCTTTTACATAAGCAATGCCCGACTGTCAGAAATGCTCTGTGCGGGTGACAAAGGCTCCAACGCACATCCAGGCATCAGCCGGTCTTTCCACCGGCTGGCTGGACCCTCAGCTTTCATGCTGGGGTCTGCAGCACAACCTCGCACTGGCCCCTGGGGCACGGCAAAACTTGTAAGTCCTAGTTTGGGTCCTCACTGCTCCCAGAGGATTAACAATTAAAGAAAGTGATCCAACACGAAACTCAAATCAAACAGTGCAGTCGGAATTGTCCACAACCATCCTCAGTTTCACAAAAAAAACAAAACTTGCACCAGCCATACTGTTCATAGCCACAGGAGGGAACATTGAAAACTTCCCAGAAACTGAAATTGTAATAAATGAATCACAAAAAAAACCATCTTTAACAGAGGACACATGAAACTGGCAAAGCTGGCACTTCTGAAGGGTGGTGCACGCTCTAATTTCACAAATTGACCTACATTTACAAAGGAAGACAGAAAGACCACACAGTTACAACCTGTAAAAATACTGAATTAAGAAAAAAGATTCACACTATGTTTCACTAACTTAAAAACAATAAACAGCCAGTGAACAAATTGAAGAGAGACCTTTGCCAGATCAAAAACCTCTCTAAAGTTGTTCACACCTTTTAAACTCCAGGTGAGAAGAGTTCGCTGGCTCTTATCAACCTTTATGCCTCGTCCCCCATCCTCAAAGACAGACAAAAAGACTCCATCTCCCCCATTTCTCAAGATACACGGCGTTATAAAGTCTGAAAAAGGCATCAAAGCACTGCTGTTAAAACAATGTGACAATGTACACCAAAGGCATTGCAGCACCTGTGACCACGAGTTGGAAAGCCGTCAATTTGGCTTGTGGGAGGCAGAGCCTTCAGTTTTCAGGCCCCTCTTCTGTGGAACCAGCTTCCAGTTTGGATTCAGGAGACAGACACTATCTCTACTTTTAAGATTAGGCTTAAAACTTTCTTTTTTGCTAAAGCATATAGTTAGGGCTGGACCAGGTGACCCTGAATCCTCCCTTAGTTATGCTGCAATAGATGTAGGCTGCCGGGGGATTCCCATGATGCATTGAGTTTTTCCTTTCCAGTCACCTTTCTCACTCACTATGTGTTAACAGACCTCTCTGTATTGAATCATATCTGTTATTAACCTCTCTCTCTCTTCCACAGCATGTCTTTATCCTGTCTTCCCTCTCTCACCCCAACCAATCACAGCAGATGGCCCCGCCCCTCCCTGAGCCTGGTTCTGCTGGAGGTTTCTTCCTGTTAAAAGGGAGTTTTTCCTTCCCACTGTCGCCAAAGTGCTGCTCATAGGGGGTCATATGATTGTTGGGTTTTTCTCTGTATCTATGAAGCGCCTTGAGGCGACTTTTGTTGTGATTTGGCGCTATATAAATAAAATTGAATTGAAAATAGTATATAATACAATATGTTATATTGTATTCAGAATGAGGGATCACCTGGATCTGGATCTGTACTGTAAACAAACACTGATGTCTAATTTGACCAAAGGAACATAATTTTTTAACACACTAAAATAATAAAGTACATCAGCTCCTCAGCAGGTAACGAGTGATATCCCAGGAGAACAGTGGATCAGAAGGTTAAAATGAGCTACTAATCTCTTTATGTGTCACGCCCTCACATTATCAGAACAGTTTGCACTTTTGCTTGTTAACGTTTCATGTAAAGTGTGTTTCAGTGTGTTAAATTACCTTCTTATTATGACAAGCCACACTGTGCTAAAGCACACAACACCTCTGTGTGGGCACACTGTAACAGCATGATATCAAAAACACTGGACAGTTAAACTTGTTTTCATTTTATACTGTCTTCAGTAGACAAGCTGGCAAAACATTAACATTAGAAGACATCAAATAATACTAAAATTATTTATCATTACAAGTTTTGATTTTGGTCTTTACCAAATGTTGAGGAGAATTTCTGATTAAATGCTTTAGTGTGAATATTTCAGAGCAGGACTGAAGACAGCCTCCTCCTCCCACTGTAGAGACAGTTAATCTGGGGTACCACCAACTGGTTAAAGACGGAACTGCACTCAGAGTTAACGCGACACTTTGTGTTACCTAATTTATTCATCGCCACGTACAATGTAAATATTCTGGCTTTTATCAAATGAAAAATTGCAAATATCCAAAACACAGCAGCAAATGCAGTGATACCAGACTGACAGAACAAAAATAACCCAGCTGACAAAAAATTAAATAAAATAAAATAAAAAATCACCCTCTGGATCCAACCAAGCAAATAAGTAAAAGCTTTCCATTAGATGATTACTGCTGTGTACGAGCTTCTCATTAAGCATTAACCAGCCGTGCTGGAAAGCATTTATATTAACTGCTTCTAACAAGATTACAGACCCTATTTCAGTAAATGCTGCTAAAGGTCTCCTGAGATCTCAGACACTTATTGACTGCTGCTAAAGAAAGACAGGATGTGACACAGAGGTAACTACGTGCTATCTTTTTTGAGTGATTGCTGTCATCAAATCCAAATATTTAACATATGTCCCATCTATTAGTGTGAATCTTGTTGACACAGGGCTCGACCTGCTGGTCAAAGACAAAACTGCACAGTTCCCATGAAACTTTGTGTTACATAATTCACTCGTCTTTGTGATCAGGGAAAATCTTCAGGCTTTTGTGCAAGAAAAAAAATGCATATATCATAACACATCAATGTGTAATCTTTTTACCACATGCAGTAAATATAAATGTTGACATTCAACATGTGATCTCTGTCTTTCCATCGGGTATTTTAAGCATTGTGATGGCAGCTTTGTTAATGGTGATGGCCTGACGGACATCAGAGATTCATACGAGCTGGTGGAGTACGCCAAGAGCCTTCCTGATTTGTTCCACAGAGTTCCCACCTCCTCTGTGGAAAACAGCAAATCCAGTGTTACTAGGCCGAAAATCTTAGAACAAAACACACCAACTGACCAAAGAATAAGTCACAGTCTGTAGTTACCTTAGCAAGCAAGTAAGAATAAGCTTTCTATTGGCTCTGTATAATCCTGATGGCATCACTGTCACATCTGTGTTTTGTTTTGTTGAAAATCTCCCAGAGATACAGAGAATATTTCAAGTATTTCCTCAGGCTGAGTAAGATCTGTTTTTTTTTTCAATGTACAAAATATGTGCACAGTGTCCCTCTGAAGAGCTTTACTGTCTTTAGAGGGACATTTTGGACAAGTGAGAAACAAATTTACATTCGGAAAGTAAAATCAAAGTTTTAGTTTTCTACAACAGCAGAATGCCTTAAAAATCCAAAGATGTATTGGATGAGCGTTGCGTCTTTGTCAGCTTTTGATAGGTTTGTAGCTTAAACCTATTCGCTGGAACGTTGAAGACAATATAATTACACAGCAAAGCAAGACACGAGTAAATGGTAAATGGCCTGTATTTATATAGCGCTTTACTAGTCCCTAAGGACCCCAAAGCGCTTTACATATCCAGTCATCCACCCATTCACACACACATTCACACACTGGTGATGGCAGCTACATTGTAGCCACAGCCACCCTGGGGCGCACTGACAGAGGCGAGGCTGCCGGACACTGGCGCCACCGGACCCTCTGACCACCACCAGTAGGCAACGGGTGAAGTGTCTTGCCCAAGGACACAACAACCGAGACTGTCCAAGCCAGGGCTCGAACTGGCAACCTTCCGGTTACAAGGCGAACTCCCAACTCTTGAGCCACGATCGCCCACAGTAGGCAAAGTTCTTCATGTTTCTCGTGCACGGGAGAGAACCGGACAAACGCCGTTCCTTCGCTTGACCCCAGTTGCTCTCGTCCGCTCCCCCGTAACACTGCTCTTTTATTGAGGTTACATGAATATGCATAGGTTCATTAACATACGACGTCTACATACAAACAAAGAGTACCTTGCCTGTGCGTTGTGTAAGTGTGTGTGTGTGTGTGTGTGTGTGGGGTCAGAGTGTGACCCCATAAATGACTTCCCTAAACCTACTGGTCTGGAAGTCCAGCAGTTCATCTAAACAAAAGGCACTTAGACTAAAACAGATACAGATACGTTTATCCTACCATAAAACAATAAGAGAAGGTACGACCTCTCCCGTGCTCCCAGAGTGTGGGTGTGGATGCCAGAACACTCTGGGATGCGCACAAAACCTTTGCAGACTATTAAGGATCACACATCCTATCACTACACAATCGATTATACACCTCTACCAATCTAAAACTAATTATAAAACTCTAAGCATATATAAGTAGATATTTCTAAGCATAAATGACAATCAACATTACAAAACCTAACAGCTTTTTAAAATCAAGCTGGTGTCAGAGTGTGTGATAGAACTGAATACTAAAATATTTTAATAATCATATTATTTTGTCTGTTTTTTTTATGTAATTCTGGCACATCTACTGAAATACATCAACTCCTGAAAGAACCACTAGTAATACTCAGGTTTTAAATTTTATTCACTTTACCACAACAGAGGTTAGAAAAAGAACTTAATCCTCGTAAATCAGCATACTCAGATTTAAATGTTTTTCCTAAAGCTAGCAGCCGTAATCTCAGCTACACGGTTGCATCTATTTTCAACCTTTCCTAAAGGTTCCCTTGCACTAATCTGCCATTGTTACTTCTCTATTAAAAGGGGGTGATCATATTATTTTAACTAATTATACACTAATCTAAACTTTCAGTTTTGGTAAACGTACTTCAATTTGGATCTGTGAACGGGTTAACTCTCTATGGTCTCCTTTTCAGTCATATTCTCCTAAAAGTTGCAGTACTGTTACTGCTGCTATTGTCATATATGATACAGCCTCAGCACCAGAGATGGGCAGTAATGTGTTACTTGTGACGCGTTACTGTAATCCGATTACTTTTTTCAAGTAACGAGTAAAGTAAGGGATTACTATTGCAAAAACGGTAATTAGATTACTGTTACTTTACTGTAGGAACGCTGCGTTACTGTGTTACTAAAACCGTGATTTTTTGCGAGAATGTCTCATGACAGTGACGTAAGCGAGTGCGACATTCGTGACAACAGCTGTGTGCAGATCAACAATGGATCATATATCGAGTGCAGAGAGAGTATGAGCGTGCAGCGTTTAAAGCGTGGAAGTACTGACCTTACTTTGAGTTTGATTCCATAAAAAGTGACAAAAACATTAGTGTCCGTTGTGTGTGGGAAGAAAACTTCTTTTTACAGCGAAAAAACAACTAAACTTCCAAACAAGCACCTAGTAGCTACGACGTAATGGGAAACTCACAGAGAAACTCGCGGATTCTTCCACTGACCGCTGCACACCTGCACCAGGGTAAACCTCCGCCTGCCCCACTCCTGCTTTACAGGTGAAAATAGAGCAACAGGACCGCTAGTCTTTGACTTTATTTATTTTCTGCTGTGTTTTACTTGCATCTATTTGAAAGACTGAGTGTAAACAAATTTCTTCCAGTCAGAGAATGTTGCATATAATAAAATTTTTGCTTGATGCATAAAGTTAAAAGATTAAAACTAGTAAAACAAGTTTTAAAAAGAGACTTTTCCATTTGATTACATTTTGTATGATGATTATGCAGAAAAAGTAGAATTGGGCTGAAAGATCTATCACTTTATCACCTATTCAGGTTGTAAATCGTGTTTTTAAAAAGTAACTAAGTAACTAAGTAATTAATTACTTTTGAAAATAAGTAATCAGTAAAGTAATGAGATTACTTTTTTGGGGAAGTAATCAGTAATTAGTTACTGATTACTTTTTTCAAGTAACTTGACCAACACTGCTCAGCACACAAAAAATGTATGTCCTCTATAGTCTTCAGACGTGAGATCAGCACTGTCTGATTTAAATTTGATAAAAGTGGTCAACAAACTGAGTTGGTGTCTACTTTTAAATATCTAGGATTTCCAAGTGATTATGATTTAGTATATTGCAAGAAAACCGAAACTTTTTTTTGGGGGGGGGGGGGAGGGGGGGTGTTAAAGAAATAATTCCTGCTTTTCATTTTATGTAAAACAGAAACAGGTGGAGATCATTTTTATTGATTATGGATGTGCTTCTGTTCATTAATTGGATAGTGTTTTTCATGGGGCACTAAGATTCATCACCAACTGTGGTCCCCATACATATAACTTTGTACTCTAAAGTTATTTGGGCATCTTTATGTATTTGATGACTCGATCACAGGAATGTGTTTATTAATAAAATCATGTTGGTCCCCAGAAATTACATTTGGCATGAGAGCGTTTAGACCAAATGGTCTGAACTTCAACACCGCCTTCATTACTGTGCTGTCAGATATATCTGCAGTTTTTAAAAGTGCTGACCTTGTTAGCTACACAGCACTAGCAGTGTTTCAGAGTCCACTCTGGACATCAGGGGTTGGTTTCAAGTAAAGTGGCCCCCTGTGTGTAGATGTCCGTATGCCTTAGCAAAGTGGAAAACCTGAGCTTCATGCCTCTAGAATGATTTAGATTGTGGCCATATTTCTTTTTAAAAAGAGGATTCTTTATATTTTGTTAAAATACTGTGGTGTTTTCCACACAGTTTACTTGATGCCCGAGTGTATTCACATTTTAATTAATTAATTAATTTATGTGTCCAAGAAAAATGATTATTTTACTAGTGGATGATTCTCTCACTCTTGTCTTTGGAAGAGCTGCAGCTGTTCCTGTCTCACATTTTCCATATCAGCAGGCCAGTTTGCTGCCTCTTCAGGTCATCTTGCAGTGCAGCTGGTGTGAACTGGAAAGCCACTCTAATCAGAACTTACAGCAGATGATAACCTGGTTCATTGAGTTCATCATCACGTGGTCAAGCTGACAGTGACTGCAGAACTGGATGGGGACTACAATGAGCAGCACAAAATGAGAAAGCGAAACAATGAGCTGCTCCATGTGTGGTGTGGACCCAGCTTTGAATGGATACACATACATACACATTTCCCTGTAAGTGAGAAAAGCTGCACTAATAAAGTCTTCACATAACTTTAGGTTCTGGTTTCAAGGTGTAGAAAAACTGAGAACACCGTGTTTGATGGTGCAGAGTTGAACAAAATGAAATTCCAGGCCCTTAGAGCTAAAAGTTTTAATGTTCACAATTTTTCAAGGTTGAAGAGCTACATAGTGAGCTGCTGGGAAGCAGGTGAGTCAGGATCCTGCAGCAGGTGGAGGAGGCTGCTGGGAGGAGGTGGGAGCACTGTGGAATGAATCAGGAAGGCTCTTGGCGTACTCCACCAGCTCGTATGAATCTCTGATGTCCGTCAGGCCAAACCAGAACACAGTCCACATACCATTAACAAAGCTGCCATCACAGTGCTTAAAATACCTGATGGAAAGAGAGAGAACACATGTCAAACAAACAAAATAATCTCTTGAAATGGTCAACTAAAAGACTGCACTAAAAATGAGTGAAAAAGCAGCCAATAAGGAGCAAGACTTTAGGCACATTGCATCATCATCACATTGTCATCTTTTTCTTCTGCAGTATTTAACATATATTTAGATGTTTGTTCATAGTGTGGTTCATGTAATGTAAATGCCAGTGTGAAAGTCTAAAAAGCTCACACGTCTCACCAGGGGTTGATTTTGTTGGTGGCTCTAGACCTCCAGAAGAGTTTACCCAGGTCCTGTCTGATACACTCCCACAGGATGTGGCTGGTGCCCTGGCCCTGCTTACTGCTGCTCACCACAAACTTGTCGAGGTAGGGAGTGCCGCCGTTCACCGGCTCCATGGTGACGATAGCTGCTGCGCTGTACCTGGAAGGACACAGATGTCCAACAGCTGACATTCTCACAGTCGGTGATGCTGATAACTATTTCAAACCATATTTGGACATATATAAACTGACTGACTGATTTTCTGCTTTATCTTGAACATGTAAATATAACTAAAACAACAAAATTCATTGTAAATTCAAAAAGTTGTGAGATTAGGTTAAAGAACATGACCATCTTCGCAGTATATTTTTGCAGTAGGTTAGACAAATGTTCCAGTGTATCTTTGGGGATTAAAAGAATGTGACCATCTTTGGGTTCTGTTAGACAGGTGGGCGCCGCCATTTATCTGCTGTGAATGTTTTACACTGTTTTCTTGTCATGTCAGACTGCTTAAATCATTTCTGAGAATGTTGTGTGCGAAGGACCTTGGGGCCGGTAATAGCAAAAGCAAACAACATTCTGTGCCCCCACCCTTGTAGGAGGTAGAAAGACAGGGAGCCCGAGGTCATAACTTAGGCGCCACGACAGATAAGGGACTGTGAATGTTTAGGTTTACGACCAGGTGGGGGCCAGTAGAAAGTATAAAAAGCTGTGTAACACATCACCATTTTGAGACTTGCTGTGACCCTCTCATGCATCTCTCCCCATCCGGATGGTTTTTATGCTCATTGTGTGAAAATTGTATGGAAATAAAGGATTGTTGATTGAGCATTTATACACCGAGTATTGTCCTTCCTTCAGCCCAAAGATTCAAAGAATTGGGAGATTTCAACAAAGTAAAAGATAACAAGTTGCCATGGAAATCTCTATTCACAACACACACGACATATATATATATATATATATATATACATATATACACACACAATAACACATAAAGAAATATAGCTTTACAAAACCAAACAAAACATTGCATTTTCCACACTGTGATTAATACCTCTACAAGATTGAAAATATTTAAATTTTAACTGTATCTAAAGTACATTCTAAATACAAGAACTGTAAAGAATGAAGTGATTTTTGAATGAATTTTCTAATTTTCAGAATGAGCAATTATTTATTTATATCAAACCATTTTCTAAATTTTGTTCATTTCAGAAGTCACACCCAAGATAGTTGTGTCATCAGCAAATAAAACAAATATTAAACAATCTGACATTTTGCATAAATCATTGATAAACATAATAAATAATTGTGGCCCCAAGACGAATCCCTGTGGTACACCGCATACAATGTCCAAACGTTCCGATTTATACTCTCCCATTTTCACAAGGTCTGGTTCCCACTCCCCGTCATCCTAATAATATTTCATGGTTAATCGTATCAAATGTGTTTTTAAGATTAAGAAATGCCCCAGCCATGAATTTCTTATTGTATTTTGTCATTGTCTCATCAATTTGTCATTTCTTCTATGAGATCTGTTACAGTTTTTTCTGATGGCTTGAGCACATTTTTTGTAACTATTGGCTATTTTTGCAAAACTCTACACACAAATAAGAAAACTCTTCACCCAATCAGTATCCAACAGCTACAGTTTTTTCTGAATGCTTAAACCCTAACTGTGATTCTTACAGCACAATTTCTAAAACTATTAATACTTATAGCAAAACCACTCACTGAGTTTGCAAAACTAAAAGCACAAACACTGCTTTGCACTCAGTTTGCCATTTTGTAACACACACTTTGCAAACTTGTAGCTACAATCCACTGCACAGCACTCTTTTTGCAGAACTGTAAACACAACTCACTGCTTTACACTCAATTTCCAAATGATCAACGCACTCCTAACAAAACTATACACATTTAAGGCCATTATTTACACTATTTTGTCAACTGTCTGGCACACTGTCACATGTGAAAGCTTTTTTAGATAATTAGTTCACTTTGCAATCAGCCCAAGCACTATAATACAGGTAAGCTGTGTGTGTGGAGTACAATGGAGGGAGCAGGAAGAGTGAGAAGTAGAGGAAGCCGAGGAAGAGGCCGTGGAGGTGAAGAAGTAGGACGAAGAGGACGACAAGGACAAGGAGGAGCAAGAGGAGGACGAGGAGGGGGGAGAGGAAGGGTAAGAAGAGTAAGACATAGAATTGCTGATGACATCAGAGCTACAATAGTGGACCATGTAATCAGTGACCCTGAAGGAAGCTGGCCGACGGGTTCAGCCTAACTCGAGCCGCTACACTGTAGCAAGCATCATAAGGACATTTTGAAATGAGAATCGGTTAGTACAGTCACTTTGCACTAAGATTTGTAGCACTGCAGTATGCTAATGAGAAACACAACAATACCATAGATGTAAAAATACTGAAATTGTTACTTTACAGAATTGCTAGACGACCAGATGCTGGGGCAGAGGAAGCCTGTTCACTGCAGACCCAGAAACCCATATAGTCAACATGGCGATTGCAAATAATCCTATACTTGGTAATAAACACTTGTGTTTGTTTTGATGTGTGTGAATAAACACCAGTACTTGAAGTTTGGATCCCTCTATGCTTACGGATCTATGACAAAAGTATGAGCTCAAACTGACATGGCCTAGCTTGTGCACAGAGAAAGCAAAAGCCAGATGTGTTTTGTATTCATACCATCAGTGTGTAGTTGGTGCATTGTGTGCTTAGTAGATGATGGCTTGTGTGTACTGTTTGATACGAAAACACCATTTTTACGAAGGTGTGAAGAGTTAATCTAGCTGTGTTCGCTTTTGCAAGAGAACTACAATGTTTTGATAATTGGGTGACAGGTTTTCTTATTTGTGTGTAGAGTTTTGCAAAAATAGCCAATAGTTACAAAAAATGTGCTTAAGCAATCAGAAAAAACTGTAACACAAGCCATCATATTAATAAGTACACAATGCACCAACTACACACTGATGGTATGAATACAAAACACATCTGGCTTTTGCTTTCTCTGTGCACAAGCTAGGCCATGTCAGTTTGAGCTCATACTTTTGTCATAGATCCGTAAGCATAGAGGGATCCAAACTTCAAGTACTGGTGTTTATTCACACACATCAAAACAAACACAAGTGTTTATTACCAAGTATAGGATTATTTGCAATCGCCATGTTGACTATATGGGTTTCTGGGTCTGCAGTGAACATGCTTCCTCTGCCCCAGCATCTGGTCATCTAGCAACTCTGTAAAGTAACAATTTCAGTATTTTTACATCTATGGTATTGTTGTGTTTCTCATTAGCATATGGCAGTGCTACAGATCTTAGTGCAAAGTGACTGTACTAACTGATTGTCATTTCAAAATGTCCTTATGATGCTCGCTACAGTGTAGCGGCTCAGTTTAGGCTGAACCCGTTGGCCAGCTTCCCTCAGGGTCACTGATTTCATGGTCCACTATTGTAGCTCTGATGTCATCAGCAATTCTATTTCTTACTCTTCTTACCCTTCCTCTCCCCCCTCCTCGTCCTCCTCTTGCTCCTCCTTGTCCTTGTCGTCTCCTCTTCATCCTACTTCTTCACCTCCACGTCCTCTTCCTCGGCCTCCTCTACCTCCATTGTACTCCACACACAGAGCTTACCTGTATTATAGAGCTTAGGCTGATTGCAAAGTGAACTAATTATCTAAAAAAGCTTTCACATGTGACAGTGTGCCAGACAGTTGACAAAATAGTGTAAATAATGGCCTTAAATGTGTATAGTTTTGTTAGGAGTGCGTTGATCATTTGGAAATTGAGTGTAAAGCAGTGAGTTGTGTTTACAGTTCTGCAAAAAGAGTGCTGTGCAGTGGATTGTAGCTACAAGTTTGCAAAGTGTGTGTTACAAAATGGCAAACTGAGTGCAAAGCAGTGTTTGTGCTTTTAGTTTTGCAAACTCAGTGAGTGGTTTTGCTATAAGTATTAATAGTTTTAGAAATTGTGCTGTAAGAATCACAGTTAGGGTTTAAGCATTCAGAAAAAACTGTAACATTTATGTTGTAGACTGGCGTGTTCTAAATCCGTACTGATTGTAAAGAGTAGTTTGCACTTGTCAGTGATTTTTTCCCTGACAGTGAAAATCATTTTTGAGAAATGTAGTAGAAGGGATGAAGTGGTGTTTTTTTACCTTCGGTCTGGGTGTTCTTTCATTTGAATAGTTGCACTCACCCTTCAGAAAGGTAGATGGAGTGGAGTCGGCCTTTCAGAGAGTCAATGTAGCATTTCTTCAGAGTTTTCTCAAACGACTTGTTGATGAGCGCCAGCAAACAATCCACATCAATTCCATCTAGAGAGTTATACCTACACGTACACACACACACACACATATATATATATATATATATAGAGCAGTGTATTTTTTTATGCTTGTACGTGTGTGGAGGTAAAAGTAATGTCTTGTTTGGGGTTAATGTTGGATTATGACCTGGTTTGAATTCATACTGGAGGAGTTCGTGTAATATCTACTGACCGGTGTATGGGGTCTCCATTTTTAAAAAGCGTTCCAGACCCTGAGAAATAGACAAAAAAAACTTATGTTAAAATTTTTTGAGGTGGTGGCCAAAACAACCTTCACACACATACAAATATGGTGCCTTCAAAAGTTACATCTCAAAACAGGTGCGTCTCCATACATGGCTGCATGTGTACATGTGGCACCCATAGAAGTCAGTCGGTTGTCTCACCTCTGTGGCTGAACAGTTCGGTCAGCAACGTGTCTGCCGATGTGATCACAGCAGAGGACTCAGCTGGCAACTGATTGAGAAGTCTGGCTATGGCGGTCACTCTTTGGCGTTCTGGTGCGCTTAACCAAGTCGCAGTGGACAGGCCAGGTAGGTCAGCAGGCAGCGACACTGTACCTAGCACCTGCACCAAGATAGAAAGCATTAAGAAAGAGCTAGCGAAAATATAAATGATTAAAAAAATAAGACAATAATTGCAAAGTCAGCGTGGGAGACAGATGTTGTGCCTTTTGTTCTTGGCTTCGCAGGCCCCCAAAGTTGTTCAGGAACATGACTTTGTGTGGATGCAGGGTTCGGGATATTGCCGCTGTCACCTCTGTCGGGTCCAACATTACCGAGCAACCTTGCGCGTCCCTGCCTACCGGACAAACCAGTGGGATTGCCCCACAGTTCAGACTCCACTGGAGGAGGTTGGTATCCATAGTAATGGATGGAGGCGCACTGCAAGGAGAGGGAAAGGAAAAGAGTGAGGGCCTAACCTCATGAGCACCTAGAACTAGGGCAGGGTATATGGCCAAAAATATTTATCACGATATACATTTGAAAATTTGCGATAGCGATATAACTAACGATATAATTGACGCGAGACAAAATACTGTACTACTCCACAACTTTATTAATGCAAAAAAAAACCCCACACATCAATGTATTTTCACTTAAACAAGCCACACAAAATTTAAAAAGAGGTTATACATGCCTACGGTAGCCGTAATGCTCTGACAATCCAGTGCGGGTTCGTAGGTTAGCAAAGTCGTGCTAAAAAATGTTTGTACAGATTGCTGAGCTGTACCACATATGCTGTACCGTTTTTAATGCTGTACCACATAAAAACGGTTCTAGGTCAGGAAGCACAACCAGAGTTAATACATAAGGCGCAATGTCGATTTTTCAGAAAATCAAAGGATTTTAAGAGTGCCTCATTTTCCAAAAAACACGGTATTAACGACGGCCCGCTAGCATGCTCTACCAAAAACTGTGCTTTGGTGTGTATCTGATGAACGAAAGCTAAACCAGTTCCACACCACTGAAGCTGCAGCATTTTTACAAACCAATTCTGGTTTCATTCAACGATCTGCTTTCGCCCTTCTCATTCTCCGTCGCCGCCATGCTTTCCCGCCATGTGCGTACGAAAACAAAGGCACTGCGCATGCGCGTTTTACCCGTATTCTATCGTGATATTTCATTTTCTTATCATTGCCCATCATTATACCGGTATTCAATTCAATTCAATTTTATTTATATAGCGCCAAATCACAACAAAAGTCGCCTCAAGGCGCTTCATAGATACAGAGAAAAACCCAACAATCATATGACCCCCTATGAGCAGCACTTTGGCGACAGTGGGAAGGAAAAACTCCCTTTTAACAGGAAGAAACCTCCAGCAGAACCAGGCTCAGGGAGGGGCGGGGCCATCTGCTGTGATTGGTTGGGGTGAGAGAAGGAAGACAGGATAAAGACATGCTGTGGAAGAGAGTATTACCGCTAACGGTATGATATGGCCCAGCCCTACTAAGAACTGTCTAAACCAGGGTGTGAAACATAAGGCCCAGGGGAAAATGTGATAGAGGACGTTGCCTTATGACTTTATACTGTGTTCTCACAGCTTTTACAGTTTTTCTCTATTGATGAAGACCTCCCCCACTGCCATTCCCTCACCCACACTAATCATTAAAAGCATACTTGTATTTAAAATATATTTATAATGAGAACCTTTAAAAATCACATTTTAAAATAACCGTTATTAATCATTAGGAAACTGATGGTTAAATAACAAGGTAAAAGTGCGACTCGTTATAGAGTACAGACACCCTGTACATAGTGTTGCAGGTACAAAAACAGTAGCCTGGACTAAATCACAGTATTTGACACCTTAAGAATAAAAGCTGGCTAATTAAAAACTATAGCAGATATAATGATTTATTATTTCCATTAAATAACTGATAAAACAGGTGCATAGATTAATTGCATAAACAGTAATTATAGCCAATGACTTACAGATAATTTACCTACTTCATTGATATCTGAACAGTAAAGTTAAATTCACAATTTGTTCCCTTAGATTGAACTGGTATGTCTCAGTTCTCACCTGCTTCCCTGCGGTGCTTCATGCAGAAGTAGGAGTGACTCTGCAGAGAAGAACGGCAGGACGCTGGCAGTGTGCTGCTGCAGCGCCTCAGTCAGCTGCTGGCACCGATTCACTAGTCCTTTCATGCAATCAGACCCAAACTCTGCTTTGCCGAGCCCTGTCTCCAGGTGATCTGACCAGCCCATAACCACCACAGGCTTCATATCCATCCGCTGCAGGAAGGACAGGCCAAAAGCCAGGCTCTGAACCATTTCCCTGCTGTCAAACGCTGACCTGTCCACCTGGTGCAAAATGAAAAACACAGTGTTTGAGTATTAGAGTCTAGAATTTAATCCAGTAGGGAGACACGGGATCTGCTTCAGTCTAATAAGAACAGGTTTTTTAAAGAGCTATCAGCTTTTTGTTGATTATTTAAGTACATGCTTATATTTTTGGCTGTATTTATTCATCTTTTGTTTAGGAAGTGTACTAGAATATTTAAATATATATATATATTTTTTAAAAAAACACCTAATTTCTCTTTTTTCTTTGAGAAAGAGAGAAAGTTCATGAAACTGTGTATACTGTAGAGTATACTGAGTATGGACTAACTGCCAGGTAAGAACTATGCAGGTACAAACTCTATGTATTTGTCTTCAGTTTATTTAATTTGATAATTATCTGTAATGATTTAATCATTGATGATTTCTTTTTAGCGTATTCGTCCTCGTGGAGTTCATGTCCACAAACATGAGACCTATTCTAATATCTTTGTTTGTTTGTTTTTGTCTTTTGGTGAGTAAAACTTTACCTCCAGAACAGCAAAGGCGGGAGAATGACCCGAAGTCGCTTTCTGGAACTGGGTCAACCAGTACCGAGCCTCCCGGGGATCTCCACCAACTTCACCGAGGAAAGCTTTCACGTCCCGGTAAATCAGATTCAGGTTGGTCTTCGCGTGTCGTCCACCGGTGGAGAAATACCCCAGGTGCTCCTGCTGGGCCAGCGCCGCGGGGTTTCCTTCGGTACCGGCCGCGTTGCAGCTCGCCATGCGGTGCTGCCGGCTCAGCATTTTCCGCTGACGCTGGCTGGAGCTCCGCGTCAGGACCGGGGAGGACGGACCCGATAGGTACTTTCTTGCTATTACCATGGCCCGGCATCCATGAGAACCCCTGTTCACTTTCGACATGTTGGCAGTCGTAGGGGTTCTGAATCCCTGACGGTGGCGGTAACGGCTGGAGCAGCACCGGAAGCTCAGCCAAATTTCACTCACCGCGCTGTGGTTGCTGAGTCGACACTTCTCAGATTGCATCAGACCCCGACACGAGGTGGAGTTGCTGGGATGCTTTCCACTGACATTTACCCGCTGTGGATCATGAAAGGCTCACTGTCACAGAGTTCAGCTGGTTCGCTGGCTATTGCATACAGACAGAAATCGGTGTAATTGTGTGTGATTAAAGGTACAGTAATCCTCGTTATGTCCTCCCAACCGTCATACAACCCATACGTCATACTCCTTTCCTCCTCAAGTACAGACAAGTACAGATATTCTTTCCTTAGTAGAAGTACAGATTCCTGACTTAAGTTAAAGTTCAAGCATTGATTCAACTTTTTTCACCAAAGTGAAAAAAGTACTGTCTCTGAAATGCACTTAGAGTGAGAAAATAAAATTTGCTCTTTGAAGGACATTTATACCAGCTCTTCATGCAAATGTTACTGAATCGTGTGTTATATTAACACAATACAAAAATATTAGTAGTGAATGAGAAAACAAATGTTATTCCAATCAAATGAATGTACTCAGCTTGAATCTGAACTATTTTCAGTTGACTACATTGTAGAGGGTAAATCCAGCTCCAGGTGGGGGAATCCTAAGATCCTTTGTAGCAGTTCACCAGTATACTGTTTACTCTCTTTATACGAGACCTATACATCTGGTATGAAGGTGGAATTCAGTGCTAGCTCGATGGTGAAGTACTGCCATCACAACTTCTAAACACCTGCACAACTTCCCTTTAACTGAAGAGCTATTAATGACCAGCCTGTTTTGAAAATGTAAGGAGTACAAAGTACTGATGCTTGTATAAAAATGGAAAGAGAAAAAGTAAAACCTTGTCAGAAAAATAAATACTCGATGAAGAATACCTGAAAATCCTACTAAAGAACAGTAATGCATTATTTATACATTCTTATGTCCCACCTTTGGACATCAACAATTATTTTGTCGCTTTTTTCCGTGAAGTCACACTAAATATATCAAAGGTTTCCATTGGTAAAGGTTTATGGTTTAAAGACTGCATGAAAAACAGCAGTCTCAGCTAGCTTTGCACAAAAATAGCTGGTAGAAACATCCTCCAAAGAGCTACAAAGAGTACATTTCATTTTTAGTACAACTTTTACTGTAGTACTGTACTTTTCAAAACCAGTATCTGAGTATATAAGAGAGAGAAAGATGGTTTTATGCTTGGACATGTTTGCAACGGGCCCCAGTATTTGTTTCTTTATTAGTATTTTATTGGTTACGTTTGTTTCTGCTTTTGTTACAGTGGACTGAAATAAGAACATCTGAGAGGAGTGATCCACCGGTGGTGATATTTTGGTATTTTGTGAGTTCCTGATTTAACAAATCAGCTCTTTAATCCAGGCCTGAGTGATTGAACTTTAAAGCGCTATAAAACATTCTTACTGAAAACAGTCACAAAGTATTTTTCTCCATGATTATAATGGGCTTGGGAGAAATTCACTTATATGGGACATTGATCACATGAGATGTCCTGAGCCTAAAAGGATTGCAGCGAGACAATCCAGTCCAAAAACAAGGAACTGTTTTCCTTTAAAATGATGACGTCATCTTGCTGGTGATGGAAACTTGAATAGATTGCGCGTGAGACTCCATTATCAGCAATATCTGGTATGAATGTGTGTGAATGTATGCATGTGACTGGACTGTGATGGACGGACTAAAAGTTTTGACTGACTCGATACTGAGACAAAAACGACACAGACTTTAGGATTAGTAAATGTTGAGCAATAATTCACCCAGCCTGCAACAGATGGGTGGATACTTTATTTTGTTTTGTTTTTGCAGGAGCAGGAAGATAAGAGAGGGCAGAGGGGGAGAATGTAGCTTCACATGGGAGTGTGACTTAACCCTTTGGTGGCTAATTTCGAGTTACTGATGTTTGCATTAAGAAAATTGTGTTTTATTAGCTGTGTTTCGAATAATGTATCACATTATATTGTTGGGAATGTTAAATGCTAAAGTGAAGAAAAGCTTTGATTTCACTCATGACTGAACATGTTACTATTTACCATAGCAGGCCACTGTAAAGAGTCAATTAACATTTATAGAGGAAAAAGCCAAAACTTTAACAATACCTATGAATAACAGGGGAATGATAGACTTGTCACATTCACAATGGAGATATGTAATGACAAACACGGGTCCACGTGATTTAGGTTGTTTCTTGAAATGGTCAGCAATTTAAAAAGTAGAGATATAACCGACAGGGGCATGTGATAGGATGTGGTGCTGCACAAGAGCAAATTACAGACAGAAAACCTATTGTGTTTAGCTTTAATAAATTCAAATTAAAATGTACCATTACACTCAGAGGATCGATATGAAATCAACTATATGCAAATTTTGTATGAAGCACATGACTGATAACTGTTCTGTCCTGAGCTTTTGTTTTTACAGCACCCACTTGACCACACCAACAGTTTCTCGCCACCAAAAGGGGGTACTTGCAAAGATTAGGGAGGAATATCATCCGAAGTGGGAAAGGTAAGCCCCGATGGGGGTGATAACATCATTAATTTCACTTATGGTCAAATTCTTAAAATTTGACCCCAAACATGAAAAATTCTTCAAACATTTAGAGACAGAGTGGAGTTCTAGATAAACATAATGTAGCAAACCACATAAGGATGGAGCGTTGGAATCAATAAGATGGTGAAATAACACGCAGGAAAAATGTTGATCATGTTGATTATGTTTATTCCAGTGTGCAGGGATTGGCTAATCTGACCAGGAAATGTTATAAATGGATTGTCGGAACAGTCAGTGTTAAAGTCACCTTTGACAGTCCAAACTCAGATGGCGTTGGACATCTTCAGGGCGGAAGAGGGTTGGTGTGACCAAGGTGTGGTTTGGCTTGTTGTATGTATATTTCAAGATGATATGGCTCTGGATGGACCAGTTACCAGGGCATGGAAGGAGGACAGACTCATTAAATGAGGAGAAGGAATTTTCTGGGGTTGGAGATCCTCTGGGTGAGTGGTTGACTAAAAGCATGCATAAAATAAAAGCTATCTTTTGTTATTGATTGGTAATAGATTGATAATTGGCCACATTTACAGCTGTGTTGACTTGTTGTGGACGTAGTCTACTTCATGTTTAAGCACTCTAATTAACAGATTGAAAATAGTGACATTAAAGGAAGAATATGCTGCGCCACCCTGTCAGATGCCAGTGACGGTGGGGCTCAGTGATGAATCAGGTGAGCTGGATTCATGGCTGAATCTAGACATGGATTCCCCTGCTGTGGTCAGTGAGGGAAAAACAGGGGGAAATAAAATTTAAAAGAGGCGTTTTTATATGTGAAGTTCATATTAATACAGGTTTTGTTTCTAGGCAATTCTGCGGACTAGGGATGCAACGATACCAATTTTTTCAAACCAATACGATACCGATACTTGGATCTGAGTACTTGCCGATACCGAGTACAAAAACCGATACTTCTACCACACACGGTTGGGAAGCGTATCTGTAACCGGAAGGTCGCCGGTTCGATTCCCGGGCTCTCTGTCCTGGTCGTTGTGTCCTTGGGCAAGACACTTTACCCTACCGCCTACTGGTGTTGGCCAGAGGGGCCGATGGCGCGATATGGCAGCCTCGCTTCTGTCAGTCTGCCCCAGGGCAGCTGTGGCTACAACTGTAGCTGCCTCCACCAGTGTGTGAATGTGAGAGTGAATGAATAGTGGCATTGTAAAGCGCTTTGGGTGCCTTGAAAAGCGCCATATAAATCCAATCCATTATTATACTGCTGAGTTAGAAGAAATACTGTTCACAGAAAGTCATCGCCTTATTTGTCTGGTTAGAAGAGAACAGAGCATACTGCCCCATCTCAGCAGGAGCAGATAAACAGGGAGCCAAGATCGTAGCTTAGGCGCTGTGTGAGAGAAAGAATGTGAATGTTTAGGCTTTTATGATTAGGTGGGGGCCACTAGAGGCTATAAGAGTTTGATCAAGGCTCCACCATTTTGAGATCTAATGCTGTCTGCGTACAGTGTCCATCTCCCACGCGTGTATTCATTAAATCATCGTTTGACTCAACCCGGCCGGACCAGTGTTGTTATTGTGGTTTTTCCTCTTGTATCCATCCCCAATACTTTGAATCCGTAACACTGTACATGTCTGTACTGTTGCCACCTCTGGAATTCAGTAAAATATATGCAGATGGTACATTGAGTTATCATGGCTGATTTGCAGCCCTGAGACAGTATAAATGTGAAATTTGCTGAGTGAATCTAACTAATATTATCAACTTACATTTAAATTGATGTCTGCTACCTTGATGTAACCTCACCTTGACCACACAGCCTGCTCTGCACCAGTCCATGGTGCATTATGCACTACTGTACACTTCACCACAATACTGCAAACTAACCTGCGCTAAACTGTCTTCATTTTGGTCGACAGGACATTTCAACATGTCAGAAAACATAACATATACTATATGTTCTATATCATCCACAGATCCAGTGTCTGATTAAAAATTGGCTTTAATCAAAACAATACATCCATCCATTTCCTTCCACTTATCCTCATAAGGTCGCGGGGGCCTGGAGCCTATCCCAGATACCATAGGGTAAGAGGTAGGACACCCTGGACAGGCACCAATCTCACACAGGGCTAATTAGAACAATACATATAAAATGTAACTTGCAGTTTGTGTCACCTACCAAAATATCACTGACTAAGCAATCCTTAACTAAGATACTGAGACTCTGTACAATGCACTAATCTGCCCATCATGTGTTGTAATTACCCATTAATTGAAGGTAAATGGAGTCGTTCTTATACAACTCTTCTACTCTACTTAAGTGCTCAAAGTGCTTTATGTAACATGTGTTATTATGTAACATGTGTTATTCACCCAGGTTTTTCTGTCTAACATTTACAGTTCAGTGGATGCATCAGAGAACCATTTGAGGTTCAGGATCTTGCCCAAAGACACTTTGGCATCAGACTGGAGCAGCCAGGGATCAAACCACTAAGCTTCTGATTAGTAAATGGCCTCCTATACCTACTGAGCTACAGCCATCCTACTGTCTGGACGGTCAGATTGTTATGGCGCTATTTAACCTCTAGCCACGATGTATCTTAACCAACACAGTAGCATGTGCAATAGATTCTAGACATGCTCGCCTTGTTACAGTACAACAGTAATGACTCTCACTCTATGTTTTTCCACTTTTAACGGCTTAGTCTTTTCAAACTACTTCAGCCTGAAATATAAATATCAAAAATTAAATATAATTTGTTTTATTTTTTGTCTTTATTAGGCCCTGGATGGGTTAATGATTAGCAGCAACATTATTTTTCCTACATTTAATTTTTCTTGTTTTTTAACAAAAACTCAAACTAACAAAGAAATCGCCACCTTCCCACAAACAGCTGTAACAATATTACACAGTAATCTTTTTTCCACTTTAAATTAATCAGTCTTTTAAAACTACTTCAGCCTGAAATATAAATATAAATATCAAATATTAATCATAGTTTTTTGCTTTTAACACCTTAAAGAAGAAGGACTCCAGCTGAGGTGGTGCAGAGGCCACATGGTGCTGCCAGTTCTTCTCTCTCTGTCTCAGCAAGTCACACTGACCTCATAATTGCTGGTTCGAGGGGCTTGCAGCTGATTTGAATTGATATGTTTTTGACCTGTAAACCATCCAAAATGAGCATGCCTACATAAGCCTGCATTTCCTCTGTGTCCACATAAGCCGCTGAGCGTGGTGCCGGTTTGTCATGGCCACAATTTGCTCCAGGATTTGGGGTCCTGGAATCAAACCTGTGGCTGCTGGGATGTCGCAGAGCGCTGCAGTCTTTGCGACCAAAATGTGGTAATCCCCATGGAAAAGTCCATCCTGTCACTGGAGTTGGACCAGCTGGTCTGTTTCTTCCTCTGAGGCGGACATGGAGGAAGCTTCAGAGTCCACAGAAGAGGATTAGGCACCATCTTCACACTCATAGTGCACAAAGGTGAAGATTACACACATGCACACCCATGTGCACACACTCACACACCATTATTCTACACTAATGGCAGCACACACTTGCCATTTTATTTCAGTAGCACCCTTGCAAAAAACAGAAAAAAGTTTGAAATTTTGCTGCATGCTTTGAATGGTAGAAAGTAGCGCCACCTGGTGGACAAATATAAAAATAAAGATTGTTTTTCCCAATTATTTACACAGTTACTTGTACTTCAGACACAATGACTGCAACATGTAACTGATGCACCACCCCCCCGAACCAATTCTGCTAAACCACAGGGACAATTCCTGCTTTACACTCAAATTGCAGTTTTAAAACGCGCTTTTGTCAAAACACTACACACAAGCCTCTGCAATTGGCAGAATTTTCATGAAGAAAACCTCTTGTTTTCGCAAGAAACACTCTCATTCAAAGTTGTAGAGTCAGTTGCCCTATTTTGCATGCTGACTCATCACATTGCTAAACACCTTTCACACATAATTGCAATTAAGAAATCAGAGCTTTATAAAAGGGCAACAGGTTAGCTCTTCTGTTTTGGAGCAATGGATGGCAATGTTGGAAAAAGAGGCAGAGCCAGAGGAGTGAGAGTAAGAGCAGGAGGATGGGGAGGATGGGGAGGATGAAGATGATGAAGACCAAAGAAAGTAATCTCTGAGGAGAGATACATACACAGTAGTGTTTTGTAACCCAACTCTTTAGCAACAGTGTGGTTGATGTCTTTGAGTACTACGAGCAGGAGCTACAGCATCCACCAGTATCCAGTTTAGTTCTTGTGCTCAAATGATGTGGTATGTGATGTCCTAAACAGCCACAACCTATCTAGAAAGGCTATAAAGAACCATAATGCCTGCAAGTAAACTCCATATGAGGCTGTATAAAAAGAAGCAGTCACTTTTTTGTGGCCCTGAGTACAAGAAAAAGAGTTACATGTGCCTATCTATAGTTTCATTGCTTGCTACAGAAGTTTTATAGGCATCTATTAAGACCTGCCCCTGTGTCACTTTATTCTGAACGACAAACTCAGTCAGGGCTGCTTCCAGATGTTCTTCTCTGCAAGCACAGCAGAGGAAGGTTCTAAAGTATGACAATTTCAAGGGACCTGTAGCCATTTCCTATTAAGGCAGCTCACATCTGTCATGGTTGTTGGGTCTGGTATGAAAGTTTTGCATTCACAGTTATATTTGTAAGTTTGGGTTTCTGTTTAGGTTTCATTTTCTCCAGTTTATCCAGGTCGCAGGGGCAGAATTGTTTTCTGGTCATACTGGTGACAATTTAAACTGAAAACTTCCAACATGAATTACTCACCACATAAAACTTGTCACTGATTTTCAGTTCAGTTCATGTGTAATTTGGCTTACCTCTGCCTTTTCTCTCTGTTTCCTTTCCTTAAGAATGACTTCACCCTACCATTGCAAACATTTCGGGAGGTTTTTGTGAACAGTTCATGGATAAACTGAAAGGTCCTGTGTTAGAGTTTTGCTTGATATGTTTTTCTTAAGGAAATAACTTTCAAATACTGTTCGTCTACTCTATATTAGTAGACGATATTTTTATGAAAATATTCAAATTTAGCCTGACATGCCAGGACTCTGGTGACTCTGATGATCTTAACATGAAGGCTGAATCACTTTGACAGAGAAGTTAAAGTGTGTTCTATGCAAAGTTTTGAAGTTCTGTGGTGAAATCACGAATGTGTACGTGCAAGCAGCTTTAGCCTGTAACCCAATGTGTATTTTGCCTTTATAGGCTAATCAGCCTGAACACTATAGTCTCTGCATGGTTTGGACCCATGTTTTTACACTTGCTGTGTAAAAACATGGGTCTAATATCATTGTCACTTAGTTTTAGCTTTTACTTTCACTTGCTGGTTAGTTTCTGGCACAGAAACCCTGGAAGGACCACTGCACAGAGGATAGAAAAGAGGATAGCAACCAAATCTATCATATATAATTTCTTATTATTATTTTACTAGTTTTTGAACACAGCTCATATTTGTGGTTGCTTTGCTTTGGTTTGATATCATTTAAAGTACTTCTGTTTGTGTTTTGGGTCTTTTAATAGACCTTTGTTGGCTTTAAAAGATTAGATTAGATTAGATTAGATTAGATTAGATTAGATTAGATTAGATTAGATTAGATTAGATTAGATTAGATTAGATTAGAATAGAATAGAATAGAATAATCCTTTAATTTTCCCATAAAGGGAAATTTGGTTGTAACAGCAGAATGAAAAACACACAGAACAGAACCAGAAACAAATTTTTATCTATTTACATCATGGACGATAGTTACCAAAAACAGAGTACTGTACAGTAATTAAAATTAAATTAAATACAGATAATAGCCACAGTAGGAGTTTGCAAAGGTCCTACTAACTTTTGCATCCTCAGTTCTGACTCTGCTATTCCTGAGACGCCTTCACTGCCCCCACAAACCATAATAGTACAAAGACCTGCCAAAGTCATACTGACGACTGGGATAAATGACTTTACCAGCACTTCCAACTCTTTTCCAAGTGTTTGTGGCTTAAAATGTGCTGACTCTTCTTAGTTTTAGTTTACACATTTTATGCACTTCAGCGCGACTGCTAAATGTGTTTAAAACTCTTCCTGGTTTTCATTCTTTGATGAACGATGACATCATTCTTCTGTCTCTGTTTCTTCCCTATCTCTGTCTGTCATCAGGCTAGAAGACTACATCTGCCCTGGTTGCCTTCAGGCATTAACACACGCTGCGCACACAAGCACAGTGTGGGCAGTGCAGAGGTGCACGTACTGTATAATCTTCAGGAAGTGATTAGGGGGTGTGAGATCAAAGGTTTTGTATGAGGGGAAAACATTCCTTCCTCTGTCCCCCCTCAGGGTGAAGGATGGACAGTTTCCTCATGTGTAACTCTTCTAGTTCTTCTACACAACGGACACCAAAACATATTTTTAAAAAGGTTCGGATTTAAACATTGTTTTTAAAATGTGTTTGTTTTTGTTAAAAAATATTGTTTGGAAACATTTTATTTTAACGGATAACATAATTTGATAGGGAACAATCATTAAATTGCTACAAATAAACATTGTTGTTATAATATAGTATCTTTGTAGCAGTTGGAAAGGGTAAAAAAGGAAATAAATATGTGTATTACAAGACTGTATTCAAGTATTAATATACTTGTATTTTAAGTGGGTCGTTCTGCCTCCTTCATGCTTCCCTTATTACAATTCATAGGAACATTGTCTTACACTGAATGCAGATTATATGCAGTCTTACATTTTATTCTGTGATACTCTTACTTTTTTAGATTATAAACGTTGTACTGAATAGTTGAAATTAAAATAAAAAGAACTATAAATGCCATAAAATACAGTTATACTAAATGCTAAATATTAGACTTTTATATTTCCCTTTATATCTTTCTTTTTATGTTTAAAATCTTCTATAATATGGGGACTATCCATATCCCTACGTATTTCTACATTGCAGCTAAGTATGTTTCGTATGACTATATGAGCATTTATGCTGATGAGACACTAATGTGTTTTTCATTACTCACACTTTTTTGGTATAAGAATCAAAACACACTGAATTCCACTGATCTATTACATAGTGGATTAGCCTCTACCAAATTCAGCTCAATTCAATTCAATTCAATTTTATTTATATAGCCCCAAAGAACAACAGTTGCCTCAAGGCGCAAATATCATCAGATTCTTCACTGGGATTAAATGAAGATCACAGTGAAGAACTTGTTGCTTTAAACCTTAAACAAGAGGAGCTGTAGCAGAAGTTGTTCGGATACTTACAGGATTGCATTTTACTATTTGCAGTACCACTTCCTATGGAACGCCAGGACTGCCATAATGAATTAATTAAATACACCATTAAATAATTAATTAAATGTGGCAATAATTAATTAAAATCGGAAATAATTAATTACATAAATATTTATGACACATGTAATTAATTAATTATTTAATGGTGTATTTAATTAATTCATTATGGCAGTCCTGGCGTTCCATAACTTCCATGATTTTAAGTGAAAAAATGCATCATACAGCAAAGGTCGACGTACAAATTAAAACGTTTTTTTGATAACGGTTAACGTGGTACAGAATTTTCTTGGAGCTAAAACCAGCTTAAATTACTAAAGCTATAAGTTAAAGACAATTAACTGAAACTGGGTCATATACTCAAAAACTAATGGAGTCCAGTACTAGTTATGCCCAACTCATCAAACATGCTGATGCTGAACACACTGAATCTGCTTCATCAAAACAATGTGCATCTGAATTGAACTGTCCTTACTGGTAGTTGTCTTTTCTCAATGTAACTACTGGAATGAACAGTAGAGGGCAGTAGACACCAGGGCTGTATTATGTGTGCACGTAGTTATGTGTATGTACTACACATGCTATGGAGACACTGATGACCACAATTCCTTTTTAGGCAGAAATCAATATTCCATAATTTAGAGACTTGATGTGTAAAAATTAAGTCTGAGCAAATAGTGCTTATGGTTAGAATTAAGTCAAATCTATAAAATTAATGAATGGACATAAACCTCTTTACAGTGTCATAGGGGAGCCACTTACCTTTGGGGGCCAGAAGAGCCCAGATGAAGGAAAAAGTGTTTTCAGTGTTAATATGGAGACTAAGGTTTAAAGTGTGGTGTAAAGTTACTTTAAAATGAATGCAAATCAATGTAACACCCTGAATCCAGTGGCAGAAAAACTGTGGCTGGTTATAGAATAGAATAGAATAGCCCTTTATTGTCATTATACACGTACAACAAAATTGTGGGCATTTAAGGCATTTTTATCTGGTTCTCACATCTCTGCCCTTACTCTGAGGAGCACTTTGAAGTTTGGGGTTATAATTAGGTCTAGATGAGGGCAAGTGTGGAACTCTCAGTCTATTCATCATTGTTCATACAGCTGAGTGTTTTCACTAAGAATCTTGAAATCATTAAAATCTTTTCATAAAACTACAAAACTGTAATGTGTTTTTTTCTGTGCTAAAATAAAATTGTTTTGCTTTTGAAGAATTGGAAAATGACAAACGTTTGGTTCTGTCAGCAATTTAAAGCTCACAGAGCTCAAATCGCTCAGCAGGGATGTAGCCGAGGCTTGCTCAATCAAACAAATGTGCCAAATAAATATACTTCAACTCCTGGTGGAAGATTATTATTTAGTATTTTGTAGGTAGCTGGATCCTCCATTGTGGATACAGAATATTTGAAGAGCTTCTACAGTATGAAAATATGTTAGAAATTGCAGTCGTGTCAGTAGATCTTTCAATTTATTAGGTGTTTATTACAGAAAATAACCTGAGTGGTTTGGTTCATTTCGGTGCAAAAATGCCAACTTTTTTTGTTCCAACTTCATAAATCTGAGTTTTTAGCTGTTTGTGAGCCGTTGGCTGAAAACAGAACAAGCACTGTGATGATGTCTCTGTGAACTCTTATTTTATAGTTTTGTTAAAGCCAGACATCAGCCAGATGATCCTATAATAAAGAAAATAATAACAGCTGGTTAATAAACTGCCAATGAACTAATTCTCATGTAATCATAACTAGTTTCACTTGATTAGCAGTGGAGAACTTGTGCACCACTTTTAAGGTTATGTGCATGTAAGGTTTTTTTAGGTACATAAAACAGTCCCTCATTAATAAATAATTAATAAACCCCATCATTTGTAATGTCCCTTTGAGTTTGTGATCAATATTTTTAATGTCAAATAACTGTGTTTTTATTGCCATAGAAAAACCTTTATATAGTAATATAAATATATAATCTGTTAAAATACGAACTGAACGAACTAATTGTTGTAAAGATGAAAAATCTGATTTTCTGATTTTTTTGTCATATATGCATTAATTTTTTTTTTTTGACAAACTAACACCTTAATTATATTCCCATTTCACCTCCACCCCTCTTTTGGATTTTCATAAACGTTATGATTGACTGTAGAAAAACGGAATAATCTGTCACAAACAATGACGTTTTCATCATTTGTGATTAACTGATATTTGCGACATTAGCTCTATATTGCTATCAATATTTAAAACTACCTGTAAATGAAAATGAGAAAAGTGAGGAAGAGACTGGCGAAACACCCTTCAACCATGCTTCAACCATGCTTCAACCATGCTTCAACCATGCTATGCTTCAACTTGCTGTGACCATGAAACAGGATTGGTTTTAAACTGTAGTGTCATAATATCCTAGTAAGGACTTATAAATATGTGCTAATAAGAAATGTTAGGGAAATTTGTGTGCATGTTGTGTGTCTTAAAGAGAAGAATAATTGGCCAACATATCAACTGGCCAATTGATTTAACCAATATTTGATTAAATCATCAAATATTGGTCGAACACCGGTCTTAAAAATTCTACATCAGGACTGTTTGTGGGGATGTTTTGTTCATAAAGGTTTATGTAAAGACTTCCCACGTGAAACTCATGTAAAGGACTGCTAGCAAAACCACCCGAAATACTGGTAGTCTCAAACAAGTTCACCATTTCTTTGGCTTAAACTCCCCCCATGCTTCTGTTATTTTGACTTGGCAGATTGGTTGAAACACTGTGATATATTGTTGATGATTTGTTGATAATTGGGGGATCAGCATACAGGGAAAAAACACAAACTCCAGGAGGCGTATGCTGGAACTTGGGTAAAAGTTAGCTAAACAATTTTCTGCATTTTTGTTATTTCCCAAAATAACAACCAAGGGAGTCAATCGATTGCTATTAACAGCTTAGTTTAGTGACTTTTAAGCCTCATTATTGCTTCATTGGCACCAAGGTTGTTTAAACTGGTCCTTGGGAGTTGTACTTAAGCTCTCCTCTTAATAGTTCATGTCCAAACACGTTTGACCCTTTGACTTGATGTGCATGCATGCAGAGTATTCAGACTGAGACTGACTCAATTAAACATTCATCCCACTGTGAGAGAACCTCTGTGGAGGAAAATAGATTAATCCTAGAATATAACCTAAAAAGGTCTAAAATGCATCGGGCCACCTAGACATTACACCTACAGGAGTTTGTTGGCATCCCAGTCTGAATTGGTCCCCCTTTTGCATATGTTCCAGCCTGGATTCTTCTATGATGGCCTTCTATAAGATTCTGGATTATGTCTGTGGGAATCTGCCCATTCATCCAGGAGAGTGTGAGTGACATTGATGCTGGCCAGGAGGGACTGACACCAATCTTTGTCTTAGCTCACATCAAGGGTATTTGATGGGTTTAAGTCAGAGCTCTGAGCTGGCCAATCAACATTATTCTATAAAGTGGAAGAACTTGACTGGCTGGCTCCAGAGCGTATATAAAGTGCTTTGTGCACGGGACAACAGTCATGCTGGAACAGGAAAAGGCCTTCCCCAAACTGTTCCATAAAAGTTGGAAGCGTGGAATTATCTCAAGTGTTTTGGTAAGCTGAAGCATTACAGTTTCCCTTCACTGAAACTTGAAACCAATTAATGAGGCCAACTCCAAAAAAACAACTTCAGTGGCATTGTTTTGATTAAGTGATTAAGTGGTATGGCCCGGTACTTTTGCCCATACACCAAATTTGCATCACCTTTTCTATCTGTAACACACGGATCCAGAAAACAAGGTTTTCCTGAACCACGTTTCACTGCAACAATCCTCCAGTTACTGTAGGTAAAGATCTCCTGTTTGTGCAAGCACACAGAAACACTCATTTACCCCAAAAGCCTGCGGTTGTAGTAATGAAGACCAAACCTGTCTGTCTCTGCCCACCTGCATGCTTACCCTGCTTGTTTCTTACCTGTCTGCCTGACTGCACATGTGTCTGTCTGTTTGTGTGGGCAGTCATTTAATCACAGAGTGCAAGTGGTCCTCCATCCTTCTGAGGCCGAGAGGGCAGATAAAATTAGAGCTTTAGAGCATCTCTGATTAGACAGGCAGCAGTTTGTGTGTGTACAGATCCATCAACAGTGGGTGTAATGAGGCAATTTCTCTTCTGTACTACAGTTTCATGTTCCTTAAACACACTAGACTGTAAACAAGAGAAATATGTTCCAGTATAACATATAGATCTAACACAAGTGTGTTATTAGTAATATTCTAAATGGCTAATTGTGATCTAAAATCTTATTCATGTCAGGGGTAAGTATTAATGAGTTTGAATATCTTTTTAAGCTTTGATCACAAAGTTCTTTTAAAATAATGTAATTAAAAGTATGTATTAATTTTGACTTGGTTATGGTTAAATAACTGTATCATTCAAAGCACCGACAAATAAGAAAAATCAACATATTTCAGCTTAAAACAGACGAAGTTTTTATCATTTGAAATATCTGGTCAATGGAACAAACTACTAAGTTTGGGTGCCTTAAAATATTTAAATGTCAGGTTGAGTTTTCCAGCTTACATTGTCTCTTACCCTTAATAATATCAAGCCATGAAAACAGTTTTGAAATTTCAGAGAATCTGAGGTTTCCACCAATATGAGCTCACAAAAAATTAAAACACTTGAAGAAGCCAGATCTTGCAGTGTGACGTGTTACTTTCTTTCCATCAGCACACGCACACTCTGTAGTTTGTTTTAACTCTACATCCTGGTACTGTAAATGCTAATCAGTGATCAAAAGATCAAAAAGTCATCCAACAGTCAAATATTTGCTCCTGTTTAAGGAACATTTGCTACTAAACAAGAAAAAGGAAAAAAAACATATAAATATTTTATGCACCTGTGACTTTTCGGTAGCTGAAAACATCGGGTGCTGGTTCTACTTTCAGGTTATAAAAGCAGATTTCGGTCTTTTAATGGAAATTACAAATGGGTACAAAAAACCAAACAAAAAAAAAACATAATTAAAGTTCAGTTTATATTTTTGGAATATTCATAGAATTCTAAATCACTGGAACTAAGTGAATTTGTGCTTTGATAAATTCACACCAATCAAGACATTCGTACAATTTTAACAGAAAACATTTCTCAGAGATAAGACAGCAACACTGAAAATGTGTGTCTGTAATGTTTTTGTTGTGGAATCATATTGCTGGTGGCTTGTTTTTAATATTTTGCTTGGCATCAGAGCATATACACTCAAAGCTAAGCTATACAGCAGTAATTAATTAGTACAGTCATGCTTTTATTGTGAAAGCTTGTTGCTTCCTACCCAAGTCTTTCTAATCAAGGGAATTATCAACTCCTGCTCAGTCACCCTGTGTAAAAGATGAAGGTCAGCGCTGTCAAAAGACAACTGTAACAGTAGCAAAGGTTAAAAAAAATTCCCACAGCTAGTGCTACCTAAACAGTGGAACAGATGGCAACTAACTTAATTATATCAAAATTACAACCCACGCTAAAGATAGAAAACTGACATTAATGTTTAAACTGTTACAGCACCAACTGACAAACTATATAGGGCCCTGTTACAGAAAGTTTACTCTGAGTTGAGCACATGATATTGTGCATATTGTGCGTGGATTTTATAATGAATAAGTAAAGAGCAGAGCCTCAATTTGAATCCAGCTGAACTGAAATGTAAATCTCCATCAGTGCTGACCATCATATCTTTAAAAAAAGAGAGAGAGATGAAAAGTGGAATTTTCTTTAACAGGTTAAAGCTGGAATCCAACCAGATTTTCATTTGGCTTAGTAAACTGAATGGTTTACATTTAAACCATTCAGCTGTAATTGGACAGAGACAGGCGGCAGGTGACAACAACTGCAGATGTGACGTTGAAACTTTACATTTGTAGATATTGATTAAATGCTGTTCAACATCATATATTTACAGTGTGACATATTTTTCCATCACTAGAGATCCAAGTGATTACAACTTAACTAATAAATTATTCACTGATCAGTGATTTATCAACTGGAGGACAACTTCATAAATGCTTCACTTTCCAGAGTCACAGAGTTAGAAATACACAATCTATACATCTTATTTGGAGTCAGTATAAAATCTGCAATATTCAGTGATCACCAGCTCTGCTGTCACATTAAGGACAAATCGATGGCCCAAAAAAATTCATACGGTAAAAATAGGACTGCACTGAATTTTTTCACATTCAGCGACAGTTTCCAAGTACTTTTAGGGAATTGTTAGTCCTAAAAGGTCACCCAAAGGTCGAACACACTGTCCTCAAACACTTACGATCCAACTCATACTGGCTGCAATCGTTCTCACACAGATTGGTGACGGTTTGCAAATAACTGATGTCTAATGTATTAACACAGATTGCCAACATGTTGCTAACAATCTGAGTCGGACTGCAACACTGAGCACAACTTGTCTCCAATGCATCACTTTGCAACTGGGAACTTGGCCAGTAGCCAGTTGCTGCTTGGTTGTATGTGTTTGTATTGTGTCTATTATACAGTGTTCATGTTACTTTGAAGTTACATTACTGTCATGCAGTAACTACATCAATCAATCTTTGTGGAGAAATGTTGTGATTTCTGAAGATTATCACATCTAATCTGTTCTTTACATTACAATATAAAGCACCTTGTTGTGATTTGGAAAAAGATTGGATGTAATTGCCAACTTGACCCCATTCAATTGCAAACTGATCCATTTTATCCATTACTGATCCATAAGTTGCTTTGATGATGGCAGCTGACTTGCAGACCCCGTCCTCGAGTTACCACTTTGAAGATAACAAGACTGCAAGTTAATCGCACATATTTCCAAAACTTTTGATCATGCTGTGCTTTCCAACCACCGTTTTCAATAGTGTGACTATAGTGTTTGTATGAGATAATTATGCAGTCAGATATGTGATTTGACATTGACTGTTTGTTTGAGGTAATTAAACGCTAAATGGCTGTCAGTTTGTTCTGGTGCAGCAGGAGTGGAGGAGTCAGAGAGAAACTAACAGCAGGCAGGTTAGTTTGACAGGGTCTCTCACCCCAGTCACCGAGTCTCTTTCTGGAGGAGAAAACTCTTAGTTTCCCTCATCTCAGAGTTAACTCATAGTTTTTGAGGCCCTGGTGATGATCAAATCCAATACCAATCTATACTTCCACTATTCACATGTAAATCTGGGATTCAGTAGACCTGAGATTTACTAACTATTGCTGCCTCACCAATACTGAGTCCAGTCTAACTCCCAGTGTGTAACATATGGACTCTTGATCAGGAACGCTTGTCATCTGAATGCACCTTTATGTATCTTTATATTTTTTACCAGAGTTAAAAAAAAAAAAAAATGTCAACAAAAGATATGATCTTTTCCTAAATTTAACCAAACTGTATTTAAAAGCAAAGAAAATGCAACACACAAGGTAAACAGACTCAAAAGCGTATTCTCTCTACATGCATTCAAACACACATTCATACTGTTCCTTATAGCATGCATGCAGTACCTTATTTGTCTTGGGTTTAGTATTTTGACATTACGACATGGCTTTTGGTCCTGTCACAAATATACGACCCACTGTATATTCAAAGTTTCCCCAAGTGCTAGTAAAAGGTCCACAAATTACAATCTTCTAGTAATCTTAGGAAGTTTCTACCTCCTTATGCGGTCTTGTCTGAATTTTTAAACATGGCCATATGTTCTTGGGATCCTATACTGCTATATCATGGCACCAGCACCAATGGAGACAATGTGCATATATCAGAAATGAACAGCAGCTTTCTTCTTTTTCTCTTTTCTTTCTGTATGAAATTTTAAATCATACATCCCGCGGAGCACTAAATTCCCTTTAGTGCTCTGGAGGATAAGGTACATTTTTTGTCATTTTGGTAAACTAACTATTTTGGATAAGAACTTTAGAGATACTTCTTTGTTAGTTTTGAGTGGTTCGCGGCCTCTCTTCCAAAGACCACCCTTTTCTTTTCTTCTCTCAGCATTTCCATTGCTATAAATACTATTTTTAAAAGGAAAAAATCCACATTCTTGCCAGCATTCATGCAGATTTCTGGCAACTGTACAACAAAAGTGATAACGGGTTAAGCCCCATCTTAAAAACAGTAATTCCCAAAGCTCTCAGTAGAAGTGACAGTGTGTAAAAATCAGCGTTTTTCACCAAACAAAATGAAAGCGGTCTTTGATGCCTGGCAGACAGCTTGTGGGCACATGCCGCCCTCCCCCCCCTGCAGCAACGGAGACACCCACAAATCCCCGGTGGTGCCACCCTGCCACTCTGCCACCCTGGTGCCACACAGAGACTTGAAACAGTAAATTAGAGTCAGTTGGGCTGGCAGATTTGGATGCAGAGTCAGGGTGGGCTCATTGGTGTGGTTGGTTATGTTGGTGAAAAGTGGTTAGGTGTGGGCACAAAGTATTTATTTTTGGTGATTGCGGGCTGCATCTGTGTGTGTGTGTGTGTGGTCAGTGTCTGTGTGTGTTGAAAGCAGGTCTAGTCTTTGTCCAACCGTGTGATCTCATGATTAAAATGTCACTACGAGGCAGATTGTGAGCTAAACAGCCGTCAGATCGAGTCACAGGATATCTTACTCCAGAGTAAAAAAGACCCCTATCTCCCCGCTCTGTTTTATTGTTGGGTATTAGTGAGATTGAATGAAACAATGGAATAAATGATTTTTCTTTAAAAACACCAAAATTGGATAAACTGGTTGCATTCGGTTAAGATCTTAAAGTTTTACTGAGGGCAAACAAACAAACAAAAACAAACAAAAAAAACCCAATGGTGACATCATTATTGAAGTGATACTAGCACAATAGGATCGAGGCTTTTCTAACCAACGTTGACCCAAAGTCCTTTAGAGATAGGCACATTCACAGTCCAGGTCTCCAAAAAACTCTGTTTTTATAGAAAGTAAAAATCACAGGGATTTAGGGGTCATTTAAATGTGTTCACAATTTGCAGACAGTTCATCTCATAAGTCATGACACACTGTTCTCCCCTAAACCTGCCTTTTTAAGTTAAAAGTATCAGCAAAATATTTACTTGGTATGAGATTGATACAAAAATGTATAGCATTTCTTCCTGTGCCTTACCCATCTTGCATACTGGACGTGAATTAGAAGTTCCACAGCAAGACCTATAAATAGCCATGCTGGGAGCAGTGCCGATTACACGGGAAGATTACCGTAAAGTGGAACTCATCCAAATTTAAATAGGATAAGGTTTCTTGCTTTTGGTGTGCTGTCTTTTATTTCACATCATATTTTCTATAAAACTGCAGAAATGTTTAACTGACAGATGCACAGTTTTTTCTGTAGTTTGTTAAGCAAGACCTTTAAAGTTTTCCTTTTTCTTAAATTCAGTAATTACATTACATTATTGCAATGGACTAATTACATTAGTGGATACACTGCACAGTCTGTCATTGTGGAAACTAGAGCTTCACATTGTTTCTTTGCGCACTCATTTGTGATCCTGAATTCTTGTAGTTGGATTCTAGTTGTCTCCAAGTCTACAAGGTTTTAGTTTCATTGGACCCCCGTCTCACACTGGGGTGGTTTGTAGCAAGTCTGAAGCCGGAAGCTGGAAAAGTGTCAGGAAGGAGCTGAGGGAAGGACATGGAGAATTTTAAGTATCTCAGGTTTTTGTTCACAAGGTAGACAGTAGAGTGAGAGATTGACAGGCAGAGCTGTAGTCATTGTCTGTAGTTACGAGGGTCTGTTGAGCAGGATGATATCTGGGTGCTTCCTAGATGAATTTGTCTTTCCAGCCAGCTTGGGAATGTCCTAGGCTCAAAAGAGCTAAAGTAGGTGGCTAGGGCATGCTTAGATTACTGCTCCTGTGACCGGCACCCGGATAAGAAAGTGGACCAGTGACTAGTTAGAACAGGGGTGGGCAACTCCAGGCCTCGAGGGCCGGTGTCCCTGCAGGTTTTAGATGTGTCCTTGAACCAACACAGCTGATTTAAACGGCTAAATGAGCTCCTCAACATGTCCTGAAGTTCTCCAGAGGCCTGGTAACGACTAATCGTGTGATTCAGGTGTGTTGACCCAAGGTGAGATCTAAAACCTGCAGGACACCGGCCCTCGAGGCCTGGAATTGCCCACCCCTGAGTTAGAACCTGGCGGTACTTTCTCGTAAATGCTTTATGGTTAATTTCAAAATAAGAGTTTTAAGAAAAATATCTAATGGAATTAATAAAAATAAAATAAATAAATATATAAAAATTAAAAATATTACTATATCTACAGGTATATCATCATTGGCAAGGATTCAAGGAACAATTGTGTTCATTTATATTTACCCTAACCAGCAGTTTCTATAAGGAGAGATCACTTGGAAGAGTTCAAGATGATTTATGACCCATCACAGCAGAATGAAAATCCCAACGGTGATAGAACAGAGAGTCTGAAAGTCTGAGAGTCTGAAAGGAAGTATGATGAAGAGCACAGATTTAAACCACGTGAAGCGGAGGCTGATTGGCTCAAAGAAGGCGGGCGAGAAGATGATTGGACTAAAGTAATGATGTCAGTATTGAGACTGACAGCGTGGGAAAGCACTGTAAAGTACAGCAGCCGAACACCCAGGAAGGCAGTGCTTCACAACAACAACAAAAAGTAATATTACTGAAGTGAAAACCATGTACTTTGGTTCAGGATTGATTAAATGTGTCAGTGGGAACAAGTGAAAATATTCAGTCTGAGGACTTCAACACACCCATCGGCATCAAAGGATGAATTCTGAAGTATAAAAAAGTACAATATTAATTAAATGTGTAAATGCCACCAAGGGGAATAAATAATGAAGACTTTCCATACTGAAGCTCTTTAAACCAGTAACTAGTTTAAACCAGTAACTAGTTTAAACCAGTAACTAGTTTGCTAGTTTTAAACAAGGTTTGCACGACGACTAACGGAAAAAAAATCGAATGCATATATAATATTGCAAAATAATTAAAAATTTAATGCAATGCAACAACATTATAATATACTGACAAAAAACTGTTATATATGTTTTAAAAACTGATCAAAAATGTTAAAAATTATTGTTTTTATGAGCAGTTAAACAAGAGTAGCAGACATTTTTTCACTTCTTATGTTTAGTCCATTTGTCAAGATATATAACCATATTTTTGAAAAGTACACTCAAAAATCTTAAAAGTACCCAATTTGTATAAATGACAGGTAGTAATGAAACCTCAGCACTTTGCTTGCTCACAGTGCTGCCGAAACACAAAAAGACATCAGTTCAAGTTTGAGCAATTATTCATTAAAAATCATTTGTTTTCAGTTAGCGCCGCGCTAGAAGCAGCAGTGACTGCAACAAAAGAAATTGGGACCAACTTAATTCTTGTCACGGCTGCACTTTGTAAATCTCCTCCTGAGTGCACACACCCTGAAAAGCTGCTGAAAAACACCCTCCTTGTATTTAATCCAAGAGTTTTTCTTTTTTTTTCCACTTAGAACACCCGTCTCTTTTGTTTTTGCCCAAACTCCAGTGAAATTCCAAGACAAGGCGAATGGGGCAGGAGACGGACGGAGGAAAAACATGTTGGAATTTTCTTCTCCTCTCAGATCTTCAGGGTTTCTCAGCAGCAATTACACAGAAGTGTTACCAGATGCTTCTCGCCATTGTCGGACCCAAAAAAACCCTGTATCTGCACAAAGTCAGCCTATCTTTCAAGACTGGGAAAAGGAAATGCTTCCCTCACAAATGCTTTCTTTTGCTTCAGTTTATGCCAACTCAGTTTTGAAATTTCATAACGTATCTTCTTTCTTTCTTTTTTGCAGAATCGCTCAGAGTCGGTCGCTCACTCGATGCACGGACCAACAGGAAAACGTGGATTCTGAGGACGGAAAGCTGCAGTTGCGTGGTTATTTACCGACAGCAGCAGCTTTTGGTTTCTGCCATCTTATCTTATCCTTGAGCCTTGACTCCAAGCTTTCGGCAATTAGTTGAAGAAAAACACACTTTGATGAGTGCACATGCACGGTTGCGCTTCACACACGTTTCTGCGTATGGCTTTACACACTCAGTATTGCATGCCGGCACAGAAAAGTTAGTTTTCCATCTCGACACACTGTATAAAGCAGAAATGTTAGCATAACATAAAACTAGATTTTATGATTTCACATTTTTTTGCTTTGGGTAATTAATAACCTGTGATTTAGTCCTAATCCAGTTTAATCAAATTATCGTTTTCTTCCCAAAATCTAAATTAAAGCACTTTCTATGCTGAGTGAAGGCTCGTTCATTACTGCGTGACTGTCACATTATGCTGTTGCTCTACAACTATACGGAGACCTTAATTACGTAGTGATGTACACTGTTTTGGATTGCTTCTTAAATAGCTTTATGACTCTGTGACCTCAAAGCACTTTCACAGTACAAGCCACATTCACCCATTCACATACACAAACTCATACGGCACTTTATTCTTTAGTCACATACCAGTGGATACATCAGGGACAATTTGGGGTTCAATCTTTTGCCCAAGGACACCTTGACATGCAGACTGGAGGAGGCTTGGATCAAACCGCAGAGCCGCTCTACTTCCTGAGCCACAGCTGCCACATTTTACTGTGTATGTCTGTTCTTTTTCTGTTTTTCCGGGTGTTCCAGTTTCTGTCCACAGTCCAAAGATGTCCGTGTTTAATTGGTGTTTCTATATTGGCCGTAGGTGTGGATGTGAGTTAGAATGGCTGTGTGTGTCTGTGTTAGCCTTCTGATAGACCGGCAGCCTCTCCTGGAGGTAAGAGGTACCCCACTTCTTGCCTAATGTAAACTGAAAAGGCTCCAGACTCCAGAATAATGGTTACAAAAATGGGTCGATGGTGATTTTTGATTCACACTGGAAATAAAAAGTACTTCATTTGATTTCAACGGAGTATTTCTGTTGTTAGGTGCTGGGGCTTCCACATTACATAAAATATCAGAGTACTTTACAGCATGAACTTGGTCGTTTTGTTGAAAAACGGGTAATGATATTTTTGTTGCAGTCCTTTTCTCACATGAAGCACACAGCTGGAAATGGTTCACTTCAGACGTGTTCGAAGTACTCTGTGTGACTGAGGCGAGGGAGCTGCCCAAAGTGCAGGAAGCAAAGCACATGACGCTAGTGGTGAATGAAACGGACGATTAGTTGTGCTATTTGCACACTGGCGCAATCCAACATGGCACAGACTCTGAGCCAGCAGGTTAAAAACGGACTAATGTGCAATCCGACTGTATCACACATACGCCTTCTCACTTGTGCACCTCTTTTAGGTGAAAAGTTCAGGGCTGCTGTGAAAATGACTTATGTTCGATTCACATACCATGTATTATGTCGCAAAATATTTTGATCATTCATTATTTATTTATTAAAACCCCAGAATATAATTCACTAAGACACACTGGACTGGATGCAGATCCAATGACAGATATTTCTACGAGCTATTTAACCTTAATCCACCAATCACGCGGCCTGCTTTGCCCTTCAGGTCGTCCCCACCTACTTTACAAGGCTAATGGAAGAAAGCGCAATTATGACACATCAGATATTTGTCACACTGGTTACTGTCTCACTGGCTTAACCTCAGTGTGTATCAGCTTTCAGTGTTCAGATGGCAGGGAGCTGAGGGCTGTTTGTAAAGGGGAAACTAAATACCTTATGTGGGCAAATGAGGGGATTATGGGTATTTTCGGTTTTCTGTGGGTAAGTTCAATTTTCTGGCACAGTCTCTTTGGGGTTTCACTTCAGAGCAGAAGCACATTTGATACACACACAAGTGCAAGCACGCATTCCTATTGTAGCATACAGTAATGCATCTTATGCATCTTATCTGCACATCGCAACCTTCTCCTCCCATGCACAGTCACTCTTACTCACTCACTCGTGCACCCAGTGAGAAGCCGCCTATGCTCTGAGTTTCTCCCAGTGTCTCGGGGGACACAGTAATTGCTGCGGAAGCTGAGCTACTGAGCGCCAGCCGTCTGTTTGGTTGATAGGGATCAGTGGGCAAAGTAGAACTCAGCACAACCTTAGAACACAACATGCAACAGTTTCCTCTTTGATTCAAAATATTTTTTTGGAACTATTACAAACTTGTATTTCCCCTCTTAACACTTCGTTTTTCTTATTGGAGATCCTGCTACAGCAGATTGAGGCTTTCAGTACAAGATGGAATAGAAAGCTGTGCAACGAAGGCAGTTTTAATTATTATTTTTGCCTCGGACCATTTGTGAGAATTTGGCATCTGGATTCTTTTTGTTTATTTGCTTCGATCAATCCATCAACTGTACCGACTTTAGCTGTAGCAAGCCATGTAGCTGTTTATCTTGAGTTCAGCCTCTGACTAATATCAGAACTCTCAAAAGCCAAAGGATACACCCAAAGTTTCATTCAAGCACAAACATTTGAACTTGCACAAGCACGTCCTTGCAATCATTTTCGCCACCCTGGCCTAGACTTGTGACATTGCCTCTAAAGGAGTCAGTCAATGGTCGTGTCCAAATTCATGGGCTGCTTCCTCCTGAGGCTGCATTTGTAGACCGATTACGTCACAGCGACGCGCCGAAGGCTGTCCAAATTCGTAGACTCCTCCGAATGCAGCCGACAAATGCGTCCTCCTTTTCCCCGAATTTGAAGGATGGGTCGGGTGTGTCCTTCGTGGCCTACCATATCCCAGAATTCATAGCGCGGCCCACCCAAACTCCAGTTTCCAACAATGGCGGCCACTACTAAGTTTTAAAATTATTCATACTAATCTTACTGGGTCACAAAATAAACTTTTAACATGTTTTCAGGCGAGAAAGTAGCTGTGTAAACATCAAATATCTGCTCTGTTTATCAAGATATCACATATTTGCAAAAGTGCTTCAACGTTTTCGGAGACGTCTGTTACCCACCAGCTCGATAGCTCGCCGGGAGCTCGAGGGTCACTGATGCGGCCGAGAACGGCACAACTCAGAACCCAGCCCACGTAGACCGCGAAGGCTGGGTCCTCAGGAGGATGCAGCCCATGGATTTGGACACGACCAATATGACAATAAGTTGTTGCATTCATTGTTGCAACTGAGGTCATTTTAAAGTTTATGGACATGAACAAACAAAGATTTTTTTTAATGTCTTTATAACTGTTTACATAACCATAATCACAAGCCATAGTGGCTGGAGTTTGAAGAGCCAGGATCTACACTGTGCATTGACACTGAAATCAAACCATTTTAAAACAAAGCTATCATCATTTGCAAATTAGGTACAATTTACAATTTTGCCAGTTCTAGCACAAAAATTCATGTTTGAATGGCTCCATACTTTTTGTTAGTATAGTCAAGCATTTTAAAGTGCAGCCATGGTATATTAAACACATGATATATGTTAATCTTCTGCTGCATTTCAAGTTGCAGCCCACTTTCCACAGGGACAGTGTGCAATTTATTCCCAAAGCTAACATTTGGTAGAAATTTAAGAAGTGAGGTGCTTTTTATCTAACGGAGTAATTAATGTTACTCACCAATAGTTGGGTGCATTGCCATAAAACGTCTGGTTGTTAGACAAAGCTATCCTGTTGACTGTTGTTGATTTTAGAGAGATTTGATCAGTGTTTTTATATTTGTAGCCTGTCTGGAACTTTTAACATAAAAGTAAGACTTAAAAGTCTGAATTTTGCCATTTCATTGATGCTTAGTCTGATCTTTGGGTAAATTTGCTAGAAGATCCACTCTTGGGGAGATTATGTCTTTGTGCTAACAAATACAAATCTGAATGCTTCAGACCAGCAACTTTCCAAAACCTCTGCTTTTGTGGAGGTGGTCACATTTGCTGATGATCAGTCGATCAGGTGCATTTGATTTCCTTCCCACTGTCGCCAAAGTGCTGCTCATAGGGGGTCATATGATTGTTGGGTTTTTCTCTGTATCTATGAAGCGCCTTGAGGCGACATTTGTTGTGATTTGGCGCTATATAAATAAAATTGAAATTGAATTGAATTGATTTAATGACACTTTAGATTCCTTGATTGAAGTGCAGACATGAGAAAAGAATAAGTATTTGTTTCATTGGTGATATTAAAGCTTAAACTGGAGTTGCCATGTGTAGTGTCACGAAAAAGTTTCATGTTCATAATCAGTAATAGAGACTTTCTTTTTACTCTCGATGTTATTGACAAACCTTTTTGTGCTGCATGCAAAGTTTCACCACCTCCACCCAATGGCCACCTGCTTATTTCTATTTAGAGTCACTGTTCCCTGTTTGATGCTGGCAGGGTGTAAGCCCATCAGTTCAGTGCTTCAGTGATCAAAGTTCTGCTTCCATAACCGTCAGAGCCTTAAAATAACAACAGTAATTTCCAAAACCCGTCTTTCTGTATCAAAAAATGACTCATCTGCAGTATCTCTTCCACTGTGAGGTTATACTTGCAGCGCTGGCAGAGCTGATAACTTGAGTTTCAGTGAGGTTTATTTAGTTTTTCGAGGCTCGACCATCAGGTTCATAGTTGTAGAACGATTAAAACAGGCCACCAAGGCTATGAGTTTTTAATTTTCATGTCAGAGACACTCTGCTGTCATGTGCTAAAAGTTATTCTTTCAAACTGTAATCAGGTTCAGATGTTGTTCGAGAAAAGAGAGATACTGATACTGATGATGGAACTCAGGTATCTTTAAAAAAGCAGGGGTCAAATATTACAAATATATAGATTTATATTATATACTTTTTAAAAGGGGAAGCTGCCAATATTCTGTCTATAACAGCAGATCTAACAAGCTGATTTCGACCTTTTCAGTCACTTATTTGTGTCTTTTCCATTTAATATAATTCTTTGCTGTCATATATCTATTTATATTTTAATAGAAAAGAACCATCATTGCCATTAATGAGACAGAATCACTAAACTGCCACTATAAGAGCAACATTTCTTCTTATTATGTTTCTGGTGTGAAACTGACTGCTTGTTTATACACTGAGAATGGCAGTTATAGCTAATGACGGTCGTAAAGAGTGAAGGCAACAAGTGAAACCGAGAATCAAGAAACCAAATGAATAAGATGTAACTAAAAGGGGAAAGAGACAACGGAAGAGAGAATGAAATAAAGACTAACCAAAGAAAACAAAATTAGAGAAAGACCTAAATTACAAAGCCTGTGAAGTAAAATTATGACTCAACTCTAGAGCGTTGTGGGACTTCAGTCAGGCAGCTCTTTCTGGTATTCTAAGGTGTTTCTGTGTTTCTGTGTGTTTCTGTGTTTTCTAGGTGTTTTCCATACTTTTTTTTGTCCAATATAGCCTCACTGCTCAGGGTCGATGATGCAGTTTGCAAATATGCAAATTTGAGCTGTGACAAGAAACCAGTATAGTCAAGTTGGCTGAGTTGGAAAGACATTTTGCAACTATACCATACAGCTACACAGCTTATTATGGATAAGGAGGGAGAGGCGCCCCATATGGAAAAGATATATATAAATCTTATAAAGTTTGTATCTGTCTTGTGTTAAACTTGTATGAAAAGCATACAAGAGTAAAAACAGATATAAGATCCCTTGAAAGATTATATAATGAAACTTGTATGTTTTGGATACTTACTAACAAAATATATGAAAGTAATGAGAAAGTGGCCACTTTCATGAGTAAATCATGTAAGTTTTTACTATTTCTTTTCCATATGGGGCTGTCCAGTGAGGTTTATGCTCGGAGACTTTACAAAATTATACAAGTAGAAAGAAGCTTCATTAAAAGCAACGTCCACTTCTGGCTCAAAGGCCATGGATTGTCCAGAGAAATAAAGAGTGTTTCTGGAAAGGTGAAATTTTTGTTGTATCACTGAATCCCACTCAGCTCTACTCCATTTGGGATATTTCATGGTCAGATTAAATAAAAACTAGTACATATATTTAAAAAAATATAATGTGTTGTCCTTAGATTATTATATAAACTTAATTCATGGTTCAGGAAAAAATATATTGCTGCTGCATATTTGCGCTGATTTACTAGCCTATTTAAAGAATATTTATCTTGTTAATGCACCGATCCTAAATGGAGCCCTCTGTTAGACTGGCAGTCAGCCCACGGTGTTTCCCTTCTCTTGCCCAAGAACGGATTCTCAGTAAATGGAAACGGCTGAAAGAATGGATTACAAATGTGTCTTCAGTAGCCATCCCGCCCCTGAGATAGTGAACAAACCCTAAACTATGACACCTCTATCACCATGCCTCATAGTTAGCATAAGCTTCTCCTCCCTTGGAAAATTACCTTAGAGTTGTTTGTCCAGCGCACATTATTCCAGCATACTCGTCTCAGTTATATGACCGTTTATTATTTACTTTTACACTGTCTTTTATTTATTTATTACTTTATTTAATTAAGAAACTGTGCCTGCTTGATTAATATGTGATTTTTAACTGGTGTGATTCAACAAAGAAGTCTTTAAGAAGGAGCGAGTACAACCATTTCATATTTAATCTAGAGGCACAGTTTAAGGATGAAATGGATGGATTGGTACAACACCATTAATGGATGTGAAGCAACTTGGATATAGCAGAGCAAGCTACAAGACTAAAATGTAGAAATATTAACAGTTTGGCTGAGCAAACAAGCTAATATTAATTAGTAGTCTCATTTACACTTCCAATGTCATCTCAGAAATGTGAGTAAAAGTCTAAACCAGTGTATCCTGTAGTGCCAGTTACAGGAGTGTGTGTGCCTTTTTGACAGCCATTGTTTGCTGTAAAACTCAAATACCTGTAGCAGATTTTGAGGTGGGCTATGATGATCCCGAAAAAACATAAAATAAAGAAACAAAAAGAAAGAAACTGTGTGACATATTTAGTTTATTCTTTGATTATTATGTTTTGACTGTTTAATCCAGTTTGAAGCAAAACCTTTCATGCGTCGACAAGTTTTTCTATTTGATTTATGGTCGCTTGGTTAGCTGTGGTCTTTCTCTTACACTGCAAAGTGCCTTGAACCAATTGTTTTGATTTGGTGATATATAAATAACATCGAAAGGAACTGAACTGAAATCCATCTTTATGTAAAATAGATCAAACTCTGCGTGGGCAGTAAGAGTGGGCACTTTTAGCTGTTCACTTATTTACGAGGTGTTGCACAGCAGATGGATCCACATGTTGATTTTGTGCAAATTTTATACCAGAACTCCCTAAAGCTTGGTTTGTCTCCTCCAACTCGTAGTTGTAAGTACAATAAATGGAGGCACAGGTTTATTTATTAAATTTATGAATGAAAAATTAGTCAATACACTGTAGCTAATTGTGCACCTTTTTGGAAAGGTCACATTTTATACCATTAATTAAAGTTTAAAAAAATCTTACCAGAGTTAAGATTAATCTATGTAATGTACAAACCTAAAATGTACTAATAAGGTGGGTTTTTTGAAAGCATAGAAACGTGAGAGTTTTTTAGCTCAGCGAGGCTCAGCAAGCCACATTCTGCGTTTGACATTAAGTTACTAACTTTGTGACATTTATATAAAAATCACTGTAATGAGACAGAACTGAAACTGCTGCTGATCATTCTCCGGCTGTGGCCTTTCACATGTTACATGTAGCAATTTTATTTTGTCAAAATTGAATTGAAGGTTAAACCTGTAAAAAGAAACTGACATAATTTCATAATTTTGTCAGTAATAGCTGTTGTAGCTGTTTCAAGTTATTTCACAGGTGAGAAAGTTTTCTTAAATCATGCAGTTCCATCGATACTGAAACTCTACACTCATCCCTGTATTTCTTTTTGAATTTGCTTACGAAATGTACTTTTCAAAGACTGAGTGACATACTGATGTGCTTTCTTTCATGTGGCTGTCATGCTCTTCAGTCACACTGGCGGACAGTTTAATCCATATCCTACCTTGGAACATACTGTAAACTGTCATCGTCAGCCCAGAGTCTGGGTGGTTCGAGAGGGCGCGGCGTAAACAAACCTTTCAGAGAGATTTGATTTCCACCACAGTGGGAGGACGGCTGCCTCAAGGTCGACAGCATGTTTTGAGTTCTGAAGCCAAATTGAAGAGCGTTAGCTGAAGCTGCAATAACAACAGAGCGACTGAGAGATACTAAGATTTATACGGATAAACCACACACACGTGCTGTGATACAAGGTTGCCTAAGAGAAATGGTTCCATCAACACAGTGCAGCCGTATATATATGTATACATCCATGAGACGATGCGATAATTGTGTGCATTTGCAACACAGGAAAGATGTCAACATTTACACAGGAGAAAATTAATGCAAACACACACACAGAGATGGTGGCAGCGGGGCAGACCCCCTACTCTGTCCACATATGGCTGCAATTGACCTGTATGGTGGGTGGATAAATGGCAGCCGACCAATCGGTGGTATAATTATCTGACCAGCCTCTTTATGTAGCCTTAAATAGCAGCCTTGTTTGCACTAAAAATAAACCGTCATTTCAGCTTGATGACATTTGACCCCTGACACCTGGCCCCGGGTCAGAAAGGTCAAAGTTTGGCGGCATTGGTCCTGATGCTAAATATAGCAGGTGGTTCTTTTTCCCCCAACCTTGAACCTGAATCTAAAAGAGAGTGTTTTGTTTTTGTTTCAAGCAAAAGCACAGTTGGGTATTTTATCTTATCTTATCTTTTATTGCGTTTGATTAGCGGTAGATTTGCAGTTCATTTTACTCCCCTGGAGAAAAAAATGCTTGAGCAGCATCCAAACACACAAAAATTAAACCAAAGGTAACCATGGGGATTAGATATTATAGACAACAATGTGCAAAGCAAACCTGCTAATATGTCTTACCTTCTTATTTGTATACACCAATTTTATTATGGCCTTGCACTCATTTTCAGATCAAATTCAGTTTACAAGCTAGGCCCCCATATGGAAAAGATTTATATAAATCTTATAAAGTTTGTATCTGTCTTGTGTGGAACTTGTATGAAAAGCATACAAGAGTGAAAACAGATATAAGATCCCTTGAAAAATTATATAAATGAAACTTGTATGTTTTGGACACTTACTAAAACAATATATGAAAGTAATGAGAAAGTGGCCACTTTCATGAGTAAATCATATAAGTTTCTTTTCCATATGGGTCTTAAGGGTAAACTGCCATATTTGCAAATGGTCTTACTGGAATTCCTTTACCGAATGTTACCAGTATATCTGCATGGGCTGCGCTGTTTTAGAAATACAGCAGGTTAGGTAGATTTACAATGGGCTCCATCCACCTTAACGTTTTAAGAAGCATTCCTTGGAGAGAAGGAGACAGTTTATAGTTTTATAGCACAGCTCTGTTTTACTTCACTGGACTGACAAGCATTGATTCAACATCATTCATTCTTGTTAAACACATTGCATCTACCGTAATTGTCGGGCTATAAGCCGCTACTTTTTGCACAAGCTTTGAACCCTGCGGCTTTTAGTCAGGTGCGGCTTTTCTATGGATTGTCCATGATTTTTGTCATATCGTAAGACGATTTGTTTTGTTTGTTCCGCTGTTGTACGGCACTACGTTGCCTGGCGGAAGGATCGGGGTTCAAGAGTGGTATGTTGGTCACATGTCCGTCCGCCAGGCAACGTAGTGCCGTACGAAGTAGCGCGAAAAACAAACTTCAAAGTAGCGCTACACGTTCAGCGGGAGGCGTGGATGATGAGCGGCGATAAATTTGCGAAAAGCAAGTTATGCTCAACTCCACCGGTGGATTCTGAAATCTATTTTTCTGGTGTGCTGTAGGTTATTGTTATGTACTACATTTGTTACTCATTTATGAAGCACAGTACATGTGTCGTACTTGTAATTACCGGTACTTGTACATATACCTAAAAAGTTATGCAAATATGTGTAACTTGTTTTTCAAAATATTAATAAAAGGGGTGTGTCTCCAAACAGCCATCTCTTTCCTGACAATTTGCTTTGTGCATATTCTCTCACACATGATAAGTCAACATTGAAACACCTGCGGCTTTTAGTCAGGTGTTTGTAATGTAATGTATGTACAAAACAGGATTTTCCCCTGTTTTTAGCTTGTGCGGCTAATATTCGGGTGCACTTTGTAGTCCGGGAAATACGGTAGTTGAAATATTTGACACTGTCAAATACTGTCAAATACTGTAAATACTTCTCAAATCCCCTGGCATCTCCAAATTCTGCACAATGGTAAGACTCTTCACGTATGCACACTTACAAAAGCAGTAGAGCACTTCAGTCTCAGGCTTACTTGTGGCTCCTCGGGTTTTTAGAGTCGATTGGGAAGCTTTCAGGCCTCTCTTCCATGGAACCGGCCCTGAGTTTAGAGTTTGGGTTCAGACGCCCTCTCTACTTCAGGCTTAAAGCTTTCCTTTTCAATAAAGCTTATAGTTGAGCCTGGATCAGATGACCCTGAATCCTCCATTAGTTGCACTGCGTTAGGCTTATGCTGCTCAGGGTTTCCCAGGGTTTTTTTATACATCTGCATTTAATCATTAGTTTTTACTCATCCCTGGCTCTTTCGAACAGCGTGTCTTTCGTCATGTCTCCTGAGCCTGCTTCTGCTGGGTTTCCTTCTGTTAAAAGGGAGTTTTTTCTTCCTACTGTCTCCAAGTGTTTGATCATAGAGGGTCGTGTGATTGTTGGGTTTTCTTTGTTTTACTGTGGGGCCTTTATCTTTATCTTACTAGTGGGTAAAAGCAGAAAAAAAAGAATGACTGGAGACAAAACTAAGTTAAAAGCAAAGTTCCCAAACAGGACATGAAGCACAGTCGCCTGGCTGACAAATTCAAACTTATACTTTCTACTGCTGCCCCTCCAGCCTCCTAATATCTGCTAGTTATTGAGCAGATTGTTCCAAGGACAGTCGTGCACCAGTTTGCTTTGATGAATGGCCGTGCTTGATCCAGGGCGAGAGAAAATGAGCTGAATTAGATGAAAGAGAGAAAACAAAGAATGATGGCACCAAACACTAAAACAATCATTTCATAAGACACAGTGCCGGGTATTTCTGGTCTCAACAGCTTGCTGAGTGTTGCAAAGAGCTGCACTTGTGGTCTCCAGTGAGACTGATTCTAAATAACATTGGATTTAATCTGTGGCACTAGAGCACTGAGGTAGCTAAAGCATGAATGGGGCTACGTGCAAAAGGTTTATCTGTTTACTGTAGCACATATTGTCACAATTCATTGGCAAGGGCAAAAAAAATAAATACATAAAAGCAAAGGACTAATTATTATTAGACGAATTATTAGAACCACCAAAATCTGACTCAGTTCATGGTATACTTGCAGCTAAGCACCGTTTGTCTCTTGGACACTCTCTCTTTTGCTTTTGAACACCAGCTCACCACCTGTTCACCCTCAAAACACCCTCCTTCTATTTCCCTCTCTCTCACACACACCAAAAAACGTAATGACCCTGACCTGTGATTATGGTAGCCTTTGGCGTTCACCTGCAGCTCTGCTGCAGACGCACACACGGGCCATGACTGCAGAGACCCAACACGTGCATGAACCTGCAATAACACACAAGACCAGATGTGCTTAAGCAACTCTCTCATACGCCGAGTTGTTGCCTTCTTTTACACGGGCTCAGAATAACAATGTGCTGGACAGACAGATCTACGTGATGCAGACGGATCTTACACCAAACTACATATCAGTAATTTCGGGATACTGAAAGTCAAGTAATTGAGTTTGCTGCCGTGATGTTGCATGTTTAGTCAGGCACAAATGCAGTTTACAGTATTACTGGGGCTAGATTCTGTGTATTTATACAAGTTTTTACATTAAAACAGATTTCACAGAAAGAAAGCTTTTTTCATATCCAAACATTACATGCATAGAATGATTGAAGAGGATTTCCAGCTGGCTTTTAAATGTTCAGTTGTACATATAATATAGGCACATGGTGGGTTTGTATAATTTCTTGCTAAAAAGCTACAGCTAACAATTCAATTCAGTTTTATTTCTATAGCATCAAATCGCATCAACAGTTGCCTTGAGGAGCTTTATATTGTTAGCTAAAGAGCGAACAGTAATACAGAGAAAATCTGGCACTTTGGCAATTACTTATTTTCAAAAGTAATTAATTACTTAGTTACTTAGTTACTTTTTAAAAACACGATTTACAACCTGAATAGGTGATAAAGTGATAGATCTTTCAGCCCAATTCTACTTTTTCTACAATCCATCATACAAAATGTAATCAAATGGAAAAGTCTCTTTTTAAAACTTGTTTTATTAGTTTTAATCTTTTAACTTTATGCATCAAGCAACAATTTAATTATATGCAACATTCTCTGACTGGAAGATATTTGTTTAATATTTAAACCTATTTTCTGCACATTCCAGCACATAAAATAAAATAATTTTGTGTTTACACTCAGTCTTTCAAATAGATGCAAGTAAAACACAGCAGAAAATAAATAAAGTCAAAGACTAGCGGTCCTGTTGCTCTATTTTCACCTGTAAAGCAGGAGTGGGGCAGGCGGAGGTTTACCCTGGTGCAGGTGTGCAGCGGTCAGTGGAAGAATCCGCGAGTTTCTCTGTGAGTTTCCCATTACGTCGTAGCTACTCGGAGCTTGCTCGGAAGTTTAGGGTTTTTCGCTGTAAAAAGAAGTTTTCTTCCCACGCACAACGGACACTAATGTTTTTGTCACTTTTTATGGAATCAAACTCAAAGTAAGGTCAGTACTTCCATGCTTTAAACGCTGCACGCTCATACTCTCTCTGCACTCGATATATGATCCATTGTTGATCTGCACACAGCTGTTGTCACGAACGTCGCACTCGCTTACGTCACTGTCATGAGACGTTCTCGCAAAAAAATCACGGTTTTAGTAACGCAGTAACGCAGCGTTCCTACGGGAAAGTAACGGTAATCTAATTACCGTTTTTGCGATAGTAATCCCTTACTTTACTCGTTACTTGAAAAAAAGTAATCGGATACAAGTAACGCGTTACTGCCCATCTCTGAGAGAAATAGACCCAGTTGGATGGGAAAATTATGGCCTTGCGCTCATTTTCTCAATAACAAACAAAACCTACGTTTCCAAATACAGTGACTACTTTACTCTTATCAGAAAAACAAGTGGATGCCTTCATTTCATTCGACTGTAGAGTTCAAAAACAATTTCTCACCTTTTGCAGTAATTTTATTTATAGATTTTGTTTTTATTTGTTATTATAAATAATATTAAATCATGCAACTGTCAACAACCAATGACATTATATATATTTTTATATACAATGATACACAGTACCATAAGACCCAGTTCTGTAGATTTGTGTAAATAGAGGTTTACCGACTGATTTCACAGTGACAGCCTGCAACCTTCAGCAACCAGTTGGGGACACTAAGCAGTAATTTGTAAGTGTCTCCTGAAGGTCTCAACCAGATCACTTTTGGGTGCTAATTAGTCAACTTTGTTTATCATCTTGAACATTAACTTTGTTGCTGCACTTTGGTAAATTTGCAGGTTCTGTTCAGTGAAATTAGCAAATCTTTGTTTCCTTAAGGAGGTGAGAAAACCAGGGTGTACTCCACCTCTTGGCCCAGCCACGGTCACAATCAATGTGATAAGCAGTAAAGAAAACGGACAGCTGATAGATGGGATGAGGAGATCCGAAGGCCTTTTTGAATTATGGTAAATGGTCTGTATTTGTATAGCGCTTTACTCGGTCCTAAGGACCACAAAGCGCTTTACACTATACACAATCATCCACCCATTCACACACACATTCACACACACATTCACACACTGGTGATGGCAGCTACATTGTAGCCACAGCCACCCTGGGGCGCACTGACAGAGGCGAGGAAAGTCTTAACATTAACATCCCCCTGGATTACATTTTACTACACAAAAGTATTCTGTGGTGTTTTCAGCTGCATATCAAATGTTGTAGAGACTGAAGCACATATGTTGAGTCCATACATCCAATTCACACGGGCAGAACTCTCTTGCCAGTTTTAACATGCATATCCATTTTCAAAAAAATATGGTTCTCATATATGCTGATGTCGCTGACATGTGCTTAAGCTGTTTGATTTTCTTCTGGGAAGCTACTACATAGAGTGTAAGGCAGCCAAGACACTCGAGACGCAAGTGAAGCACTCTTTCAACAACATCACATTTGATCAAATATGACATGGAAATTGCTCTTTACAAACACACCACCCAGGCAGAGACTTCATTACTATACCAAAGCTCTAAGATTAAATATTCTACGTCACATTTCTTTACAAACCTCCAGTTTCAGCACCTCACACAAACCACAATTTACCTTTTTTATTTTGCTGTAAAGTCTATGGGACAACGTCTGTTTAGAAGATGAATCAGTCTAGTAGTGTGAAGAAGTTGTTTTTTGGGGGGTTTCACACAAACAGGGATATCTGGGAACACTGTTGTGGTGCATTATGGGTACCTAAAGGACACAAAAAGCCCTAAAAACGTCAGGTGACACAGCGCCATGTTACACATGTGGGAAAAACAAGACAAGCAATAACTTAACATTGAGCTGGTATTGCAGTCTTCATACCGGAACAGAACTTCCGTCTTTTTAATGTAAGATTTTCTGATTTGTTTTGAAGGTTCTGTTTTTAGACTAATCGTCACATATTTGATGGTTTCTGCTCATCCCATAACTTTACATCCTGGAAAATGTGGGAATGTTTTTTATCAGAGAAGATGCATGAAATAAAATAATATATTGACCTTGTTTAGAGGTCTATACGGAAGATTTTCTTTGGGTATCTGTCGTCATCTTTACTGCAATACCATCGGTGACCACTGGCAGCAGTGATCCATGCTTTATCCAACTACTTTATTACTATAAGTATTCTAATCTTTCCTCCTCATTCCTCGCCAAAAACACATCTTCCTTCTGCACCTGCAGGACAACTCAGACATCTGCTGGTCTGATCTGCAGAACTATGCGTTTTTCTTCCTTTTTGCTATTGTTTAGGGGGAACTGCACTGTGCCCAATCCCTGTAGCATGCCAACAATCAGGTCAAGAGGCTTACAGGTCGGTGATAGAGATCTGACACACGAGAGGACAGATGTCTACAGACACACATACTCACAGACAGAGGAAGCTGGGAAACTAAAGGAAGCTATGGTGACAAACCATTTCCCCTGTTCAGCAATTACCAACCATTCAACTCTGTGCTGAGCCTCATTACACCCAGGCCTGGAATGACATTTGGAAACGGTTGAAGGGGGCCCGTTCAGCTCTGCACTTTGTTGTTGTTATTATTGTCTGTGCTGAGAGCGGCCCATTAGCACATACTCTGGTCCCCCCGCTGCTTCTCACCACCTGCACGCCTTAAACAAGCACACTGTGCTGTTGTTATTAGACGTTGGCTATAATTTTGGGCTGAAAATATGATTGTATCTGTTACTTTGTGTTAAACTATATGATTAATGATTCGTTTTATCTTGTTTTTGTATTAAACCTTCTAGTACTGATCAGTAATACTGATCAGTATTACTGATCAGTATTACTGATCACCTATAGTTTTACTCCTAGCTCATCATAAACTAAAATAAAAGTGAAAATTCAGTTTTATTCAATTTAATTTTATTCATTTTTTACACAGTGCTAATAAACAACAAGCTTTTTATATTGTGAAGGTAAAGACCTACATTAAACTTTAAAACATGATTCATATCAACAACTCACTTCCTGTAAAACCTAAAGTGAAATTAAACTCAGGCCCTTCTTGCTGTGAGGCGACGGTGCTAACCACCATGCTGCTAACTATATCGAAGATTTGCAAATTATTAAGCTCTCAACCTGAGCTGTCAATCTGATGTACTCATTTCTAATCCTGTTGTTTTGTCAGTGCTGTGTGTCTGTGTCTCCAAATCACACATCACAGCAGGCCTCTGTAGTAAACCTTCTCCTTCACTCGTGCTGCTATCACCCCTTCACTCACCCAAACCAGCTTCACCCTGCCTGCACTCTCTTCTTCACCTGTGCAGTGTTGCTTGGAGTAGTTCACCCCAGATATTTAAACTCTTCCATCTCAGTTTCTACTCCTTGCAGCTTCACTGTTACACCTGTCTCCTTCTTATTCACACATTCAATTCAATTCAATTTTATTTATATAGCGCCAAATCACAACAAAAGTCGCCTCAAGGCGCTTCATAGATACAGAGAAAAACCCAACAATCATATGACCCCCTATGAGCAGCACTTTGGCGACAGTGGGAAGGAAAAACTCCCTTTTAACAGGAAGAAACCTCCGGCAGAACCAGGCTCAGGGAGGGGCGGGGCCATCTGCTGTGATTGGTTGGGGTGAGAGAAGGAAGACAGGATAAAGACATGCTGTGGAAGAGAGACAGAGATTAATAACAGATATGATTCAATGCAGAGAGGTCTGTTAATACATAGTGAGTGAGAAAGGTGACTGGAAAGGAAAAATGCATCATGGGAATCCCCCGGCAGCCTACATCTATTGCAGCATAACTAAGGGAGGATTCAGGGTCACCTGGTCCAGCCCTAACCATATGCTTTAGCAAAAAGGAAAGTTTGAAGCCTAATCTTAAAAGTAGAGATAGTGTCTGTCTCCTGAATCCAAACTGGAAGCTGGTTCCACAGAAGAGGGGCCTGAAAACTGAAGGCTCTGCCTCCCATTCTACTTTTAAATACTCTAGGAACAACAAGTAGGCCTGCAGAGCGGGAGCGAAGTGCTCTAATAGGGTGATATGGTACTACAAGGTCATTAAGATAGGATGGGGCCTGATTATTTAAGACCTTGTATGTGAGGAGCAGGATTTTGAATTCAATTCTGGATTTAACAGGAAGCCAATGAAGGGAAGCCAAAACAGGAGAAATATGCTGCACATGCATTCAGTCTTCTGCTCCTCACTCTCACAGACCACAATCAGTCCTGAAATCATCTCAGAATAGCAACTAGCATGACAGTGACTTCACTGCACTCAAATGGTCTCCACAGTCAGAGGAGTTGGAGATTCCCATCATGGATGTTCAGCTGACAAACCTGCAGCAACTGTTTGATGCTTTTATGTCAATATGGACCAAAATCTCAGAGGAGTGCTTCCTGCACCGTGTTGAATTTGTGTCTGTTTGAGAAAACCACTAATGATGAAACTTAAAACTTATGACTGAACCTAATATAGTAAATAAGGTGTGTTGTCTAACACGTGGTTGCTCTTTGATTAATGGTAACGACAGAATTAATTACTTAAGTACTGAGGTTGATCAGCTGTAACTAGAACTAAACTTTCCACTGAAGAAATATTTTCAGTGAAACTAATCTAAGTATATTGTGAGGATAATCTGGCATACCGGGGCAGTTGTCTTCACTTTTGTTGTGCTGACAGAGCTGAACTGGAAGAAACTCTGCAGAGTTGGGATAAAAGACAGACATGCTCAGTGGAACCTCAGGAGGGAGTAGAGACTTCCAGGTTTCACAGCCTCTTTTATGGAGGGAAAAGTGTCAAAATTTCCCCGCAGCTCTTTCCACTGCAGATATGCTGTGCCAACAACGACCACAGACACACACACACACACACACACACACACACACTGTAGGCGTGTCTTTTAAGGCTGCTGGAGAACAATATTACAGACAGTGAAAATCAGCAACTGTTGTTTGTGACGACTATGAGGAAAGAGAAACAAGGCAGGGAGGAAA